>NC_091283.1:306376122-306980622 GCF_032444005.1 Ranitomeya imitator
GCATCATGAATCGTGGTATGTGTTAAAGGGGGGGGGGGGCCCACTGAGACTCTTTCGCCCGGGACTCTCAAAAACCTGGAGCCGGCCCTGGATGGGCACATGACAGAACGGGGGCGCAGGATGGGAGCAGCACATGACAGAACGGGGGCGCAGGATGGGAGCAGCACATGACAGGATGGGAGCAGCAAATGACAGAATGGAGGCGCAGGATGGGAGCAGCACATGACAGAACGGGGGCGCAGGATGGGAGCAGCACATGACAGAACGGGGGCGCAGGATGGGAGCAGCACATGACAGGATGGGAGCAGCAAATGACAGAATGGAGGCGCAGGATGGGAGCAGCACATGACAGAACGGGGGCACAGGATGGGAGCAGCACATGACAGAACGGGGGCGCAGAATGGGAGCAGCACATGACAGGATGGGGATGCAGGATGGAGCAGCACATGACAGAATGGGGGCGCAGGATGGAGCAGCACATGACAGGATGGGGACGCAGGATGGAGCAGCACATGACAGGATGGGGACGCAGGATGGAGCAGCACATACCAGGATGGAGACCATATACCAATATAAATGCTCGCCACCCGGGCGTAGAACGGGTTCAATAGCTAGTTAATATATAATATATGTGCCTATGCAAAACCCATAGCCTAACCTAACATGCCCTAACATGTTGATCCAGAGGAAGGCAAAAAAAAAACCATGTGGCAAAGAGTAAGCTCCACATTGGGGAAAAAAATTCCTTCCCGACTCCACATACGGCAATCAGACTAGTTCCCTGGATCAACGCCCTATCAAGGAATCTAGTATATATACCCTGTAACATTATACTTTTCCAGAAAAGTATCCAGTCCCCTCTTAAATTTAAGTAATGAATCACTCATTACAACATCATACGGCAGAGAGTTCCATAGTCTCACTGCTCTTACAGTAAAGAATCCGCGTCTGTTATTATGCTTAAACCTTTTTTCCTCCAAACGCAGAGGATGCCCCCTTGTCCCTGTTTCAGGTCTATGATTAAAAAGATCATCAGAAAGGTCTTTACACTGTCCCCTTATATATTTATACATTAAAATAAGATCACCCCTTAGTCTTCGTTTTTCCAAACTAAATAGCCCCAAGTGTAATAACCTATCTTGGTATTGCAGACCCCCCAGTCCTCTAATAACCTTGGTCGCTCTTCTCTGCACCCGCTCTAGTTCAGCTATGTCTTTCTTATACACCGGAGACCAGAACTGTGCACAGTATTCTAAGTGTGGTCGAACTAGTGACTTGTATATATACACTGCACAGTACCACTCCCCTCTACTAGTGACTTGTATAGAGGTAAAATTATATTCTCCCCATGAGCATCTATGCCTCTTTTAATGCATCCCATTATTTTATTTGCCTTTGTAGCAGCTGCCTGACACTAGCCACTGAATATGAGTTTGTCATCCACCCATACACCCAGGTCTTTTTTATTGACGGTTTTGCCCAGAGTTTTAGAATTTAGCACATAGTTATACATCTTATTACTTCTACCCAAGTGCATGACCTTACATTTATCCCCATTAAAGCTCATTTGCCATTTATCAGCCCAAGCTTCTAGTTTACATAAATCATCCTGTAATATAAAATTGTCCTCCTCTGTATTGATAACCCTGCAGCGTTTAGTCTCATCTGCAAATATTGAAATTCTACTCTGAATGCCCCTTACAAGGTCATTAATAAATATGTTAAAAAGAAGAGGGCCCAATACTGACCCCTGTGGTACCCCACTGCTAACCGCTACCCAGTCCGAGTGTGCTCCATTAATAACCACCCTTTGTTTCCTATCCCTGAGCCAGCTCTCAACCCACTTGCACATATGTTCCCCTATCCCCATTATTCTCATTTTATGTATCAACCTTTTGTGTGGCACCGTATCAAAAGCTTTTGAAAAGTCCATATACACTACATCCACTGGGTTCCCTTGGTCCAATCCGGAACTTACCTCTTCATAGAAACTGATCAAATTAGTCTGACATGAACGGTCCCTAGTAAACCCGTGCTGATACTGGGTCATGAGGTTATTCCTCTTCAGATACTCCAGTATAGCATCCCTTAGAATGCCCTCCAGGATTTTACCCACAGTAGAGGTTAAGCTTACTGGCCTATAATTTCCGAGTTCAGTTTTTGTCCCCTTTTTGAATATTGGCACCACATTTGCTATACGCCAGTCCTGTGGTTCAGACCCTGTTATTATGGAGTCTTTAAAGATTAAAAATAATGGTCTATCAATGACTGTACTTAATTCCTGCAGTACTCAAGGGTGTATCCCATCCGGGCCCGGAGATTTGTCAATTTTAGTGATTTTTAGACGCCGCCGCACTTCCTGCTGGGTTAAGCAGGTGACATTTAATGGGGAATTTTTATCACTAGTCATTTTGTCTGCCATGGGATTTTCTTGTGTAAATACTGATGAAAAAAAGTCATTTAGCATATTGGCTTTTCCTCATCCTCATCCACCATTTCACCCAGACTATTTTTAAGGGGGCCAACACTATCATTTTTTAGTTTCTTACTATTTATGTAGTTAAAGAATATTTTAGGATTAATTTTACTCTCTCTGGCAATGAGTCTCTCTATCTGAATCTTTGCTGCCTTGATTTGCTTTTTACAGAATTTATTTAATTTTTTGTATTTATTTAATGCCTCCTCACTACCTACTTCCTTTAATTCTCTAAATGCTTTCTTTTTGTCACTTATTTCGCCCCTTACATCTCTATTTAGCCATATTGGTTTCCTCCTATTTCTAGTATGTTTATTCCCATACGGTATATACTGTGCACAGGTCCTATCCAGGATGCTAATAAATGTCTCCCATTTTCTTTGTGTATTTTTGTCTCAGGATATCATCCCAGTTAATTGCACCAAGAGCCTCTCTCATCCGTTGGAAATTTGCCCTCCTGAAGTTTAGTGTCCTTGTAACCCCTCTATTACACATCTTTTTAAAGGATACATGAAAACTTATTATTTTGTGATCACTATTACCCTAGTGACCCCCAACCCTTATATTTGATATGCGGTCTGGCCTGTTGGTTAATATTAGGTCTAGCAGTGCCCCCCTTCTTGTTGGGTCTTGAACCAGTTGTGAAAGGTAATTGTCTCTCATAGTTGTCAAAAACCGATTACCTTTGCTGGAACTGCAGGTTTCTGTTCCCCAATCTATTTCAGGGTAGTTGAAGTCCCCCATAATAATGACTTCTCCTTGAGTCGCAGTTTCATCTATTTGCTTTACGAGGATATTCTCCATTGCTTCCATTATTTTTGGAGATTTATAACAAACCCATATCAGTAATTTATTTTTTCCCCCTCCCCTTATCTCCACCCACAGGGATTCTACATTTTCATTAAATTCACCTATATTATCACGCAGGATGGGTTTTAAGGATGAATTTACATATAGACACACCCCACCCCCTCACCTATCCATTCGGTCATTTCTGAACAGACTATAACCTTGCAAGTTAACAGCCCAGTCATGTCTCTCTTCCAGCCATGTCTCAGATATCCTCACCATGTCATAATTATGCTCCAACAACATTAGTTCTAATTCGTCCATTTTGTTGGCGAGGCTTCTGGCATTAGTATACATACATTTTATGTATCTCTCTGCACCTCTATTCTTTCTTAAATTATTAACTGTTCTAACCCCACCCCCCATGCCACCGCCACCCCCAACTTCCTTATTTGTGCCCAGGTCTCTATCTGCACTATCTTCCCCTCCTATAAAATGAATACCCTCCCCCCATTTCCTAGTTTAAACACTCCTCCAACCTTCTAGCCATTTTCTCCCCCAACAGAGCTGCACCCTCCCCATTGAGGTGCAGCCCGTCCCTAGCGTAGAGCCTGTAGCCAACTGAGAAGTCGGCCCAGTTTTGCAGGAACCCAAACCCCTCCTTCCTACACCAATTCTTGAGCCACTTATTAACCTCCCTAATCTCCCGTTGCCTCTCTGGCGTGGCACGTGGTACAGGCAGTATTTCGGAAAATACCACGTTGGAAGTCCTTGCTTTCAGCTTGCAGCCTAATTCCCTGAAATCATCTTTAAGGACCTTCCACCTACCTCAAACTTTGTCATTATTGCCAATGTGCACCATGACCGCTGGGTCCTCACCAGCCCCTCCCAGTAATCTGTCCAGCCGATCAGCGATGTGTCGAACTCGAGTGCCAAGTAGACAGCACACCGTTCGACGATCCCTGTCTTTGTGACAGATTGCCCTATCTGTTCCCCTAATAATTGAGTCACCCACTACCAGCACATGTCTGGCCTGCCCTGCTCTCCTATTTCCCTCATTACTGGAGCAGTCACTCCCCCGGCTTTCAGAGGACATGCCTGGCTGCAGCAGTGCTACCCCTGTACTGGCACTCCCCTCATCTATATAATCAAAGCAATAAATCTGCATAGAAGGAAAAGACCCTGCAGATGATCCCACTAACAAGTATCACAAAAAAAGCAAAAAGTGGAAAAAATAAAACTAAACTTTTAATACACAAAAGTAGTAAAAAACAGGTCACCCAAGTAAACTCTAAATACGGGGCCAAGTCACCACCATATAAAATGGACATAGAAAGATGACAGGCCCTATATGGGATTAAAAGTTTCCAGCAATGTATGCGGAATCAATCCGGGATGGGGTACATAAAGAAGCTGTTCAAAGCATATAACAAACAGCCACTGACCCCATGCAACCAGACACATATATACAATAGACAGTAATCAGCATGTCCTGTGAGAATATGCTTACTGTACCAATGAAAAAACAGGAATGGTCTCACCAATTCCATAAGGCAGGCAGTGGAGCACCGGATTTTCTTAAGTCAGACAGATATCCGGATAATGAAGAGATGACAATTCCTATGTCAATCCCTGCGGGGCTGCAATAAGCTGTCCCCCAAGCTCCTGCCCTTACAAGGGCAGTCCACATCTACCCCTGTAAACATATGCCCTGCACTCTCCCTATGTTGCCAGACGCGTTTCTTCCAAGCCTAAGTCATCAGGGGACTTGCTTGTATGAGGAGACTGAGTGCTAATAATAGAGGGACAAAGAATCCTGCCCCACTCTATGCTGTCCTGCAAGGAGTGGATAGGATAGGGCCGTTGTTAAATAGGAAATGTAAAGCAGCAGATAACATTTCCCATTGGACAATCAAGATACATGGCAGCTGAGAATAGTGAGGGTAACTGATGGAAATAACACCAGCACGCTGTATATAACATAATATATGTTACCCGGCGCTTAATAAACCACAATAAATGCATCGAGGTAGAACACTTACGGTTCCGGTGATGTCACACGCCCAGCACCATGTGGAGCATGTGTCTCCACAACCGGGAAGATACTTCCGGTCCTGCGCGCCCGAGCCGGAAGTTGCGGCTACCTAGCAACAGAACGATACATGCCCACAATGTCACGCTCGCAATAAAACAACAAGATCCCTTGCAAAACCAAAGAGGAGCGATCCGAGTCGGGCATTAAGTAATACTGTATCCCAAAAAAGTTACGCTAAAAACAGCCAACGATACCCGGACCGGAAGTGACGCCTGATGGAATGTGTAACCATGGACGCGCATAAGGTCCCAAGTGGGGCCGGAAGTAATTGCTTACCTAACAACGCATTAAAGGACAAACCTAACGACCGGATAAACAAAACCTCCGTTACCAAGAGAAGACGGTGACGGGAGGGCTGATGGTAAAGAAAAAGGGGGGCGGTAATAACACAAAAGCCAGCCCTATATTAAGGACCTAAATCTCTTCCTGCGTAAAATCCGATGGAAAAAGTATTTTCATAAGCAAGATTCTCGCACCTGTGCTGAACTCGGTATTCCCACTGATATGCTGGCTGATGTTAGATTACTACATAGTATTGGGGAAACGGACCCTAATCTGCAAGCGATGGGCCCGTTTACCCAACTTAAAACTAAAAACCAGAGAATGCCACCTCCCACTGGGGACCTTTCTGCTATTGATGTGTTCTCTAATTTGATGACTTCAGATCTTGTTTCTCTCTCCCAAACTCGTGTGTCATGTAACTTCAATTGTTCCAGAGGTGAGATGGAAGCAGTTAATCGTCTGGAACATGATGATTCTATTGCTATAAAACCCTCAGACAAGGGTGGCAATGTTGTCATCCTTGATACTGCCCATTATCAAGAAATGTGTGAGTCCATACTGGCTGATAGGAATTCCTATGAGATCCTCACATGCGATGTATTGTGAGGAGCTCCGTTTGATATTGCAGGAGGGTCTGGAGAGTGGAGTGATTAATAAAACTGAATATGACTTCATTCTCCCACAACATCCTGTCACCGCCACTTTCTACTGCCTCCCCAAGGTACACAAGGGCCTTAACCCTCTCAAGGGTCGGCCTATCGTATCTGGGGTAGGCAGTCTTTGTCAAAATGCGGGCATTTATTTGGATCGCATATTGAGTTCGTTTGTGTCCTCATTACAATCTTTTGTTAAAGATACCCCTGATCTGCTTCGACGCCTCGAGGGCCTCACAGTCGATCCGCAGTCGTATCTAGCAAGTATCGATGTTAAGGCCCTTTACTCGTCTATACCCCATGAGTAGGGCCTGGAGGCGGTTCAGTATTTTCTTCAAATGAGGGGATGTCAATATCAGGAGCACAATCATTTTGTTTTGAAATTGCTTCGGTTCTGTCTCACACATAATTCTTTCGTGTTTAACCGCAGGATCTACCACCAGCTGAGGGGGACGGCCATGGACAGTCCCTGTGCCCCGGCCTACCCCAACATCTTCCTCGGCTGGTGGGAGGAGACTGTGGTTTGGAGGGATGGGTCTGACAGTGGTGGTTTCTCTATGTATCGTGTCTTAGAGATCTGGACACGATACATAGATGATGTCTTTTTAATTTGGTCTGGCTCTATCGGTGACTTTGACAATTTTATCAAGAAGCTCAATCACAATGATATTGGGCTTTTTTTCACATCTGTGATTGAGCCTTCCTCATTGCCGTTTTTGGACATTCTTATTACGAAGGGCAGTGATGGCAATCTGGTCACTTCTACGTATAAAAAACCCACGGCCACGAATGCTCTCCTTCATTGGAGTAGCCACCACCCTGAACATCTAAAAAGGGGGATCCCTAGGGGACAGTACCTCAGGATTCGTAGGAACCGTTCGGAGGATGCTACCTTTGAACTCCAGGCCAAGGAATTGAGGAGGAATTTCAAGGATAGAGGTTATCCCTCAAAAACTCTCACAAAGGCCTATCAAGAAGCTAAAAGTAGGGATAGAACAAGTTTGTTGAATCCTACTATCAGGACACAGGAACAAGATACTGTTCGTTTTATAACGACTTTTGACAATGGGGCAAATCACGTAAGACGGATCATCCAAAAACATTGGCCCGTCTTACGTATGGACCGTGACATCTCTCAGTACCTCAGTGACTCCCCCGCAATTACTTACAGAAAGTCTCATTCATTAAATGACAGATTGGTTCATAGTCACTTCACTAGCCCTGTTAGGGACACCTGGCTTAGAAGTGACGTTACAGGATGCTTCAAGTGTGGGCACTGTACTGTCTGTCGGTTTATTGAAGTTGGTAAAAGCTTTACAAGCAATGTCACGGGTAAGAGTTACACTATTAAGCAATTTATTAATTGCAGTACTAGAGGAGTTGTCTATAGGGCCTTTTGCTCCTGTGGCGCAGAATATATCGGTAAAACTATTAGAGAATTCAAGCGACGTGTTGGAGAACACATTGGTGATGTGGAACATAAAAGGGATACTTCCATCGCTCGGCATATCAATCATCTTCATGATGGCCAACTTAGCCATCTTAAATTTATGGCCATCGAGAAAGTTAATAAACCAATACGGGGAGGCGATTGGGATCGTGTGTTGTTACAGCAGGAGGCCAAGTGGACTTTTTATTTAAACACCGTGAGCCCACATGGCCTTAACGACCAGATCAACTATAGCTGCTTTGTCTGAGGGGCCTTCTGGCTCCCTTTTGTAACCTACTTTCTGATACTTCACAGTTTTTTATTACCATCATGCCTAAAATCCTTATTTTGTCATTCAATTATAGTTATGGGATTCACTATATTTACAATATTATATGCTATTCACCATATCTCATTTTTTATTGGCCTCTTTTTTCATGGTATGCATATTTGGGTATGTGAGGGTTTTGTTGTATGAGCCAGCTGCATATATTACTTATTTAGGGTTATCTACGCAGTATATTTTGTTTTAACAATTGTACACATGGTTCAACACCCCTATCTTGTTGTGGTTGAAATGTTTTACTTTGTTCCATGGTAGATATACTATCCTAGTACCTGGTCAACTAATATAGGGCTGGCTTTTGTGTTATTACCGCCCCCCTTTTTCTTTACCATCAGCCCTCCCGTCACCGTCTTCTCTTGGTAACGGAGGTTTTGTTTATCCGGTCATTAGGTTTGTCCTTTAATGCGTTGTTAGGTAAGCAATTACTTCCGGCCCCACTTGGGACCTTATGCGTGTCCATGGTTACACTTTCCATCAGACGTCACTTCCGGTCCGGGTATCGTTGGCTGTTTTTAGCGTAACTTTTTTGGGATACAGTATTACTTAATGCCCGACTCGGATCGCTCCTCTTTAGTTTTGCAAGGGATCTTGTTGTTTTATTGCGAGCGTGACATTGTGGGCATGTATCGTTCTGTTGCTAGGTAGCCGCAACTTCCGGCTCGGGCGCGCAGGACCGGAAGTATCTTCCCGGTTGCGGAGACACATGCTCCACATGGTGCTGGGCGTGTGACATCACCGGAACCGTAAGTGTTCTACCTCGATGCATTTATGGTGGTTTATTAAGCGCCGGGTAACATATATTATGTTATATACAGCGTGCTGGTGTTATTTCCATCAGTTACCCTCACTATTCTCAGCTGCCATGTATCTTGATTGTCCAATGGGAAATGTTATCTGCTGCTTTACATTTCCTATTTAACAACGGCCCTATCCTATCCACTCCTTGCAGGACAGCATAGAGTGGGGCAGGATTCTTTGTCCCTCTATTATTAGCACTCAGTCTCCTCATACAAGCAAGTCCCCTGATGACTTAGGCTTGGAAGAAACGCGTCTGGCAACATAGGGAGAGTGCAGGGCATATGTTTACAGGGGTAGATGTGGACTGCCCTTGTAAGGGCAGGAGCTTGGGGGATAGCTTATTGCAGCCCCGCAGGGATTGACATAGGGATTGTCATCTCTTCATTATCCGGATATCTGTCTGACTTAAGAAAATCCGGTGCTCCACTGCCTGCCTTATGGAATTGGTGAGACCGTTCCTGTTTTTTCATTAGTACAGTAAGCATATTCTCACAGTACATGCTGATTACTGTCTATTGTATATATGTGTCTGGTTGCATGGGGTCAGTGGCTGTTTGTTATATGCTTTGAACAGCTTCTTTATGTACCCCATCCCGGATTGATTCTGCATACATTGCTGGAAACTTTTAATCCCATATAGGGCCTGTCATCTTTCTATGTCCATTTTATATGGTGGTGACTTGGCCCCGTATTTAGAGTTTACTTGGGTGACCTGTTTTTTACTACTTTTGTGTATTAAAAGTTAAGTTTTATTTTTTCCACTATTTGCTTTTTTTGTGTCACCCCCCTCATCTGCCAACTTAGCAAACTTATTGGGGTGTTCCAGATCAGGACTAGCCTCCCTGGCACTCTTCCCTCTACCCCGCTTCCTAACTGTCACCCAGCTTGCTACTTCATCATCCTGCAGCTCCATCCCACCATCCCCCCCTCATCTATCCCATTGAGCGTCTGCTCCGTTAGCAGAAGACTCCTCTCCATATTGTCTATGGATCTCAGTGTTGCCAGCTGCACATTTAGATTCAGAATCTGGTTTTCCAAATGCACAACGTCCTCACATCTCGCACAGCAGTATGCACCCTCGATCGGCTGCTTAAAGATTGCATACATGTGGCAAGATGTGCACTGGATGGCATTAACAATCGTGGAGCACATTTCCTAATGGGGATTGCACCAGACAGAAAAGTTAAATAAAAATAAATAAATAAATACAAAGTATTAATAAAAAAAAACAGACAGCAATTCAGTAATTCCTCCCTTGGAAAATCCCTGACTCCAAAGTCACTGAATCACAAGTCACACTTACCGCCGTTCACACTTACGCTCAGCTCACACTCGCTATGCTGAAGATTTATAGATTTTTTTTTCTCTAGTTCCCTTAACAGCAATCCACCTTGCTGTACAAATGCACTTCCAAAAATTTTATGATCATTAAAGCCGGACGGAGTCAGAGTATTAAGTTTGAAAATCCATTTTGTTTCCCTTTGCGCTAAGAGATTTTTCCAATCCTCCCCACGGTTGCCAATAAATACCCTGTCAATGCCCCTCACCAAAAACCTCCTTGAATCACAATTGTGTACTGTTAAATATGCTTATTTTGCACATTTATTTAATCAATACTATTCACCAGGTGCATTACTCTTAAAGAAAAAATGTCATGATATTCTCATAAAAAAATGTAGTGGTTTATTGAATTGTCCACAGAAAAACCACATTGCAGCAAAACATAAAAATAGATGACATAGTTACGAACAGATTGTCCATTTGTAAAAATCAGTGCTTGTTACTCATCTTTCCCAAAGTTCTGAATGGTAAAAGCCGTCTGTCTGTGTGAAGTCTGAAGTCATCATGGCTACTAGCTGTTCCTTCCTTGTGTGACTTGTCTGATGTCCATGGAGAATGATGATGAAGGCAGGAGGTGACAGCCCCCACGTGACAAGCCCCCTCTACCTCCTAAGAGACGTTATTTATATGTCCCACAGACCACGTGTTCCCTTTATATGGTGTTGACTTATACTCTGAGCTACATACCCAGAAATAACTTTTTATAATGTCAGCAAGAAGCAATGTGCTCAATACAGAATTGAGAATAAGAATAATTCAATTAATAATTCATATTTAACAATTCCCCCTTTTGAGGGTGACAGACATAGATTGGAACCTTCAAATTAAACATATTAATCAGATCTTCTTCTTTTCTTCTTCTTTGGCAAAATAATTTAATGTTCATAATAATATAAGTAATAATAATGTTGTTATTCATACTCAATAACATAATGATATGTAAATTCATGTTATGGTAAGCCGTGACTAATATTCATATAAAATATATATAATTATATATATATATATATATATGTATGTATATTTATATATATATATATATATATATATATATACATAAAGCATCTCAGGTCTGATGTCATCTGGTCTTCATCTTCATGTCTTCTTCTTGATTCTTTTAAAACAATCTTTATTATAATTCTTTTGAAATAGATGATAGCATGTACATATTGTAGAGACTGTGTGTCATGTGTCAATCAAAGTCCATAAATTCAAATGTTGATAAGAAAACAAAGTTCATAAATGAAATGTAGCTTTAATATCTGTGCAGTGTCACTTTTAAAGACCTGGACTTACATTGGCTCGCCTTGGATCTGGAATCCTTCCATATCATCCCCATTGGTCTTGGAACAGGTGTTGCGTCTTTGGTCAGCACAGTAAGGGTTACATTGACTGTTCCTTGCTAAACATAGCACCATAACCAGTCCTTAGTGCACAGGACACATGTCTGGGTTGTAGCGTCCTGACAATTACCTGACTGTTCACCAGCTTTCATGGAAGTCTTATAGGTGATAGGAAACCACTGGAACATGATAAAACGTAATAACACAGTTCATCTTAGCATCATAGGATCATCGTCCTCTGCAATTGTGGTTGTCAGTTTAGATACTGTACTCATAGTTGTCAGTGATGGATGCTGCAGTTGTGGTTGTCAGTGGTGACATGAATTGTATTTGACACAGTCTATTATTATTCAGAAATCTGAAGACACAAAAGAGAATAGTAAAACCAAAAACACTCAGTTTGAAAAAATGTTGCAGTAATCCGCAAGTGCTAGTAAAAGATGTAAAAAACAGGGTATTTGGTTGATACGTTTTTTGCAAAAAATGTATACTAAGCTGCTCTACCAATCTTCACGGTATACCCTTATCAGAGCAGTCCTAACTAATGTATGCAATCCCTATCTGATGTATTTAAAAACCTGATCATCTGTATATAACCTGTGTGAACAGGGTTCAGAGAGGAAAAATCCATGTGTGCATACAGGGTAGAACAGCTTTTGTGCAGATAGCCCAAGAGGAGTGGTGGAACTCCCCAGTCTTGTAGACACAAGAGAACAATTATGGAAACAGGAACACATGGGCTACTTGCACAGTGAACAAGTCTGTATGATCATGTTCACACACCACCAAGAAACCTGAAGACACAAAAGAGAATAGTAAAACCAAAAACACTCAGTTTGAAAAAATGTTGCAGTAATCCGCAAGTGCTAGTAAAAGATGTAAAAAACAGGGTATTTGGTTGATACGTTTTTTGCAAAAAATGTATACTAAGCTGCTCTACCAATCTTCACGGTATACCCTTATCAGAGCAGTCCTAACTAATGTATGCAATCCCTATCTGATGTATTTAAAAACCTGATCATCTGTATATAACCTGTGTGAACAGGGTTCAGAGAGGAAAAATCCATGTGTGCATACAGGGTAGAACAGCTTTTGTGCAGATAGCCCAAGAGGAGTGGTGGAACTCCCCAGTCTTGTAGACACAAGAGAACAATTATGGAAACAGGAACACATGGGCTACTTGCACAGTGAACAAGTCTGTATGATCATGTTCACACACTACCAAGAAACCTGAAGACACAAAAGAGAATAGTAAAACCAAAAACACTCAGTTTGAAAAAATGTTGCAGTAATCCGCAAGTGCTAGTAAAAGATGTAAAAAACAGGGTATTTGGTTGATACGTTTTTTGCAAAAAATGTATACTAAGCTGCTCTACCAATCTTCACGGTATACCCTTATCAGAGCAGTCCTAACTAATGTATGCAATCCCTATCTGATGTATTTAAAAACCTGATCATCTGTATATAACCTGTGTGAACAGGGTTCAGAGAGGAAAAATCCATGTGTGCATACAGGGTAGAACAGCTTTTGTGCAGATAGCCCAAGAGGAGTGGTGGAACTCCCCAGTCTTGTAGACACAAGAGAACAATTATGGAAACAGGAACACATGGGCTACTTGCACAGTGAACAAGTCTGTATGATCATGTTCACACACCACCAAGAAACCTGAAGACACAAAAGAGAATAGTAAAACCAAAAACACTCAGTTTGAAAAAATGTTGCAGTAATCCGCAAGTGCTAGTAAAAGATGTAAAAAACAGGGTATTTGGTTGATACGTTTTTTGCAAAAAATGTATACTAAGCTGCTCTACCAATCTTCACGGTATACCCTTATCAGAGCAGTCCTAACTAATGTATGCAATCCCTATCTGATGTATTTAAAAACCTGATCATCTGTATATAACCTGTGTGAACAGGGTTCAGAGAGGAAAAATCCATGTGTGCATACAGGGTAGAACAGCTTTTGTGCAGATAGCCCAAGAGGAGTGGTGGAACTCCCCAGTCTTGTAGACACAAGAGAACAATTATGGAAACAGGAACACATGGGCTACTTGCACAGTGAACAAGTCTGTATGATCATGTTCACACACCACCAAGAAACCTGAAGACACAAAAGAGAATAGTAAAACCAAAAACACTAATTGTTCTCTTGTGTCTACAAGACTGGGGAGTTCCACCACTCCTCTTGGGCTATCTGCACAAAAGCTGTTCTACCCTGTATGCACACATGGATTTTTCCTCTCTGAACCCTGTTCACACAGGTTATATACAGATGATCAGGTTTTTAAATACATCAGATAGGGATTGCATACATTAGTTAGGACTGCTCTGATAAGGGTATACCGTGAAGATTGGTAGAGCAGCTTAGTATACATTTTTTGCAAAAAACGTATCAACCAAATACCCTGTTTTTTACATCTTTTACTAGCACTTGCGGATTACTGCAACATTTTTTCAAACTGAGTGTTTTTGGTTTTACTATTCTCTTTTGTGTCTTCAGGTTTCTTGGTGGTGTGTGAACATGATCATACAGACTTGTTCACTGTGCAAGTAGCCCATGTGTTCCTGTTTCCATAATTGTTCTCTTGTGTCTACAAGACTGGGGAGTTCCACCACTCCTCTTGGGCTATCTGCACAAAAGCTGTTCTACCCTGTATGCACACATGGATTTTTCCTCTCTGAACCCTGTTCACACAGGTTATATACAGATGATCAGGTTTTTAAATACATCAGATAGGGATTGCATACATTAGTTAGGACTGCTCTGATAAGGGTATACCGTGAAGATTGGTAGAGCAGCTTAGTATACATTTTTTGCAAAAAACGTATCAACCAAATACCCTGTTTTTTACATCTTTTACTAGCACTTGCGGATTACTGCAACATTTTTTCAAACTGAGTGTTTTTGGTTTTACTATTCTCTTTTGTGTCTTCAGGTTTCTTGGTGGTGTGTGAACATGATCATACAGACTTGTTCACTGTGCAAGTAGCCCATGTGTTCCTGTTTCCATAATTGTTCTCTTGTGTCTACAAGACTGGGGAGTTCCACCACTCCTCTTGGGCTATCTGCACAAAAGCTGTTCTACCCTGTATGCACACATGGATTTTTCCTCTCTGAACCCTGTTCACACAGGTTATATACAGATGATCAGGTTTTTAAATACATCAGATAGGGATTGCATACATTAGTTAGGACTGCTCTGATAAGGGTATACCGTGAAGATTGGTAGAGCAGCTTAGTATACATTTTTTGCAAAAAACGTATCAACCAAATACCCTGTTTTTTACATCTTTTACTAGCACTTGCGGATTACTGCAACATTTTTTCAAACTGAGTGTTTTTGGTTTTACTATTCTCTTTTGTGTCTTCAGGTTTCTTGGTGGTGTGTGAACATGATCATACAGACTTGTTCACTGTGCAAGTAGCCCATGTGTTCCTGTTTCTATTATTCAGAAATCATAGCATTGTTACCTTGTAAAATTTCTGGATAGCGGATTTTTCTTCTTGCAACTTTTGAGAATCAATTGAAGTCTTTATTAACGTAACTTCAGTATCTTGATTGAAGTCTTCATTCCCTATTCTATACCAAATCTGGTAATTTTCCTCACTTATAATATCACAGCATACCATAACAATCAATAATATCCATATAATTATTAATCGATATTAATATGGAATTTATATTTGGAAAAATTAAATAATACATTATTAACCACTAGATGGCAGCCCGATTCTAAAGAATCGGGAGTCTAGAATCCATATATACTTTATTTATTCAAATGTAAGAATAATACAATTAATAAATAATAGTAAGAAAGAACAAAAATAATAGGCAGTATATGGAGAAAACACCAAACAAAAGTTCAAAATTGGTGTGAAAATGTCACTGAACCACTTCACAACTAAATATATATAGTTTTGGTAAATGGTATTATCATTTTTTTTACGAAATTCGGCAGGAGCTTGAAGAGCAACGTCACTGGGCCCGCCTCCACGCAGTAGAAACTTGCTGTGAGGTAAAAATTCAAAAATCACACCAAAATGGCGGGCGGAGTGTGTCACAGTACGGCACGTTTCTGATTGGTCGCTCGCAGCAGGCGGCAACCAATCAGACACTGGACACTGTTGACGTCACTTATCTCCGGACATTAGCTTCGGACATAGCCACGGAAGTTGGCACAAATTGCAGGAAGTAGTATTCTAGGCAAGTATATATTAGATATTCTTCATGTGATAGGACATTTTTATGTCATAGATGTAATTTCTTTTTGAATGTCAGTGTGTCTTTTTATGTAACAATTATTTGCATCTTTATTACTAAAACTTTAATAAACTATATTTATAAGACCAATAATATGTAAGAATGTATAGCCATTAACCAAAATAAGAATATATATGAATAAATGAATGAATGAGTGAAAGAATTATTATATTTAACTCAGAATTGAAAAATTTCTTATATAATGAAACCATGATCATTATATTTAATAAAGAAATATTCTTGTATTAAACATTACTTTATTAAATATAGATTTTTTTCTTGAGATAAAAAATAAAAATGAAAAATTGAGAATAAAAATGAAATAAAATGAAATGAAAAAATTAGAAATGAAAAATAAAAATGAGAATAAAAAATAAAAATAAGGCCTTTATATGTTGATGACAAATGCTGAGGTTATGTCTCAGTATCACATTCCCTTTAATATTTCCATTATCTAGATGTTGTCACATCCTTGGATTACCAAAATATTGAAATTATGCAGCTTTGCATATAATATCCTTCATTAGAGAAAAAAAAAATGACTTTTATAATACTTAATGTTATTATACCCAATAGTACCTTATTAATATTTTTTTATCTTTATTAAAATGTGTGTAAAAGAGGTATTGATGAAATGTGATGATGTAATCTGGATCAAAAACAGATTTCCCCCTTATTACTAAAAATTATTATTTTATGCAAAAACTAATTAGTAAAAAACAAAATTAAAAATACTTAATTTTATAACTGTGAAATCAGCCTTATGCCATACATGTGTTTGAAGATGTGTACCCATCTGTATACCCATTAAAAAAACACTGAATATCATAAAATTATCATTTTTAAAAAAATGTTCTAAATGTAGATTTTCTTGATAAACCATATTGATGTGTGATTGCACTTATTCACTATTAACTAAATCAAGAAATAATAATTACTAAAGAAATATACGTTGAGTAAATAATAATATTTCATAGAACACAATGAGGCCTCTCTCATACTGTACATACACATCCCACATTGTAGTCACTCTTAGCAGCTGCTCAGACGCTCATCTGTCATTTGTCACTCAGACTGTGACACACATAGAAGTTGAAACTACATATTTCACATACAAAGAATAAGAATACATGTATATTAACCCAAATTACTGTATCCTAATTATCAATGCGCATTGTAAACTATTAAATTTAATATTTTAATATTTCTTTGAATATTCCCAAATATACATCATCTTACACTATGTTCTAACCTATAGATAGGACTCATAAGAACTTGAGCATTTGTTCTACAGCTATATTTGGTACAGGACCTGCAACTGAATTTATTAGACTTGTAAAGGTTGAGGAGCTTCTAAAGCTTCTTCTTACAGCTCTAAATTGAAACAGGGGTGTGACATGTCATGCCATGCAGTGGAGAAAAAATATTATTTATTATTACCATGCAAAGGAAAAAAAAAACAAGTTTCAGATTGTTACAGGAAAAAATTACAGTACACAAACTTTAGATTGTTAGTTATGTATTATTTCTTTTAAGTGTTAAATATATATAAAATCATGCAGTTATTATAACTTCCTGTGTAAATAAAGACATAAATCCATGTTTTTTTTCAATTCCTGCTTTGAAATGAAAATTCTAAGGAAAAATAAAAGATAAAGGTTAATTTCATATTTATTTTAAAACAAAATAATTTAAATATCTTATACATATGTATATATTTAATAAATGTATTTAATGTAATTCTAAGTATTATTACTGGAGTAAATGTTAATTATTTCATTATACATATAAAAATACAGTTAATATAATCTTTACTTATACAAATATGCTACAGTATTTACTGTATATTATATTAATATATATAACTGCAGAATTATATTGTATAAAATAATTATATATTAATAAATAATACATTGTATAACTCATTTACACATCATATAATATAATTACATTTTTTAGCAAATTCCTAAACCAAAATCTATCTCTCTGTCGATAATTTGTTGAAAACCTCTATTCAAAATTGCCATTTTTAGATCTTTGAAGAGCTGTGATAATGGAGTGTTCAGCTCACCCCCTATGCTCACCTGTTTCTGCCTGTCAATTTCCGTCATCTTTACAGAGAGATCTGGCCCGTCAGCTTTTAACCCTTTCAGAGCAGCTTCAGTGGAGGACTCTTGAATCATTTTTTGATAGAGCTTATAACAAATATGTAATTTTCTTCGTACTTCATAGATTTGATTTTGGGTCAATTTTGGAGATTTTGATTTCTCATAAGTTATAATTCTGCCTGTTTTAAAAAACTTTGTATAATTTGTTTTCCTTTCAAGATTCTCATGCCTTCTAGAAAAATCAAGGGATTGCGCACATTCAAATAAAGAATCTTTTTGTGACACAATAACACGAGATGCAGGATTTAGGAATCCAAATTTGTTTACAAAAAAATTTATCATTGTTTGTTTATTGAAATTTGTAATGACAGTTTTGTACAACCTTTCAAATATGGACATGAATGTAAAAGTACATTCTTTCTGGCCAATCTTCAATTTTAGAAGAATATCAATATCTGGATAATTTTCTTTTAATCCACAGAATATCAAAATTTTTAATCTTTCTACATCAGTCAATTCTTCATGGAACTCATCATTCTGCATTTTTAATGAGAACCTTCTGGAAAAAGTTACTGGAAACCACATTTTAACCCCTTCATGACCCAGCCTATTTTGACCTTAAAGACCTTGCCGTTTTTTGCAATTCTGACCAGTGTCCCTTTATGAGGTAATAACTCAGGAACGCTTCAACGGATCCTAGCGGTTCTGAGATTGTTTTTTCGTGACATATTGGGCTTCATGTTAGTGGTAAATTTAGGTCAATAAATTCTGCGTTTATTTGTGATAAAAACGGAAATTTGGCGAAAATTTCGCAATTTTCACATTTTGAATTTTTATTCTGTTAAACCAGAGAGTTATGTGACACAAAATAGTTAATAAATAACATTTCCCACATGTCTACTTTACACCAGCACAATTTTGGAAACAAAATTTTTTTTTGCTAGGAAGTTATAAGAGTTAAAATTTGACCAGCGATTTCTCATTTTTACAACGAAATTTACAAAACCATTTTTTTTAGGGACCACCTCACATTTGAAGTCAGTTTGAGGGGTCTATATGGCTGAAAATACCCAAAAGTGACACCATTCTAAAAAATGCACCCCTCAAGGTGCTCAAAACCACATTCAAGAAGTTTTTTAACCCTTCAGGTGCTTCACAGCAGCAGAAGCAACATGGAAGGAAAAAATGAACATTTAACTTTTTAGTCACAAAAATTATCTTTTAGCAACATTTTTTTTATTTTCCCAATGGTACAAGGAGAAACTGAACCACGAAAGTTGTTGTCCAATTTGTCCTGAGTACGCTGATACCTCATATGTGGGGGTAAACCACTGTTTGGGCGCACGGCAGGGCTTGGAAGGGAAGGAGCGCCATTTGACTTTTTGAATGAAAAATTGGCTCCACTCTTTAGCGGACACCATGTCACGTTTGGAGAGCCCCCGTGTGCCTAAAAATTGGAGCTCCCCCACACGTGACCCCATTTTGGAAACTAGACGCCCCAAGGAACTTATCTAGATGCATAGTGAGAACTTTGAACCCCCGGGGGCTTCACAAATTGATCCGTAAAAATGAAAAAGTACTTTTTTTTCACAAAAAAATTCTTTTAGCCTCAATTTTTTTCATTTTCACATGGGCAACAGGATAAAATGGATCCTAAAATATGTTGGGCAATTTCTCATGAGTACACCGATACCTCACATGTGGGGGTAAACCACTGTTTGGGCACATGGTAAGGTTCGGAAGGGAAGGAGCGCCATTTGACTTTTTGAATGAAAAATTATCTCCATCGTTAGCGGACACCATGTCGTGTTTGGAGAGCCCCCGTGTGCCTAAACATTGGAGCTCCCCCACAAATGACCCCATTTTGGAAACTAGACCCCCCAAGGAACTTATCTCGATGCATATTGAGCACTTTAAACCCTCAGGTGCTTCACAAATTGATCTGTAAAAATGAAAAAGTACTTTTTTTTTTCACAAAAAAATTCTTTTCGCCTCAGTTTTTCATTTTCACATGGGCAATAGGATAAAATGAATCCTAAAATTTGTTGGGCAATTTCTCCCGAGTACGCCGATACCTCATATGTGGGGGTAAACCACTGTTTGGGCACACGGCAGGGCTCGGAAGGGAAGGCGCGCCATTTGACTTTTTGAATGGAAATTTAGCTCCAATTGTTAGCGGACACCATGTCGCGTTTAGAGAGCCCCTGTGTGCCTATGCATTGGAGCTCCCCCACAAGTGACCCCATTTTGGAAACTAGACCCCCCAAGGAACTTATCTAGATGCATATTGAGCACTTTAAACCCCCAGGTGCTTCACAGAAGTTTATAATGCAGAGCCATGAAAATAAAAAATAATTTTTCTTTCCTCAAAAATGATTTTTAGCCTGGAATTTCCTATTTTGCCAAGGGTAATAGGAGAAATTGGACCGCAAATGTTGTTGTCCAGTTTGTCCTGAGTACGCTGATACCCCATATGTGGGGGTAAACCACTGTTTGGGCGCATGGCAGGGCTCGGAAGGGAAGGCACGCCAATTGGCTTTTTAAATGGAAAATTAGCTCCAATCATTAGCGGACACCATGTCACGTTTGGAGAGCCCCTGTGTGCCTAAACATTGGAGATCCCCCACATATGACCCCATTTTGGAAACTAGACCCCCAAAGGAACTAATCTAGATGTGTGGTGAGGACTTTGAACTTCCAAGTGCTTCACAGAAGTTTATAACGCAGAGCCATGAAAATAAAATAAAAATTTTATTTTCTCTAAAATGATTTTTTAGCCTGCAATTTATTATTTTCCCAAGGGTAACAGGAGAAATTTGACCCCAAAAGTTGTTGTACAGTTTCTCCTGAGTACGCTGATACCCCATATGTGGGGGTAAACCACAGTTTGGGCACATGTCGGGGCTCGGAAGTCAAGTAGTGACATTTTGAAATGCAGACTTTGATGGAATGCTCTGCGGGCGTTACGTTGCGTTTGCAGAGCCCCTGATGTGGCTAAACAGTAGAAACCCCCCACAAGTGACCCCATTTTAGAAACTAGACCCCGAAAGGAACTTATCTAGATGTGAGGTGAGCACTTTGAACCCCCAAGTGCTTCACAGAAGTTTATAACACAGAGCAGTGAAAATAATAAATACGTTTTCTTTCCTCAAAAATAATTTTTTAGCCCAGAATTTTTTATTTTCCCAAGGGTTACAGGAGAAATTGGACCCCAAAAGTTGTTGTCCAGTTTCTCCTGAGTACGCTGATACCCCATATGTGGGGGTAAACCACTGTTTGGGCACACGTCGGGGCTCAGAAGGGAAGTAGTGACTTTTGAAATGCAGACTTTGATGGAATGGTCTGCGGGCGTCACGTTGCGTTTGCAGAGCCCCTGGTGTGCCTAAACAGTAGAAACCCCCCACAAGTGACCCCATTTTGGAAACTAGACCCCCCAAGGAACTTATCTAGATATGTGGTGAGCACTTTGAACCCCCAAGTGCTTCACAGACGTTTACAACGCAGAGCCGTGAAAATAAAAAATCATTTTTCTTTCCTCAAAAATGATGTTTTAGCAAGCAATTTTTTATTTTCTCAAGGGTAACAGGAGAAATTGGACCCCAGTAATTGTTGCCCAGTTTGTCCTGAGTACGCTGATACCCCATATGTGGGGGTAAACCACTGTTTGGGCACATGTCGGGGCTCGGAAGTCAAGTAGTGACGTTTTGAAATGCAGACTTTGATGGAATGGTCTGCGGGCGTCACGTTGCGTTTGCAGAGCCCCTGGTGTGCCTAAACAGTAGAAACCCCCCACAAGTGACCCCATTTTGGAAACTAGACCCCCCAAGGAACTTATCTAGATATGTGGTGAGCACTTTGAACCCCCAAGTGCTTCACAGACGTTTACAACGCAGAGCCGTGAAAATAAAAAATCATTTTTCTTTCCTCAAAAATGATGTTTTAGCAAGCAATTTTTTATTTTCTCAAGGGTAACAGGAGAAATTGGACCCCAGTAATTGTTGCCCAGTTTTTCCTGAGTACGCTGATACCCCATATGTGGGGGTAAACCACTGTTTGGGCACATGTCGGGGCTCGGAAGTCAAGTAGTGACGTTTTGAAATGCAGACTTTGATGGAATGGTCTGCGGGCGTCACGTTGCGTTTGCAGAGCCCCTGGTGTGCCTAAACAGTAGAAACCCCCCACAAGTGACCCCATTTTGGAAACTAGACCCCCCAAGGAACTTATCTAGATATGTGGTGAGCACTTTGAACCCCCAAGTGCTTCACAGACGTTTACAACGCAGAGCCGTGAAAATAAAAAATCATTTTTCTTTCCTCAAAAATGATGTTTTAGCAAGCAATTTTTTATTTTCTCAAGGGTAACAGGAGAAATTGGACCCCAGTAATTGTTGCCCAGTTTGTCCTGAGTACACTGATACCCCATATGTGGGGGTAAACCACTGTTTGGGCACACGTCGGGGCTCGGAAGGGAAGGAGCACCATTTGACTTTTTGAATAAAAGATTGGCTGGAATCAATGGTGGCGCCATGTTGCGTTTGGAGACCCCCTGATGTGCCTAAACAGTGGAAACCCCTCAATTCTAACGCCAACACACCCCTAACCCTTATCCCAACTGTAGCCGTAACCCTAACCACAACCCTAACCGCAACACACCCCTAACCACAACCCTAACCCCAACACACCCCTAACCCTAACCACAACCCTAATTCCAACCCAACCCTAACCCTAAGGCTATGTACCCACGTTGCGGATTCGTGTGAGATTTTTCCACACCATTTTTGAAAAATCCGCGGGTAAAAGGCACTGCGTTTTACCTGCGGATTTACTGCGGATTTCACCTGCGGATTCCTATTGAGGAATAGGTGTAAAACGCTGCGGAATCCGCACAAAGAATTGACATGCTGCGGAAAATACAACGCAGCGTTTCCGTGCGGTATTTTCCGCACCATGGGCACAGCGGATTTGGTTTTCCATAGGTTTACATGGTACTGTAAACCTGATGGAACACTGCTGCGGTTCCGCAGCGGCCAATCCGCTGCGGATCCGCAGCCAAATCCGCACCGTGTGCACATAGCCTAATTCTAAAGGTATGTGCACACGCTTCGGAAAACGCTGCGGATCCGCAGCAGTTTCCCATGAGTTTACATTTCAATGTAAACCTATGGGAAACAAAAATCGCTGTACACATGCTGCGGAAAAACTGCACGGAAACGCAGCGGTTTACATTCCGCAGCATGTCACTTCTTTCTGCGGATTCCACAGCGGTTTTACAACTGCTCCAATAGAAAATCGCAGTTGTAAAACCGCAGTGAAATGCGCAGAAAAACCGCGGTAAATCTGCCATAAATCCGCAGCGGTTTAGCACTGCGGATTTATCAAATCCGCTGCGGAAAAATCCGCAGAGGACCAGAATACGTGTGCACATACCGAAACCCTAACCCTAGCCCTAACCCTACCTCTACCCCTAACCCTACCCCTACCCCTAACCCTACCCCTACCCCTAGTTCTAACTCCAACCTTAGTGAAAAAAAAAAAAATTCTTTATTTTATTATTGTCCCTATCTATGGGGGACAAATGGGGGGGGTCATTTACTGTTTTTTTATTTTGACCACTGTGATAGATTATATCACAGTGATCAAAATTCACATTGGAACGAATCTGCCGGCCGGCAGATTCGGCGGGCGCACTGCGCATGCGCCCGCCATTTTGGAACATGGCGGCGCCCGGGGAAGAAGACGGACGGACCCCGCCAGGATCGGTAAGTATAAGGGGGGGAGATCAGGGCACAGGGGGGGGAGATCAGGGCACGGGGGGGCGTCGGAGCACGGGGGGGGAGGGATCGGAGCATGGGGGAGAGTGATCGGTGTGCGGGCGGGTGGATCGGTGTGCAGGGGGGGTGGATCGGAGTGCGGGGGGGTTTGATTGGAGCACGGGGGGGTGTGATTGGAGCACGGGGGGAGCGGACAGGAGGACGGGGGAGCGGAGCACAGGACGGAGGGGAGCGGGCCACAGATCGGGGGGCTGGGGGGGGCGATCGGTGGGGTGGGGTGGGGGCACATTAGTATTTCCAGCCATGGCCGATGATATTGCAGCATCGGCCATGGCTGGATTGTAATATTTCACCATTTTTTTAGGTGAAATATTACAAATCGCTCTGATTGGCAGTTTCACTTTCAACAGCCAATCAGAGCGATCGTAGCCACGAGGGGGTGAAGCCACCCCCCCTGGGCTAAACTACCACTCCCCCTGTCCCTGCAGATCGGGTGAAATGGGAGTTAACCCTTTCACCCGATCTGCAGGGACGCGATCTTTCTGTGACACAGCATATGCGTCACAGGTCGGATTGGCACCGACTTTCATGACGCATACGCTGTGTCACAGGTCGGGAAGGGGTTAAACAACTGATTTTTCTCCTCATTAGTCAAATCAAACTTATCAGCAAAACTCTCAAATATCTCTGAATTTCTGCACACATGGATTTTGTCATCATATGTAGGAATGATTTTGCATAATTTTAACAAGATTTTCCTAGATTTAGTTTGGAGTTGGGCTTCTGAGTCGTCTTCTATTTTTAGTGGCCCTTGTACATCTGTCCCTCGTACATCATCTTTGTCAGATGTCATGTCTCCTACGTTTCCTCCATCTTGTTTTTCATCATGAGACACAAGGTCACCTTGAGTGGCCATTACAAACACGTGTGTCACATCTTGTTCACTCTTTGCATTACAGTCAATCTTGGGAACATCATTAATTTCCTTAGAAATTCTTTCCACACAGTCTTTTTTGGACTTCTCTTGTAACAAACTTGTTAAATACATAAACCAAATGTAAAATATTTTTAATTTGCTCTTTTTCTTTTTTTCTGGATATTAACTTAGAATCTATCTTTAGATTTTCTATCTTGCATTCTGCAAATAAAGAAAGCCAAAATATTTCTAAGCTAGATTTGTACAAACTTACAAATTCCATCTGACTTGATTTAGCATGCGAATTAATTAAATCCATTTTTCTTACCTTGAAATATCTCAGCTTGTAGTTCCTTTGTTAGACAATGCTGGGCTCTGGTCATCAGCACGTCTGTTTTCAGCACGTCTGTCTTCAGCACATCTGGCACTTGTAGTACTCTACTACTTGTCATTAGGGTTGAGCGAAACGGATCGGACAAATTAAAAAATCGCCGACTTTCGGCAAAGTCGGGTTTCGTGAAACCCGACCCGATTCTAGTGTGGGATCGGCCATGAGGTCGGCGATCAGCGCGCCATAGTCGCGTTTCGTATGACATTTTCAGCGCCATTTCTCATCCAATGAAGGAGGACGCAGAGTGTGGACAGCGTGATGACATAGGTCTCGGTCCCCACCATCTTAGAGAAGGGCATGACAGTGATTGGCTTGCTTTCTGTGGCGTCACAGGAGCTTTAAAGGGGCATGCACGCCAACCGCCATCTTACTTCTGCCGATCTTAGCATAGGGAGAGGTTGCTGCAGCTGCATCAGAAGAAGGGATATAGTTAGGGAGGGAAGATTAACCCCGAGACTGCTTGTGCTGTAGCGATTTCCACTGTCCAACACCACCTTTTCTTGGCAGGGACAGTGTAGTTTATATTTTTGTGCATCAGCGCTGTAGCTTATTAGGCTGCCTTATAAGGCTCCCTGATAGCTGCATTGCTGTTTGTACACCGTTGTGCAAACCAACTGCTTTTTTAAAAGCAAAAATCCTGTTGCTCCTTTCTGCACAGTTATCTTGTTTATTTGTCCACACTTTTGTGTGCAGCAGTCCTTTTTATTGCTGCCATACTTTTCCTGAGATCATTGTAGAGAGATTGAAATTGTACTACAGCCCTTGCGTTTTTTTATATATCTTCCAGTCACGTTCTGCCACTTACATTTTGTAGTGTAATACACTGGGCCTGAGTTTTGTTGCAGTCTCCCCTACAAAAAAAGGGAGATTTAAATTCTCCACAAGTTTATATACACCTTATACCTTGTTTCACAGTACCATATAACGGTTGTTATTTTGGTTAGATTTTTCCAAAAATGAGGAAGTCTGGTGGAAGAGGCCGTGGGCGGTCCTTGCCAGCTGGTACTGATGGTCGTGGTTGTGGTGGAGCATCTGGTGGTAGTGGGAAAAGCAAAATAGCACCAAATACTTGAGGTATTGAGCCAGCGTCATCGTCTGGCTACACAAGGCCTCGAAGGCTCCCTTATCTGGGAGTAGGAAAACCACTTTTAAAGCTGAAGCAGCAGGAAAAAGTTTTGGCTTTCCTGGCTGACTCAGCTTCTAGCTCTTTCGCCTCCTCTTCAGAAGGTTCAAAATCTAAAAGCAGCAAGTCGTCAGTGGATGCTCCCGGTCAGGAACAAGTCACTTCCTTGTGTCCTTCACCCAAACCAAAAGTGAAGGATGCGGCAGGTGACACTACAGGTTACTCCATGGAGCTCTTTACACATACCGTGCCTGGGTTAGAGAGGGAAATTGTTAAAAGCCCATTACAAGATGAATCGGACATGGAGTTTACAGATGCACAGCCACAGCTAAATTATTATGCTGTTCCATTGACTCAGATCACTACATTGCCCTCGCAGTGTACTGAGCCAGAATCTGACCCTGATGAGACTATGGTGCCCCATCACGAATGCTATAGCACCTTACACGGTGACACAGAGGAAGGTGCACATGACATTGAAGAGGAGGTGATAGATGACCCAGTTGTTGACCCAGATTGGCAGCCAATGGGGAAGAGGGTGCCGCTGCCAGTAGCTCGGAAGCGGAGGAGGATGATCCGCAGCAGCCATCTACATCGCAACAGCTTTCATCTGGCAGCCCCGTATCTGGCCAAAAATGTTTGTCAAAACCAAAAACAGTTTTAGGACAGCGTGGCCATCTGGTGAAAGTAGCACAGTGTGCAATGCCTGAAAAGGAATTCCATAGTAGGAAGAGTGCAGTGTGGGAATTTTTTAACCAAGATCCGAATGATCAGTGCAAAGTTATCTGTAAGAAGTGCTCAAAGACCTTTAGCAGAGGGAAGAATCTCCTAAGTTTAAATACAACATGCATGCATAGACATTTAACCAGCATGCACTTGCAAGCCTGGACTAACTACCAAACGTCCCGTACCATTGGTGCACCTGCTCAGAATGAAGGTAGTCAGCAACGCTACATTACTTCCCTCACTGTAAGCCCACCGATTAGGACACCACCAGCAGCAAATGTGGAGGTATCGTCGCAAGGCCAAAGCAGTCAGGGAATCACAAGGTTCTTGGTAGGAAACACTGTAGGTAGGCCAATATCAAGAATACCATCACCAACCCTCTCTCAATCTGCCATGTCCACCACCACCCCCGCTAGTTCCACCATATGCAGCTCTCCAGTCCAGCTCACCCTACAAGAGACTCTCGTTAGGAATAGAAAGTACTCATCCTGTCATCCGCGTACACAGGGTTTGAACACCCACATTGCTAGAGTAATCTCGTTTGATATGATGCCCTACCGGTTAGTTGAAAGCGAAGCTTTCAAAGCGCTGATGGCCTACGCAGTACCACGCTATGACCTACCCAGTCGACACTTCTTTGCGAGAAAAGCCATCCCAGCCCTCCACCAGCATGTCAATGACCGCATTGTCCATGCACTGAGGCAATCAGTCAGTAGAAAGGTGCACCTCACAACAGATGCATGGACCAGTAGTCATGGCCAGGGACGTTACGTGTCCATCGCGGTGCACTGGGTTATTGTGGTGGATGCAGGGTCCACAGGGGACAGCCATAGTGGGACAGTTCTGCCTAGCCCATTGTTGTGAATTCTGTGGCTGAGTTCACTTCTGTGGTCACAAGTGGTATTGCAGTCTCTGGGCTTCCTCCCTCAGGTGTTTTGGTGAGCTCGTTGGCTGCCTTGCTATTTAGCTCCACCTGAGTCTGTCTTCCTTGCTCCTTGTCAATGTTCCAGTGTTGGATCTGAGCTACTGCATCTTTCCTTGGGCCTGCTGCTCTGCTAGATAAGTGCTTCTAGTTTGTTTTCTGTTTTTTCTGTCCAGCTTGTTATTATCTTTTGCTGGAAGCTCTGAGAAGCAAAGGGGTGCACCGCCGTGCTGTTAGTTAGGCACGGTGGGTCTTTTTGCCCCTTTGCGTGGTTTTCGTTTTAGGGTTTTTTGTAGACTGCATAGTTCTCTTTGCTATCCTCGCTCTGTCTAGAATATCGGGCCTCACTTTGCTGAATCTATTTCATTCCTACGTTTGTCTTTTCATCTTGCTAACAGTCATTATATGTGGGGGCTGCCTATTCCTTTGGGGTATTTCTCTGAGGTAAGTCAGGCTTGTATTTCTATCTTCAGGCTAGTCAGCTCCTCAGGCAGTGCCGAGTTGCATAGGTAGTTGATAGGCGCAATCCACTGCTGCTTCCAGTTGTGTGAGGATAGATCAGGTACTGCAGTCTACAGAGATTCCACGTCTCAGAGCTCGTCCTATTGTTTTGGGTTATTGCCAGATCTCTGTATGTGCGCTGATTACTGCACGCTGTGTTGCCTGATTGCCAGCCATAACAGTACAAGGAGCCATTCAATGATTTCCAATAGAGGGAAAAAAGAAATCCTGACATCATTTTTTTTTCTTAGCTCTGTCTTCAGTCTTTTTTTTCCCCTAGACATTAGAGTGCTTCAGGACACAGGTGTGGACATGGATATTCAGGCTCTGTGCTCCTCAATGGATAATCTCGTTGTAAATGTACAAAAGATTCAAGATACTATTGATCAGAAATCGATGCTAGAACCAAGAATTCCGATTCCTGATTTGTTTTTTGGTGACAGAACTAAGTTCCTGAGCTTCAGAAATAATTGTAAGCTATTTTTGGCCTTGAAACCTCATTCTTCTGGTAATCCTATTCAACAGGTTTTGATTATTATTTCTTTTTTGCGCGGCGACCCACAGGACTGGGCGTTTTCTCTTGCACCAGGAGATTCTGCATTGAGTAATGTTGATGCATTTTTCCAGGCGCTGGGATTGCTTTACGATGAGCCTAATTCAGTGGATCAAGCTGAGAAAAATCTGCTGGCTTTATGCCAGGGTCAGGATGATGTAGAAGTATATTGTCAGAAATTTAGAAAATGGTCAGTACTCACTCTGTGGAATGAATCTGCACTAGCGGCTTTGTTCAGAAAGGGTCTCTCTGAAGCTCTTAAGGATGTAATGGTGGGATTTCCTATGCCTGCTGGTTTGAATGAGTCTATGTCCTTGGCCATTCAGATCGGTCGTCGCTTGCGCGAGCGTAAATCTGTGCACCATCTGGCGGTATTGTCTGAGAGTAAGCCTGAGCCTATGCAGTGCGACAGGACTATGACTAAAGTAGAACGGCACGAACACAGACGTCTGAACAGACTGTGTTTCTATTGTGGTGATTCTACTCATGCTATTTCTAATTGTCCTAAACGCACTAGGCGGTTCGATAGCTCTGCCGTTATTGGTACTGTACAGTCCAAATTCCTTTTGTCCATTACCTTAATGTGCTCTTTGTCATCATATTCTGTCATGGCGTTTGTGGATTCAGGCGCTGCCCTGAATCTGATGGATTTGGATTATGCTAAACGTTGTGGATTTTTATTGGAGCCTTTGCGGTGTCCTATTCCGTTGAGAGGAATTGATGCTACACCTCTGGCCAAGAATAAGCCTCAGTACTGGGCCCAGCTGACCATGTGCATGGCTCCTGCACATCAGGAAGTTATTCGCTTTTTGGTACTGCATAATTTGCATGATGTGGTCGTGTTGGGGTTGCCATGGCTACAAACCCATAATCCAGTATTGGATTGGAACTCTATGTCGGTAACCAGATGGGGTTGTCAGGGAGTACATGGTGATGTTCCATTTTTGTCTATTTCGTCATCCATTCCTTCTGACATCCCAGAGTTCTTGTCGGACTTTCAGGATGTATTTGAAGAGCCCAAGTCTGATGCCCTACCTCCGCATAGGAATTGTGATTGTGCTATCGATTTGATTCCTGGTAGTAAATTCCCTAAGGGTCGTTTATTTAATTTGTCCGTACCTGAACACACCGCTATGCGCAGTTATGTGAAGGAGTCCCTGGAGAAGGGACATATTCGCCCATCGTCGTCACCATTGGGAGCAGGGTTCTTTTTTGTAGCCAAGAAGGATGGTTCGCTAAGACCGTGTATTGATTACCGCCTTCTTAATAAGATCACTGTTAAGTTTCAGTATCCCTTGCCATTGATTTCTGACTTGTTTGCTCGGATTAAGGGGGCTAGTTGGTTTACTAAGATTGATCTTCGTGGTGCGTATAATCTGGTGAGAATCAGGCAGGGAGATGAATGGAAAACGGCATTTAATACGCCCGAGGGTCATTTTGAGTATCTGGTGATGCCGTTCGGACTTGCCAATGCTCCATCTGTTTTTCAGTCTTTTATGCATGACATTTTCCGTGAGTATCTGGATAAATTCTTGATTGTTTACTTGGATGACATTTTGATCTTCTCAGATGATTGGGAGTCTCATGTGAAGCAAGTCAGAATGGTTTTCCAGGTACTGCGTGCTAATTCCTTGTTCGTGAAGGGATCAAAGTGTCTCTTCGGTGTGCAGAAAGTTTCATTTTTGGGGTTCATTTTTTCCCCTTCTACTATCGAGATGGATCCGGTTAAGGTTCAGGCCATCCAGGATTGGACTCAGCCGACATCTCTAAAAAGTTTGCAGAAATTCCTGGGCTTTGCTAATTTTTATCGTCGCTTCATCTGTAATTTTTCTAGCATTGCCAGACCATTGACCGATTTGACCAAGAAGGGTGCTGATTTGGTTAATTGGTCTTCTGCTGCCGTGGAAGCTTTTCAGGAGTTGAAGCGTCGTTTTTGCTGTGCCCCTGTGTTGTGTCAACCTGATGTTTCTCTTCCGTTCCAGGTCGAGGTTGATGCTTCTGAGATTGGTGCAGGGGCGGTTTTGTCACAGAGAGGTTCTGGTTGCTCAGTGTTCAAACCATGTGCTTTCTTTTCCAGGAAATTTTCTGCTGCTGAGCGTAATTATGATGTGGGCAACCGAGAGTTGCTGGCCATGAAGTGGGCATTCGAGGAGTGGCGTCATTGGCTTGAGGGTGCTAAGCATCGCGTGGTGGTTTTGACTGATCATAAGAACCTTACTTATCTTGAGTCTGCCAAGCGCTTGAATCCTAGACAGGCCCGTTGGTCGTTATTTTTTGCTCGTTTTGATTTTGTGATTTCGTACCTTCCGGGCTCTAAAAATGTGAAGGCGGATGCTCTGTCTAGGAGTTTTGTGCCCGACTCTCCGGGGTTATCTGAGCCGGCGAGTATCCTCAAGGAAGGAGTCATTGTGTCTGCCATCTCCCCTGATTTGCGGAGAGTGTTGCAGAAATTTCAGGCTAATAAACCTGATCGTTGTCCGGCCGAGAAACTGTTCGTCCCTGATAGGTGGACTAGTAAAGTTATCTCTGAACTTCATTGTTCGGTGCTGGCCGGTCATCCAGGAATCTTTGGTACCAGGGAGTTGGTTGCTAGATCCTTCTGGTGGCCATCTCTGTCACGGGATGTGCGTGCTTTTGTGCAGTCCTGTGGAATTTGTGCTAGGGCTAAGCCCTGCTGTTCACGTGCCAGTGGGTTGCTTTTGCCCTTGCCGGTCCCGAAGAGGCCTTGGACACATATTTCGATGGATTTCATTTCTGACCTTCCCGTTTCTCAAAAGATGTCTGTCATTTGGGTGGTCTGTGATCGCTTTTCTAAAATGGTCCATCTGGTGCCCTTGGTTAAATTGCCTTCCTCCTCTGATTTGGTGCCTTTGTTCTTCCTGCATGTGGTTCGTTTACATGGCATTCCTGAGAATATTGTTTCTGACAGAGGTTCCCAGTTTGTCTCGAGGTTCTGGCGAGCCTTTTGTGGTAGGATGGGCATTGACCTATCTTTTTCCTCGGCCTTCCATCCTCAGACTAATGGCCAGACCGAACGAACCAATCAGACCTTGGAAACATATCTGAGATGTTTTGTTTCCGCTGACCAGGATGATTGGGTGTCATTTTTGCCGTTGGCTGAGTTCGCCCTTAATAATCGGGCCAGCTCGGCTACCTTGGTCTCTCCATTTTTCTGCAATTCTGGGTTCCATCCTCGTTTCTCTTCAGGACAGGTTGAGTCTTCGGACTGTCCTGGTGTGGATTATGTGGTGGACAGGTTGCAGCAGATCTGGACTCAGGTAGTGGACAATTTGACCTTGTCCCAGGAGAAGGCTCAGCTTTTCGCTAATCGCAGACGCCGTGTGGGACCCCGACTTCGTGTTGGGGATCTGGTTTGGTTATCTTCTCGTCATATACCTATGAAGGTTTCCTCTCCTAAATTTAAACCTCGTTTTATTGGTCCGTATAGGATTTCTGAGATTCTCAATCCGGTGTCTTTTCGTCTGACCCTCCCAGACTCCTTTTCCATACATAATGTATTCCATAGGTCGTTGTTGAGGAGATACGTGGCACCTATGGTTCCATCTGTGGAGCCTCCTGCCCCTGTTTTGGTGGAGGGGGAATTGGAGTATATTGTGGAGAAGATTTTGGATTCTCGTGTCTCTAGACGGAAACTCCAGTATCTGGTCAAATGGAAGGGTTATGCTCAGGAAGATAATTCCTGGGTTTTTGCCTCTGATGTCCATGCCCCAGATCTTGTTCGTGCCTTTCATGTGGCTCATCCTGGTCGGCCTGGGGGTTCTGGTGAGGGTTCGGTGACCCCTCCTCAAGGGGGGGGTACTGTTGTGAATTCTGTGGCTGAGTTCACTTCTGTGGTCACAAGTGGTATTGCAGTCTCTGGGCTTCCTCCCTCAGGTGTTTTGGTGAGCTCGTTGGCTGCCTTGCTATTTAGCTCCACCTGAGTCTGTCTTCCTTGCTCCTTGTCAATGTTCCAGTGTTGGATCTGAGCTACTGCATCTTTCCTTGGGCCTGCTGCTCTGCTAGATAAGTGCTTCTAGTTTGTTTTCTGTTTTTTCTGTCCAGCTTGTTATTATCTTTTGCTGGAAGCTCTGAGAAGCAAAGGGGTGCACCGCCGTGCTGTTAGTTCGGCACGGTGGGTCTTTTTGCCCCTTTGCGTGGTTTTCGTTTTAGGGTTTTTTGTAGACTGCATAGTTCTCTTTGCTATCCTCGCTCTGTCTAGAATATCGGGCCTCACTTTGCTGAATCTATTTCATTCCTACGTTTGTCTTTTCATCTTGCTAACAGTCATTATATGTGGGGGCTGCCTATTCCTTTGGGGTATTTCTCTGAGGTAAGTCAGGCTTGTATTTCTATCTTCAGGCTAGTCAGCTCCTCAGGCAGTGCCGAGTTGCATAGGTAGTTGATAGGCGCAATCCACTGCTGCTTCCAGTTGTGTGAGGATAGATCAGGTACTGCAGTCTACAGAGATTCCACGTCTCAGAGCTCGTCCTATTGTTTTGGGTTATTGCCAGATCTCTGTATGTGCGCTGATTACTGCACGCTGTGTTGCCTGATTGCCAGCCATAACAGCCCATGGTCTAAGAAACAGTTTGCTGTAGGCTTTCGCCACCCCTCCTCCTCCTCCAGAAGTGAAAGCTCGTCCACAGAGCGCAGTCGCACGACCACTCCATCCGCAGCTGCCAGTGTTGCACACGGGGTGTCCCATTATGCAACAGCTAGTGGTAAGCGTCAGCAGGCTGTGCTACAAATGAAGTGTTTGGGCGACAACAGACACACCGCGGAAGTACTGGCTGAGTACTTGCAGCAAGATACTCAGTCATGGCTGGGCAGTGTACATCTTGAGGCAGGCAAGGTAGTCAGTGATAACGGAAGGAATTTTATGGCTGCCATAGCCCTTTCAGAACTGAAACACATACCTTGCCTGGCTCACACCTTGAACCTGGTGGTGCAGTGCTTCCTGAAAAATTATCCTGAGTTACCAGCCCTGCTCTTGAAGGTGCGAAGACTTTGCTCGCACATCCGCCGGTCGCCCGTACACTCCAGCCGTATGCTGAAGCATCAGCGATCGCTGAATCTTCCCCAGCACCGCCTAATAATCGACGTTGCAACAAGGTGGAACTCCACACTGCACATGCTTCAGAGGCTGTGCGAACAAAGCCGTGCTGTCATTTATTTGTGGGAGGATACATATACACGGGCAGGCAGTTGGATGGCAGGCATGGAGTTGTCTGGTGTGCAGTGGTCGAAGCTACAAGACCTGTGTCAAGTCCTTCAGTGTTTTGAGGAATGCACACGGCTGGTAAGTGCAGACAACACCATCATAAGCATGAGCATCCCACTAATGTGTCTGCTGATGCAAAGTTTGATGCACATTAAAAAGCAGGTGTCTGCAGCCAAGGAGGAGGGAAGCCTTGATGACAATCAGCCATTGTCTGCTCAGGGAACTCTCCTGGACGAGGTGGCGGATGAAGAGGAGGAGGAGGATGATGGGGGTGAATATTTATGGGAGGAGGATGCTTCTCAGGGGGCAATAGAAATTGGTGGTGTTGCAAGGTCAGGTACAGGGTATTTGCGGGACACAAGTGATGTTGATTTGCAAGAAAGTGCTCCTCAACCCAGCACAAGCAGTGAATTGACACCTGGAGCATTGGCCCACATGGCAGAGTATGCCTTGCGTATCCTAAAAAGGCATTATCAAAATGATGACCGATGACGATTACTGGTTGGCCTGCCTCCTGGATCCACGATACAAAGGAAAATTACAAAATATCACGCCACATGAGAACCTTGAGCAAATATTGGCTACCAAACAAGCAACTCTTGTAGACCGTTTGGTTCAGGCATTCCCAGCACACAGCGGCGGTGATGGTTCTCACACGAGCTGTAGGGGGCAACATGGCAGAGGTGTTAGAGGTGCACAAATCTGAAGTGGCATTGGACAGAGGGGTTTTATGACCAGGTTGTGGTGTGATTTTGCAATGACCGCAGACACGACATTTACTGCTGCATCGATTCAAAGTGACAGGAGACAGCATTTGTCCAGGATGGTAACCAACTATTTTTCCTCCCTTATCGATGTTCTCCCTCACAGGTCATTCCCCTTTGATTACTGGGCATCTAAAATAGACACCTGGCCTGAATTGGCAGAATATGCATTACAGGAGCTCGATTGCCCAGCTGCTAGTGTGCTATCAGAAAGTCTTCAGTGCTGCTGGTTCAATACTGACCGAAAAAAGGACACGTCTGGCTACCCGAAATGTTGATGATCTAACCTTCATTAAAATGAACCAATCATGGATTTCAAATTATTTTGCCCCACTTTCCCCTGCTGACACGTAGCTTGCCTGAAAAATGTCTTGCATTTGGCCTCCTCTTACTGACTGCTCCAATTCCTCCATTTGCAGCTGCTGAATGTCCACCATAGGCCATTTTTATACCTCCCTAAATGGGCTGACTCCCCCCACAGGGCCGTGGTCACCACTTGGCGCAAGCACCCGTCCGAGTGCCGTTTGCCTGGACAGGTGGGTGTGCCCACTCTTGGGCGACGGCACTGGCACAGGGTCCCTCATAGTACAATGAAGTGTCTCTGATGGTGGTGGTGCACAACCAGCGTCAGACACACCGTCGTAATGTGAGGGGCCCTGTGCCAGCACCGCCGCCCACGAGAGAGTGTTCCCCCCCCAGCTAGAACAGTGCTCTACCACTTGCAAAACTTACCTCTCCCAGCTCCACCACTGTGTAGTCTGTGCTGTTAAATCCTTCAATGGCACTGCCAATCCAAATTTGTTGAAATGATAGATGATAGTAAAAATATACAGGGGCCCTAGCCTCCATTTAGACCAGTTAATAATTTGCACCAACTACCACTGTCTGCTACTCAGCAGAGGAGCCCACCCCTGTACCTAGCTATGCCACCAGTTTATTTATGAACAATTTTTTGGCAGACATTTAGCCCACTTTATTATTTTGGCCTACTAACTGTGTCAGCCACTTATTACAGTTGTCCTCCACTGAACAAAGCTATGCCGCCTGTGTACTCCTCTTACCAATTTTGAACTGCATTTAGCCTACTTACTTACTTGGGCCTAGTAACGGTGTGAGCCTCATTACAGTTGTCCTCCTCCGCTGAACAAAGCTATGCCGCCTGTGTACTCCTCTTACCAATTTTGAACTGCATTTAGCCTACTTTGCTATTTTAGGCCTACTAAGTCTGTCTGAGCCACTTATTACAGTTGTCCTCCACTGAACAAAGCTATGCCACCTGTTTTGTCCTGTTACCAATTTTGAACTGCTTTTAGCCTACTTTTTCATTTTGGGCCTATATCTGTGTTTCCTCCTCATCCTGCCCATTGCCCAGCCACTGCTAGATGAGTCTGCTGGTACATTGACCCAGACCACTACATTCCCCTTGCACTCTACACAGCCTGAATCTGACCCTGCTGAAAGTCAGGTTCCCCTTCCTGCACACTATACCACCTTACACGGGGACAAAGAGGAAGGTGCAGATGAAAGTGCAGGTTCCTTCATCAGGTGGGGGGCATACTCGTTGGCACTGGCACAGGGCCCCTCATAGTACGCAAAAGTGTCTCTGGCAGTAGGAGGCGCCGCCCACCGTCAAACACACCGCCTTACTATGAGGGGCCCTGTGCCAGTGCCAACTAGTGGGCACCCCTGCTTGCTCAGGATCACAGCACTTGCAAAGTTGAAATACTTACCTCTCCCTGCTCCACCGCCTCCGCGTTTCCTGGGCCCATAAAAATCTTAAGCCAGCCCTACCCCCCCACAACTTTAACCTAATGAACCCTGTTTTCAATGCCTAACTATTATTATAAAGTAAATTAAGATTTACATTAATAGATTCAGTAATACGAATTGATGTTTTTGGCATTAAAATGGGCACTGTAGGTGTTTTCCTGTCCTCCACTCACTGCCGACTTTGATTCCCCATTGACTTGCATTGGGTTTTATGTTTCAGTTGGCCCCCGACTTTTCGCAATAATCGGCCGATTTCACCCGACCCGACTTTTGAGAAAAGTAAAAAAAGTAAAAGTCGCTCAACTCTACTTGTCAATCCAACTGGCACCTGTTAGTCTCTGTTACTCATAGGTTCTGTGAGATCTTTGTGACTTGATGTTTTGTAGTGGAATTTCTGAAAACTTGCACAACATCTAGTGAAGCTCTTTATTTCCCCCGTGTGCAAGGTGAAGGAAATTCACACAAAAATAGCACAAAAAAAAATCAAAACTGGCTTGCTTGGCCAATGTTAAATATGCTTATTTTGCACATTTATTTAATCAAGACTATTCAACAGATGCGTTACTCTTAAAGAAAAAAGGACATGATATTCTCATAAAAAAATGGAGTGGTTTATTGAATTGTCCACAGAAAAACCACATTGCAGCAAAACATAAAAATAGATGAAATAGTTACAAACAGATTGTCCATTTGTAGATATAACAGCGCTTGTTACTCATCTTTCCCAAAGTTCTGAATGGTAAAAGCCGTTTGTCTGTGTGAAGTCTGAAGTCATCATGGCTACCAGCTGTTCCTTCCTTGTGTGACTTTTCTGATGTCCATGGAGAATGATGATGAAGGCAGGAGGTGACAGCCCCCACGTGACAAGCCCCCTCTACCTCCTAAAGAGACGTTATTTATATGTCCCACAGACCACGTGTTCCCTTTATATGGTGTTGACTTATACTATGAGCTACATACACAGAAATAACTTTTTGTAATGTCAGCAAGAAGCAATGTGCTCAATACAGAGTTGAGAATAAGAATAATTCAATTAATAATTAATATTTTACATGTACCATCTTAAAATGGCGAGGGATAGGTTTCAATTTAGAAAGATCATCCTCATCCTTTGCGGATTCAATGTCAAGAACATGTTCCCTCACCCACCTCCATAATTCCCTGGTAGTCATTCCAACGTATATAAGATCACATGAACATGTACCATAGTATATAACTCCTCTCGGAGTGCAGTTAATACTGTGTGTGCTCCTATATGTCCTTCCATGTGAAGAGTCAGTAAATTCTTTGCTCATTACAATATTTTTGCATGCAACACATTTGCCGCACGTTGAGCACCCCCATGCGGGACCTTTAGATCTTTTCTTTCTCCTTTTTGAAATGGCTATGTACCAATTTATCTCACAGATTCATGGATCTTCTAAAGGTAATCAGAGGATTTTTACTGATAATTTTAGAAAGAGTTTTATCCAAATGCAGTACTGACCCGTGTTTGGATATGGCTTTACGGAGTTCCTCATTTCTGTAGTTAAAATCCAAAATGCACCATATTTGATCATCTTTCTTCTCCTTTTTTTATATCTGAGGAGTACCCTGCGGTTACTCATGTGTGCTCCTCTATAGGCCCGACAAATGAATGAGTCCCATAACCCCGATCCGTAAACCTCTGTGTCAAATCTGCTGCTTGTTTCTCAAAAGTACCTGATTCAGAACAAATTCTTCTTGCACGTAAGAAATTGGCCAACAGGAACGTTGTTAATAAGATGTCTTGGGTGTTGGGAGGATGCATGCAGTAGGGTGTTTGTTGAAGTTGATTTCCGATATAAGTCAGTTTGTAGGAATCCATGTTCATCCACCTGAATCAACACATCCAGAAAGTCAATGTATGTTTTACTCATTTTATATGTCAGTTTAATATTGACTTTGTTTACATTCAGTGTGGATAAAAAGGCGGTGAGTTTATCCTGAGTGCCATGCCAGATCATTATCACATCATCAATGTATCTTCCCCAGAAAACTGCTTTCTCACAAGCAGTAACTTGGTTCTGTGATAAAGATGCCCCTCTCGCACAGCCCCAGGAATCGATTTGCATTCGAGGGCGCACAAGACGCCCCCATAGCGGTGCCCTAGAGCTGTAGGTAGAGGGCATCACCAAAATGAAAAAATTGTGTGTAAGCACACACTCCATTGCCTTCAAAAGAAAATCACACAAATCCCTTTCCAATCCACTGGTATGTAGAAAAAAACCTTACAGCATTGGGACCATCCTCATGATGGATAGAGGTATAAAGTGACTCAACGTCGCAGGTCACCAACCACATGTCCTTTTCCAATTGAATACCATCTATTTTCATGAGCAAATCGGTTGTGTCTCTCAAATATGATGGTAGACTCTCCACCAGTGGTCTCAAATAGTGATCTATGAGTTACTTACTTTGTACTGGCTAATGGGCACACTGCAGTGAGGACAATATAGCTACTCCCACTCAGGCAGGAACAATAATTATCAATGCCGCCAGTCGCTACCAGGTCTCCCAAACGCACAGGACAAATCCGCTGCCACCAGCTCCGATTCCTTAATTAATAATGGGTCCAGAGCCAACCCAAATTTGTAGCACAATTCACTTCAGAGGACTTGACAGTACATTATAGAGCAAGGAGAAACAAAGATAGTAATTTTATATATTTTTCTCCAAAAAGGTAGGCAGTGTTTACAAAAGGGTAAAAGGATATTATAAAAGAAGACAAATATCATATGTACAAACAATTACAAATAAAAAGGGATTAAAGTTGAAAGAAAAACACAGTTCTCTCATATTTCAGACCATGGCAAACCATGTGGCTGGGGGAGGGGCAACATCAAAATGCATCTGAGCAGCTTACAGAGCTGCTGTTAGCTCTCTTCCTGGGCAAAGACTTACTCATAACCCAGCAGGTTTCAGATATACCCTGTGGTTGTGACATCACTGAGTGGGCGGAGCTATGGAATACACTCCTACTTTCTCAGAGGGACTCAGAGTTATGGAACATTTATATCCACTGTAGCTCTAGGATGCAACCTCGTATAGCGACGACGGAATTATTATTAATCTTGTTTTGCGACTAGCATTCTATTAAGACCAAACATGACCTGGCTATGCACCGCAAGTAAGCAGTAACTTGTTTCTCGAATACCCAGGGTACAGGAAATTGAAAAACGCACTGGGTGATGGCCTGGCCGATGCACATACCAAATATATCTTTCATATCTGTGTCACTAGTCAGTTATGCATTATTATTAAGTTTGTACATTGTCAGCAGGGAGCAAGGGCTGGGAGGAAGGGTGGTCGGAAAGCCCACAGCGTGTCTGTACTCATCTTTAATTTACGTAGCAGAGTTCAGTGTGCGTGATCATAGACAATCAAATATATCATGTTCCTGACACACATGGTCATAAGTATTCAGACCCTTTGCTCAGTATTGAGTAGAAGCCCCCTTTTGAGCTAGTACAGCCATGAGTCTTCTTGGGGAATGATGCAACAAGTTTTTTACACCTGGATTTGTGGATTCTCTGCCATTCTTCCTTGCACATCCTCTCCAGCTCCATCAGGTTGGATGGTGAACGTTGGTGGACGTCATTTTCAGGCCTCTCCAGAGATACTCAATTGGGTTTAGGTCAGGGCTCTGGCTGGGCCAGTCAATAATGGTCACAGAGTTGTTCTGAACCCACTCCTTTGTTATTTTAGCTGTGTGCTTAGGGTCATTGTCTTGTTGGAAGGTGAACCTTTGGCCAAGTCTGAGGTCCAGAGCATTCTGGATGAGGTTTTCATCCAGGATATCTCTGTACTTGGCTGCATTCATGTTTCCTTCAATGACAACAAGTCATCCTGTCACTGCAGCTGAAAAACACCTCCATAGCATGATGTTGCCACCACCATCTTTCACACTGTCGGGATTGTATTGAACAGGTGATGAGCAGTACCTGGTTTTCTCCACACATACCGCTTAGAATTACCACCTAAAATGTCTATCTTCATCACTTCAGACCAGAGAATCTTATTTCTAAGTCTGGGAGTCCTTCATGTGTTTTTTTTTAGCAAACTCTATGCGGGCTTTCATATGTTTTGCACTGAGGAGAGGCTTCCGTCGGGCCACTCTGCCATAAAGGCCCGACTGGTGGAGGGCTGCAGAGATAGTTGACTTTGTGGAACTTTCTCCCATCTCCCTATTGCATCTCTGGAGCTCAGCCACAGTGATCTTGGGGTTCTTCTTTACCTCTCTCACCAAGTCTCTTCTTCCACGATTGCTCAGTTTGGCTGGACAGTGTCACGCTCGTGCCCAGACTGGTTGGCGCGGGCATGCAGGGATGTGGCCCCACTGTGCCACAGACCAGACTACTCTGGAAGGGGCGCTACTAAGTAGCTTCCTTGGTATTCGCTGGAGCCTCTGATGGTGAGATCAGACTTGTGCAATAGGAAGCTACCAGGAACCACTCCAGGGTGGTGTCAGGCTGTGGATGCTGATCCAACTGGGGAACGGAACATGGACAGGCAAGCGGGCACGACTGGCACTCTGGCAGACAGGCGGGCACGGCTGAGACACAGGCAGGCGGATGGGTACTACAGAGACACTGGCAGGTAGGCGGGCACGGCTGGCTCTCTGGCAGGCAGGAGGACAAGGCTGGTACACTGGAAGAACCGGTAGGGACCGGTCTGCAGGCAGGTATGTAAAACAGGTAAGAACCTGTTCAGACACGAGGACTTAAGAATAGGTAGAGAAATACCGCAAGAGTGGATGCAGAGTAGAAGCACAGGAGCTAGAGCCAAGAACAGAGATGCAGGAGGCGGAGTCAGGAGGAGGAGCCAAGTGCAGAAACGCATTAGGTGAAGCCAAGAGCAGGAGGCGGAGCAAAGTGCAGAAATGCAGTAGGCGGAGCCAAGAGCAGGAGGCGGAGCCAAGTGCAGAAATGCAGGAGGCGGAGCCAAAAGCAGGAGGCAGATCCAAATGTAGAAACGCAGGAGGCGGAGCTAAGAGCAAGAGATGTAGATCCGCAAGGAGCGGAGCCAGGTAGAACTGCAAGGAGCGGAGCTGCAAAGCGAGAGCTGAGCGGAGCCGCAGAGCAAAGCCACAGAGTGCAGAGCAAAGTTACAGAGAGCAGAGCTGAGAGCAAAGCCACAGAGTGCAGAGCTGAGAGCAGAACAAAGTCAGAGTGCAGAGCAAGACAAAGAGTACGCACAGCAGGGAAAGGAAACCAAGACAGGGATATAAACGGACACAGGAACAGGACTAGGCTAAGATAAAGTCAGGAACAGGACAAGGCACAGAGACATGGACACAAGCCAGGGTATGATGCCCCTCTGGGTGGCAGACATAGGCAAGAGTACGAGGCCCCACTGGATGGCAAACATAGGACACAGACCAGGGTACAATGGCCCCCTGGGTTGCGGACACAAGATTAACAGAGACAGGGCCTGGCACCTCAGCAGCTAAGAACTGTCTGAGGGAGTAAATTGCACAGGCCCCCACCAATGGGTGGGAATGTCTTAAATACAGGAAGCCTCATGGCAATTGGCCAGGGACACCTTAGCAAGGTGCGCAGTCTCAAAAAGACAGGAGTTTACGGCACCACCCCCTATGCACACAGACAGAGCATGTACAGAGCAAGCAGCAGACATGAGGCACACAGCATGGAGCTGGCAGCAGAGAGAAGTCACAACAAGGCCCAGAGAAGTAAGGCTACGTTCACATTAGCGTTTTGCGTGTTTGCGTCGGGCGATGCAGCGGCGACGCATGCGTCATGCGCCCCTATATTTAACATGGGGGACGCATGGACATGCGTTGTGCTGCGTTGTGCGACGCATGCGTTTTTTTTGCCGCAAGCGTCGGGCGCAGAAAACGCAACAAGTTGCATTTTTCTTGCGTCCGAATTTCGGCAAAAAAGGACGCAAAACGCAGCGTTTTTTGCGTGCGTTTTGGTGCGTTTTTATTTGCATTGTGCGTTGCGTCACCGACGCAGCGGCGCACAACGCAAATGTGAACGTAGCCCAAGTGAGTTTGAGTGTAATGCAGGTGGGGGATGGGAGGCCATGCAGTGATGCCAGCAGGGTTGTTACAGATGGCCAGGTCTAGAAAGACTTCTGGTGGTCCCAAACTTCTTCCATTTAAGGATTATGGAGGCCACTGTGCTGTTAGGAACCTTGATTACTCCAGAAATTCTGTAGTAACCTTGGCCAGATCTGTGCCTTGCCACAATTCTGTCGAGCTCCTTGGCCAGTTCCTTTGACCCCATGATTCTCATTTGGTCTGACATGCACTGTGAGCTGTGAGTTCTTATATAGGCAGGTGTGTGCCTTTTCATATCAGGTCCTATCAGATTAATTACACATTTAGACTCCAATGAAGGAGTAGAACCATCTCAAGGAGGAACACAAGGAAATGGACAGCATATGACTTAAATATGAGTGTCTGAGCAAAGGTTATGAATACTTATGACTAGAGTTGAGCAAAACGGACCGGACAAATTCAAAAATCGCCGACTTTCGGCAAAGTCGGGTTTCATGAAACCAGGACCGATCCTAGTGTGGGATCGGCCATGAGGTCGGCGATCTTCGCGCCAAAGTTGCGTTTCGTATGACTCTTTCAGCGCCATTTTTCAGCCAATGAAGGAGGACGCAGAGTGTGGGCAGCGTGATGACATAGGTCTCGGTCCCCACCATCTTAGAGAAGGGCATGACAGTGATTGGCTTGCATTCTGCGGCGTCACAGGGGCTATAAAGGGGCGTGCACGCCGACCGCCATCTTACTTCTACCGGTCTTAGCATAGGGAGATGTTGCTGCAGCTTCATCAGAAGAAGGGATATAGTTAGGAAGGGAATATTAACTCCCAAACTGCTTGTGCTGTAGCGATTTACACTGTCCAACACCACCATTTGTTTGCAGGGACAGTGGAGGCTATATCGTCTGGCTACACAAGGCCTCGAAGGCTCCCTTATCTCTCAGTAGGAAAACAGCTTTTAAAGCCGGAGCAGCAGAAAAAAGTTTTGGATTTCCTTGCTGACTCAGCCTCTAGCTCTTTCGCCTCCTCTTCAGAAAGTTCCAAATATAAAAGCAGCGAGTTGTCAGTGGATGCTCCCGGTCAGGAACAAGACGTTTCCTTGTGTCCTTCACCCAAACCAAAAGTTAAGGATGCGTCAGGCGACACTACAGGTTACTCCATGGAGCTCTTTACACATACCGTGCCTGGGTTAGAAAGGGAAATTGTTAACTGCCCATTATAAGATGAATCGGATATGGAGTGCCTGAAAAATGTCTAGCTTTTGGCATCCTCTAACTGACTTATCCAATTCCTCCTTTTGCAGCTGCTGAATGTCCACCATAGGCCATTTTTATACCTCCCTAAATGGGCTGACTCCCCCCACAGGGCTGTGGTCATCACCTGGCGCAAGCTCCCGTGCGAGTGCCGTTTGCCTGGACAGCTGGATGGGCCCACTCTTGGGCGACGGCACTGGCACAGGGTCCCTCATAGTACAATGAGGTGTCTCTGATGGTGGTGGTGCACAACCAACGTCAGACACACCGTCGTAATATGAGGGGCCCTGTGCCAGTACCGCCGCCTACGATAGAGTGTTCCCCCCCAGCTCGAACAGTGCTCTACCACTTGCAAAACTTACCTCTCCCTGCTCCACCACTGTGTAGTCTGTGCTGTTAAAGCCTTCAATGGCACTGTCAATACAAATTTGTTGAAATGATAGATGATAGTTAAAATATACAGGGGCCCTGGCCTCCATTTAGACCAGTTAATATTTTGCGCCTACTACCACTGTCTGCTACTCAGCAGAGGAGCTCACCCCTGTTCCTAGCTATGCCACCTGTTTATTTATGAACTATTTTTTGGCAGACATTTAGCCCACTTTATTATTTGGGCCTACTAACTGTGTCTGCCACTCATTACAGTTGTCCTCCTCTGAACAAAGCAATGCTGCCTTTTTAGTCCTGTTACCAATTTTGAACTGCATTTATCCTACTTTATTATTTGGGCCTACTAACTGTGTTTCCTCCTCATCCTGCCCATTGCCCAGCCACTGCTAGATGAGTCTGCTGGTACATTGACCCAGACCACTACATTCCCCTTGCACTCTACACAGCCAGAATCTGACCCTGCTGAAAGTCAGGTTCCCCTTCCCGCATGCTATACCACCTTACACGGGGACAAAGAGGAAGGTGCACTAGAAAGTGCAGGTTCCTTCATCAGGTGGGGGGGCATACTCGTTGGCGATGTGACTGGCACAGGGCCCCTCATAGTACGCAAAAGTGTCTCTGGCAGTGGGAGGCGCCACCCACCGTCAAACACACCACCGTACTATGAGGGGCCCTGTGACAGTGCCGAGTGGCCCCCCTGCTTGCTCAGGATCACAGCACTTGCAAAGTTGAAATACTTACAAATTTGTAATGTGCGTCAGCCACAGCCATCAGGATCACCGAGAAAATTTTTTTATAATTGTAGAAGACAGATCCAGACCGTGGTGACTGAATCACTCTTACATGCTTTCCATCAACTGCACCCATGCAGTTCCAGAAGTTGGCAACAGTGTGAAAGCCTGCTGCGACCTGACGCCAAGTCTCGGTTGGGGAAGGCATCACTATGGGCTGCAATTTCTACCAGATAACATCGCATGTGCTTCTAACAATTTTAGAAATGGTTGACTTTCCAACTCTAAATCGAAGACTGGCAGGTATGCAAAGCTCTCTCCTGTGGCCAAAAATCTGCCTCGACAAAAAAAAAAAAAAAGTTAGTAAACATAAATATCATAAGTGATTGTTAGCAGCGGCAAGGTGGTATTAGTACGGGTTATCCTTGGAAAACTGATAAAGCAATGCTGACATCACATGACCACTGCAAACAATCACTGGGTGCATTGTTGTGGTGCGTACAGGAATGGTGAGACAAAATTTCTTGAAAATAAAAAAAATTACCACAAGGTGATGAGCAGCCTTTCATCAGCACAGATGGCCTGCCTTATCACTGTATCTTGAAGGGTTAAATGTGGATGAAGAATTTGCAACAAATCATCAAAGCAATTGATGGGAAGCCAGCAAAATGACTGAAACTTTTCTGGATATATGCATAAAAATGTGAAAACAACATAAATTAAAAAATTATAATTGTGAAAAAAAAAAGAAAAACAAAACAGACCTGCGCAAATCACCGTACAGATTGATAAAGTGACCCTTTTCTGCATGCTCCTCAAGGAGGGGGTGAACCCAGAAGCGGTGCCTTCGTCGTGCTCGTTGCTGCTTTAAAAAAAAAAAAAAAACACAACATGGTCAGACTAAAATGTCCCCCCCCCCCAAAAAAAAAAAATTTACTACCATCACACGGTATAGTACATCTAATGGCAGTACCTCCGCTTTGATGTGGGCTCCGGCGATGAGCCCGCATCAAAGCCAGGACATGTCCACTCTTCATAATCTGACATGTGCCCGCAATAGGCGCAAGTGCAATCGCGAGCCACCCGCACCTATTAACCTGTGAAATGCCGCTGTCAAACGCTGACAGTGTCATTTAAATGGTGCTTCCGGCAGACGGGCAGCAAAAATGCGTACCACTGACCACCGTCACGTGATCGGGGGTCATCAGTGCATTGGCATAAAAATCAGAGGTCTTCTTGTAACCATGTTGTCCGCGCTCATAGCAATGCTGTCATTCTGCTACATAGTAGCGATCTGAGCATCACCTCTATGTAGAAGAGGCCATTGAGCTATGGCAGGTTCTAGCCTCCCAGGGAGGCTACTGAAGCATGCCAAAAGTTAATTTAAATTTGTTGGCAAAATAAGAAAAAATAATTTGCAGCTCAAAATCACACCCTTTTGCCCCATTCTAAATAAATAGTGATGAGCAAGTGTACTCGTTGCTCGGGTTTTCCCAAGCACGCTCGGGTGACCTACGAGTATTTATCACTGTTTTGAGATTGCTAGCCAGCCTGAGTACATGTGGGGGTTGCCTGGTTGCTAGGAAATCCCCACATGTAATCAAGCTGTCTAGTAGCCGCAAATCATTCAGCTGCGGCAAAGAAAACTAAATCTCCGAGCAGTCACAAATACTCGGAGACCATCCGAGCGTGCTCTGGAAAACCCGAGCAACGAGTATATTCGCTCATCACTATAAATAAAATTAATTAAAAAAAGATACACTTATATGGTATCACCATTTTCAGAATCGCCCGATCTATCAATAAAAAAACGATTAACCTGATAAATAAACGGCGTAGCGGGAAAAAAAATAGAAACAAAATAATTACTCTTTTTGGTCAATGCGACATTACATTTAAATGCAATAACGGACGATCAAAAATATCGTATGTGCACCAAAATGGTATCATTAATAATGACAGCTCGGCACACAAAAAAATAAGCCTTCACCCAACCCAAGATCATGAAAAATGGAGACGCTACGGGTATCGGAAAATTGCACTATTTTAGACTTTCTATTGAAACTTTTCCATTTTTTTTTACTACACTTTGAAAGAAAAAAGAACCTAGATATGCTTGGCGTCTATGAACTCATAATGACATGAATAATCAGAATGGCAGGTAAGTTTTAGCATATAGTGAACCTAGCAAAAAAAGCCAAACAAAAAACAAGTGTGGGATTTCATTTTTTTGACAATTTCACTGCACTTTGAATTTTTTTTACATTTTCTGTTACACAACGTGGTAAAACCAATGATGTCGTTCAAAAGAACAACTGTCCCGTAAAAAATAAGCTCTCACATGGCTATATTAACTAAAAAATAAAAAAAAACTATGGCTCTGGAAAGAAGAGGAGTGAAAACAGAAAACTAAAAAAAAACATACACAGTCATTATGGGGTTAATATATCCGTCATTAAGGGGTTAATATATACTTACTGTTTGTAGCATATTCAGCCTCATAATGAGAATTATCAAGTAGATAATCCTCTTCCTTTGGTTTGGCAATAAAACTAGAGGCATTGCAGCAGAATGTGTATTTGCAAACAGGAAATCCCTTTTTTTTTTTTTTCTTCCCAGATGGCAACTTTCAATCAGCTTTATTTCAAGTGACAAAAAAAACGCAGGCTGTGAAAAAACGCATCAAAAAACGCAGGTGACCTGGGTCAAATCCTGATGCATCCTGAACGTGGAAACATACCCTTAGGATATAACCACAAACGGAGACTTTTTGAAGAAATCAGCTTCATGATTTTGAATGTGTTCAACGTAAATCCCCTATGAAAAATAAGTAAATAAGACACCCCAAAACAATGATAATCAGGTGTTCTAGTGGTGTCGAAAACATCAGTTATCATTCAAGTCATGGATTCAGACCCTCAAAAATAGAGGATTGGGGACTTTGGATTAGCGACTCCACAGTCCTGGTAAAGGGAGTATTCTAGTTGCATAGTTTTCAATGCCACCTTACGACCCCATGCTCTACCTCATTTACTGTACATGTCCATTTTTCACATGCACTCTATCCATGTTTTTCACAGATAGCATATAATGGGTACATGCTCTACGAGCAGGTCTGTGTTGTCGGTTTCACATCTGAGTCACAGATCAAACTCACCCTTCCTGATCTATGGGTCTGCCGTGAAAGTTACACACAGCACAGAGATACCATCAGTGTGCACTCCATGTTCGGTCCGTTTCTATCAAAAAAAGAAAACAATTTTTTTGTGCATGAGTAAAATCACCGATGTCTGAAAGAAGCCTTATGTCTATACATGGTTTTTACTTGGTTGATCCAATATTTTACCACTGCAATTCTTTATACCAGTGTTCTCCAACTCCGGTCCTCAAGAGCCACCAACAGGTCATGCTTTCAGTATTTCCATAGTATTGCCCAGGTGATAATTGCATCACATGGACAGGCAAGCATTCAATCACCTGTGCAGTACTAAGGAAATCCTGAAAACATGACCTGTTGGTGGCTCTTGAGGACCGGAGTTGGGGAAGGAGTTGGGGAACACTGCTTTACACCAACAAAATACAGGGGCCGTGTTATAGTGTGACCTTCCCAAATTGTCTCAATTCCAATTCTAGGTATTTTCTGCTGTCAATTTGGAAATGTCAAATGTCCACACGTGCGGGCCAATGTATGCGGCTTACTATACAAGGAATGAGGCTTTGTTGTTGGCTACCACGCATGCTCGTCGGGCCTGAGGAAGGAGCATACAAAACGCTCTCCCATAGAAAGAGGGCACTTTTAAAAAAAGGGAAAGGTAAAAAGTTTAGATCAGCGAGACCGCAACGACAGCTGAAACAATGCGGCACAAGTCCGCCATCTGCCATCTGTCCTTGTGCAGATGGGGCTGTTGATCACTGGCTTCTGGAAACTTCTAATCATCTGTGTTCAGCTAAGGCTTCATTCACACATCCATGTGACTTTTTGTTAAATATGCTCATTTTGCACATTTATTTAATCAGGACCCTTCACCAGGTGCGATAGGCTTAAAGAAAAAATGTCATGATATTTTCATAAAAAATGTAGTGGTTTATTGAATTGTCCACAGAAAAACCATAACATGACATAAAAATAGATTAAATAGTTACGAACAGATTGTCCATTTGTTCCTATCAGCGTTTGTTCCACATATTTGCCAAAGTTCTGAGGCTGCCGTCACACTAGCAGTATTTTACATCAGTATTTGTAAGCCAAAACCAGGAGTGGGTGATAAATGCAGAAGTGGTGCATATGTTTCTATTATACTTTTCCTCTAATTGTTCCACTCCTGGTTTTGGCTTACAAATACTGATGTAAAATACTGACCAAATACTGCTAGTGTGACGGCAGCCTAAGTCAAAACCAGGAGTGGAACATTTAGAGGAAAAGTATAATAGAAACATATGCACCACTTCTGCATTTATCACCCACTCCTGGTTTTGGCTTACAAATACTGATGTGAAATACTGACCAAATACTACTGGTGTGACGGCAGCCTGAATGGTAAAAGCCATCTGTCTGTGTGAAGTCTGAAGTCATCTTTCTGTCATGGAGTAGAATCATGGCTACCAGCTGTTCATTCCTTGTGTGTCCTCTGTAGTCCATGGAGAATGATGGGGAAGGCAGGAGGTGAAAAGCCCCACGTGACCGCCCCCACCCTCCTAACTAGCGAGTTTTACGGACGTATGAGAGGCGCAAAAACTATGGATTGCACACGCACCAATGATTCTCTATGGGGCAGCTCCTATCTGCCGTATATTTCTCGGCCGTATTTTATGGGCGTAGAAAATTGCAGCATGCAGCTTTTGTCAGCATATTGCGCAAAAAATCCGCCAATGAAAGTCTATAGGGGTGAGAAAAATACGGATTACACACGGACCAACAGTGTGACTTGCGAGAAATACGCAGCGGTATTCTATAGAAAAGCCGGTAATTCAGTGCGGTGTACAGTAAAATCACACTGACAGGTTTTATTAGAATAGATAGAATAAATGTGTACACATAGTATAGGGATATATATATATATATCAGTGATATATATAAATATATATATATATATATTTTTTTTTTAATACAGCACTAGATAACTTAAAAGCCGGTAATTCAATTGCCGGCTTTTCCTATCTCCTTCTCAAACCTGACAGGATATGAGACATGGTTGACATACAGTAAACCATCTCATATCTCTTATTTTTGTACACATTCCTCACTAATAATTTTCCAAGTGACTGTGTGCAAAATTTTGGAGCTCTAGCTGTTAAAATAAAGGGTTACATCGCGGAAAAAATTGGCGTGGGCTCCCGCGCAATTTTCTCCGCCAGAGTGGGAATGCCAGTGACTGAGGGCAGATATTAATAGCCTGGAGAGGGTCCGCGGTTATAGGACCCCCCCTGGCTAAAAACATCTGCCCCCAGCCACCCCAGAAAAGGCACATCTGGAAGATGCGCCTATTCTGGCACTTGGCCACTCTCTTCCCACTCCCCTGTAGCGGTGGGATATGGGGTAATAAAGGGTTAATGTCACCTTGCTATTGTAAGGTGACATTAAAGGGAAGGTGCCATCAAAAAAAATTTTTTTTCAGAAATTGTAAAAATGTAAAGAATTAATGATTACGTTTTCTTAAAAAATATTATCATTTGTTTATAATTTAGTAAAATATGAAAAATAATTTGAAAAGTTTTGGAATTTCCACTTTTAAACACTAGGGGGAGCAGCTGCTGAAATTTCAGAAAAACCTAGTGTACAACTAGCTCACATTACTGCACTGCAGTAATAATGGGCGGAGTCTGCTGACGTGTGTGATGTCTCCTCTCCTCCCCTTCTGGGTGTTTGCTAAGGGATTAGAGAGGATGATATTCAGGAACCCAGTGAGCAGCCATTTTGTTGGTGACTGCAGAGTATGGCTGCCGTCACACTAGCAGTATTTGGTTTGTATTTTACCTCAGTATTTGTAAGCAAAAACCAGGAGTGGAACAATTAGAGGAAAAGCATAATAGAAACACGTCACCACTTCTGCATTTATCACCCACTCCTGGTTTTGGCTTACAAATACTGAGGTAAAATACAAACCAAATAATGATAGTGTGAAGGCAGCCTTATACTGACAAGTAGACGGTCACCGAGGATGGCAGGCAGCAAGGATTCTGGGAGATATGTGGTGGAGGGAGCAGGGTGACAGCAGCACAGAGTATTTCAGGAGAGCAGTGTGCTGGTCTATGGGGGCCCCCTGTTCGGTGCGCGGAGCAGCCAGGGATTGTACATAGAGCGCTGTCTTTTATACACATGGATGGACCGTCTGCTCCACAGAAATCTAGGAAACATTTCTGCGGATTGATGGCCTGGTCTGATCCAGACTTTGCATGCAGACCCCATTCCCCTCCTCAGATCCTGTCTTCCCTATCCTGTCCTGGCGATGTGTGAAAGCGAGGCGACAGGCGCAGTACGGGGTGACGCTGGGAAGGAAATGTAGCCATATAGTAACGATAAAAATGAGACCCCTGTCTTCAGCTGCCTCACCAGCCTTCCCTGTTGTGAATTCTGTGGCTCAGTTCACTTCTGTGGTCACAAGTGGTATTGCAGTCTCTGGGCTTCCTCCCTCAGGTGTTTTGGTGAGCTCGTTGGCTGCCTTGCTATTTAGCTCCACCTGAGTCTGCCTTCCTTGCTCCTTGTCAATGTTCCAGTGTTGGATCTGAGCTACTGCATCTTTCCTTGGGCCTGCTGCTCTGCTAGATAAGTGCTTCTAGTTTGTTTTCTGTTTTTTTCTGTCCAGCTTGCTATTAACTTTTGCTGGAAGCTCTGAGAAGCAAAGGGGTGCACCGCCGTGCTGTTAGTTCGGCACGGTGGGTCTTTTTGCCCCTTTGCGTGGTTTTCGTTTTAGGGTTTTTTGTAGACTGCATAGTTCTCTTTGCTATCCTCGCTCTGTCTAGAATATCGGGCCTCACTTTGCTGAATCTATTTCATTCCTAAGTTTGTCTTTTCATCTTGCTAACAGTCATTATATGTGGGGGGCTGCCTATTCCTTTGGGGTATTTCTCTGAGGTAAGTCAGGCTTGTATTTCTATCCTCAGGCAGTGCCGAGTTGCATAGGTAGTGATAGGCGCAATCCACTGCTGCTTATAGTTGTGTGAGGATAGATCAGGTACTGCAGTCTACAGAGATTCCACGTCTCAGAGCTCGTCCTATTGTTTTTGGTTATTGCCAGATCTCTGTATGTGCGCTGATTACTGCACGCTGTGTTGCCTGATTGCCAGCCATAACAGTACAAGGAGCCACACCAATGATTCCCAATAGAGGGAAAAAAGAAATCCTGACAGCATTTTTTTTTCTTAGCTCTGTCTTCAGTCTTTTTTTTCCCCTAGACATTAGAGTGCTTCAGGACACAGCTGTGGACATGGATATTCAGGCTCTGTGCTCCTCAATGGATAATCTCGTTGTAAATGTACAAAAGATTCAAGATACTATTGATCAGAAATCGATGCTAGAACCAAGAATTCCGATTCCTGATTTGTTTTTTGGTGACAGAACTAAGTTCCTGAGCTTCAGAAATAATTGTAAGCTATTTTTTGGCCTTGAAACCTCATTCTTCTGGTAATCCTATTCAACAGGTTTTGATTATTATTTCTTTTTTGCGCGGCGACCCACAAGACTGGGCGTTTTCTCTTGCACCAGGAGATTCTGCATTGAGTAATGTTGATGCATTTTTCCAGGCGCTGGGATTGCTTTACGATGAGCCTAATTCAGTGGATCAGGCTGAGAAAAATCTGCTGGCTTTATGCCAGGGTCAGGATGATGTAGAAGTATATTGTCAGAAATTTAGGAAGTGGTCAGTACTCACTCTGTGGAATGAATCTGCACTAGCGGCTTTGTTCAGAAAGGGTCTCTCTGAAGCTCTTAAGGATGTAATGGTGGGATTTCCTATGCCTGCTGGTTTGAATGAGTCTATGTCCTTGGCCATTCAGATCGGTCGTCGCTTGCGCGAGCGTAAATCTGTGCACCATCTGGCGGTATTGTCTGAGAGTAAACCTGAGCCTATGCAGTGCGACAGGACTATGACTAAAGTAGAACGGCAAGAACACAGACGTCTGAACAGACTGTGTTTCTATTGTGGTGATTCTACTCATGCTATTTCTAATTGTCCTAAACGCACTAGGCGGTTCGATAGCTCTGCCGTTATTGGTACTGTACAGTCCAAATTCCTTTTGTCCATTACCTTAATGTGCTCTTTGTCATCGTATTCTGTCATGGCGTTTGTGGATTCAGGCGCTGCCCTGAATCTGATGGATTTGGATTATGCTAAACGTTGTGGATTTTTCTTGGAGCCTTTGCGGTGTCCTATTCCGTTGAGAGGAATTGATGCTACACCTTTGGCCAAGAATAAGCCTCAGTACTGGGCCCAGCTGACCATGTGCATTGCTCCTGCACATCAGGAAGTTATTCGCTTTCTGGTACTGCATAATTTGCATGATGTGGTCGTGTTGGGGTTGCCATGGCTACAAACCCATAATCCAGTATTGGATTGGAACTCTATGTCGGTAACCAGCTGGGGTTGTCAGGGAGTACATGGTGATGTTCCATTTTTGTCTATTTCGTCATCCATTCCTTCTGACATCCCAGAGTTCTTGTCGGACTTTCAGGATGTTTTTGAAGAGTCCAAGTCTGATGCCCTACCTCCGCATAGGAATTGTGATTGTGCTATCGATTTGATTTCTGGTAGTAAATTCCCTAAGGGTCGTTTATTTAATTTGTCCGTACCTGAACACACCGCTATGCGCAGTTATGTGAAGGAGTCCCTGGAGAAGGGACATATTCGCCCATCGTCGTCACCATTGGGAGCAGGGTTCTTTTTTGTAGCCAAGAAGGATGGTTCGTTAAGACCGTGTATTGATTACCGCCTTCTTAATAAGATCACTGTTAAGTTTCAGTATCCCTTGCCATTGATTTCTGACTTGTTTGCTCGGATTAAGGGGGCTAGTTGGTTTACTAAGATTGATCTTCGTGGTGCGTATAATCTGGTGAGAATCAGGCAGGGAGATGAATGGAAAACGGCATTTAATACGCCCGAGGGTCATTTTGAGTATCTGGTGATGCCGTTTGGATTTGCCAATGCTCCATCTGTTTTTCAGTCTTTTATGCATGACATTTTCCGTGAGTATCTGGATAAATTCTTGATTGTTTACTTGGATGACATTTTGATCTTCTCAGATGATTGGGAGTCTCATGTGAAGCAAGTCAGAATGGTTTTCCAGGTACTGCGTGCTAATTCCTTGTTCGTGAAGGGATCAAAGTGTCTCTTCGGTGTGCAGAAAGTTTCATTTTTGGGGTTCATCTTTTCCCCTTCTACTATCGAGATGGATCCGGTTAAAGGTTCAGGCCATCCAGGATTGGACTCAGCCGACATCTCTAAAAAGTCTGCAGAAATTCCTGGGCTTTGCTAATTTTTATCGTCGCTTCATCTGTAATTTTTCTAGCATTGCCAGACCATTGACCGATTTGACCAAGAAGGGTGCTGATTTGGTTAATTGGTCTTCTGCTGCCGTGGAAGCTTTTCAGGAGTTGAAGCGTCGTTTTTGCTGTGCCCCTGTGTTGTGTCAACCTGATGTTTCTCTTCCGTTCCAGGTCGAGGTTGATGCTTCTGAGATTGGTGCAGGGGCGGTTTTGTCACAGAGAGGTTCTGGTTGCTCAGTGTTCAAACCATGTGCTTTCTTTTCCAGGAAATTTTCTGCTGCTGAGCGTAATTATGATGTGGGCAACCGAGAGTTGCTGGCCATGAAGTGGGCATTCGAGGAGTGGCGTCATTGGCTTGAGGGTGCTAAGCATCGCGTGGTGGTTTTGACTGATCATAAGAACCTTACTTATCTTGAGTCTGCCAAGCGCTTGAATCCTAGACAGGCCCGTTGGTCGTTATTTTTTGCTCGTTTTGATTTTGTGATTTCATACCTTCCGGGCTCTAAAAATGTGAAGGCGGATGCTCTGTCTAGGAGTTTTGTGCCCGACTCTCCGGGGTTATCTGAGCCGGCGAGTATCCTCAAGGAAGGAGTCATTGTGTCTGCCATCTCCCCTGATTTGCGGAGAGTGTTGCAGAAATTTCAGGCTAATAAACCTGATCGTTGTCCGGCCGAGAAACTGTTCGTCCCTGATAGGTGGACTAGTAAAGTTATCTCTGAACTTCATTGTTCGGTGCTGGCCGGTCATCCAGGAATCTTTGGTACCAGGGAGTTGGTTGCTAGATCCTTCTGGTGGCCATTTCTGTCGCGGGATGTGCGTGCTTTTGTGAAGTCCTGTGGAATTTGTGCTAGGGCTAAGCCCTGCTGTTCACGTGCCAGTGGGTTGCTTTTGCCCTTGCCGGTCCCGAAGAGGCCTTGGACACATATTTCGATGGATTTCATTTCTGACCTTCCCGTTTCTCAAAAAATGTCGGTCATTTGGGTGGTATGTGATCGCTTTTCTAAAATGGTCCAATGTGCCTTCCTCCTCTGATTTGGTGCCTTTGTTCTTCCAGCATGTGGTTCGTTTACATGGCATTCCTGAGAATATTGTTTCTGACAGAGGTTCCCAGTTTGTCTCGAGGTTCTGGCGAGCCTTTTGTGGTAGGATGGGCATTGACCTATCTTTCTCCTCGGCCTTCCATATTAAGACTAATGGCCAGACCGAACGAACCAATCAGACCTTGGAAACATATCTGAGATGTTGTGTTTCCGCTGACCAGGATGATTGGGTGTCATTTTTGCCGTTGGCTGAGTTCGCCCTTAATAATCGGGCCAGCTCGGCTACCTTGGTCTCTCCATTTTTCTGCAATTCTGGGTTCCATCCTCGTTTCTCTTCAGGACAGGTTGAGTCTTCGGACTGTCCTGGTGTGGATTCTGTGGTGGACAGGTTGCAGCAGATCTGGACTCAGGTAGTGGACAATTTGACCTTGTCCCAGGAGAAGGCTCAGCTTTTCGCTAATCGCAGACGCCGTGTGGGACCCCGACTTCGTGTTGGGGATCTGGTTTGGTTATCTTCTCGTCATATTCCTATGAAGGTTTCCTCTCCTAAATTTAAACCTCGTTTTATTGGTCCGTATAGGATTTCTGAGATTCTCAATCCGGTGTCTTTTCGTCTGATCCTCCCAGACTCCTTTTCCATACATAATGTATTCCATAGGTCGTTGTTGAGGAGATACGTGGCACCTATGGTTCCATCTGTGGAGCCTCCTGCCCCTGTTTTGGTGGAGGGGGAATTGGAGTATATTGTGGAGAAGATTTTGGATTCTCGTGTCTCTAGACGGAAACTCCAGTATCTGGTCAAATGGAAGGGTTATGCTCAGGAAGATAATTCCTGGGTTTTTGCCTCTGATGTCCATGCCCCAGATCTTGTTCGTGCCTTTCATGTGGCTCATCCTGGTCGGCCTGGGGGTTCTGGTGAGGGTTCGGTGACCCCCTCCTCAAGGGGGGGGTACTGTTGTGAATTCTGTGGCTGAGTTCACTTCTGTGGTCACAAGTGGTATTGCAGTCTCTGGGCTTCCTCCCTCAGGTGTTTTGGTGAGCTCGTTGGCTGCCTTGCTATTTAGCTCCACCTGAGTCTGCCTTCCTTGCTCCTTGTCAATGTTCCAGTGTTGGATCTGAGCTACTGCATCTTTCCTTGGGCCTGCTGCTCTGCTAGATAAGTGCTTCTAGTTTGTTTTCTGTTTTTTTCTGTCCAGCTTGCTATTAACTTTTGCTGGAAGCTCTGAGAAGCAAAGGGGTGCACCGCCGTGCTGTTAGTTCGGCACGGTGGGTCTTTTTGCCCCTTTGCGTGGTTTTCGTTTTAGGGTTTTTTGTAGACTGCATAGTTCTCTTTGCTATCCTCGCTCTGTCTAGAATATCGGGCCTCACTTTGCTGAATCTATTTCATTCCTACGTTTGTCTTTTCATCTTGCTAACAGTCATTATATGTGGGGGGCTGCCTATTCCTTTGGGGTATTTCTCTGAGGTAAGTCAGGCTTGTATTTCTATCCTCAGGCAGTGCCGAGTTGCATAGGTAGTGATAGGCGCAATCCACTGCTGCTTATAGTTGTGTGAGGATAGATCAGGTACTGCAGTCTACAGAGATTCCACGTCTCAGAGCTCGTCCTATTGTTTTTGGTTATTGCCAGATCTCTGTATGTGCGCTGATTACTGCACGCTGTGTTGCCTGATTGCCAGCCATAACACTTCCCCTGACTGCACCTAACTGGAGGTCACGCTGTCCCCTCTATTACCCCAGACCCGCGTGCAGGTGCTCAGCCAGAACCACCATAGAATGGGTCCGCTTTCTGAAGATAATACTGCCATAGTGTTCTCACATAATACCGCCATATAGATCACACATAATACCGCCAGTGTTCTCACATACCACCATATAGATCACACATAATACCGCCAGTGTTCTCACATACCACCATATGCTTCTCACATAATACCGCCATATAGATCACCCATAATGCCGCCACATAGATCTCACATGTATTGTAAATAAAGACTCGGCCAGAATAAAGTCCTTTATTAATCTTTTTTATACCATACCGGACGCATAATCCTCGACTCCCTCATCTCCCACAACAAAAATAATAAACCACAATGGGGAAAGACACGCAGGGGGGAGAGGAGTGCATAGGAGAGGATTAGATACTGACTGCTGAGCCGTGTATCTAATCCTGTCCTGTGTGATACTGTGCTGCGCCGTGTATCTAATCCTATCTTGTGTGATACTGTACACAGGACAGGATTAGCTACACAGGACTAGATTAGCTACACAGGACAGAGGTAGCAGTGGTAGATGGTATATAGAGGCAGGCAGCAGTGGTAGATGGTATATAGAGGCAGGCAGCAGTGGTAGATGGTATATAGAGGCAGGCAGCAGTGGTAGATGGTATATAGAGGCAGGCAGCAGTGGTAGGTGGTATACAGAGGCAGGTGGCGGTGCTATACAGAGGCAGGTAGCGGTGCTATACAGAGGCAGGCAGCAGTGGTAGATGGTATATAGAGGCAGGCAGCAGTGTTAGGTGGTATACAGAGGCAGGCAGCAGTAGTAGATGTATATAGAGGCAGGCAGCAGTGGTAGGTGGTATACAGAGGCAGGTAGCGGTGGTATACAGAGGCAGGTAGCGGTGGTATACAGAGGCAGGTAGCAGTGGTATACAGAGGCAGGTAGCAGTGGTAGGTGGTATATAGAGGCTGGTAGCAGTGGTAGGTGGTATATAGGGGCTGGTAGCAGTGGTAGGTGGTATATAGGGGCTGGTAGCAGTGGTATATAGGGGCAGGTAGCAGTGGTATATAGGAGCAGGTAGCAGTGGTATATAGGGGCAGGTAGCAGTGGTATATAAGGGCTGGTAGCAGTGGTATATAGGGGCAGGTAGCAGTGGTATATAGGAGCAGGTAGCAGTGGTATATAGGAGCAGGTAGCAGTGGTATATAGGAGCAGGTAGCAGTGGTATATAGGGGCTGGTAGCAGTGGTATATAAGGGCTGGTAGCAGTGGTATATAGGGACAGGTAGCAGTGGTATATAGGGGCTGGTAGCAGTGGTATATAGGAGCAGGTAGCAGTGGTATATAGGGGCTGGTAGCAGTGGTATATAGGAGCAGGTAGCAGTGGTATATAGGAGCAGCTAGCAGTGGTATATAGGAGCAGGTAGCAGTGGTATACAGAGGCAGGTAGCAGTGGTATACAGAGGCAGGTAGCAGTGGTATATAGGGGCAGGTAGCAGTGGTATATAGGGGCAGGTAGCAGTGGTATATAGGAGCAGCTAGCAGTGGTATATAGGGACAGGTAGCAGTGGTATATAGGAGCAGGTAGCAGTGGTATATAAGGGCTGGTAGCAGTGCTATATAGGGGCAGGTAGCAGTGGTATATAGGGGCAGGTAGCAGTGGTATATAGGGGCAGGTAGCAGTGGCATATAGGAGCAGCTAGCAGTGGTATATAGGGACAGGTAGCAGTGGTATATAGGAGCAGCTAGCAGTGGTATATAGGGACAGGTAGCAGTGGTATATAGGGGCAGGTAGCAGTGGTATATAGGAGCAGGTAGCAGTGGTATATAGCAGCAGGTAGCAGTGGTATATAGGGGCAGGTAGCAGTGGTATATAGGGGCTGGTAGCAGTGGTATATAGGGGCAGGAAGCAGAGGTATATAGGAGCAGGTAGCAGTGGTATATAGGGGCAGGTAGCAGTGGTATATAGGGGCAGGTAGCAGTGGTATATAGGGACAGGTAGCAGTGGTATATAGGGGCAGGTAGCAGTGGTATATAGGAGCAGCTAGCAGTGGTATATAAGGGCTGGTAGCAGTGCTATATAGGGGCAGGTAGCAGTGGTATATAGGGACAGGTAGCAGTGGTATATAGGGGCAGGTAGCAGTGGTATATAGGGACAGGTAGCAGTGGTATATAGGGACAGGTAGCAGTGGTATATAGGAGCAGGTAGCAGTGGTATATAAGGGCAGGTAGCAGTGGTATATAGGGGCAGGTAGCAGTGGTATATAGGGGCAGGTAGCAGTGGTATATAGGGACAGGTAGCAGTGGTATATAGGGACAGGTAGCAGTGGTAGATGCATAAGAAAATAAAAACTCTGTACTTACCTTCAGTCCTCTTCCAGGAAGTGCTGAGTCATGTTCAGGGCAGAGCAGTGTGATGATCTCCCTGCTCTGCTCAGAACAGGTCGGCAGTGAGCAGTGATTGCAGCCTGTGCTGTAATACTAAGTACAGGCTGCAATCACAGCTCCTGGCTGCAGATACTCACCCCGGACCTCGCTCCCAGCAGCAGCTTCTCCCTGGCAGCTCCTGCTATGATCGCACGCACTGAGCTGTATGTGCGATGACAGAGAAAAAAAACAAAATGGCCGCGATCTCTCACAGCTGTGACGTAGCAGCCCAGTGGGCGTGCCCAAGTCACAGCTGAGAGGCAGGAGAAGCGGTCGGAGCCCGACTGTTGGCTCCTATGTCCATGGCTGCCGTAAGTGAGGAGTGCAAGTGTCGTGCCCAGACACTTACACCCACACTAATGAAAATGGCGGCCTCCAGTGGCAAAAGTAAAAATGAATAAATAAAAAAGTATTAAAGTAGTACATTTACTTTTGTATTAAAAATAATTGATTATATAATCAATAATTATTAATACAAAAACTAAAATCACGGCACCCTCCCTTTAAGCCAGGTTCCTGTTTATGTGCGCTTCTGTTTCTGAAGTATCTGCCAAGTACTCCGCTTACACTGTCTGTTTCCACAGATCCGCTGCTATCTGTTACATGGTTATTCTGGACTGCATCCGCACTTTCTACGCTGGACCCTTCTAGTCCTGCCAGTCTGCCTGCCACTCTTCCAGACTACGCCAGTACTCCCGGTAACAGCTTCTACTCGAACACCCGGTGTCTTCCGGTCAGCTCTGCAGCATCCACTAACCCTGCTGGTCTATCTGTTCCGCTGAGACAGCCGCCACGAGTACGGGGTCTAACTGAAGGTAGCACCCGTGTCCTCCGGGCATACCATTCTATCCCTGTTTGAGGGGACTTACTACGGGTGTCTGGGGCTCACGCAGTAACGCCCCCTTCGGAGCCCCCCGGACCGTGGTCTAGTGGTTCCACATTTAACTTCAATAAATACAAATGTGAACTTCTACATCTGTGCCTCCGTTTCCGTTCGTTACAGGGACCGATCCTACAGCGTTTATTGAGTACTGGCTCCGCACTAAAATTGGCCAAACTTTATGTGGTGGAGAGAGCGCACCACGTCCCCATGGGACCCCTCCAGCCAGGATCCCCCCATACTATCCTTGCTAGGATCCTTAATTATAGAGACAGAGACATTATATTAAGGAAAGCAAGAACAGCCAACAATCTGTGCTTTAATGGCCAAAAGATTTCCATTTATCCTGATTACTCGGCCGAGGTGCAAGAGCAGAGGATGCAATATGGCGCAGTAAAGAAAGGACTGAGAGACTTGGCTTTGGCTTATTTTACCTTATATCTGGCAAAGCTCAGGGTTGTGGCTCTGGGAACAGTGCATTTTTTCCAAACACCGGAGGAGGCCGCAAAATGGCTTGACTTCAACAACAAGCGGCTCCAGGCCGATAAGGGCAGAGTCAAGTGGCGGAGTGAAATGCCGCGCTGTGTCGTGGTGTTCTTTGACAAGGAGAAACTAAAAGATGGTGCTGTTATATGGAGGGTTCTGGTTCCTGCATATTAATCGATATGGACTATGGAGGGACTGATTGTAATAATAATGTCTATGCATATGCAAAGGAGGTATGGAGGAGTTTTAGATAGTGGTTCAGAGGTAATGTTTATAGGGCAGTTAGATGTTGGAGTACCCACTCTCTGGTAAGAGAGGAAAAAATACAAAGGGAAAACTGTTATGGTTTGTTGGGTTAATGTATATGGGGGAGGAGGGGGGAGGGGTTAATTGTTTAGGGAAGAGTTTTACTGCATAGGGAGAGCAGCAAGATATTTTCAAGGGTCGGGAACTTGCATGTATAGAATTGTATGATGGGTGATAGAATTAAAATCCTTAGTTGGAATGTAAGAGGACTGTCAGAAGGAACACGAAGAACGGCGTTCATGGAATATGCTAGGAAGAGGAGACCGGATGTTCTATGCCTCCAGGAGACTCATTTACTTCAGGAAAAGGTGGAGGTGTTGAAGAGGAGGTGGATTGGGAAAGCATATCATTCCACGTATTCTTCATATGCTAGAGGGGTCTCTTTAATAATAGGAGCGTCTACGCCATTTGAAGGAATTGAAAGCCATATTGATAGTGAAGGACGGTATATTTTTGTTGTTTGTAAAATTTATGTGCAATCACTATGTATAGTAGCTATTTACATACCTCTGCCATACAGCGGGAAAAAGTTATGTGAGGTTGTGGAATTATTTAAGCGGGATTGCCATTACTGATCGCACCCCTCATCTATAATGTTATAGATGAGGGATGGGACAGACATAAACAGAGTGCAGGTAAAAGTTTTAGGAAATTGACGGCATTTGGGAATTACGGTATATTAAAGAGATTGGAATGAAGGACCTGTGGAGAGTGAGAAATGAGAATGCAATGTGCTACTCTTGTTGTTCTGCGACGCATGGGTCTCTCTCACAAATCGATATAGCACTGGGAATGAGCTAATGACACAACTGGTCTGTGGAGTGGAATACCTCCCAAGGGTGATTTTGGATCATAAGCCCATAGAATTGTCTATTAGACGGATAGGGGGGAGGATTGGGAGGGGAGTTGGTTGGAAGTTGAACCCGGTATGGCTGGAATATATCAATATGAATACTATAAAGGAAGAATTGGAGGAGTATTGGCAGATTAATGAAGGGAGTGCAGATAGTCAGGTGGTGTGGGACGCTATGAAAGCGGTCCTAAGGGGTCTCTTGTTTCAAGGTGTAGGTCGAAATCTAAGCTAGAAGATAGGGAAATAATAGAAACCTTGGAGAAGGTGGAGAGGGATATGGTACTAGACCAGTCAGCAGAAAATCAGAGTAGGTTAAGGAGTGCACAGAGGTTAATACGGTGTATTTGGGGAAAGCAGAGAGGAGGAGGGCCTTCCAGAAAACGCAATTTTATGATGAAAGTGAAAAAGTGGGGCATTTGCTGTCAGTGGTGGTGGCGGCGCAGAGGGAATCATCTTATGTATATAAATTGAAGATTGATGAGGGAAGGGAGGTTGGAAACAGAGAGTATTTTGGAGGAATTTAGACGATTCTAAAATCAGTTATATTCTTCGGGATTGGGGGACTTATTGGGAGACATAGAGAGTTTTCTTCAGGAAGCAGGGCTCCCGAGTATTAAAGACAGTGATAGGGGGAGACTGGAGGTGCCCATAACAAAAGAAGAGATTGAAATGGCTATTATATCTATGGCTAATAATAGGGCCCTGGGGGCAGATGGTATCCCGAGTGAAATTTACAAACAATTAATTGAGATGGTAACACCAAGATTGCAAAAGGTTTTTGAAGAGGCTCTTTGGGAGGGTGAATTACCGGCGTCCATGAGAGATATAGGCCCATCTCGTTGCTGACGGTAGATGTAAAGATTTTGGCTAAATTGTAGCTAGCCGTTTAGCGAGTGTGGTTCAGGATCTTTTTCATCCTGACCTACTTGGATTTATGCCAAATGAGTCTACGGCGATTAATTTGCATAGACTTTTTCTGAATTTGCAGCTGCCGTCGGATAATAGGGGCAGTAGGGTTGTGGTATCAAGCGCGTAAAGCATTTGATAGTGTTGAGTGGCAGTATCTTTGGAGGGTGTTGAACGCTTTGATTTTGGGCTGACCTTTATTTCATGGATACGGTTGCTATATAATTCCCCAACCGCTAGGGTCAGGTTAACGGGCAAATGTCTGGAAGTTTTGCACTTCATAGGGGAACTAGACAGGGGTTCCACTGTCCCCGCTGCTTTTTGCTTTGGCAGTGGAGCCTTTGGCGCAGACAATTAGGAGGGCGGCTTCGGTTAAAGGGTTCAGATATGGCTTGGTAGAAGAAAAAGTATTCCTGTATGCAGATGATGTGTTGCTTTTTTTGGAGGATTCTGGAGAGTCGTTATTGAGAGCAATGGATATTATTAAAACATTTGGGTCTATATCGGGATTAATAATTAACTGGGAAAAATCCACTGTCATGGCTGTAGATGATTGTGTTGTTGATTTGCCAGTATCAGGGGAGGGTAGTGGGCTGGCAGTGGTGCGACAGTTTAAATACCTGAGCATTCAGGTGTCACTCCCAATTTCGAGCTATGTAGATTTGAATCTGATTCCACTGCTGAGTAAGTTTAGGAGTAAAGTAGGAGCATGGTGTAAATTGTATCTTTCAGTAGTGGGAAGAATTAATTTGATTAAGATGATTTTGATGCTCCAACTGCTGTACTTCTTGCACAATGCCCCTATCTGGTTCATTATGCGGTGGTTTCGTACTATTGACTATATATTTAGGGATCTTGAATAGGGGAAAAAGCAGCCGAGGATCAGACTTGAGATATTGCAGAGGCCCAAGGATGGAGGGGGACTGGCCCTTCCGAACCCTTGGATTTATTACTTAGCTGCTCAGGGCCAACAGATAATGGGGTGGAGGGATGTGTCTGGGGCTGGTTCAAGATAAAGGGTCTTGGTCCAGGTGATGGGGAGAGATCCCTTGGTTCAGGGGTTGGAGGCAGGAAGTTTCAGGATAATGGGTTTGGTGTATCCTACTTTAGCGCTGATACATAACATCTGGGAGGCAATTAAAAAGATTAGGGCTTTGGAGCATTTGACAAATTCTTCCCCGATATGGCAAAATGAGACTCTACCGGAATTTGTTAAAATGGGAGAATTTAAAAATTGGATGAGACTCGGAATACAGTACATGGTTCAGGTGCAGGGACTGGTGCCCTTTGGAAAGTTGCAGGAGGATTATGGGCTACCGGAGGTCTGCAGATTTTAATACGGGCAGTTTAGGCATGCTTATGTTACGCAGAGCAAGATGATGAATATGGAGATTCACAAGGATATGTGGATTGATTATGTCTGCGCAGAGTGGGGAACAAAAGGGGTGGTGTACGGCATTTATAAGGATCTAATGCATACTTTTATAAATAATTATCCTATCCCATGGAGGCTATTGAAGCATGCCAAAATTTAAAAAAAGTGTTTAACCCCTTTACCCCCAAGGGTGGTTTGCACGTTATGGACCGGGCCAATTTTTACAATTCTGACCACTGTCTCTTTATGAGGTTATAACTCTGGAACGCTTCAACGGATCCCAGTGATTCTGACACTGTTTTCTCATGACATATTGTAATTCATGATAGTGGTAAAATTTCTTTGATATTACCTGCGTTTATTTGTGAAAAAAACGGAAATTTGGCAAAAATTTTGAAAATTTCGCAATTTTCCAACTTTTAATTTTTATGCAATGAAATCACAGAGATATGTCACACAAAATACTTAATAAGTAACATTTCCCACATGTCTACTTTACATCAGCACAATTTTGGAACCAAAATTTTTTTTTGTTAGGGAGTTATAAGGGTTAAAAGTTGACCAGCAATTTCTCATTTTTCCAACACCATTTTATTTTAGGGACCACATCTCATTTGAAGTAATTTTGAAGGGTCTATATGATAGAAAATACCCAAGTGTGACACCATTCTAAAAACTGCACCCCTCAAGGTGCTCAAAACCACATTCAAGAAGTTTATTAACCCTTCAGGTGTTTCACAGGCATTTTTGGAATGTTTAAATAAAAATTAACATTTAACTTTTTTCACAAAAAATTATTTCAGCTCCAATTTGTTTTATTTTACCAAGGGTAACAGGAGAAAATGGACCCCAAAAGTTGTTGTACAATTTGTCCTGAGTACGCCGATACCCCATGTGTGGAGGTAAACCATTGTTTGGGCGCATGACAGAGCTCGGAAGCGAAGGAGCGTCATTTGACTTTTCAATGCAAAATTGACTGGAATTGAGATGGGACGCCATGTTGCGTTTGGAGAGCCACTGATGTGCCTAAACATTGAAACCCCCCACAAGTGACACCATTTTGGAAAGTAGACCCCCTAAGGAACTAATCTAGAGGTGTGGTAAGCACTTTGACCCACCAAGTGCTTTACAGAAGTTTATAATGCAGAACCGTAAAAATAAAAAATCATTTTTTTTTCACAAAAATTATCTTTTTGCCCCCAATGTTTTATTTTACCAAGGGTAAGAGGAGAAATTGGACCACAAAAGTCGTTGTACAATTTGTCCTGAGTATGCAGATACCCCATATGTGGTGCTAAACCACTGTTTGGGTGCATGGGAGAGCCCGGAAGGGAAGGAGCGCCATTTGACTTTTCAATGTAAAATTGACAGGAATTGAGATGGGACGCCATGTTGCGTTTGGAGAGCCACTGATGTGCCTAAACATTGAAACCCCCCACAAGTGACACCATTTTAGAAAGTAGACCCCCTAAGGAACTTATCTAGATGTGTGGTGAGCACTTTGATCCACCAAGGGCTTCACAGAAGTTTATAATGCAGAGCCATAAAAATAAAACAAAAATTTTTTTCCCACAAAAATTATTTTTTAGCCCCCAGTTTTGTATTTTTCCGAGGGTAACAGGAGAAATTGGACCCCAAAAGTTGTTGTCTAATTTGTCCTGAGTGAGCTGATACCCCATATGTGGGGGGGAACCACCGTTTGGGCGCATGGGAGGGCTCGGAAAGGAAGGAGCGCCATTTTGAATGCAGACTTAGATGGAATGGTCTGCACGTGTCACATTGCGTTTGCAGAGCCCCTAATGTACCTACACAGTAGAAACCCCCCACAAGTGACCCCATATTGGAAACTAGACCCCCCAAGGAACTTATCTAGATGTGTTGTGAGAACTTTAAGCCCCCAAGTGTTTCACTACAGTTTATAACGCAGAGCCGTGAAAATAAAAAATCTTTTTTTTTCCCACAAAAATTTTTTTTTAGCCCCCAATTTTGAATTTTTCCGAGGGTAACAGGAGAAATTGGACCCCAAAAGTTGTTGTCCAATTTGTCCTGAGTACGCTGATACCCCATATGTTGGGGTAAACTCCTGTTTGGGCACACGAGAGAGCTCGGAAGGGAAGGAGCACTGTTTTACTTTTTCAACACAGAATTGGCTGGAATTGAGATCGGACGCCATGTCGCGTTTGGAGAGCCCCTGATGTTCCTAAACAGTGGAAACCCCCCAATTATAACTGAAACTCTAATCCAAACACACCCCTAACCCTAATCCCAACGGTAACCCTAACCACACCTCTAACCCAGACACACCCCTAACCCTAATCCCAACCCTATTCCCAACGTAAATGTAATCCAAACCCTAACTTTAGCCCCAACCCTAACTGTAGCCTTAACCCTAGCCCCAACCCTAACCCTAGCCCTAACCCTAGCCCTAACCCTAACCCTAATGGGAAAATGGAAATAAATACATTTTTTTAATTTTTCCCTAACTAAGTGGGTGATGAAGGGGGGTTCGATTTACTTTTATAGTGGGTTTTTTAGCAGATTTTTATGATTGGCAGCCGTCACACACTGAAAGACGCTTTTTATTGCAAAAAATATTTTTTGCGTTACCACATTTTGAGAGCTATAATTTTTCCATATTTGAGTCCACAGAGTCATGTGAGGTCTTGTTTTTTGTGGGACGAGTTGACGTTTTTATTGGTAACATTTTCGGGCACGTGACATTTTTTGATCACTTTTTATTCCGATTTTTGTGAGGCAGAATGACCAAAACCAGCTATTCATGACTTTCTTTTGGGGGAGGCGTTTATACCGTTCTGCGTTTGGTAAAATTGATAAAGCAGTCAGTCGGGTCAGTACGATTACAGCGATACCTCATTTATATCATTTTTTTATGTTTTGGCGCTTTTATACGATAAAACTATTTTATAGAAAAAATAATTATTTTTGCATCGCTTTATTCTGAGGACTATAACTTTTTTATTTTTTTGCTGATCATGTTGTATGGCGGCTCGTTTTTGCAGGACAAGATTACGCTTTCAGCGGTACCATGGTTATTTATATCTGTCTTTTTGATCGTGTGTTATTCCACTTTTTGTTCGGCGGTATGATAATAAAGCGTTGTTTTTTGCCTCGGTTTTTTTTTTTCTTACGGTGTTTACTGAAGGGGTTAACTAGTGGGACAGTTTTATAGGTTGGGTCGTTACGGATGCGGCGATACTAAATATCTGTACTTTTATTGTTTGTTTGTTTTTTTTTAGATAAAGAAATGTATTTATGGGAATAATATATACATTTTTTTCTTTATTTAGGAATTTTTTTATTTTATTTTTTTTACACATGTGGAATTTTTTTTTAAACTTTTTTACATTGTCCCAGGGGGGGACATCACAGATCGCTGATCTGACAGTTTGCACAGCACTGTCAGATCACCGATCTGTCTGAGAGCACTGCAGGCTTACCAAGCGCCTGCTCTCAGCAGGCACTTGGTAAGCCACCTCCCTCCCTGCAGGACCCGGATGCTGCGGCCATCTTGGATACGGGCCTGCTACAGGGAGGGAGGTAAGGAGACCCTAGCAGCAACGCGATCACATCGCGTTGCTGCGGGGGCCTCAGGGAAGCACACAGGGAGCTCCCTCCCTGCACGATGCTTCCCTATATCATGTTTGATCACGGTGTGCCAGGGGCTAATGTGCCGGGAGCGGTCCGTGACTGCTCCTGGCACATAGCGCCGGATGTCAGCTGCGATAGGCACCTGACACCCGGCCGCGATCGGCCACGCTTCCTCCGTGAGCGCGGCCGATCGCGCTGGACGTACTATTCCATCCTTGGGAATTAAGGCCCACCCCATATGGACGGAATAGTACATCCGATGGCAGAAAGGGGTTAAAAATATTAAAAAAAATAAAAAAATATACAAAAGTTCAAATCACCCCCTTTCACCCCAATCAAAAGAAAACAATAAAAAAATCAAATCTACACATATTTGGTATCTCCGCGTTCAGAATTGTCCGATCTATCAATAAAAAAAGTTTAATCTGATCGTTAAACGGTGTAGCGGGAAAAAATAAACGCCAAAATTAAGTTTTTTTGGTTGCCGTGACATTGCATAAAAATGCAATAACGGGCGATCAAAAGAACGTATCTGCACAAAAGTGGTATCATTAAAAACGTCAGCTCGGCACACAAAAAAAAACTCTCACCCGATCCCCAGATCACGAAAACTGGAGACGCTACCACTATCGGAAAATTGCGCAATATCTTTTTTTTTTTTTTTAGCAAAATTTGGAATTTTTTTACCACTTAGATAAAAGAGAACCTAGACATGTTTGGTGTCTATGAACTCATAATGACCTGGAAAATCATAATGGCAGGTCACTTTTTAGGATTTAGTGAACCTAGCAAAAAAGCCAAACATAAACAAGTGTGGGATTGCACTTTTTTTGCAATTTCATCGCACTTGGAATTTTTTTCCCGCTTTCTGTTACACAACATGGTAAAACCAATGGTATTGTTCAAAAGTATAACTCTTGTCACAAAAAATAAGCCCTCACATGGCTACATTGAAGGAAAAATAAAAAAAGTTATGGCTCTGGGAAGAAAGGGAGCGAAAAACGAAAACGAAAAAAGGTCTGGGGGTTAAAAGCCCTTTTCTATATAACTTACAACCTGGTAGATCCACCTACCCCCTGGGTTTAGGAGACGATGTTACCTGCCCAGATCTGTGAACCACAAAGCCAAATGACAGCGTACGTAGAATGTGCTGACAAGTTAGAAAATCACTAGAAGTAAAGCATTAAGATGGGTCTGTAAGAGAAAGCGGAGGGTATTGATGCTGTTGGCTTCCTAGAACCCTGAGATATTATCGAATGAATCTCCCTTCTCTCCCTTCTGTGCTGCTGAATGTGCTCATATGGTCCCTACATGACCAGGTCCAGTCTTTCTGGCCAAAAGTCTCTTTTATGATCGACAACATTAAGGCTATGTGCACATGTTCAGGATTTCTTGCAGAAATTTCCTGAGCAAAACTGGACATTTTGAAACAAGAAATCCGCATGCATTTATCTAACTTTTTTTTTCACCACGTTATTGGTGCGTTTTTTTGTGTGGATTTTTCCAGAGGTTCCCAATGCAATAATATAATGGGAAATCCGCAAAAAAATCGCAAAATTAATGAACATGCTGCTTTTTTACCGCAATGCGTTTTTTTCGCGGAAAAAAAACGCATCATGTGCACAAAAATTGCAGAATGCATTCCAAATGATGGGATGCATAATGTATGTGGGTTTTTTTCGCGTTTTTATAGCGAACAAACATGAAAAAAAACCGCGAAAAATCTGCAACGTGTGAACACAGCCTAAATGTGCAGTGAGGCCAAGTGTGAATTTCTGTACAATAACAGAATTTCCCTTTATCCTGACACCTGTGCCATGATATATCTCTGAGCTGTATGTGGCTGATGGCTGTAATATACAGTTATATGAAAAAGTTTGGGCACCCCTATTAATCTTAAGCTTAATGTTTTATAAAAATTGTTTTTTTTGCAACAGCTATTTCAGTTTCATATATCTAATAACATAATATCATGCACAATATCTCATTATGTGCTATCTTCGGCTGAAGATAAGCATTCCTTGCCTGCTGTGATGTTTTCTGTGCTTTGCTTGCATTGTATATGTACACATTTTCTGACCACTATCAGAGACCACTATCTCTGAGACAGCTTTTTGTTTCCTTCCCCTGAACAACTATGTTGAATAATCTTTGTTTTCAGATCATTAGACAGTTGTTTTGAGGAGCCCATGATGCCACTCTTCAGAGGAGATTCAAACAGGAGAACAACTTGCAAGTGGCCACTTTAAGTAGCTTTTCTCATGATTGCATATACCTGGCTATGAAGTTCAAAGCTCAATGAGGTTAGAAAACCAAAAAAAGTGCTTTAGTAAGTCCGTAAAAAGTAGGTAGGAGTATTTAAAACAAGAAAATGATAAGGGTGCCCATAATTATGCACCTGTCAAATTTTGTTTGAATGCAGATTACACATTTTCTGTTAGTACAATAAACCTCATTTCAAGACAGAAACATTACTGTGTCCAACAGTTATTAGATATATGAAACTGAAATAGCTGTTGTAAAAAAAACAATTTTTATAAAACATTAAGTTTAAGATTAATAGGGGTGCCCAAACTTTTCATATAACTGTACATTTATTCACGCCTGCAGGAGATGTGTTGGCTCGAGCCCTGGTTTCATGGATTCACTCCACCTCATAAATTACATTGTTTTTGATCCTAAGGCCGGCCTCACACTCAGCGTATAAAAATACGGTCTGTTATTTACGGCCGTAATACGCAGAAAAGTCCCCAAAATAGTGATCCGTATGTCATCCGTAGGCAGGGTGTGTCAGCGTATTTTGTGCATGACATCCTCCGTATGTAATCCGTATGGCATCCGTACTGCGAGATTTTCTAGCAGGCTTGCAAAACCGACATACGGACATACAATGGATCCATGTGCTCAAATAATCGTAAAAACATATATACTGTCTCTCTCTCTCTCTCTATATATATATATATATATGTCACTGAGACATATATATATAATTCAATTGCCGGCTTTTCCTACAGTCATGGCCAAAAGTATTAACACCCCTGCAATTCTGTCAGATAATACTCAGTTTCTTCCTGAAAATGATTGCAATCACAAATTCTTTGGTATTATTATCTTCATTTAATTTGTCTTAAATGAAAAAACACAAAAAGAATTGTCCTAAAGCCAAATTGGATATAATTCCACACCAAACATAAAAAGGGGGTGGACAAAAGTATTGGCACCGTTCGAAAAATCATGTGATGCCTCTCTAATTTGTGTAATTAACAGCACCTGTAACTTACCTGTGGCACCTAACAGGTGTTGGCAATAACTAAATCACACTTGCAGCCAGTTGACATGGATTAAAGTTGACTCAACCTCTGTCCTGTGTCCTTGTGTGTACCACATTGAGCATGGAGAAAAGAAAGAAGACCAAAGAACTGTCTGAGGACTTGAGAAACCAAATTGTGAGGAAGCATGAGCAATCTCAAGGCTACAAGTCCATCTCCAAAGACCTGAATGTTCCTGTGTCTACCGTGCGCAGCGTCATCAAAAAGTTTAAAGCCCATGGCACTGTGGCTAACCTCCCTAGATGTGAACGGAAAAGAAAAATTGACAAGAGATTTCAACGCAAGATTGTGCGGATGGTAGATAAAGAACCTCAACTAACATCCAAACAAGTTCAAGCTGCCCTGCAGTCCAAGGGTACAACAGTATCAACCCGTACTATCCGTCGGCATCTGAATGAAAAGGGACTGTATGGTAGGAGACCCAGGAAAACCCCACTTCTTACCCAGAGACATAAAAAAACCAGGCTGGAGTTTGCCAAGACTTACCTGAAAAAGCCTAGAACGTTTTGGAAGAATGTTCTCTGGTCAGATGAGACAAAAGTAGAGCTTTTTGGGCAAAGGCTTCAACATAGAGTTTACAGGAGAAAAAAGAGGCATTCAAAGAAAAGAACACGGTCCCTACAGTCAAACATGGCGGAGGTTCCCTGATGTTTTGGGGTTGCTTTGCTGCCTCTGGCACTGGACTGCTTGACCGTGTGCATGGCATTATGAAGTCTGAAGACTACCAACAAATTTTGCAGCATAATGTAGGGCCCAGTGTGAGAAAGCTGGGTCTCCCTCAGAGGTCATGGGTCTTCCAGCAAGACAATGACCCAAAACACACTTCAAAAAGCACTAGAAAATGGTTTGAGAGAAAGCACTGGAGACTTCTAAGGTGGCCAGCAATGAGTCCAGACCTGAATCCCATAGAACACCTGTGGAGAGATCTAAAAAATGGCAGTTTGGAGAAGGCACCCTTCAAATATCAGGGACCTGGAGCAGTTTGCCAAAGAAGAATGGTCTAAAATTCCAGCAGAGCATTGTAAGAAACTCATTGATGGTTACCGGAAGCGGTTGGTCGCAGTTATTTTGGCTAAAGGTTGTGCAACCAAGTATTAGGCTGAGGGTGCCAATACTTTTGTCTGGCCTATTTTGGGAATTTTGTGTGAAATGATCAATGTTTTGCTTTTTGCTTCATTCTCTTTTGTATTTTTTCATTTAAAAGAACCAAGAAGACATCAATATGAAGACCAGATGACACCAGATGACATCACACCTGAGATGCTTCAAGTAGATATAGGGAAGTATAATAATAATATATATTTTATATGAATATTAGTCACGGCCTATCATAACATGAATTTACATATCATTATATTATTGAGAACATATAACAATATTATTGATATTACTATTTATTACATCATTTTGCCAAAGAAGAAAGTAGATCTTATTAATATTTTAATTTGAGGGTTCCAATCAATGTCTGTCACCCTCAAAAGGGGGAATTGTTAAATATTATTCTTATTTTTATTCTGTACCGAGCACATGGTTTCTTGCTGACACTATCAAAAGCTATTTCTGTGTATGTAGCTCAGAGTATAAGTTAACTCCATATACAGAAGACACGTGATCTGTGTTGAACATATATAAACGTCTCTTAGGAGGGTGTGGGGGCTTTTTGTCACGTGGGACGGTCACCTCCCTTCCTGCACATTCATTCTCCATGGACAACAGATGAAGAAGCAACAGCTGATAACGGAAGCCATGATGACCTTCGAACTTCACACAGACAGATGACTTTTACCATTCAGGACCTTGGGAAAGATGAGTAACAAGACAAGCGCTGATATTTACACATGGACACTCTGTTCGTAACTGTTTTGCTGCAATGGTGGATAATTCAATAAACCACTATTCTTTCATCAGTATATCATGACATTTTTCTTTTAAGAATAACGCACCTGGCTAAGTCTTGATTAGATATTTTTGCGCAATAACGATTTTTAACAGTGTATCTGCTGATTGCAGTCCTGACTGGGATATTTAGGTGTGCAGGATTCATTAGTCCTTGCCAGTTGTCAATGTTTCTTGGGAAGTGTTGGATCTTTGTCTGGCTTCTCCTGCTTAGCTGCCAATTCAGCAAAGATAAGTGTCTGTTTCTTTTTCTGTGGCACACAGGCAGTGTGCTTATATTCTGTGCTATTTATTTGTTTTCTCTTGTCCAGCTTAGACTGTGTCAGTGTTTTCTCAGTCTTGTTGGATTCTCTGGAGTTGCAGATATACGCTCCACATCTTTAGTTAGATGGTGGAGTTTTTGTATTTTCTGCTGTGGATATTTTTGGAAGGATTTTAATACTGACCGCTTAGTATCCTGTCCTATCCTTTCCTATTTTAGCTAGTGTGGCCTCTTTTGCTATATCCTGTTTCCTGCCTGCGTGTGTCTTTTCCTCTACTACTCACAGTCATTATTTGTGGGGGGCTGCCTATTTTTTTGGGTTCTGCTCTGAGGCAAGGTAGAATTCCTATTTCCATCTATAGGGGTATTTAGTCCTTCGGCTGTGTCGAGGTGTCTAGGTTTTGTTAGGCACACCCCACGGCTACTTCTAGTTGCGGTGTTAAGATCAGGGTTTGCGGTCAGTATAGTTACCACCTACTCCAGTGAAAGTTTTCATGCTGCTCCAAGGTCACCTGATCATAACAGTGATGAAGGGGGGATTGATTTACTTTTATAGCGTTTTTTGGCGGATTTTAATGATTGGCAGCTGTCACACTAAAAGACGCTTTTTATTGCAAAAAATACTGTATATACTCGAGTATAAGCCGACCCCCCTAATTTTTTTTTTTTTAATTCGTTTATTTGTTTAGAATAAAACAAACATTGCACACATTTGCAATTATCATCATTAATTATACCACAGAATACAAATAGTTACAGAGTATCATCATATCCAGAGGTTACGAAGGTAATGAAGTGTGCATGTTAAATCATTAGTTCCTTATAAGAAAATACCTATTATACAACTTTAACAACTTTAACCATTAATAGTGAGTCGCCAAAAGAAAAACAGATTTAAATCCTGCTCTATAAGTGATGCCCCCAAAAAACCACAAGCCCACCTTTCTATATAAATGTCTAGTCAGTGCAGACTATAGAGTACGATAAGAGGAATTCCATCTGCCCCATATCTTTTCAAATTTACCTGGACAACCTCTATTTTGATACATTGTTCTTTCATATGGGACAGTTGAATTCACCAGATCAATCCAAACTCTAAGGGTCGGGGGGGAGCCACCCATCCATCTTAACGCCAATACCTTCCGTGCCAAAAAGAGCGTCTCTCGGAGAAAGATTTCAGTATAATGATCCCAGGTCTCCGTATCCCACACCCCGAACAAACAGGTCAATGGTTCAAGCGGGACAGGGATCGACAGTAAAGACGTTAGTAATGTCGTTACCTCTTTCCAGTAATGAAGAACTACAGGGCACCTCCAAATCATATGGATAAAATCTGCATCATGCGTATGACACCGTAAGCAATCTGACGAGTGTAGGCGACCCATTTTAAAGAGTCGTGTCGGGGTCAGATAGGTCTGATATATGATATAAAGCTGGGTCATCCTATTATTGACTGAAGGGGAAACTTTAATTGGAGATTCTAGAATATCTTCCCTTTCCTCACCCAGTACATCGGGAAGGAGTTCCTCCCACTTCCCCTTGATAGAATTGATGACAGATCCATCTCCCACGGATAGTAAATATGTATATAGAGAGGAAATGAGTCCTTGAGGGCCCTGTGAGTTGAGGATGCCTATCAAAGGTAAAGAAGAGATCACCCGACCCGTACCTGCATTTCGTATGTGCGATTGGAAAGCTGACCTTAGTTGTAAATAACGGAAGAATTGAGACCTCGGGATGTTGTAATTATTCTGTAGTTGTTCAAAGGTTACAAATAACCCCTGGTCATGTATATCGCTCACCGAGATAACACCACAGAGATCCAGAAATCAGTGGATGGGTGGCTTAGTAATTCTGGTAGATAACTGTTATTCCACAGTGGCATTTCGGCTATGACATCTACAAATTTAATAACTCTTTTAATTTGTCTCCATATTAATCTTGCCAGCCGGAGCAGAGGCAACAGACGACAAGCACTAACTTTCTCTATCTCCAGGAATCCTAGTGGGCAATCAATCCGGGCAGAATGAATTAAATGACTCTCGGAATTAGGTAGGGAGCTATTAGGCATCCACTTGCTTATCGCCTTAGCCTGCCCGGCAAGGTAGTACAGATAGAGGTCTGGTAGGGCCACCCCACCCCCCTTTTTTGGTCTCTGTAGAATAGATAATTTAAGTTTGGGAATGGTCTTCCCCCCATTTAAAGGATGTGATTAAGGAGTTTAAATTTTAAAAAAATGATTTGGGTATTGGTACAGCACTATGTTGAAAGCAGTAATTAAGTTTGGGAAGCAATATCATTTTAATTAGATTAATGCGGCCTGCAACAGAGAGGGGGAGTCTACTCCAGGTTATAAATTTAGATTTGACCAAATCCAACAGTGGATAAATGTTAAGCTGTAGGTCTAACCGACTATATTGAGACATATGAATACCCAGATATTTGAAGTTGGAAACCACAGGTAGCGACGTAAGAGTCCCGAGACAGGGAGCCGAAGTATGAGATAAAGGCATCAGGGCAGATTTATCCCAGTCTATATATAGACCGGAGAATTTACTAAATTTATCTATGGTCGCTATCACTTGTGGTAGTGTTTCTTCTGCTTTATCCATAAATATTATCATGTCGTCAGCATAAAGGCCAATGGTATCCACACGGTCCGCAATATTTATTCCCTTGATATCGTGGAGGATCTTATGCGTATTGCCAAAGCCTCTATCGCAAGGGCAAAGAGAGCCGGGGACAGAGGACATCCCTGACAGGTTCCCCTGTGTAAGGTAAAAGAATCAGAGGTGGAGTTATTTACAATTACACGCGCCCTGGGATTCTTATACAGTGTATCCCCCTAATAAATTTCTCTCCAAAACCGTATTTCTGTAGACACGCAGAGAGGAAAGGCCACTCGAGAGAGTCGAACGCCTTAGCCGTATCCAGCGATGCCAGCGCCCAACTATTATCCGGCTCTAGAGAGCTATATTGAATCACCGATTGGACCCGCCTGATGTTGATAGAAGTACTTTTCCCAGGCATAAAGCCGGTTTGATCTGGGTGTATAAGGTCTAATATGAGCGTATTTAGTCTAGTGGCCAATATTTTAGTGAAAATTTTGTAATCTACGTTTACTAGTGATATGGGGCGATACGATCCACATTCCAGAGGATCCTTCCCTTCTTTTTTAAGTACAATAATGTTTGCATCATAAAATGTTTCAGGCATGGATTCTCCCTCCCATATACTTCGAAGTACCTTTAATAAAAGTGGTGCCAGGTGATCCCGATATTTCTTATACAGCTCAATAGGAAACCCATCAAGTCCAGGTGCCTTCCCGGTGGCCATATCCATTATAGCTTGCTCTACCTCCTCCAAAGTAAACTCAGCCTCCATAGAAGCTTGCTGAGCTGGACCCAGTGAGGGGAATGTTATGTCCGATAAATAGTCTAGACATTCAGGAGCACCAAAACCACTACCGGACTTGTATAAAAATTTATAGTAATCGTGAAAACACTGGAGGATCTCCTCTGTAGAGGATACCAATGAACCATTAAGTGCCCAGATCTGTAATACTGTATTAGATGTGTTATGTTGGCGTACTAAAAAAGCCAATAGTTTACTGGCCTGGTTCCCCAATTCAAAATAGGATTGACGGGTAAAAAATAATTTGCGTTTTGATTTTGTGTCTATATGTTGGGTATATAACCTTTGGGAAGTAAGCCATGCCACCCTGTTGCCACTAGTTTGATTGGTTACATAAGCGGCCTCAGATTCCTTCAGCCTTCGCTCCATCTCGTCATCCTCTCCCGCCGTCCTCCTTTTAATATAAGAAATTGTGGAAGATAGACATCCCCAGATATGCTTTTAGAGTATCCCAAAACAAATTAAGATTTGAGGGGTCTGAATGGGTAGAAATAAAGCAGTTTAGCTGATCCACTGTTCTATCGCTAGAATCTATTAATTTCAGCCAGAAGGGATTCAATTTCCAGGGTATAGTATTGTTTGACTGACCGTACTTAAGGTTAAGAATAACTGGACTGTGGTCCGATATCCCCCTATTGCCATGCTCAATGCCATCCACCCATAATGCCAGGTCACTAGATCCAAATATATAGTCTATACGAGATAGAGACCGTCTAGTTGATGAGTGGCAAGTGTAATCCCTTTTCTCAGGGTGACGTATTCTCCATAGATCCAGCCATCCGCTACCATTCATAAACAGTGCCAATTGAGAGGGGGATTGAGTAGAAGGGCCCCCAGACATCCCGTCGTCCAGTCTCAATCTATCTAAGGAATTATCCATGACTAAGGTAAAATCTCCCATACAAATAATACTAGCATCAGGATAATTTAGGGAGAATCCCATTGCCATGCGAAGAACTGATATATAACTGATATATTAGCTGATATATTAGCTGGGGGTAGGTTATAGACGCACAGTATCACGTATTCCCGCGTGTTAATAAAGGCGTGTACAAAAACAAAGCGACCTTCGGGATCTCGTCTTGCCTCTCTGGCCTCCCATCTAACACTTCTATGGATTAGCAGAGAGACCCCTCTTGAATAGCTGGTATGAAATGCGTGAAGGGACCACTGCGCCCATGGCTTTTGTGTACATTTAGCTGTGTCCCTGGTCAGATGTGTCTCTACAAGTGCTACAACATGGGGGTGATACCATTTAATCTGTGAAAATACCTTGATTTTTTTACGGGGAGTCTTAATACATGCATATTCCAAGTCATGCATATAATCTCAGACCCCATATCCACTCTTAAGAAAAGGAATAATATACACCATAGCTTGTGTAGAGATCAGGAACAGCACGCAGAGCACAGAATTATCAATGGCGACTATCAAACATATCAAACAGTCAAAACTGGTATAAAAACCTAAACAAAACAAAGCTCGAACAGTGGAGGAGTATAATCCTACACTCGTACAGTCAAATAGAAAAGGGGATACCCTCACTGGAATCAGCATTCGGTATTGTTGGTAAGCTCAACACCTGTAAGGAGAGCTTAATTTTTTTGTTACCATTAGATAAGGAAAATTGCTCAGGAGTCCGGCACATTAGACACCTTGTATGTTCGTAACCATTCGGTTACCTCCGCCGGATCCGTAAGAAACAAGGAAGAGCCTTCATGGACAACGCGGAGTCGAGCTGGGTAAAGCATGGAATAAATGATGTTTTTATCCCTGAGCCGCTTAACTTCCACAAATCGAACTCGCTGTTTTTGGAGCTCCATAGAGAAATCTTGGAAAATTGATATAGTAGCGTTGTTGAATTTAATAGGGCCCTTCTTGTTATGATCCGGTGACCTTGGAGCCGCATGAAACTTGCTCTGGAGTAGGTGGAAACTGTACTGACCGCAAATCCTAAACTAACACCGCAACTAGAAGTAGCCGTGGGGTGTGCCTAACAAACCCTAGACACCTCGACACAGCCGGAGGACTAAATACCCCTATAGATAGAAATAGGAATGCTACCTTGCCTCAGAGCAGAACCCCAAAGGATAGGCAGCCCCCTATGAATATGACTGTGAGTAGGAGAGGAAAGACACACGCAGGCAGGAAACAGGATTTAGCAAAAGAGGCCACTCTAGCTAAAAAGGAAAGGATAGGACAGAATACTAAGCGGTCAGTATAAAAACCCCTCCAAAAATAACCACAGCAGATGATACAAAAAATTCCACAATCTAACTAAAGACGTGGAACGTATATCTGCAACTCCAGAGAATCCAACAAGACTGAGAAAATACTGACACAATCTAAGCTGGACAAGAAAAAACAAATGAATAGCACAGAATTATCAAGCACACAGCATGTGTGCCACAGAAACAAAACCAGACACTTATCTTTGCTGAATTGGCAGCAAGGCAGGAGGAACCAGAAAGAGATCCAACACCTCCAAAGAACTATGGACAACTGGCAAGGACTAATGAATCCTGCACACCTAAATAACCCAGTCAGACTGCAATCAGCAGATACACCTGACCAGGACTGCAACCCAGGGACAACTGCATTACCACCTACAACCACCGGAGGGAACCCAAAAGCAGAATTCACAACACCTTCTGCCTCGCCAGGCGGAGTATTGTATCTTTGTCTCTGCAGTTAAGAAGACGCGCCAAAAAGGGCCAGGGTGGAGTTCCGGGGGGGAGAGGCCTCGTTGGAACCCTATGGGCCCTCTCCACAGTAAATGTTGAGGAGAATCCATCTCCCAGGGAGGTTTTAAGCCAGTCCTCTAGGAATTACTCAGGTTGCTGACCCTCCGAGCGCTCTGGCAGGCCAATAATTCGAATGTTATTACAGCGCAGTCTATTTTCCAGGTCGTCTGCTTTTTGTTTCCAGGCATTCACGGACCCGGCGGCTTTTGACAGTTTAGTTTCCATAGGGGTGATGGTATCTTCTATCTGAGACACTCTTGTTTCAACCTCCGAGATATGCCCTCTCATAGCTTGCATATCATGTCGCAAACGACCCACTTCAGTATGTACGTCTTCTATTTTCTCAGTAAGAGAAGATCTGGTGAGGGATATGGCCTGCATCAGTTGCTCAGACGCTTGTTTAAGAGTCAGTTCGCCCTGTTCTCGCTCCTCATTACTGTCAGAAAGACGATTTTTGCGTTGGTTCTGCGTGGGATTATTTCTGAGAGTGCGTACATTGTCAGAGGCGTCTTCTCTGGCATATTTCTTTAATTTGTCAGCAGCCCCCGCTCCTTTGGAGTGCTGCATGGCGATTAGCAGAAGGACCCTTCAGAGGGATCACACATATAGTTATAGCTGGTCTATTCCCCAATAGCTGATCCGGCAAAGTTAAATACTGAAATAGATCCTAGGGAGATCACCAGCCAGATAAGGGGATCGTCAGATATTTATAGAAGCAGCAACTCAGGATTCACCCAGGCACTACGCCCCAGAGCAGCCCACAGCTTCCACAGGCAGAACAGCAGGGAGGGAGGGGTTAATCCCTCCAAAGTTTATGGCACAAACAGGAGCTTGTCAAATAAGGGGGGTGCAGGGCCCAATCTTCCAGGGCACACACCGCACTACCCCTCTATTATTTCAGTGATGTGCTCACCTCCTGAGTTGTACCGTGGTCATGCTGTATAGCGCCGCTCTCCTTACTGCTGGAGAGCGCGCTGCAGTGATGGCTGCCGTCTCCCCAGGCACCGCCCAGACCCAGCACCTGTATATCAGCGTTCCACAGTGCTCCCGCTTCAGCGCAGGTGTCTGCCTCCTCCAGGGGGAATATATCTGGCTCCGGTAACTGCCAGCGCTGTGTCCTGTGTGCTGGAACACGCGCCCCAAGATGGCCGCCGCAGCACAGGGATTTTACCGCCCGTCCAGGCCACTTCACCTCCCGGCGTCTCAGGGCTCCGAAATTGCCACTTCCGGGGATCGACGGTCTCCTGGGGTCTTGAGAGCACCGTTCCAGCCGGTGCAGTCGGTGAGTCAGGGGATTTATGGCAGGATTAAGTTCAGGATGACCGGAGCTCTCCCGAGGTGCGTCCTCTCTCCTGGACTACATAGCCACGCCCCCCGACCCCCCTAATTTTGCCACTAAAAACTGGGAAAACTTATTGACTCGAGTATAAGCCTAGGTTTGGAAATGCAGCAGCTACCGGTGAATTTCAAAAATAAAAATAGATGCTCCATACCGTTCATTATTGCCCCATAAGATGCTCCATATAAAGCTGTGCCATATATAATGCTGCATACTGTTCATTATTGCCCCATAGATGCTTCGTATAAAGCTGTGCCACATATAATACTCCATACTGTTCATTATTGCCCCATAGATGCTCCATATAAAGCTGTGCCACATATAATGCTCCATATTGTTCATTATTGCCTCATAGATGCTCCATATAAAGCTGTGCCATATATAATGCTCCATACTGTTCATTATTGCCCCATAGATGTGCCATATAAAACTATGCCATATAGTGCTCTGCACCGTTCATTATTGCCCCATAGATGTGTCATATAAAGCTGTGCCATATAGTGTTCTGCACCGTTCATTATTGCCCCATAGATGTGCCATATAAAGCTGTGCCATATATTGCTCTGCGCCGTTCATTATTGCCCCATAGATGTGCCATATAAAATGCTCCATACTGTTCATTATTGCCCCATAGATGTGCCATGTAAAGCTGTGCCATATAGTGCTCTGCACCGTTCATTATTGCCCCATCGATGTGCCATATAAAGCTGTGCCATATAGTGCTCTGCACCGTTCATCATTGCCCCATAGATGTGCCATAGAAAGCTCTGCCATATAGTACTCTGCACCGTTCATTATTGCCCCATAGATGTGCCATAGAAAGCTCTGCCATATAGTGCTCTGCACCATTCATTATTGCCCCATAGATGTGCCATAGAAAGTTCTGCCATATAGTGCTCTGCACCGTTCATTATTGCCCCATAGATGTGCCATATAAAACTGTGCTACCGGTATATATATTGCTGCGGCTGCTGCAATAAAAAAAAATGCCATACTCACCTCTCGCTGCCGCAGCTCCTCAGTGTCCCGTCTCGGCGTCTCTCCGCGCTGACTGTTCAGGCAGAGGGAGGTGCGCACACTAATACGTAATCGCGCCCTCTGACCTGAACAGTCAGTGCAGAGGACGGGAAGACTGAGCGGCGCCCGGCGGGTGGAACGTGGACAGGTGAATATGTAATACTTACCTGCCCCCGGCGTCCCACTCCTTCTCCCGGACAGCTGGTCTTCGGGTGCCGCAGCCTCTTCCTCTGTCAGCTGTCACTGGCACCGCTCATTAGAGGAATGAATATGCAGCTCCACCCCTATGGGAGTGGAGTCCATATTCATAAGTTTAATAAGCGGTCCCATGTGACCGCTGAACAGGGGAAGAGCTGCGGCACCCGAAGACCGTGGGACAGGCAGGGGGAGCGCAGGAGCGCCGGGAGCAGGTAAATATGCCTCAGACCTCTCTCCCCCTCACCCGCCGACCCTGCCGCCGACCGTGACTCGAGTATAATCCGAGAGGGGCACTTTCAGCCCAAAAATTTGGGCTGAAAATCTCAGCTTATACTCAAGTATATACGGTAGTTTTTGCATCACCACATTTTGAGAGCTATAATTTATCCATATTTTGGCCCACAGAGTCATGTGAGGTCTTGTTTTTTGCGGGACGAGTTGACGTTTTTATTGGTACCATTTTCGGGTATATGACATTTTTTGATCGCTTTTTATTCCAATTTTTGGGAGGCAGAATGAACAAAAACCAGCAATTCCTGAATTTCTTTTAGAGGGGGCGTTTATACCATTCCACGTGTGGTAAAATTGATAAAGCAGCTTTATTCTTCAGGTCAGTACGATTACAGCGATACCTCATTTATATTTTTTTATGTTTTGGCACTTTTACACAATAAAAACTATGTTATATAAAAAATAATTATTATTGCATCGCTTTATTTTGAGAGCTTTAACTTTTTTATTTTTCTGCTGATGATGCTGTATGGTGGCTTTTTTTCTGCGGGACAAGATGACGTTTTCAGCGGTACCATGTTTATTTATATCCGTCTTTTTGATCGTGTGTTATTCCACTTTTTGTTCGCCGGTATGATGATAAAGCGGTGTTCACTGAAGGGGTTATCTAGTGGGATAGTTTTATAGAGCAGGTTGTTACGGGAGCGGCAATACCAAATATGTGTACTTTTATTGTTTTTATTTTTTATTTACATAAATTAATGGATTTATTGGGATTTTTTTTTTTTTTTAATTTGGGGATTTTTTTTATTTTTTTTATACATTCTATTTTTTTTACTTTCTAACATTGTCCCAGGGTGGGACATCACTATATTAGATCAGATCGCTGATCTGACACTTTGCATAGCACTGTGTCAGATCAGCGATCTGACAGGCAGTGCAGGAGGCTTTCCGGCACCTCCTCTGAGCAGGCACCGGCTAGCCACTTCACTTCAGGACCCGGAAGGAGCCCCGCAGCCATCTTGGATCCGGGGACTCCTTCCAGAACACCGGAACAACGCGATCTTCAGGTCTCTGTAAACAAATCAATATTCAAGGCAACATTTGAAACAGTTCTTTTAAAGCTTCTTTGTAAAACCAGTAGAAAAAACCTCAATAGGTGCTAACTATGTACAATAAAGTTTGTGAATCATTCACTGTCCATGATACGAATGTCCTTTAACCCCTTAGTGACAGAGCCAATTTGGTACTTAAAGGGACTCTGTCACCTGAATTTGGCGGGACTGGTTTTGGGTCATATGGGCGGAGTTTTCGGGTGTTTGATTCACCCTTTCTTTACCCGCTGGCTGCATGCTGGCTGCAATATTGGATTGAAGTTCATTCTCTGTCCTCCATAGTACACGCCTGCGCAAAGCAATCTTGCCTTGTGCAGGCATGTACTACGGAGGACAGAGAATGAACTTCAATCCAATATTGCAGCCAGCATGCAGCCAGCGGGTAAGGAAAGGGTGAATCAAACACCCGAAAACTCCGCCCATATGACCCAAAACCAGTCCCGCCAAATTCAGGTGACAGGTTCCCTTTAATGACCAGGCCAATTTTTGCAATTCTGACCACTGTCACTTTATGAGGTTATAACTCTGGAACGCTTCAACGGATCCCGCTGATTCTGAGATTGTTTTTTCGTGACATATTGTACTTCATGTTAGTGGTAACATTTCTTCAATATTACTTGCGATTATTTATGAAAAAAACGGAAATATGGCGAAAATTTTTAAAATTTTGCAATTTTCAAACTTTGTATTTTTATGCCCTTAAATCAGAGAGATATGTCATGAAAAATAGTTAATAAATAACATTTCCCACATGTCTACTTTACATCAGCACAATTTTGGAAACAAATTTTTTTTTTGTTAGGGAGTTATAAGGGTTAAAAGTTGACCAGCAATTTCTCATTTTTACAACACCATTTATTTTTAGGGACCACATCACATTTGAAGTCATTTTGAGGGGTCTATATGATAGAAAATAATGAAGTGTGACACCATTCTAAAAACTACACCCCTCAAGGTTCTCAAAACCACATTCAAGAAGTTTATTAACCCTTTACGTGCTTCACAGGAACTGAAACAATGTGGAAGGAAAAAATGAACATTTAACTTTTTTTTGCAAACATCTTAATTCAGAACCATTTTTTTATTTTCACAAGTGTAAAAACAGAAATGCAACCATAAATTTTGTTATGCAATTTCTCCTGAATACGCCAATACCCCATATGTGGGGGTAAACCACTTTTTGGGCGCACTGCAGAACTTAGAAGTGAAGGAGCGCCGTTTGACTTTTTCAATGCAGAATTGGCTGGAATTGAGATCGGACGCCATGTCACGTTTAGAGAGCCCCTGATGTGCCTGAACAGTGGAAACCCCCCACAAGTGACACCATTTTGGAAACTAGACCCCTTAAGGAACTTATCTAGATGTGTGGTGAGCACTTTGAACCCCCAAGTGCTTCACAGAAGTTTATAACGTAGAGCCGTGAAAATAAAAAATCGCTTTTGTTTACACAAAAATGATCTTTTCACCCACAAATTCTTATTTTCACAAGGGTAACAGGAGAAATTAGACCACAAAAGTTGTTGTGCAATTTCTCCTGAGTACGCTGATACCCAATATGTGGGGGTAAACCACTGTTAGGGCGCACCGCAGAGCTTGGAAGAGAAGGAGTGCCGTTTTACTTTTTCAATGTAGAATTGGCTGGAATTGAGATTGGACGCCATGTCGCGTTTGGAGAGCCCCTGATGTGCCTAAACAGTGGAAACCCCCCACAAGTGACACCATTTTGGAAACTAGACCCCTTAAGGAACTTATCTAGATGTGTGGTGAGCACTTTGAACCCCCATGTGCTTCACAGAAGTTTATAACGTAGAGCCGTGAAAAAAAAAATGCATTTTTTCTACAAAAATGATCTTTTTGCCCACAAATTTTTATTTTCACAAGGGTAACAGGAGAAATTAGACCACTAAAGTTGTTGTGCAATTTCTCCTGAGTACGTCGATACCCAATATGTGGGGGTAAACCACTGTTTGGGCGCACCGCAGAGCTTGGAAGAGAAAGAGTGCCGTTTTACTTTTTCAATGTAGAATTGGCTGGAATTGAGATCGGACGCCATGTCGCGTTTGGAGAGCCCCTGATGTGCCTAAACAGTAGAAATCCCCCACAAGTGACCCCATTTTGGAAACTAGACCCCCCATGGAACTTATCTAGATGTGTGGTGAGAACCTTGAATGCCCAAGTGCTTCACAGAAGTTTATAATGCAGAGCCGTGAAAATAAAAAATATTATTTTTTTCCACAAAAAAGATTTTTTAGCCCCCAAGTTTTTATTTTCACAAGGGTAACAAGAGAAATTGGACCGCAAAAGTTGTAGTCCAATTTGTCCTGAGTATGCTGGTACCCCATATGTGGGGGTAAACCACTGTTTGGGCGCACGGCAGAGCTCGGAAGGAAGGAGCGCCGTTTTGGAATGCAGACTTTGATAGAATGGTCTGCGGGTATTATGTTGCGTTTGCAGAGCCCCTGATGTACCTAACCAGTAGAAACCCTCCACAAGTGACCCCATTTTGGAAACTAGACCCCCCAAGGAACTTATCTAGATGTGTGGTGAGAACTTTGAATGCCCAAGTGCTTCACAGAAGTTTAGAATGCAGAGTCGTGAAAATAAAAAATATTTTTTTTTTCCCAGAAAAGATATTGTAGCCCCCAAGTTTTTATTTTCACAAGGGTAACAAGAGAAATTGGACCCCAGAAGTTGTTGTCCAATTTATCCCGAGTACGCTGATGCCCCATATGTGGGGGTAACCCACTGTTTGGGCGCACGGCAGAGCTCAGAAGGGAGGGAGCACCATTTGACTTTTTGAGCGCAAAATTGGCTGTCGTGTTTGGAGACCCCCTGATGTACCTAAACAGTGGAAACCCCCCAATTCTAGCTCCAACCCTAACCCCAACACACCCCTAACCCTAATCCCAACCTGATCCATAATCCTAATCACTAACCCTAACCATAATCACAACCCTTACCCCAAAACAACCCTAATGTCAACCCTAACCATAACCCTAATCAAAACCCTAAATCCAACACACCCCTAATCCTAATCTCAACCCTAACCTCAAACCTAACCCTAATCCCAATACACCCCTAATCACAACCCTAACCTTAACCCTAATCCCAAACCTAACCCTAATCCCAAGCGTAACCCTAATGCCAACCCTAACCCTAATACCAACCCTAATCCAAACCCTAACCCTAATCCCAGCTCTAACCCTAACTTTAGCCCCAACCCTAGCCCTAACTTTAGCCCCAACCCTAACACCCTAAGGCTACTTTCACACTTGCGTCGTTTGGCATTCCGTCGCATTCCGTCGTTTTGGACAAGAAACGGATCCTGCAAATGTGCCCACAGGATGCGTTTTTTGCCCATAGACTTGTATTGCCGACGGATCGTGGCGGATGGCCACACGTCGCGTCCGTCGTGCACTGGATCAGTTGTGTTTTGGCGGACCGTCGGCACAAAAAAACGTTCAATGAAACGTTTTTTGTACGTCGCATCCGCCATTTCTGACTGCGCATGCATGGCCGTAACTCCGCCCCCTCCTCCCCAGGACATAGATTGGGCAGCGGATGCGTTGAAAAACTACAGCTGCTGCCCACGTTGTGCACAATTTTCACAACGTGCATCGGTATGTCGGGCCGACGCATTGCGACGGCCCCGTACCGACGTAAGTGTGAAAGAAGCCTAACCCTAAATTTAGCCCCAACCCTAAATTTAGCCCCAACCCTAACCCTAAATTTAGCCCCAACCCTAGCCCTAACCCTAGCCCTAACCCTACCCCTACCCCTACCCCTAACCCTAATTTTAGCCCCAACTGCTGTTCTTCTGCCGGCCGATGGAGACAGATGGCGGGCGCACTGCGCATGCGCCCGCCATTTTCTTCTGCCGGCGGCCAGGAGGAGCAGCAAGAGGATCCAGGGACACAGGTGAGTATTGTAGGGTCCCCGAATCCCCCTATTTCTCTGTCCTCTGATGTGCGATCACATCAGAGGACAGAGAATTACACTTTACTTTTTTTTTTTTTTGCGGTCGCCGGTAAACAGTTAATTACCGGCGATCGCAAAACAGGGGTCGGTAAAACCGACCCCGATCATGCTCTTTGGGGTCTCGGCTACCCCCGGCAGCCGAGACCCCAAAGATTCTCGCGGGGCCGGCCGGCGGGCGCATTTTGAAGATGGCGGCGCCCACCGGGAGCCACGAGGAGCATCGGGGGAGCTAGGTGAGTATTGGGGGGCCACCTGGGACCCCTTTTCTCTGTCCTCCGATGTGCGATCACATCAGAGGACAGAGAAATTAAAAAGAGATCGCGTTTTTTTTTTTTTGCGATCGCCGGTAAACGGTTAATTACCGGCGATCGCAAATGCGGGGTGGGTTAAAAACCCCCCGAATCATGTTCTCTGGGGTCTCGGCTACCCCCGGCAGCCGAGACCCCGGAGAAAATCGGCCTCTGGGGGGCGCTATTCACTTTTTCCACAGCGCCGTTAATTAACGGCGCTGTGGTTTAAGTACCCTTAGCGGCCGCCGTTAAAAGGCGTATCGGCGGTCGCTAAGGGGTTAAACAACTGAACTCTTTAGTGCAAAAACCTTGGCCAGGTAAAACGAACTTTCAAACAGTTAACTTATTCACAGTCATATTCAAGCTTATCTATTTTGGCTGCTTCCAAGGCAACACTTGGCACTGTTACTTCCTGGCCTGGGAAGATCATAAGTCAAGGTTACGCCTGGTGACAGGTAGACATCATGTGTCTTGTATTCGTGTACAGTCAGGTCATGTCCTGCAATAGGAGTTTGCATGGCCTGGGTATGCGTGATCATTGGTACTGTAGCCACTGCTGTTTCAGTTGTGGTTATGGTACACACTGTGGTCTTGGTGAAGGCTTTAGGGGTTGGTGTTGAAATTGGAGCAGTAGTGGTGACCACTTTGGCTCTAGGTGGTGCTGCTGGTGTCTTAGGTCGGGTACCCTTTAAATTAAAAGCTGCGTCTTTGCTTCCTTACGTTTAAGGCATACCATCCCTTGTCACCAAAATGCCGAGTGAAAGTTACAGTGTCCCCTGGATATAAGTCCCTGTCCAGGTGTCCTTCTCCGAGGTGAGATTTTCACATCTCCCCGGTTGACAAACACCTCAGCATACAAGCCTGGCTCCTAGATGAACCCCCATCCTCTTTTTAGCTTAAAGGCCACTACAGTGCCCTGCCTCAGCAGGGGCCTGGTTAGTCTGTTTGACCTTGCGGGCCTGAGCCTTAGCGCATAGATCTTTCATCAAATGCTTTGCACCCACCCTGGTACGCCTTGTCCTTTTCCTTCCACTTATAGGCGAGCTGCTGCTGATACTCCTCCCAGATAAGGACCTCCATTAATTCTCCTTCTTGCCTTTCTGCCCCGGGGAACCCCATTAGACCTGTCCCAGGGTTTTCCCAGGGATACACTCTCTGTTCGGCGTATTATCTCGCCTGGCATACTGGTGGGTGGGATCGGGGCTCTCATAAGGCATTCCATCCCATTGGCCTGGTCCCATTCCCCCAGGATCTGAATCCGTCAGGATCTATAACATGGTGGTGCAGCTAGCGGGCCCACTAGGAGTTCCTCGTCTAATGGGGCACAGTCGGTCTCCTTACCTGCTGCTGTGGTGTCTACGGTGCCGGTCTCCTCCGCTGTTATCAGGGGCCGCCGGATAGGACGCTGCTCCTAGTTTCACTCCCAGCGCTGCCTTCCATTTGGTCTTGGCGCTCAGCTGCATCCGCAGGAGTTGGTCGCTCAGCTCCTTCACCTCCTCTTTCAGGAACTCTGGTACTTCTGGTGACAGCTCACTGCAGATTCCATCCTGGTGGCTGGGGGAGTCCTCACCTTCCACCCCACACTCCGGGTCTGGTCTGCTCGCCAGGTCATCCTTCACGTTCCTTGCTGCGTCCTCATCTGGTTCCCGCTCTCTCCTTTGGGGGCGGAGCTTCATCTTCCTCCTGCCATTCAGGATCAGGAGGCGGATCTCAGTTGCTGATGGGCATGACCTCATGGTGCAAAAGTATTTGGAGTGGGCGGCCATTGCTTTCGCGCCCCACAGCTAGTCCCTGCCCATGATGGTGCACCTTTCTTCTCCAGCGCTCCTAGTGGCGCTATGATGGTGGCAGTTTTGGCAGCAATTCACAATTAACAGTCTTCCAGCACAACACAGTCTCTTAGGCACACATGACCCGATTCTCAGGGTCAGTCCATCCTGTTCGTGATGCCAAAATGAGTCATCCTCCAAGGCCTTGGGGTACCCGGTACCGGGTCCGGTGTTCACAGGGGGATGTCACGGTGGCGACCCGGTTCGTGGCCCTGGGCCCCCATGTAAAAGGGAAATTGATTAAAGTTCATATTCGTGACGCCACCTGTAGTGTTCTGTCAGTGGGCATCAACGCTGCTTTAAGGGGTCCTCTGGGGAGCTAGATGGTACAACTTCCCACAGGTGAAGTATATCCCCAGGGCTCCCGTTGTGTGGATGGAAGATGGTGTATGGTGAAGTAAAGAATGAGGACACATGTTTGCAGTCTCTTTACCTGGTTTACTGAAGACTTCAGGCAGCCACAGTCCAGGGCACCAGATCACAGGACAGGCAGGGTCCTGCTGGCTTGGAAGCGAATCCAGAGTCCCCTTTACCAGGTGGAGTTAAAAGCCTTCCTCATAGCGCGGTGGTGTTGTAGTCCCTTACTGCCTATGATGTCTGATAAGGTCCTCACAGTTGTCTTTGTTTTCCATGAAGGTGGGACATAAACCTATATGGCAGGTGACTCGAGTATTTTTACAGGATCTCTATCATGACCCGGGCTCTATGTGTCACTGTGCCTCCTGGGTATTAGGGCGAACAGGTGATATATAATCCAGCTGTCCTGCCGGTTTCTGCTGTCAGTCTTAGAGTCCCTCACAACCTCAGTGTTCCGGCAACCGGTAATCTGCACCAGCCAGGGAGGTAGCTAATTCACTGCTCTGCTCCACTGGTATCAATCTCCTGTGCATCGCTCTCCTGGACGCTCACTGCAATCTGTTCTGCTTTCAGTATAATCTCGTTTAATCCCGTAGAATGTAAGTCTGCAAGGACAGGGTCTTCTCCCCTCTGCACCAGTCTGTCATTGTAAATTTGTTTACTGTAAACGTTATCTGGAACCCCTTTTCTCATGTACAGTACCATGGAATTAATGGCACTATATAAATAAACAATAATAATCTCTGTCCAAGAGCTGCAGCACTTTCTTGTGGCTGCACGGCCACTCATATGTTCTTCCTGCCTCTGCTGCAGTCTGCTGTCCGGCACTATCTGACTCACTTTCCCTCCAAACCACAATATACTGTATGTATGTGTATATATATATATATATATATATATATATATATATATATACACAGGGGAGTCACCTAGAGATAGGATCAAAAGCTCCCCCTTGTGGCCTGGAGGGTGAACATGTTGTGTGTATTGTGATTACCTGATAAAAGATATCCTTCATCGCTTCCAAGCGTAACATCACTCTCCCCGTGAGGAAAGCAATGCCACTGTAACCAGGACCCTGGGGTGTTACACTTGATTGCAGTTGTTGCTGCTAAGGGCGGCCCAACCAGTTATTAGGTTTAGAGGGCAATCACTTTTCACACAGGGCCCTGTAGGTTTGGATTTTTTTCCTGTAATAATAAAGACCTTCATTTAAAAACTATTTTGTGTTATCTTTATCTAATATTTACTTTTGTTTGGTGATCTGACACATGTACCTGTGACAAACAACAGACAAAGCTTTGTCCACAGCCCCCAATGCCTCTCCTCTTGACTTCTCAGCCCTGTTCCAAAGCCAGCTTTTCCACCATGACAGATGATCAGCTCTCCATCCTTCTATCAAGATCACATCTCACCACTTGCACTCTTGACCCGCTCCCATCCCACCTCATCCCTACCCTCGCAAAAGTCTTCATCCCAACCCTAACACAACTCTTCAACCTCTCACTTACAAACGGTGTCTTCCCCTCATCCTTCAAACATACATCAATCACACCTATCCTCAAAAAACACTCCCTCGACCCATCCTGTGTCCAGGTATCGCCCGATATCCCTTCTCCCTTATGCCTCAAAACTACTGGAACAGCATGTCCATATTGAACTGTCCTCCCACCTCTCCTCCTGCTCCCTCTTTGACCGGTTACAATCTGGCTTCTGAACACATCACTCAACTGAAACTGCCCTAACTAAAGTGACCAATGACCTACTAACTGCCAAGAGCAAGCGGTACTTCTCTGTCCTCCTCCTCCTGGACCTGTCTTCTGCCTTCGACACTGTGGACCACTCCCTCCTGTTACAGATCCTCTCATCTCTTGGCATCACAGACTTGGCCCTATCCTGGATCTCATCATATCTAACAGACCGGACATTCAGTGTCTCCCTCTCCCACACCACCTCATCTCGCCCCCTGTCTGTCGGTGTTCCCCAAGGCTCAGTTCTAGGACCCCTACTCTTCTCCATCTACACCTTTGGCCTGGGACAGCTCATAGAATGCCACGGTTTACAATATCATCTCTACGCTGATGACACGCAGATCTACCTATCTGGACCCGACCTCACTTCCTTACTGACCAAAATCCCACAATGTCTGTCTGCTATTTCTTCCTTCTTTTCTGCTCGTTTTCTAAAACTGAGCATGGACAAAACAAAATTCATCATCTTTCACCCACCTCACTCTACCCCTCCACCCGACCTATCCATCAATGTCAATGTCTGCTCACTTTCCCCGGTCCCGCACGCTCGGTGTCTCGGGGTGATCCTTGATTCTACCCTCTCTTTCAAGCCATATATCCAAGCCCTTGCCTCCTCTTGCTGATTCCAACTCAAAAACATTTCCCGGATCCGTACATTACTTGACCATGAAACCACAAAAACACTAGTACATGCCCTTATCTCCCACCTCGACTACTGCAACCTCCTACTCTCTGGCCTTCCCTCTAGCACCCTGGCACCACTCCAATCCATCCTAAACTCTGCTGCCCGACTAATGTACCTGTCTACCCGTTAATCCCCAGCCTCTCCTCTCTGCCAGGCCCTTCACTGGCTTCCTATTGCTCAGAGGCTACAGTTCAAAACACTAACAATGACATACAAAGCCATTCACAATCTGACTCCTCCATACATCTGTGACATGGTCTCCCGTTACCTACCTACACGCAACCTTCGATCATCTCATGATCTCCTACTCTACTCCTCTCTCATCTCGTCCTCCCACAACCGCATCCAAGACTTCTTCCGTGCTTCCCCTATACTCTGGAACTCTCTACCCCAACACATCAGGCTCTCACCTACCACGGAAACCTTCAAAAGGAACCTGAAGACCCACCTCTTCCGACAAGCCTACAACCTGCAATGATCCCCAGTCTACTGAACCGCCACATGACCAGCTCTACCCTCACCTAGTGTATCCTCACCCATCCCCTGTAGACTGTGAGCCCTCGCGGGCAGGGTCCTCTCTCCTCCTTTACTTGTGTGTGCCTTGTTTTACTCATGTTTATTGTACTTGTCTATATTTGCCCCATTCACATGTAAAGCGCCTTGGAATAAATGGCGCTATAAAAATGAATAATAATAATAATAATAATAAAACATGCAAAATAGGAAATGTGTGTGCATATGTCTATGTATACACACATATATATGTGTGGAAAATGGAGAAGACATGCTAAGTGCTAGCTCACAGGCCACTGCAACGCATGATGGAGCTTGTAGTATTAGAAAACAGTACACCTGGGGACAAGAAGTGATTGAAAAACATCAGAGTTGCATCTGGCAGACACCAAGTGATGCTATCTGCATGATAAAGGTATATATCTATAATAGGAGTATGGATGCATTTACTGGCCCATAATAGATTAATGAATAAAAAATGAAACGAATTAGGGTAGTGGATAACGTTTTAAATATTTGGTACAGAAACCTTTGTTTGAAATTACAGAGGTCAGACATTTCCTGTAGTTCTTGACCAAGTTTATACACACTGCAGCAGGGATTTTGACCCATTCCTCCATACAGATCTGCTCCAAATCTTTCAGGTTTCAGGGCTGTTTCTGTGTAACATCGATATTCAGCTCTCTCCAAAGATTTTCTATTGGTTTCAGGTCTGGAGACTGGCTAAACACACCAGGACCTTGAAATGCTTCTTACGGAGCCTGTTGTGAATTCTGCTCTTGGGTTCCCTCCAGTGGTTGTAGGTGGGAATGCAGTTGTCTCTGAGTCGCAGTCCTGGCCAGGTGTATCTGCTGATTACAATTCTGACTGGGATATTTAGGTGTGCAGGATTCATTAGCCCTTGCCAGTTGTCAATGTTCCTTGTGAAGTCTTGGATCACTTTCTGGCTTCTCCTGCTTAGCTGCCAAATTCAGCAAAGATAAGTGTTTGGTTTTTGTGTCTGTGGCACACTGCTGTGTGCTTGTTTTTGTTTGTATTCCTACTCTGATTGTAGAATTCGCTGGAGTTGCAGATATACGCTTCTACATCTTTAGCTAGATGTAGGAAGTTTTTGTATATTCTGCTGTGGATATTTTTGAAGGGTTTTAATACTGACCGCACAGAACTCTGTCCTATCCTGTCCTATTTAGCTAGAGTGGCCTCCTGTGCTAAATCCTGTTTTTCTGCCTGTGTATGTTTTTTCCTCTCCGACTCACCGCCAATATTTGTGGGGGGCTGTCTATCCTTTGGGGATCTGCTCTGAGGCAAGATAGTATTCCTATTTCCATCTTTAGGGGTATTTAGTCCTCCGGCTGTGACGAGGTGTCTAGGATTGTTAGGTACACTCCACGGCTACTTCTAGTTGTGGTGTTAAGTTCAGGATTGCGGTCAGTATAGTGACCACCTTCTCCAGTGAAAGTTCTCATGCTGCTCCAAGGTCACCGGATCATAACAGGAGCCATTCCTTAGTTGCTCTTGCTTTGTGTTTTGGGTCATTGCCACGCTGAAAGACCCAGCCACAACCCATCTTCAATGCACCTACTGAAAGAAGGAGGTTGTTGGCCAAAATCTTGCGATCCATAACCCATTCATCCTCCCTTCAATGTAGTGCAGTTATCCTGTCTGCTTTGCAGAAAAGCACCCCCAAAGTATGATGTTCTCCCCACCATGCTCCATGGTTGGAACAGTGTTCTTGGAGTTGCACTCATTCTTCTTCTTCCTCCAAAAATGGCGAGAGGAGTTGATAGCAAAAAGTACTATTTTGTCTCATCTGACCACATGATCTTCTCCCTTGCCTCCTCTGGATCAACCAGATGGCCATTGGTGAACTTCTAACGGGCCTTGACATATGCTGGCGTGAGCATCAGGACCTTGCGTGCCCTGAAAGATTTTAATACATGACAGCGTAGTGTGTCTGTAGTACTACTACTGACATCCCTGCATGGTGTCCCCTTCCCCCTCCATGCAGGGACGCCGGCTTACTCACTGCCCCAGACCCTAGGCACAATTATCTGCATTTTCTTGCTTCCTGGTTGTGTGAGTGCTGCAGCGGCGCACCTAGTACACACATGTGCACACTCCTTCATTCTTAAAGGGCAGCACAAGCATATACTAAATACCCTCCAGCTTGTTTTTCAGAGCTATTTAGTATAATTACTACACCTGTAAGATGGCTTCCAGCCAACTGCTAGGAGTTATCCTGTTGAGACCTTAGCAATGATGTACAATGTGTGGGACATAGGAGAGACTGTTGGGGATAAGGGAATACTCTAATTTTACCCCATTATGGCAAAATCAGCAACTGGTGGACTTTGACAAATTTACTGGTTTCAGAGGTTGGGAATCAAGGGGAATTCAGACTTTAGATCAGTTAGTAGGAAATGGAACACTTAAAAGCTTTAACAAACTACAAAAAAGAGTTTGGATTGCCTCACGGCCTCGTCTTTCGATACCTACAACTTAGATCTGCATGCCTAGCTCAGTTTAGTGCTGTGGCACCGGATATACGAAATAAATATTTACTAGACTCAATAGCAGCGGCAAAATACACGACCGGCTTAATTTCAAACATCTATCAGAAACTCTCTCACAGTCTCGCATGGGAGTCCATCCCTGACAGATACATTAAAATAGGAAACAGATGTGATACGAATTATGAAGTTTTGAATCCCCAATGGCTGTAGATCTTTCGCGAACATTGTATCAAGCTTACAAACTTATTGCACAACATTGGCCAGATGCTCAACCACCGACAGTTAATAAGTTAATAAATAAGCAAAACAATATTATTTGGTTGGAAATTTGACAACATCTGGGGAACCTGGTTGAATGTTCGATGTCTACCATCTGGAGTATTCCTGAGAAATAACATATGGCAATTTCTGGCTTCATGAACACTTGTAGTATCATCAATCCAGGTTAAATTAGATAAGTAGGGCGAGTACACATGCAAACTAATTATGATAACGGAATGGCAGATATTCTAATGTATACACACCACAAAAAAAATATGAATACAGATTTCTCTGGAGTATTATCGAGGGAGGGATGGTTGTATTAGTTTGAATGAAAAACAAAAAAATCGAATCCTTGGAAGAAGACAACTTTATTATATTTTATGTAGAACAATAACATATAATGATACCATGTAACATTGAAAATATCTTTGTCCTACTGATGTCTCTTTGTAAAAACTATTGTGCAATTTTCTTAATAAAAATTATCTCATAAAAAAGTGTGTCTTATAGACCAAGAAATATAGTAATTTCTAAAGTAATTTCTCTTTCTCATTCAATAATAGGTCTGTCTGTTATATGTTTTTGTACAATTTGTCAATAATGTATTTAGTTTGAGTTATTTTTGATGGTCAACAAAATACTATTTTCCAGTAATTCATTTTTCACACTCTAGGTATGATAATGTCATTTCCTCTGTATGGGATTTTGAATTCTCATTCCTCATGTTTGGTCCTGTTAAAATATAAACACTTCTATAAACCTCCCATGCTGGCGCGGTTCCAGCAGTGTCAGCACTTGCATTTCGGGGGCTCAGGTTTTTATGTCATATGAGCCCTGCTTCCAATTAGCGCTGCCTTCACTGTTCTCACCTTCAGACAAATCGAACAATAAGAGGAAGTCAAAGAGAAGTCACAGCACTGGCTTCATGTTCATGTTCAACACATCGAGGGCAGGGACAGTGAAGCTGGGGCTGATTGGGCACAGGGTTTGTGTGATGCAACAACCTCATATGAGCCCCAGGAATGTGAGTGACGATACAAATGGAACAGCACTGCTACGGAAGGTGAATATGATTTTTTAAAATTTTAACAAGGCAAAACATGATGACAACTCCTTTAAGAAAATACAATTTCCGTTTAAAACATTTCCCACATTAAGAACGTGAAAAAGGCTTTTCCCCTGTGTGAATTCTCTGGTGCTTAAGCAAATCTGATTTCTGGTTAAAACATTTCCCACATTCTGAGCATGAAAAAGGCTTCTCCCCTGTGTGGGTTCTCTGGTGGTGATCAAGAACCGATTTCCGGGTAAAACATTTCCCACATTCTGAACATGAAAAAGGCTTTTCCCCTGTGTGAATTCTCTGGTGCTTAAGCAAATCTGATTTCTGGTTAAAACATTTCCCACATTCTGAGCATGAAAAAGGCTTCTCCCCTGTGTGGGTTCTCTGGTGGTGATCAAGAACCGATTTCAGGATAAAACATTTCCCACATTCTGAGCATGAAAAAGGCTTTTCCCCTGTGTGGGTTCTCTGGTGGTGAACAAGATGCGCTTTCTGGTTAAAACATTTCCCACATTCTGAACAGGAAAAAGGCTTCTCCCCTGTGTGGGTTCTCTGGTGGTGATCAAGAACCGATTTACGGATAAAACATTTCCCACATTCTGAACAGGAAAAAGGGTTCTCCCCTGTGTGAATTCTCTGGTGCTTAAGCAAATTTGATTTCTGGCTAAAACATTTCCCACATTCTGAGCATGAAAAAGGCTTCTCCCCTGTGTGGGTTCTCTGGTGGTGAACAAGACGCGCTTTCTCGTTAAAACATTTCCCACATTCTGAACATGAAAAAGGCTTCTCCCCTGTGTGAATTCTCTGGTGCTTAAGCAAATCTGATTTCTGGCTAAAACATTTCCCACATTCTGAACAGGAAAAAGGCTTCTCCCCTGTATGAATTCTCTGGTGGTAATCAAAAACCGATTTTCGGTTAAAACATTTCCCACATTCTGAACAGGAAAAAGGCTTCTCCCCTGTGTGACTTCTCTGGTGCGTAAGCAAATCTGATTTCTGGTTAAAACATTTCCCACATTCTGAACACGAAAAAGGTTTCTCCCCTGTGTGAATTCTCTGGTGGTAATAAAGAACTGATTTTCGGTTAAAGCATTTCCCACATTCTGAACAGGAAAATGGTTTCTCCCCTGTGTGAATTATCTGGTGGTCATCAAGAACCGATTTTCGGTTAAAACATTTCCCACATTCTGAACAGGAAAAAGGCTTCTCCCCTGTGTGAATTATCTGGTGGTTAAGCAAACCTGATTTCTGGCTAAAACAATTCCCACATTCTGAACAGGAAAAAGGCTTCTCCCCTGTGTGAGTTCTCTGGTGCTTAAGCAAATCTGATTTCTGGCTAAAACATTTCCCACATTCTGAACAGGAAAAAGGGTTCTCCCCTGTGTGAATTCTCTGGTGCTTAAGCAAATTTGATTTCTGGCTAAAACATTTCCCACATTCTGAACAGGAAAAAGGCTTCTCCCCTGTGTGAATTATCTGGTGGTTAAGCAAACCTGATTTCTGGCTAAAACAATTCCCACATTCTGAACAGGAAAAAGGCTTCTCCCCTGTGTGAGTTCTCTGGTGCTTAAGCAAATCTGATTTCTGGCTAAAACATTTCCCACATTCTGAACATGAAAAAGGCTTCTCCCCTGAGTGGGTTCTTTGGGTTATAACAAAATCTGATTTCTGGTTAAAACATTGCCGACATTTTGAACAAGAACATCTGTTCTCTGCTGTGTGAATTGTTTTATGTTTAAGAAAATGCTTTTCAAGGGGAAAACTATTTCCATATTCGGAAGGTGAAAACGGCTTCTTTGATTTAGGAGCAGTTCGTTTTTTAATGCTTATTTTGTGACTTTGATTTTCCTTAGTACTTGGTAAGGAATCAGAAGACAGGACCCATTTCAAAGGATCAGATGACAGATCTTTGCTGTGAAGGCATGATGGTATATCTGGCATAATGACATTCACTTCAATTGTATCCCGTGTGATCTCAAGATCATCTGATTTAAAAATTGAAGATGACAGCTGCCCCTCTGATCTCCTGGTACAGTAATCTGCTAAGAATAAAACCAATTATTTTTCCACGAAATATCAAATTTAATATTTTTTGAACATTTCTACTTAAACGGTCAGTAAAAATGGCAAGTTATGTAATATATTTGAATTATTGACCAACAAAATGACAGTTCACAGTCTAATAGAAAACATCATAGGATGAACCAGTGGAGCGTTGCGTTCAACAGTAAACAGTTTGTTCATGCTGCCTCCCAAATATGAAATAAAAAGCCATCAAACAATGTTATGTAGACAAAATAATACCAATGAAAAGTTCTACTCATCTTACAAAAAACAAGTCCCCTCTCAGGTCCATCATCTGTCAATGGAAAAACAGAGGTTTCTACATAATTAGTGGCTTGAAAAGCAACATCGCTTCCATAAACCAGTCTAGCAAAATTAACTCTTCCAAAGTTAAATCTCCCCCTCGCTTCCGAGCCTTGCAGTGTGCTCAAACCACATTTAGCATCCATGTATTTGGCATTACTATAGCGAGAAGAACACACTTAATTTATGGTGCGTGTGTCTTCTGGAGCACAATCTGGGCACTATGTGCTGGGTAATAAAATGGTATATTTTCCATTTTTACTCTCCAACATCCACTGCGCGCTAATTAGCGGAAAGTGGCTGTGGAGTCAAAATTGTCACTACTCCTAAAGATTAATTCACAGAGGGTTATACTGTCCAAAATGGAGTCACTTTACGGGGATTTCTGACATTTTGTCATATTAGGGCTTTTACAAATGCTGTGTCCCATCTTCTCTGGGATCTGCTCTTATGCCGTCTGCTTATTCATTCTATAGGCGGTGCTGGTAATGGAGGAGACATCAGAACCAGAAGCTCTGGGGGGCGCAGACTGTCGAGCCACCAAGTTTAAGTTGCCTGCAACCTGTGATACCATCCATTCTGGCAGGGTACCATTCATTCTGGCAGTTTGGGTGTGCACGCTGTCCAGCCAGAATAATCTGCTCCCTACTTCAGCCAACTGGAAAGCACCGCACCCCACTAAAGCTTGAAGCATATTGCTGGAAGCTGCGAGATACAGGCTGGTTCTCTGGTTCAGTCCTCTGTACTCAGCTCCCAGCTTGGGTATTTGTTTCCTGTTGTGACTCCGGCCTGTTTATTGACTACTCTTGTGTCTTGAGTTTGTATTTTCTCTTCCCTCATGATTGTAGCCAGACTACCTGACTATTCTTCTTGTCATCTCATACTACTGAAATGCAAATATCAATGTGGCCCAAGCCTAGGGGTCTGTGTGTAAATCCAGATGTAAAGGGGTTAAAGAAGTTAAAGGATGATGGGCAAAACTGTGACTACATAATACACCTACTGAAATAATCAAGCTGAACAGTCTTTTTAAAGTATAAAAAGAAAAAATGAGTAACTAACGGCAAAACCTCTTCGGGGTAATTAGAGTATGGAACTCAGTGGCTCTTAGCAATATAAACTATCGTAAAGGCCAATATTTTCTATCACATTAATTTCAACAAGAAGTATACTTTTAAATAAAACTATATATAAGGCTGTGTGCGCACTTTGCGTATTTGCTACACGGTTTCTGCATCTTTTGGCAGAAAAACGCAGCTAACAATACACGCGGTTTTTTATGTGTTTTTGCATATCCAAAGAGCTAAATAAAGATATATTTAAAAAAATAATAATTGTGATGTAATTTCCATGTTCAACCTCTTCAGCCAGATATCCTCATTAATATTAAATAAAGACACACACCAGCCTATTTAGGAGCATTAACATAATTAACCTACATATGCTGTAACAAAAAAGAAATTGTCAGAAATCTGCATGAAATGCAATATCTGTTTTATAGTTCAAAATATTTAAAAAAAAATTGCCTGGGCTCCCGCATAATTTTCATAACCAGCAGAGGGAAAGCCGACAGCTGATGTAAATATTCTGGGAAGGAGCCAATAGCCAAAGATTCGCAGGCTACGAGTATAAATATCAGCTCACAGCTATTTGCTTAGTCTTTACTGGCTAGTTTACAAGGAAACCCCAGAAAAAAAATTGACATGGGTTCCTCCTATAAGCTCGAACCAGCTAAGGCTTGACAGACAGCTGCGGGCTGTTATTAATAGCCTGGAAAGGCACCATGGATATTGGCAGCCCCCAGGTTAGAAACTTCAGCTCTCAGCCACCCGAGAAATGGCGCATCTTACAGATGCGCCAGTTCTGGCACTTAGCCTCGCTCTTCCCACTTGCCCTGTAGCGTTGGCAAGTGGGGCTCATATTTGTGGGGTTGATTTCGCCTTTGTATTATCAGGTGACATCAAGCCCACAGGTTAGTAATGGAGAGGCTTCTATAAGACACCTATCCATTACTAACCCTAATGATATTGTATAAAACACAGACACCCAGAATAAAGTTTTTTATTTGAAATAATCACAGACTCCTTTATTGAATCAAAATGTACCATATTTATTGAATGCCTAATCTCCAACTCCCCTGTCTCCTGCAAACAATCCAAAAAATAATAAACCAACATATACCATCCTGTCCGCCGTAGTCCATTTAATACCAAGTGTCCCACGGCGATCTCACGTGTAGAACAGTCACATCAGGAGATGTGACTGCTATACCCGGCCTCCAGCGATACATTGACAAGAGGTAATTATTCCCGCAGTGTATCACTGTGCTGCTGTGAAAGTTCACCAGAGTTCATCAGCTGATCAGCTGCGATTCTCTCACTTAGGGCACTACCGCTGTGTGAGAACTTTCCCAAGCAGCGATGCCGTAAGTGAGAGCACCGGAGCTGATCAGCTAATCAACTCCAGTGAACTCTCACGGTGGCTCAGTGGTACAATGCGGGAGCGACTACCTCCTGTCAAAAGATGTAGCCAGATGGGAGTAGTAGTCCCATCAGACGATGCATGGGTATGCATGTCCGTCACATGAGTACACACACACACACACATTTTCCGCCCACACACAGAGACACACGCACGTATTCTCCGCCCACACACAGACGCATACATATTCTCCACCTACACTCTTCCTCCTTTTGACAGTATTTCCCTTTGACAATTTGCAGCATTTTTGACAGCAAATCTGAAGCTAGTCCGCAAACCTTTTTACACCTGCGTTTTTGCTGCAGATTTGACTGACTCAGTTGAAGTCAATGAGTCAAAAACGCAGCAGAAACGCAAAAAGAATTGATATGCTGCAGAAAATAAAACAATACAAATACGGACAGAAATTTACTGATAATGTGCAGTACACTTCAGGATTGTCTTTGATTTCCCTTGCTTTAGTATTCCATTGCATTTTTGGAGCATTTACAGACGTAAAAAAAAAATGCCACGAAAATGGATTGTGTGCATATAGCCCAATAGTGTAGAGCAAACACTTGATAAATCTAGATCTCAAGCATTTGGAAAAGGGAATGGAGACCTTTTTAACCCCTTAAAGACCAAAGGTATTTTTGGTTTTGCATTTTCATTTTTTGCTCCACTTCTTCCCAGAGCCATAACTTTTTTTATTTTTTGTTAAATATTGTAACATGAAGGCTTGTTTTTTGTGGGTTGAGCTATATTTTTGAACGAGAGCTTAGTTTTAACATATTGTGTACTGGAAAACGGTAAAAAAAAATTCCAAGTGCAGTGAAATTGAAAAAAAAGGGCAATCCCACAGTTGTTTTTTGTCTTACTTTTTTACTATATTCACTAAATACTAAAACTGACCTGCCAGTATGATTCTCCAGGTTAACCCGAATTCATAGACACCAAACATGTCTATGTTCTTTTTTATCCAAGTGGTGAAAAAAAAAATTCCAAACTTTGTTAATAAATAAATAAATAAATAGCACCATTTTCCGATACCCGTAGCTTCTCCATTTTTCATGATCTTGGGTTGGGCTGATTTTTTGCGCACTGAGCTGACGTTTTTAGTTATACCATTATTGGTGCATATACGATGTTTTGATCATCAGTTATTGCATTTTAATGCAACGTCATGGAAACAAAAAAAAAAGAAAGTAATTCTGGCAGTTTGACTTTTTTTGTCGCTACGCCGTTTAGCAATCAGCTTAATTCTTTTTTAATATTGATATATTGGGTGATTCTGAACTCGGCGATATCAAATAGGTTTATGTTTGATTTTTTTATTGTTTTAAATGGGGCAAAAGGGGGTGATTTGAACTTTTATATTTTTTTTTTTAAACATTTGTTTCTTCTACTTTTGGCATGCTTCAATAGTCTCCATGGACACTTCTATTTTGGACTAGAAGCTGCCATAACCCGATCGGCTCAGCTACATACAAGCGATGATCAGATCACCTGGATGTAGCAGGATTACTCACTTGTATGTGCTCCCACCACATGCAAGCTAGCAGTGACAACCATATAGGTCTCCAGGAGACCTCTGGTTGTCATGCCAACCCATCGGTGACCCAATGTCGGAAAGGGATTAAGGACTACCACGGAGTTACAGACTCAGATAACTGCGGCAGGGTGATCCCACCACAATCAAAATATCATGCAGATGAACAGGTAAAAAAAATAGACAGTTTTTTTATTCTATGATACATCCCCAACAACAACGTATGTATGAGGGGAGAGCTCAAACACTAAACCAGAGTTGCACCCATTTATAGTGAACCACTGGAGAAATTATGAGTCGTGTCTAGAAGAGTAGAGAAAGTATTAGTGCCCCCCATTTCAGGAAACATTGTACATTAATCAGAATTATTGAGGATTGTAAGCCTAATGTACCGAATATTCTCGAGTATAAGCCGACCCAATAATAAGCCGACCCCCTAATTTTGCCACAAAAAAACTGGGAAAACTTAATGACTCGAGTATAAGCCTAGGGTGGGAAATGCAGCAGCTACCGGTAAATGTCAAAAGTAAAAATAAATACCAATAAAAGGAAAATTAATTGACACATCAGTAGGTTAAGTGTTTTTGAATATCCTTATTGAATCAGGAGCCCCATATAATGCTCCATAAAGTTTATGATGGCACCATAAGATGCTCCGTATTAAAATATGCCTCATATGCTCCATAGACACATTTGCCCAATATAATGCGGCACAAACATTGATTATGGCCCCATAAGATGCTCCATACAGTGTTGTGAATTCTGTAGTCGAGCTGTGGTTGTGAATGGTACTTCGGTGAGTTCTGTCCGTGGGCTCCCTCTGGTGGCTGTGAGTGGAGCTGCTGCTTCTGAGGTTCCTTACACAGGTGACGTGGTTTATCCTTTGGTTGGCTTCTCTATTTAACTCCACTTAGATCGATACTCCATTCCAGCTGTCAATGTTTCTGCATTGGTTCAGTTCGCTCTTGGATCTTTCTGGTGACCTGTCTACTCCAGCAGAAGCTAAGTTCCTGATAGTATCTAATTCGTTCATTGTTTTCTTGTCCAGCTGGATATCATGATTTTGTCTTGCTAGCTGGAAGCTCTGGGATGCAGAGTGGCATCTCCGCACCGTTAGTCGGTGCGGAGGTATTTTTGCACACTCTGCGTGGTCTTTTGTAGTTTTTTGTGCTGATCGCAAAGCTACCTTTCCTATCCTCTGTCTATTTAGTAAGTCTGGCCTCCCTTTGCTGAAACCTGTTTCATTTCTGCGTTTGTGACTTTCATCTTTACTCACAGTCAATATATGTGGGGGGCTGCCTTTTCCTTTGGGGAATTTCTCTGAGGCAAGGTAGGCTTTATTTTCTATCTCTAGGGCTAGCTAGCTCTTAGGCTGTCACGAGGCGCCTAGGTAGAGTCAGGAGCGCTCCACGGCTATTTCTAGTGTGTGTGATAGAATTAGGGATTGCGGTCAGCAGAGCTCCCACATCCCAGAGCTTGTCCTGTGTGAGTTTTAACTATCAGGTCATTCCGGGTGCTCCTAACCACCAGGTCATAACAATGCAGACATTTGCCCATATAATGCCGCACAAACGTTAATTATGGCCCCATAAGATACTCCATATAGACACTTGCCCCATACAGTACTGCACAAACGTTATGGCCCCATAAGATGATCCATACAGACACTTGCCCCATATAGTGCTGCAGAAATGATGATTATGGCCCCATACAGACACTTGCCCCATATAGTGCTAAACAAACGTTGATTATGGCCCCATACAGACACTTGCCCCATATAGAGCTGCACAAACATTATGGCCCCATAAGATGCTCCATACAGACACTTGCCCCATTTGCTGTTGCTGCGAAAAAAAAAATCACATACTCACCTCTCCGTCGCTCAGGCCCCTGGCACTTTCAATATTCACCTGACTTCGATCCGGCGCCACTCCATCTTAAGCGTCTTCTGCACTGACGTTCAGGCAGAGGGCGCGCACTAACCACGTCATCGCGCCCTCTGACCTGAGCGTCACTGCAGAAGACGCTGAAGACGGAGCAGCGCCCGGAACGGGGAGCAGGTGAATATCGCGCAGCGCTGCGCTCCCCGTTATACTCACCTGCTCCTGGAGCTGTGAAGTTCCTGTTTCCCTGGCGCCGCAGCTTCTTCCTGTACTGAACGGTCAATGTTACCGCTCATTACAGTAATGAATATGCGGCTCCACCCCTATGGGAGGTAGAGCAAGCATATTCATTACTGTAATGAGCGGTACCATATGACCGCTCAGTACAGGAAGAAGCTGGGGTGCCGGGGAGCCAGGGACCGCGCCAGGAGCAGGTGAGTATAATTAGACGCCACCGCTCCCCCTCCCCTGACGACCCCTGGGTATGACTTGAGTATAAGCCGGGAGGGTTCAGCCCCCCAAAATAGAGCTGAAAATCTCGGCTTATACTCGAGTATATATGGTATTTTATGATGTGGAGTGAATCCATGAAACCAGGGCTCGAGCCATGCCAAAACATCTCCTGCAGGGGTGAATAAATGTACAGTACAGACCCAAAGTTTGGACATATAATTTCACGTGTTAATTCATAGTTTTGATGCCTTCAGTGTGAATGCACAATTTTCATAGTCATGAAAATACAGAAAAATCTTTAAATGAGAAGGTGTGTCCAAACTTTTGGTCTGTACTGTATATTACAGCCATCAGCACCACACAGCTTAGAGATATATCATGGCACAGGTGTAATGTTTTTTATGTAGTTTATCACAATTCTCCTTGAAGTTATTTGGTTTTAAAAGAAAAGCCGGATTACTTACCGGTAATGCCCTTTTAATGAGCCACGACAGCACCCACTTGAGAGAGGGACCTGCCCATAGGAACAGGAAACCTACAGAGATAAAAAGGGCGGTCCCACTCTCCTCCTCAGTTGTTTTTCAGAGTACGAGAGGAACCACCATTGTTAAATTAATATATATGTCCATAAACTTTTGTACATTTTATCTTATTTATATTCATCCATGAACAAAATATACCGTATATGTAACCATACATAGCAACTAGGGTAGGAAGTGACAGGGTGCTGTCGTGGCTCATTAAAAGGGCATTACCGGTAAGTAATCCGGCTTTTTACCCTTCGCCACGACAGCACCCACTTGAGAGATTTACAGAGAACCTTCACCTGGGTGGGATCACTATTCTGAGGACAGCTCTCCCGAATGCTAAGTCAGATGTAGAAGATAGATCAAGTCTATAATGCTTATAAAAGATCAAGGGTGATGACCAGGTTGCGGCCTTACATATGAGCTCGATGGAGATGTCTTTATTCTCTGCCCACGAGGATGATACAGCCCGGGCCGAATGCGCTTTCACTCCTTCTGGAGGATTTTTGCTTTTTGATAAGTAGGCCAGACAGATGGCATCTCTGATCCAGCGGGACAAGGTAGCCTTCGTAACCCCGTGGCCTTTTCTGTGACCCTGAAAACATACAAACAGAGCCCTACTCTGTCTGCAGGACTGGGTTCTCTCTTTGTAATTTAAGACTGCTCTTTTCACATCCAACATATGTAGCTTCTCTTCCTCTGGATTTGATGGATTGTCATAAAAGGAAGGCAACACGATCTCTTGAGATCTATGGTTACAGGATGCTACTTTGGGAAGATATGATGGATCAGCCTTGAGAACCACCCTGTCCTGGTATATCATTAAGAAAGAAGGGTCGGGGGACTTCCGGGAGGCGGAGCTTGTGAATGGCCGCTTCTTAGTAGAGCTCCTGGACCAAGGGCGCAAATTCCAGCCAAAGCGCCAATTTCTCCTACCCGGAGACCAGGATAAGGACCGGACAAGGGGCACCCGTGGTAGTCCCAGCTCTCCGGACCCCCCGGGAGTCACGAGGCGCAATCAGCGCCACATACCTCGCAGCACGCGGCGCCGCTCCCGGCCAGCAGGGTCGGAGGCGGTGAAGAGATCGGAGGAGAAAGAGTGCTCGGCACATAGCGGCACCGATCTTAGCCAGGAAGGAGGGCAGGAGTCACCGACGAGGATCCGAGGCGTCCCAGGACAGTAAGCGGCACCAGAGGGGTGCAGGAAGATCAGCGCGGGAAGAGAAGGTGAGCCGGCGCCATTTTGCTGGAAAGCGCGCCAGTCCTCACAGCGCACTGCGCACCGCTGGAGGGGAGAGGAGAGCCAAACCGCAACTGCCGCCGCTAGGACAAGGTGAGCGGCACAGGGGACATATACATTACCATTGCACGGGGGAAGCAGGTGAAGGCTGCGGGACCTGGAGTACTCCAGCGGAAGGAGCGCCAGACCCCCCCCCCACACTGTGGACACTGCCCCATGGAGACTTATAGGAGATAGCAGCGCCGGTGCAGGAGAAGGTAAGCAGCACCCCTGACCTGGGTCAGTCATAACACCAGCAGGGGTGTGAGGCGAGGAGAGAAACGTTTCTGAAAGTTTGCAGGAAGCACACCTGCTGCACAAACTGCGTAGCTGGAGCTCAGTACTGGCTCCTGTCACAGCCCTATAGTAACTACAGTGTATATGCAACATTTTTAGACGGCACAAAGTTTTAAGCGAAAGCTCACCTGATGCACTGATGTAAGAGACGTTTAAACTCATCCCCAGATGTAGTTACCAAGCACAAAGATATCACTGACAACTTAACAAATACTTCAGGCATCCATCTAACCATGGACAAATTTGTGGGTAAAAATGCCAAGGCCGGCAGAAGTTCTACACGTAACCAGGCAGGCACATCTCCGGTATCACAAAAAGCTGATACCAATACAGATAACCCACAGTCAATCGCAACCGCTATCATAGAACGGCTGATGCCTGAGATAGACAATCGTTTGGCAGCTTTCCAAACTTCATTGGACACAATAGTCTCACAAGTTAATACCCAGGGCGCACGCATAACAGATGCGGAACAAAGAATATCAGACCTGGAGGACTCCACCATAACTCTCACAGACAAACTAGATGATAAAGAAAAGATCATTTCGGATCTTATAGACAAAGTAGATGACCTTGAAAACAGAAGAATGGACAAACGAGCTAAAATGAACAATTTTATTGAAGACAAAAATCTAAAAGAGTATATAAATACAACAACAGTACAGACAACAGTAAAACAGATGCAATGAAAAAAGAAAGGCAACACTAGTGCCACGCACAAGTAAAAATGGTCAGGTAAACCATACAAAAAGTACATATAAGTATATGCCTATAAATGACCAAAGTAGGTGAGCTTGATTACTCCACATGCATAAATATCCAATTGAATGATTGTGCTAATAGCTAATAAAGCATAGGAGCAGCCACACGAACAATAGAAGGCTCTATGGTGTACCACATCAATAAGGAGGTTCAGGGTATAAACATGCAAACAATTACTTTAATACAATCCTAGTACTGTAAGGAAACCCATACAGCCTATTGGGAATAGTATGTGCCGATATTTTTGGGGACGTCCCGTAAATATCTAGTAGATGAGGCCAAAAATAAATCCTTAATGGTAGCAAAGGATAGAGGTGGATAGTAAGAAATATAACTGAAAACAATGAACCAACCTGCTGCTTGTGCGCCCCCCGAGGAAGCAACGTATGCGAAACGCGCATTGGGGCCCCTCTTTCCACGCACAAGCAGCAGGTTGGTTCATTGTTTTCAGTTATATTTCTTACTATCCACCTCTATCCTTTGCTACCTTTAAGGATTTATTTTTGGCCTCATCTACTAGATATTTACGGGACGTCCCCAAAAATATCGGCACATACTATTCCCAATAGGCTGTATGGGTTTCCTTACAGTACTAGGATTGTATTAAAGTAATTGCATGTTTATACCCTGAACCTCCTTATTGATGTGGTACGCCATAGAGCCTTCTATTGTTGGTGTGGCTGCTCCTATGCTTTATTAGCTATTAGCACAATCATTCAATTGGATATTTATGCATGTGGAGTAATCAAGCTCACCTACTTTGGTCATTTATAGGCATATACTTATATGTACTTTTTGTATGGTTTACCTGACCATTTTTACTTGTGCGTGGCACTAGTGTTGCCTTTCTTTTTTCATATTGGGTTTCTTATATATATATTATGGCGGAGTATTGACTTTGTTTGCCCTCCCTATAGGTTTACTGACCTTGAAAACAGGTCCCGTCACAACAATTTGAGACTTATAGGCCTCCCAGAGTCTATCCCTCCCCCGGAGCTAGTAAAAATTACATCTGAGTGGCTGCCTAAAACTCTTGGGGTATCGCCAGCATCGGGCGTCGTGGCTGTTGAGAGAGCGCATGGACTAGGACCCCCGAGGGGAGGAGAAGGGGACAGGCCGCGTCCAGTCATCTTTAAAATCCTGGACTTCCAAGATAAAGTTCGCATCTTGGCAGCATTTAGAAAACAACGTACTCTGCTGTATGAGAACCACAAACTACTACTGTTCCAGGACTACTCGGCCGCTATGGCAGCCAAACGCAAAGCCTTCAACCCTGCTTGTAAAATACTGGTGGATAAAAACATTCGCTTTAGTCTGCAATATCCTTCGATCCTGCGCTTTGTCATGGAGGGGAAAAACCGGTCCTTCAGTGATCCAGGAAAGGCTCTGGAATTCCTTCGGGAAGCACCCGGGGCTCACTCTAATTTGAATAATTCCTGAATAAGAAAGCTACTTTAATATGTCATTATTATGTGATATCGTGTTTATGATAATACTCCTGTGCCCTTAAGCGGCATGTTTATTTTCTATGTTATGCTCACTCTAAGGTTGAGTACATCTGTTATTGTTATAAAGTTAAATTGGGGAAGGGAATTGGGAGGGGGGAAGGGCTCTGCTTACGTACACTTAAATCTTGGGTCCTGGGAGATCTTACGCTCACTCGCTGGGATGGGTGGAGATCTCACTTACAACTTATGCAGGTGGGTCTGGCGGTCACCCGAAAAGGGATAGGTTAATGACTGACCAGGCAGGCACTAAAGACACCACTATCCGCTCCTTGCAATGGTGCTCATGGAATGTCAATGGACTAAACTCCCCAGTCAAGAGGAAAAAGGTTATACATTTTCTACAAAAACTAAATTTCCACATAATTTTTCTTCAGGAAACACATTGGATTAAGACGAAAGGAAAAAAAAAAAAAAATGGAGAGAAACCAGCTCACCTACTAGGCATTTGTTGTGGGGGAAGCCCGGATGCCGTGCAGTCTTCACGTGAAACAATAGAACAAAATAGAAGAGAAAATCCAGCTTCCAAAAATATCCAATTTATTAAAGTTAAAATCCAAGGTCCAAAAACATGGTTCACAGGAGAGGAGATAGCAGCATGCTACGCGTTTCGAACACTAGGTTCTTTTTCAAAGCTGCCTACTATGCACCAGAATGAGGTTTAAATAGCAACTGTGACCAATCACAGTGAATTAATCCACACCTGATACATCAGTAATTATATACAATAAAAACGCAAAGATATTGCAAAAGAGAAAAACAAAGAAAATATATAATACAGACATATAAAAAACATATAATATAACTAAACAGCATTGATCTCTCAGTAATGAAACATGATTTCCTTGCGAGCATTTAAACCCATGGGATAGCAAGTGTTAAGGCAAAACATCCAGTAGGCTTCACGCGTCATTAAGCGTCTTTTCAGATCTCCTCCTCTGGCTGTTATCAGAAGCTTTTCAATGCCGACAACCCGAAGGAATGCAGTATCTCTTTGATGACTGATAATAAAATGCTTAGAGGCGTGAGACATAGAGCGATTATTATTAGTAGAAACAACAATGTCAGTGATATGTTCAGAAATACGCATCTTTAACATGCGAGTAGTGCAACCTATATAGCTTAAATTACATTTAATGCATGTTATCATATAAACTACATTCTTACTATTGCAGTTAATAAATTGCTGAATTTTGTGTTCTTGTCTGTTACTACTATCAGTAAAGGAATGCATAACAATGGAATGCGCACATGTGCGACATTTAGAAGCACCACAATGATAAAAGCCTTTATGATGTAACCATGTGTGGGAGACCTTGCTAGATTTAAATAGGCTGGGTGAAAGAATATCAGACAAAGTGGTAGCCTTTTTTGCAATCACCTGACAGCCTGAAGACAGAATTTTGGAGAGAATCTCATCCTCATAAAGAATAGGAATGTTTTTCAAAATAAGAGATTTGATGTTATTGTATTGAGGACTGTATTTAATGGAGCAGAAATTTTTTTGGTTTTGATGCAATTTACTCTTATTTTTAGATAACAGCATGTCACTGCGTTTTTTATGTTGTACTATATTTTTGGCTCTATCCAGAGACCAATTAGAGTAGCCTCTTTTTTCTAATTTTTTACAACACAAATCAGTCTCTTGCTTTAAAATGCTAGCATCACTACAATTTCTGGTTATTCTAGTCAGCTCACCCACTGGTATAGACTTTATTGTATGTCCAGGATGACTGCTGGACGCATGTAAAATACTATTACCAGATAAAGGTTTATGAAATGTGGAAGTGGCAATACCAGAGCCAACAGTACTATGCAGCATCAAGTCCAAAAAGGAAATCATGTGTGAATTATGGCTGCATGTAAAACAAAGATTAAATTCATTAGAATTGAGATAACTGAGGAACTCCGGTATGGTAGATTCATCGCCACTCCATATGAGGAGCAAATCATCGATATATCTACCATACCAGAATATGTCCATCAAAAACGGATTACGATCCGAATAAAGAAATAATTCCTCCCAGTATGACATTACCAAATTAGCAACGGATGGTGAATGTTTGCCTCCCATAGAAACTCCTTTACATTGGAGAAAAAACTGCTGATCAAAGAAAAAATAATTGTGAGTCATTAAAAAAACAATAACCTGCAAGATATAATTGCACAAATCAATGGTGTAATTACTGTACTTATGCAAATGAAATTCAAGTGCTTGAATAACAATATTTTGTGGAATGCAGGTGTACAGAGAGATGACATCACAACTTATCCATTGAAATCCATCACACCATACAATATTAGAGAGCTGATGTAAAACATCTCTCGAATCTCTCAAGAATCCTGGAACTCTCGTAACCAATGGCTGTAAGAGGGAATCTACCCATTGACTAAGATGTTCTGTTAGAGAGCCCATCCCTGATAATATAGGGCGCATTGGTGGAGGTGTAACACCTTTATGTACCTTGGGTAAGCCATATATTGTAGGTATAATGGGGCAATCAACCTTTAGGTATTCAGCATGTGTTCTAGTAAGAACACCCAGAGCTGCACCATCATCAATCAAACTGAACAATTCCTTTTTGTAAGAAGATGTAGGATCTGAGAGTAATTTTCTATACGTGGTGCTGTCATTTAGGAGATCATTCATTTGTTCTTTGTAGACCAATGTGTCCATCACCACAATTAGGCCACCTTTGTCTGCCTTTTTTATAGTGATCTCGTCCATTTTTTTAATTTCATGGAGAGCTCTGCGCTGCTTCCAATTAAATTACCTTTGTAATGTATCTTTGAATCGCGATGTAAATCAAGCTGATCAATTCATAACAAAAAATCCATCATTCTACCCCATTCATTCGAGGGTAGACTGCATGGACAGATTCCAGGCTGTCATGGAACGAGATTTAAGATCTTTGGATACATATGTCCAGCAAGAAACTCACAAAGGTAATTTAAATTGGAAGCAGCGCAGAGCTCTCCATGAAATTAAAAAAATGGACGAGATCACTATAAAAAAGGCAGACAAAGGTGGCCTAATTGTGGTGATGGACACATTGGTCTACAAAGAACAAATGAATGATCTCCTAAATGACAGCACCACGTATAGAAAATTACTCTCAGATCCTACATCTTCTTACAAAAAGGAATTGTTCAGTTTGATTGATGATGGTGCAGCTCTGGGTGTTCTTACTAGAACACATGCTGAATACCTAAAGGTTGATTGCCCCATTATACCTACAATATATGGCTTACCCAAGGTACATAAAGGTGTTACACCTCCACCAATGCGCCCTATATTATCAGGGATGGGCTCTCTAACAGAACATCTTAGTCAATGGGTAGATTCCCTCTTACAGCCATTGGTTACGAGAGTTCCAGGATTCTTGAGAGATTCGAGAGATGTTTTACATCAGCTCTCTAATATTGTATGGTGTGATGGATTTCAATGGATAAGTTGTGATGTCATCTCTCTGTACACCTGCATTCCACAAAATATTGTTATTCAAGCACTTGAATTTCATTTGCATAAGTACAGTAATTACACCATTGATTTGTGCAATTATATCTTGCAGGTTATTGTTTTTTTAATGACTCACAATTATTTTTTCTTTGATCAGCAGTTTTTTCTCCAATGTAAAGGAGTTTCTATGGGAGGCAAACATTCACCATCCGTTGCTAATTTGGTAATGTCATACTGGGAGGAATTATTTCTTTATTCGGATCGTAATCCGTTTTTGATGGACATATTCTGGTATGGTAGATATATCGATGATTTGCTCCTCATATGGAGTGGCGATGAATCTACCATACCGGAGTTCCTCAGTTATCTCAATTCTAATGAATTTAATCTTTGTTTTACATGCAGCCATAATTCACACATGATTTCCTTTTTGGACTTGATGCTGCATAGTACTGTTGGCTCTGGTATTGCCACTTCCACATTTCATAAACCTTTATCTGGTAATAGTATTTTACATGCGTCCAGCAGTCATCCTGGACATACAATAAAGTCTATACCAGTGGGTGAGCTGACTAGAATAACCAGAAATTGTAGTGATGCTAGCATTTTAAAGCAAGAGACTGATTTGTGTTGTAAAAAATTAGAAAAAAGAGGCTACTCTAATTGGTCTCTGGATAGAGCCAAAAATATAGTACAACATAAAAAACGCAGTGACATGCTGTTATCTAAAAATAAGAGTAAATTGCATCAAAACCAAAAAAATTTCTGCTCCATTAAATACAGTCCTCAATACAATAACATCAAATCTCTTATTTTGAAAAACATTCCTATTCTTTATGAGGATGAGATTCTCTCCAAAATTCTGTCTTCAGGCTGTCAGGTGATTGCAAAAAAGGCTACCACTTTGTCTGATATTCTTTCACCCAGCCTATTTAAATCTAGCAAGGTCTCCCACACATGGTTACATCATAAAGGCTTTTATCATTGTGGTGCTTCTAAATGTCGCACATGTGCGCATTCCATTGTTATGCATTCCTTTACTGATAGTAGTAACAGACAAGAACACAAAATTCAGCAATTTATTAACTGCAATAGTAAGAATGTAGTTTATATGATAACATGCATTAAATGTAATTTAAGCTATATAGGTTGCACTACTCGCATGTTAAAGACGCGTATTTCTGAACATATCACTGACATTGTTGTTTCTACTAATAATAATCGCTCTATGTCTCACGCCTCTAAGCATTTTATTATCAGTCATCAAAGAGATACTGCATTCCTTCGGGTTGTCGGCATTGAAAAGCTTCTGATAACAGCCAGAGGAGGAGATCTGAAAAGACGCTTAATGACGCGTGAAGCCTACTGGATGTTTTGCCTTAACACTTGCTATCCCATGGGTTTAAATCCTCGCAAGGAAATCATGTTTCATTACTGAGAGATCAATGCTGTTTAGTTATATTATATGTTTTTTATATGTCTGTATTATATATTTTCTTTGTTTTTCTCTTTTGCAATATCTTTGCGTTTTTATTGTATATAATTACTGATGTATCAGGTGTGGATTAATTCACTGTGATTGGTCACAGTTGCTATTTAAACCTCATTCTGGTGCATAGTAGGCAGCTTTGAAAAAGAACCTAGTGTTCGAAACGCGTAGCATGCTGCTATCTCCTCTCCTGTGAACCATGTTTTTGGACCTTGGATTTTAACTTTAATAAATTGGATATTTTTGGAAGCTGGATTTTCTCTTCTATTTTGTTACATTGGATTAAGGGTAGTCATCCCTCTCTGTTAAGCAGAAAATATACACTCTGTGCTGAGGCCTCATACACAAAAAAAAACAACGAGGAGTAGCTATACTGATATATAATGGCCTCAATTATGAGATACTTGACACTCTAGAAGATCCTCAAGGCAGATTTCTGCTGGTCAAAATTATGATTGAAGGAATGTGTTTTAATCTAGCCAACATTTACGCCCCAAACACGCCTGAGGTTCAGTTTCAGGTTAAACTAAGAGAGAGATTGGCGGGGTGGGATACGTCACGGGTAGTCATGGGAGGTGACTTCAACGAGGTAGCAGACATCTCCATGGATAGATCTAACCCTAAAGAAACTCATCGTTTGGTGCAGGATAGTGGTATTCAATCACTAATAGATCACTTTGATTTAATTGACATATGGAGACTACAACATCCCTTGGAGAGGGACTACTCTCATTACTCCCATGTACATGATTCACATGCCAGGATTGATTGCTGGTTGTTACACGAGTCATTGTTACCCTTAGTAACACAATCAAATATACAAAACATTCATATCTCAGATCATGCTCCGGTGACGTTTCAATCCAAACTAGTATCCCCAATCCACCAGGAGAGGAGGTGGCGCTTTCCTTCATACCTACACCAATCAGATGATTTTAGAAAATACTTACAAATGTCATGGGGAGTATATAAAAACGATAATCAGGTCCACTGTGATGACGCACACTTGTTTTGGATGGCCTCTAAGGCCGTGTTGAGGGGTCAAATTATCTCCTATGTCAGCCATAAAAAAAAAAGACATTATGAATAGAGCTAAGTAAACACAAAAATCAGTAACCCAAGCCTACAAGGATTTTAAACTAAATAACACCCCACTGACAAAGGAAAATTTTTTGAAGGCTAAGGAAGAGGCAGATACTCTGGCCCATGAAATGGCTTTATTCAACTTAGACTACCAAAAACAAAAATATTTTAAATGGGGTAACAAGCTGGGGAAGGTGTTGGCATCTCTCACAAGGCCATATAGGAAACCAACGAGAATATACAAAATACAACAACGTAATGGTCACACTTTAAATAAAAATGAAGAGATAGTGGATGAGTTTCGTTCTTTTTTCAGCGAGTTATATAGGTCAGAGGCAGGAGGAGGGAGTGGGGAATTCCTCAAAAACCACCTTGCTCCAGCGCTCACAGAGGAAGAGAGTGAAACCATTAACTCCCCAATAACACCTTCAGAAATCGTACAGACTATATCTAAACTTAAAGTATCCAAAGCACCAGGCCCAGGCGGGTTCAGCAACGAACACTATAAGATCCTAGGTACATGTATAGCTCCCCACTTGAGTGAGTTATTTAATAAGATAGTTGGACTTGGTCACCTGCCAGACCGGTTTAATGAGGCGGTGGTTATTGTTCTCCCAAAACCAGGTAAAGACCATACTCAGGTTGAGGGATATAGACCTATCTCATTATTAAATTCAGACTTTAAAATTTTCACAAAAATCCTGGCAGATAGACTACAGAAAATAATTCCAAAATTGATATCGCCACAACAAACTAGATTCATTCACGGGAAATCCATCACGTACAACATTAGGACAGCTGTGAGCGCCATATCTTATAGTAGAGCAAATAAACATATGAAAACTATTGTGGTAAGTCTCGACGCTGACAAGGCGTTTGATAGAGTAGCATGGAATTATCTATATGATCTGCTATCATTCCGAGAGTTTGGCCCGTGGTTTTGTGAAGCGGTCAAATCAGTTTACAGACAGCCATTGTCCATGATGTCCGTGAACAATGTTCTATCTAGACCCTTTGAGATTCAGAGGGGGACACGACAGGGTTGCCCTTTGTCTCCACTTTTGTTCGACATAGCATTAGACCCCTTCCTGAGAACACTACAGAACGAGGCAGCTTTTGAGGGGGTGAGGGTGGGAGCTACATCTGTAAAAATCTCAGCCTTTGCTGATGATGTTCTTTTATTCATTGCCAACCCGGAAAAAGCAATCCCGGCCATCATGCATATCTTAGAGAGTTTTGGTAGATGCTCTGGATTCAAAGTTAACTACAGTAAATCTGAGGCCTTGGCGGTTTTTAGATCCGGGAGGTTGAGCGACCCCACATTCCCATTCCACTGGTGCCAGGAATCTATCAAATACCTGGGGATACGGTTACCTGCAGACCCATCTATTTTATATAGAGCTAATTACAAACCACTAATCTCCTCCATAATTGATCTTCTCCATTCCTGGAAACACTTCACACTGTCGTTCTCTGGTAGATGCCATTTAATTAAAATGATAGTTTTTCCTAAACTGCTATACACCTTTCAGACTCTGCCCCTTCTCCTAACTCGATCAGATCTGAATTTGTTGAACCTAAACTTCCGAAAATTCATTTGGGGGGTTGGTGGTAGATCAAGCATAAGTCTCGCAAGACTACAGGCGACTAAATTGGAGGGTGGTGTTAATTTTCCTGATCTGGGAAGATATAACTTAGCAGCTAACCTCAGATATGCAATTGATTGGATTAGGGGTCTTTCTCACTTTGCAAATGTTGAATTGGAGCAACAATTTTACCCACACATTTCGCTACCGGCTTTATTACATCTAGGCGGGGAGGACCTCCCAGTGGGAATACATGACCACCCATCACTATGGCAAACGATGCAAACTTGGCGACAATGTAGGAAGATTTGTAAGCTAAGGTACAATCTATCCCCCTTCCAGACCTTTTTGGGAAATCCGGGGTTTCTGAGGGGCTCTGTACCGTCTTTTTATAAGCTTTTGGCTTCCCAAGGATGCGGGCAGGTAATAGACCTCCTGGATCTTAATTTCTCAATAATATCCTTTGAAACGGCGTCACAACGATTCCCATTATTTAACAATAAACCGTTTTTATTTCTCCAGGCGCGTAGCTTGGTACAGAAATGTCAGTCAATGGGGGGATGGTGGAGGGGAGGACCAATTTAGATGGGTTTATCCGAAATGCAAAATCTCACCCGGCTTCTATAAGTAACATTTATTCAATATTGCGTAGGAAATGGGTGGGGGAAGGGAAAACCACGGGAGTGGCGAGGTGGCTGAGGGATATGCCATGCTTGGAGGTGAGTGACCTCTTTGAGGCTACCATGACACAAAGAAAGACTGTGCCATACAGCAGTTATACTGACATAGCACTTTTAATATTACATAGAGCCTATATCACACCTTGTCTGCAATCTAAGATGTCCCCATCCATCGTCTACCTATGCTCCAAATGTAAAGCCCATAATACTGACATATATCATCACTTATGGAGCTGCCCGCAAATTCGGGGACTATGGGGCGAAGTACATAAAGAATTGCAAAAAATTTATGAGGTGGGCTTCACACTTACTCCTCAATGGGCCATTTTTAATATCCTAGATGAGACATCTCGCAAATTACCCAAACACATCAAGGCAACACTTACGATATGGGCTTCAGCAACTAGGAAGAGTATTTTGCACCAGTGGTTGAGTCCTTTGGTCCCTTCGCTCCCTTTCATTCGCACAAAAATTCAGTTCATATTCAGAATGGAGTGGTTGGACGCACTGACCAACAAAGAAAAACAAGTACGCAAATTCTTTTCCACATGGGCTATATTTATTCCATCGCTCCCTTTAGAGACTAGGGAGAAACTGAGAGCACAGTTTGAAAATACTCAATGGTATTTATTACAGCGGATAGGTGGTAACTCACCAATTCCATGAGATACTGTTATGACCTGGTGGTCAGGACAATAATGGACCTGGTGGTTAAGAGCACACGGAATGACCTGATAGTTACTGATAATAAGGACGAGCTCTGGGACGTGGGAACTCTGCTGACTGCAATCCCTAATCCTATCAAACACACTAGAAATAGCCGTGAATTGCGGCTAACGCTCCCTATGCAACTCGGCACAGCCTAAGGAACTAGCTAGCCCTGAAGATAGAAAATAAAGCTTACCTTGCCTCAGATAAATTCCCCAAAGGAAAAGGCAGCCCCCCACATATAATGACTGTGAATAAAGATGAAAATACAAACACAGAGATGAAATAGATTTAGCAAAGTGAGGCCCGACTAACTGAACAGACCGAGGATAGGAAAGGTTACTTTGCGGTCAGCACAAAAACCTACAAAAAGACCACGCAGAGGGCGCAAAAAGACCCTCCGCACCGACTCACGGTGCGGAGGCGCTCCCTCTGCGTCCCAGAGCTTCCAGCAAGCAAGACAACAATAAAAAATAGCAAGCTGGACAGAAAAATAGTAAACCAAAGAAATACAAGCTGAAACTTAGCTTCTGCTGGGAAGACAGGTCACAAGAACGATCCAGGAGTGAACTAGACCAATACTGGAACATTGACAGGTGGCATGGAGCAAAGATCTAAGTGGAGTTAAATAGAGCAGCCAGCTAACAAATTAACCTCGTCACCTGTGAAGGAAACTCAGAAACACCCACCAGAGGAAGTCCATGGACAGAACCAGCCGAACTACCATTCATGACCACAGGAGGGAGCTCGACAACATAATTCACAACAGTACCCCCCCCCCCTTGAGGAGGGGTCACCGAACCCTCACCAGAGCCCCCAGGCCGACCAGGATGAGCCAAATGAAAGGCACGAACCAGATCGGCAGCATGAACATCAGAGGCAAAAACCCAAGAATTATCTTCCTGACCATAACCCTTCCACTTGACCAGGTACTGGAGTTTCCGTCTCGAAACACGAGAATCCAAAATCTTCTCCACCACATACTCCAACTCCCCCTCAACCAACACCGGGGTAGGAGGATCAATGGATGGAACCACAGGCGCCACGTATCTCCGCAATAACGACCTATGGAACACATTATGGATGGCAAAAGAAGCAGGAAGGGCCAAACGAAATGACACAGGATTGATAACCTCAGAAATCTTATACGGACCAATGAAACGAGGCTTAAACTTAGGAGAGGAAACCTTCATAGGAACATAACGAGATGACAACCAAATCAAATCCCCAACACGAAGTCGGGGACCCACACAGCGCCGGCGGTTAGCGAAACGTTGAGCCTTCTCCTGGGACAATGTCAAATTGTCCACCACATGAGTCCAAATCTGCTGCAACCTATCCACCACAGTATCTACACCAGGACAGTCCGAAGACTCAACCTGCCCTGAAGAGAAACGAGGATGGAAACCAGAATTGCAGAAAAACAGTGAAACCAAAGTAGCCGAGCTGGCCCGATTATTAAGGGCGAACTCAGCCAACGGCAAAAAGGACACCCAATCATCCTGATCAGCAGAAACAAAGCATCTCAGATATGTTTCCAAAGTTTGATTAGTTCGATCGGTTTGGCCATTTGTCTGAGGATGGAAAGCCGAGGAAAAAGACAAATCAATGCCCATCCTAGCACAAAAGGATCGCCAAAACCTCGAAACAAACTGGGAACCTCTGTCAGAAACGATGTTCTCCGGGATACCATGTAAACGAACCACATGCTGGAAAAATAATGGCACCAAATCAGAGGAGGAAGGCAATTTAGACAAAGGTACCAAATGGACCATCTTTATCATTAGAAAATCGTTAGATCATTAGAAAAGCGATCACAAACCACCCAAATGACCGACATCTTTTGAGAGACGGGGAGATCCGAAATAAAATCCATAGAAATATGCGTCCAGGGCCTCTTCGGGACCGGCAAGGGCAAAAGCAACCCACTGGCATGAGAACAGCAGGGCTTAGCCCGAGCACAAGTCCCACAGGACTGCACAAAAGAACGCACATCCCGTGACAAAGACGGCCACCAGAAGGATCTAGCCACCAAATCTCTGGTACCAAAGATTCCAGGATGCCCAGCCAACACTGAACAATGAATCTCAGAGATAACTCTACTAGTCCATCTATCAGGGACAAACAGTTTCTCCGCTGGGCAACGGTCAGGTCTATCAGCCTGAAATTTTTGCAGCACCCGCCGCAAATCAGGGGAGATGGCAGACAAAATTACCCCCTCTTTGAGAATACCCGCCGGCTCAGGAACACCCGGAGAGTCAGGCACAAAACTCCTTGACAGGGCATCAGCCTTCACATTCTTAGAGTCCGGAAGGTACGAAACCACAAAATCAAAACGGGAGAAAAATAACGACCATCGAGCCTGTCTCGGATTCAACCGTTTGGCAGACTCAAGATAAGTCAAATTCTTGTGATCTGTCAAGACCACCACGCTATACTTGGCTCCTTCCAGCCAATGACGCCACTCCTCGAATGCCCACTTCATGGCCAACAACTCACGATTACCAACATCATAGTTACGCTCAGCAGGCGAAAACTTTCTAGAAAAGAAAGCACATGGCTTCATCACCGAGCCATCAGAACTTCTTTGCGACAAAACAGCCCCTGCTCCAATCTCAGAAGCATCAACCTCAACCTGAAACGGGAGCGAAACATCTGGCTGGCACAACACAGGGGCAGAAGAAAAACGACGCTTCAACTCCTGAAAAGCCTCTACAGCTGCAGAAGACCAATTGACCACATCAACACCCTTCTTGGTCAAATCAGTCAACGGTTTAGCAACAGTAGAAAAATTAGCGATGAAGCGCCGATAAAAATTAGCAAAGCCCAGGAACTTTTGCAGGCTCTTCACAGATGTCGGCTGAGTCCAATCGTAAATGGCCTGGACTTTAACAGGGTCCATCTCGATAGTAGAAGGGGAAAAAATGAACCCCAAAAATGAAACCTTCTGAACTCCAAAGAGACACTTTGTCCCCTTCACAAACAAGGAATTCACACGAAGGACCTGGAACACCATTCTGACCTGCTTCACATGAGACTCCCAATCATCCGAAAAGACCAAAATATCATCCAAATACACAATCAGGAATTTATCCAGGTACTCTCGGAAGATGTCATGCATAAAGGACTGAAACACAGATGGAGCATTAGAAAGCCCGAATGGCATAACCAGGTACTCAAAATGGCCCTCGGGCGTATTAAATGCTGTTTTCCATTCATCGCCCTGTTTAATACGCACAAGATTATACGCCCCTCGAAGATCTATCTTGGTGAACCAACTAGCCCCTTTAATACGAGCAAACAAATCAGACAGCAACGGCAAAGGATACTGAAATTTGACTGTAATTTTATTAAGAAGGCGGTAATCAATACAAGGTCTCAAAGAACCATCCTTCTTGGCCACAAAAAAGAACCCTGCTCCTAATGGTGATGACGACGGGCGAATATGGCCTTTCTCCAAGGACTCCTTTATATAACTCCGCATAGTGGCGTGCTCTGGCACAGATAAATTGAACAATCGGCCCTTAGGAAACTTACTACCAGGAATCAAATTAATTGCACAATCGTAATCCCTATGAGGAGGTAGGGCACTGGCTTTGGGCTCATCAAATACATCCCGATAATCCGACAAAAACTCGAACTTCAGAAGGAGTGGAAGACGAAATAGACAAAAATGGAACATCACCATGTACCCCCTGGCAACCCCAGCTGGACACAGACATAGATTTCCAGTCCAATACTGGATTATGAACCTGTAGCCATGGCAACCCCAAAACGACCACATCATGCAGATTATGCAACACCAGAAAGCGGATATCCTCCTGATGTGCAGGAGCCATGCACATGGTCAATTGGGTCCAGTACTGAGGCTTATTCTTGGCCAAAGGCGTAGCATCAATTCCTCTCAATGGAATAGGATACTGCAAGGGCTCCAAGGAAAAACCACAGCGCCTAGCATACTCCAAGTCCATCAAATTCAGGGCAGCGCCTGAATCCACAAATGCCATAACAGAATAGGATGACAAAGAGCAAATCAGAGTAACAGACAATAGAAATTTAGACTGTACCGTACCAATAGTGGCAGACCTAGCGAACCGCTTAGTGCACTTAGGACAATCGGAGATAGCATGAGTGGAATCACCACAGTAAAAACATAGCCCATTCCGACGTCTGTGTTCTTGCCGTTCAGCTCTGGTCAAAGTCCTATCACATTGCATAGGCTCAGGCCCATGCTCAGATAGTACCGCCAAATGGTGCACAGCTTTACGCTCACGCAAGCGTCGATCGATCTGAATGGCCAAGGACATAGACTCATTCAGACCAGAAGGCATGGGCAACCCCACCATGACATACTTAAGGGCTTCAGAGAGACCCTTTCTGAAGATTGCTGCCAGGGCACATTCATTCCACTGAGTGAGCACAGACCACTTTCTAAACTTCTGACAATATATCTCCGCTTCATCCTGACCCTGACACAGAGCCAGCAAGATTTTCTCTGCCTGATCCACTGAATTAGGTTCGTCATAAAGCAATCCAAGCGACAGGAAAAACGCATCAACATCACGCAATGCCGGATCTCCTGGCGCAAGGGAAAATGCCCAGTCTTGAGGGTCAACACGTAACAAAGAAATAATGATCCTTACTTGTTGAACAGGGTCACCTGAGGAGCGAGGTTTTAAGGCAAGAAACAATTTACAATTATTTTTAAAATTCAAGAACTTAGATCTATCACCAAAAAACAAATCAGGAATTGGAATCCTAGGCTCTGACATCGGATTCTGAACCACAAAATCTTGAATGTTTTGTACCCTTGTAGTGAGATTATCCATCCAAGAGGACAGACCTTGAATATCCATGTTTACACCTGTGTCCTGAACCACCCAGAGGTAAAGGGGAAAAGAGAGACAAAACACACTGCAAAGAAAAAAAAATGGTCTCAGAACTTCTCTTATCCCTCTATTGAGATGCATTAGTACTTTGGGCCACCTGTACTGTTATGACCTGATGGTCAGGACAATAATGGACCTGGTGGTTAAGAGCACACGGAATGACCTGATAGTTACTGATAATAAGGACGAGCTCTGGGACGTGGGAACTCTGCTGACCGCAATCCCTAATCCTATCAAACACACTAGAAATAGCCGTGGATTGCGCCTAACGCTCCCTATGCAACTCGGCACAGCCTAAGGAACTAGCTAGCCCTGAAGATAGAAAAATAAAGCCTACCTTGCCTCAGAGAAATTCCCCAAAGGAAAAGGCAGCCCCCCACATATAATGACTGTGAGTAAAGATGAAAATACAAACACAGAGATGAAATAGATTTAGCAAAGTGAGGCCCGACTAACTGAACAGACCGAGGATAGGAAAGGTTACTTTGCGGTCAGCACAAAAACCTACAAAAAGACCACGCAGAGGGCGCAAAAAGACCCTCCGCACCGACTCACGGTGCGGAGGCGTTCCCTCTGCATCCCAGAGCTTCCAGCAAGCAAGACAACAATAAAAAATAGCAAGCTGGACAGAAAAATAGTAAACCAAAGAAATACAAGCTGAAACTTAGCTTCTGCTGGGAAGACAGGTTACAAGAACGATCCAGGAGTGAACTAGACCAATACTGGAACATTGACAGGTGGCATGGAGCAAAGATCTAAGTGGAGTTAAATAGAGCAGTTAGCTAACTAATTAACCTCGTCACCTGTGGAAGGAAACTCAGAAACACCCACCAGAGGAAGTCCATGGACAGAACCAGCCGAAGTACCATTCATGACCACAGGAGGGAGCCCGACAACAGAATTCACAAGATACTTCTATGGTCAAGTGTACGCAGAGTCTGGAGGTTCATGTTTTGGTTTATGTAGGGGAGGGAGGGTTTTGGGATACAATATCATTAACATTGTTACATTACTGTATTATCAATATTTGGAAATGTATGATTTGTACTGTTTCATAAAACTCTAATAAACAGATTTTCAAAAAAAAAAAAAGAAAGAAGGGTCTATGGAGAGAGCTTGGATGTCCCCTACTCTTCTGGCCGAGGTCAAGGCTATCAATAAGGCGACCTTATACGTGAGATTTTTTAGAGAAATAGAATGTAAGGGTTCAAAAGGGGGTTCAGTTAAAGCATCAAGAACTAGATTCAAGTCCCAGGGAGGTAAACGTGGGATATGTACTGGGGTACATCTTTCGCATGCTCTAATGAATCTTGCTATCCACCTGTCCCCCGCTATGTTAGCACTATAGAGGGCTCCTAAAGCGGACACCTGAACCCTTAATGTATTGACTGACAAAACCAATGCATGGCCTTTTTGTAGGAACTCTAGCATGGCTTTAATAGGAACCTTGCTAGAGAAGGGTATTGTATAGAAAGTCAGGAACTTTTTCCATACTCTACTGTATACTAAAGTTGTAGATTTCTTCCTGCTTAACAGTAAGGTGTTAATTAGTTCTTGAGAAAACCCTCTTAATATCAGTATTTGCCTCTCAAGTTCCACGCCGTTAGGTGAAGGCCTTTCACTTGTGGATAGTAAAATGGACCCTGAGACAGTAGGTCTGGGATCACTGGCAGAATCCAAGGATCGCAAACTGACATCGCTCGAAGACAAGAGAACCAAGGCCTTTTTGGCCAGAATGGTGCTGTCAGAATGATCCTGGCCTTTTCTTCCCTTATCTTCTTGATGACCAACGGAATCGGCATCATTGGAGGAAAGGCATAGGCTAGGTCGTAGTTACACAGGTACTGGAGCGAGTCTATTATGTCTGGATGATCTACTTCATTTAAGGAGGCGAACATCTGCACTTGTCTGTTTTTTCTGGTGGTGAACAGGTCGATTTGTGGAAGACCCCATATCTTCACTATGCTCCTGAATATTTGAGGATTGAGAGTCCATTCTCCTTGGCGGAGTGCATGGCGACTTAGGAAGTTGGCTTTTGAATTTTCTACTCCTCTAATATGGAGAGCCGTGAGTGACAGAAAATTGGGTTCTGCTAGGTTGAAAATGTTTGCCGCTGAAGACATTAGACTTCCTCATCACATTCCGCCTTGACGATTTAAATATGCGACGGTTGTTGTGTTGTCTGATAGGATTCTCATATGGGATCCTTGGAGCTGAGGAAGGAAAGCATTTAAGGCATAATTAACCGCTTTTAGTTCCTTCCAGTTGGAGGACTGCTGAATCTCTACCGTATTCCAGCGACCTTGAGCTATATTTTTACCGAAATAGGCTCCCCACCCCTCTGGGCCTGCGTCAGTGGTGACTATTTTAGAGGAGATTATTGTCCATGAGACATCTCTGGACAAATGATTTTTATCTAAACCACCAATGCAGTGAATTAATCACGTCTTTTGATAGGGTAATTTTTGTATTTAAATGACCGTGACAATGTGATTGTGCATACAGAATCTCATGTTGCAAGGCCCTAGTATGATATTGGGCCCATTGAACCGCAGGGATGCAGGAGGAGAGTGAGCCTAAAAGAGACATGGCATCTCTTAGGGACATTTGAGGATTAGACCTTGCCATAGTAACTTTTGAAATTATGGTTAATTTTTTGGATTCTGGTAAGAAACATTTTTGACTTACAGAGTCCAAGATTAGTCCTAGGAAGGACTGAAGTGTTTCTGGATGAAGCCTGGATTTTTTGAAGTTCACAATTCAACCTAAAGCCTGCAAAGATGAAATGGTATTAGCCAAACGTTCTTAACATTGCGAGGCTGAATTTCCAATTATTAAAAAGTCATCTAGGTAAGGTACGATTAACGTATCCTGATGACGCAGATAAGCCATCACCTCGAGCATGACTTTTGTGAAAACCGAAGAGCTATGGAAAGGCCGAATGGCATAGCCGTAAATTGGAAGTGACGGATCCAGCCCTGTAGGTTGACCGCCACTCTGAGGTATTGTTGATGTTCTGCATAGATGTGAAGATGGTAGTATGCATCCTACAAATCTAGACCCGTCATGAAACATCTAGGAAACAAAAGTTTAATAGTGGACCTTATTGAATCCATCTTGAAGGTGTGGTCATGCAAAAAGGAATTTAATCTTTTTAGGTTAATTATAGTACGAAAAGAACCATCCGGTTTAGGAACCAGAAACAAAGAGGAATAAAATCCTCTCCCTTCCTGATCCTTTGGTACTTCTGTAGGAACATTCTTAGCCAAAAGACTCAGATGACTGAAGCGCTTCTTGCTGTTCCGGCGCTCTCAGTGATGTTACAATAAAATTATCCCTTGGTAGTTGGGAAAATTCTAATTTTAGTCTGGATTTTACTAGACGAAGGATCCACTGGTTTGAAGTTATACTTTCCCATTTGTGGTGAAAATATTTCAGTCTTCCACCCACGGGGATTTCATTACTGATGGTATCTACCACATCTGGATGTTTCGGGATTACTAAATAAGGCACCTTTCTGTTTTGTTTCCTTTGCTTCCCAGCGATCCCTTTGTGGCTCATATGGCCTTCTCCTGTTAAATGGCCGTCTTCTAAACGCTCTCCTATAAGAAGGAAGAAACTGTTTAGGAAATCCCTTCCTTCTTTCTCCTGCTTTATTGAGTAGGTCGTCAAGAACCTTTCCAAACAGGAACTCACCCTGGCACGGGATTTTACATAGTCTGGATTTTGACTGTGCATCCCCCTTCCATCCTTTCAGCCAGAGGGCTTGACGAGCCACGTTGACCAGGCCTGCTGATCTCGCTGCCAGTTGGAGAGAATCCGCTGAAGCGTCCGCTAAAAATGCCGCAGCACTTCTGATCAGTGGAACTGTCTGGAGAATTTTTTCTCATGTGATCTTGCCTTTTACCTGTTGCTCCAGCTGGTCTATCCAAACTAATAGTGACCTAGCTGTGCATGTGCCTGATATGGCCGGTTTAAAGACTCCCGTGTTCGTCTCCCAAGATCCTTTAAGGGGAGCTTCAGTCTTACGATCTAGTGGATCTAGTAAGATTCCTGCGTCTTCTACCGGAAGGGAAGATTGCTTTGAGGTGGATGCTACCGCCGCATCTACCTTAGGGACTTTAGACCACACTGCTAATTCCTCATCACTAAAAGGGTAACGCCTTTTGGAAGATGATGGGAGAAACCCTTTGCCCTGTTTGTCCCATTCTTTTTTGACAGGGTCTTTAATAGCGGAAATGACTGGAAAGGCACGCTGTTTTTTCTGGCTTAGTCCTGCAAACATGATATTCTGAACCGACCTGACCTCCTTAGTATCTGGACACTCCATAGTGTTCCTAACGGATTTTATAAGGTTGTCTATACTGTCGACTGGAAAACATGCTCCCGCCTTCATCCTCAGAAGAGCTGGGAGATGATCCTGAGGTATTGGAGGATCAGATTAAGCCCTCTCCAGACTCTGAACTGGAGACGGGAGAAAGGCGCTTACTTCCAGGTTTCTTTAGGGATTTTGATCCCAGAGACTTGATCTCCTGCCTTATTATGGCTCTGATATTTGTGATCGTAACAGCCGCCTCATCCTGTAAGGTCTGATCTATACAGCTTTGACACAACCTTTTAAGATACGTGTCGGGCAGGGGTTGCACACACAGAGCACACTCCTTATGCTTAGATTTATTGGTCTTCTTGGCCTAAGGGGAGAGGCAGAGAAGGAAGGGATCAGCTTATAGGTAGAGGATCATAAACACTCACCCAGTGAAGCTATCATCTTCATCATCATCATACCGGTTTTGGAGGTGGAGACGGTGTGTGGGGTCTGAGTAGATCTGGATCTCTACTCCTCGTTTTACTGCTCATGTGAGTGTCAGATCCTTCCATGGAACGACCACTCCTTTTTGCCGATGATTTTGAGCCCTTAGCGCTGCTTTTGACAGCGCTATCTTGCTCCACCGCTGGTGGATGCTCGTTATGCGACGGGGACAGCATACTGAGCGAATAGCTCTGTGCCCTGGCCTGCCATTTCAATTGCGCAGTCATCTGCATTGCGCCGCCTGCCGCGAACCGGAAGTGCTCCGACCACTTCCGTTTCAATGAAGCAGCACGGACTTACCCGCTCAACGCAGCCGCCACCGCCTCCTAGCAGCGCACTCCACCACTGGTAACTGGAAGATCGGCCCCACACACATGCCTCCTCCATAGGCCAGGCTTTGTCGCCCGGAACCTGCCGGATGGTGACCAGACGAGGGGGGAGGCTGCATGCAGTGGCTCCCCTGCCACTGCTACTGATGTCGCAGCCCCTGCTGTTATCGAGAGGACCACACAGGCGGGTGCACAGGCTCAGGTAATCTGGAGGTGCTCCAACCACCTCCATCTGTAGGAATCCAGGGATTTCCGATAGGAACAGGAAACCAACTGAGGAGAGGGGGACCGCCCTTTTTATCTCTGTAGGTTTCCTGTTCCTATGTGCGGGTCCCTCTCTCAAGTGGATGCGGTCGTGGCGAGGGGTAAAATTTAAAATTCAGTATAAAGGGAAACTGTTACAGTACAGAAATTCACACTTGGCCCTCACTGCACATTTAATGTTGTCGATCATAAAAGCAAAGTTTGTCCAGAAAGACTGGACCTGGTCTTGTAGGGACCATATGAGCACATTCAGCAGCACAGAAGGGGGAGAAGATAAATTCATCCAATAAGATAACAGGGTTATAGGATTCCAACAGCATCATTACCCTCCGATTTCTCTTACAGGCCCATCATAGTATTTTTCTTCAAGTGGCTTTCTAACTTGTCAGCACATTCTACGTACACTGTCATTTGACTTTGCAGTTTACAGATCTGGGCAGGTTACGACCAGCATCTCCTGATTTCAGGGTGTAGGTTGGCCCTCCAGGCTATATATTCTATAGAAAGGGATTTTAAAGTCCAAAGTCATTTGAACAGTTTTGGGTGGAGGAGAATGTTGTGGTCTAGAGGCAAAATGGTGATCACACGATTGTGATACAGCCAGACTACACCACCGATAAAGCAGCCACAGCCAGTGGCTGAGAAGAATCTGTGACTTCTCTGCATTTAGTGGTTACTACTCACCTGGGTAGTCATCTGGAGGAATCTTCTCTTTACACCTCTCATCACCCCTCACACATGTCTCTGCAGTATTAATATGGGTCAGATCTTCACCCTGAAACAAATATTGTAAAAGTCACAGACAGATGGAGAAGTCACATCTATGATCAGCTCTAATCCTGCCATCTCCACCATTCTTATTACAAACAGGATAAACCGGATTACTTACCAGTAATTGTATTTTAAGGAGTCCACGATAGCACCCACTGAGAGAGGGGATCCACCCCCAGGAACAGGAAGCCTACAGATAAAAAGGGGTGGTCCCCCTCCCCTCCTCAGTTAGATTACAGAGTACAAGAGGAACCGCCAAGAAAACATTAGAACATCTTCATAAAAACTACTCAATATGTATAAACATATACCACCATCACCCAGAGTGAATTACTTACACATCTCTATTATGTGCTACTAAGGGAGGGAAGTGGGTTCTTTCATGGACTCCATAAAATACAATTACGGTAAGTAATCCGTTTTTTATTCTCGCCATGACAGCACCCACTGAGAGACTTCAGAGAACCATCATCTGGGAGGGACCACCGTATTGGGGACAGGTCTCCTGAAAACCAAGTCAGAAGATGATGACAAATTGAGTCTATAGTGGCTGTAAAAGGTAGATGGTGAAGACCATGTTGCAGCATTACCTATCAGATCAATCGAGATGTCCGCCTTCTTAGCCCAGGAGAATGCCATAGACCGTGCCGAATGTGCCCTTATTCCATCCGGAGGACCTTCACCCTTTGCTGAATAAGCCAGACAGATTGTATCTGTGATCCAACGTGATAAAGTGCTCCTTGTGACTCCAAACCCCTTCCTGTGGCTCTGAAAAGACACAAACAGAGCCCTACTCTGCCTTCAGGGATATTTAATATGTACTTTAATGACATGTACTTTAATGCGACAGACAGACGACGGACCTATCAGGGCATCAAAGACCAGATTCAGGTCCTAGGGAGACAAGCGAGCAATGTGTACAGAGTCACTACGCTCACATGCTGAAATAAACCATGCAACCCATCTAACTCCAGCAATATTACGACTAGATAGGGCTCCCAAAGCTGATATCTGAACCTTTAATGTGTTAACTGAAAAACCCAGCTCCCAACCCTCGAAAATTGCAGCAACTGGAACCTCACTAGAAAAAGGCCCAGTATGAAAATTAAGGAACTTCCTCCACACTCTACTGTATATCTTGGTTGTGGATTCTTTCCTACTCTGCAGACTGGTACTAATCAGGTTGTCAGAAAACCCCCTTAATTTCAACAACTGCCTCAAGTTCCACGCCGTCAAGTGGAGACCTCTCACCCAAGGATGACAGGATGGACCCCAAGAGAGCAGGCCCGGATCTGATGGGAAGATCCAGGGGTCGGATATGGACATGGCCCTGAGCCATGAAAACCAAGGTCTCTTGGGCCAGAAAGGAGCGAAGAGAATTATCCTTGCTCTCTCGTCCCTGATCTTCCTGATGACTTGTGGAAGCACCATCATTGGAGGAAACGCATAGGCCAGACTGAAGCGACAAGGGAACTGGAGGGAGTCGACCAACTCCGGCTGATCTGCCCTGTTCAGGGAGGCAAATCTTTGGACCTTTCTGTTGTCCCTGGTAGCAAACAAGTCCATTTCCGGAAGCCCCCACAAGTCCACTAAATTCCTGAATACTTGGTGACTGAGACCCCATTCTCTCTGATATAACGTATGGCGACTGAGGAAGCCGCTTTAAGATTTTCCACTCCCCTGATGTGAAGGGCTGAGAGAGACAAGAGATGGGCTTCGGCCAGTTCGAGAATATCCACCACAGTAGACATCAGCACTTTTGATCAAGTTCTGCCTTGCCAATTTACGTATGCAACTGACAAGGTATTGTCCGACAAAACTCTCACATGCGTCCCCCGCAGCTGTGGGAGAAAGTGATGTAGAGCATGACTGACTGCCTTTAATTCCTTTAGATTTGAGGAGTCATCAGCCTCCTCTATGGACCTCTGCCGCTGGGCCAGGTTATCATCCATATGAGCTCCCCATCCATCAGGGCTAGCATCCGTAGTAACTATCCTGGACGGTTTCACTACCCATGGAATCCCCTTCCCTCCTGGTCTCCCGGGACCTCCACCACGACATGCTTAGATAACAGACATAAAACCTCCAACTCAAGAGGCTCCTGTTGTGCCGGGGATCTAAGAGAGGTGATGACAAAGGAATCTGAGGGGATTCGGACAAAACTCTAGTTTCAACCCCGATGTTACTAAGCCCAGGGTCCAGGGATTAGAAGTGATCTCCCGCCATCTGTGTCAAAAAATTTTTAACCTGCCGCCCACAGGAGGGTCAGGGTCAATGGAATTTATTACTCTTCCTGGGAGAGGATCCGCTAAAATGGGAACCTTTTTGTTTGGTCTCCTTTGTCTCCCAGCGATCTCAGTTTTCATAATTCCACCTTCTACCGAATGGTCACTTTCTGAAGGCCCTCCTGTAGGACGGAACAGACTGGTTAGGGAACCCTTTTTGTCACTCTCCCGCCTTGGTGAGGATCTAATCGAGCACGCTGCCAAACAGGAACTCACCCTGGCATGGAATTGTGCACAATTTAGACTTTGCGCATCCCCCTTCCAGCCCTTCAGCCATAGGACACGACGAACAGAATTCACAAGACCAGCTGACCTTGTTGCCAGGCGTAGGGAGTCCACAGAAGCATCAGCTAGATATGCTGTAGTTCCCCTGATCAATGGACTAGAGCAGTGTTTTTCAACCAGTGTGCCGCGGCACACTAGTGTGCCGCGACACATGGTCGGGTGTGCCGCGGGGAATGGGAGTCAGCTGTTCTCTGTGCCGACTGTCAAGCTGACAGCCGGCACAGAGAAGCTGCAGCGCGCCGGCTCCCGGAGATCAATTGTACTCGCAGACATCTACCAGCTGCGAGTACAATTGAGGCTCTGACCGCTGGGTCAGAGCGACGCCAGCAGCATGATCAAGTCATGTGATCACGCTGCTGACGTCACTATCCGGCGCGCAGGAGACAGAAGACACTTGGTGGTAAGTGCTCCTGTGCTGTGGAGCTGAAGACACCGAAGATTCAGCGTGGGGTGGGTTTATGGGGAGTATGTGGGGGGATTTATTAAGTGTGTGGGGGGATTTATTAAGTGTGTGGGGGAATTTATTAAGTGTGGGGGGATTTATTCAGTGTGTGGGGGGATTTATTCAGTGTGGGGGGGGATTTATTCAGTGTGTGGGGGGATTTATTCAGTGTGTGTGGGGGATTTATTCAGTGTGTGGGGGGATTTATTCAGTGTGTGGGGGGGATTTATTCAGTGTGTGGGGGGGATTTATTCAGTGAGGGTAGGGATTTATTCAGTGTGTGGGGGGGATTTATTCAGTGTGTGGGGGGGATTTATTCAGTGTGTGGGGGGGATTTATTCAGTGAGTGGGGGAATTTATTCAGTGTGTGGGGGGGATTTATTCAGTGTGTGGGGGGGATTTATTCAGTGTGTGGGGGGGATTTATTCAGTGTGTGGGGGGGATTTATTCAGTGTGTACGTGGGGGGGGCTGGAATTTATTTAGCATGTGTGGGGCAGGGTGCATTTATTCTGTGGAAGGGCAGTGGATATATTCTGTGGGGGTGAGTGGGGAGATGGGGGTGGACACAGTAGCGAGGGGAAAAATGTGTGCTGACACAGTATTGGGAGCATTGGTGATGGGATGTGTGAGGACAGTATGGGGGGTCGGGGGAATGTGTGAGGGGGGAATGTGTGAGGAGGAAATATGGAGAGAGCAAAGGGGTATGTTAGCAGGGGGGGATGTACAGGAAGAGGCTATTAGAAATGTGTGCAGACAGTATGGGGGGATGAAAGTGTGAGTGGACACATAATAGATACTGAGTAGTGTGAGGGTAACAGCCAGGAGGAGACAGTATGCCAAGTAGGAGGCGTGTAATGAAGGGGCACAGTAGAGAGACTGGGCTCTCTATGAGGGACAACGTATGAGAAGGCAGTGTGAAGTATGGAAAAGAGAGAGAGGGTAGTGTGGATGGCATGTACCATAAGAGGGACAGTGAGGGTCATATTATGTGCTGGGAATAAAGTGAGGGGCAATTATTTACTCAGGGGCTCAGCCTAGGGCAGATATTGTTATTCCGGAGCATTATAATAACACTGCTATCTTTAAGGGTGTTGTGTCAGGATGTGCTGCAGAAGACAGGAGAAGACGGAAGTCTGCAGAAACGAGCTCTGCCGGTGGATGAGAAGAGTCATCATGGCATCTGGACAAGGTGAAGATGAACAGAAAGAGGCGACTGCACAAACAACGTCATCTATCAGGTACCTGGATGTAAATGTGTTTTTTTTTGTGATACTAATTCTCATTTTTATTTGTTAGGAACATTAAAGGGGATGTCCAAGGTTGTGATGAGTCTGCAGTCATACTATGTGACTGCAGACTTCTGAATTCTCACAGTGCACACTGCTATCATAATTCTCTGATGTTGGTGATTTACATACATGCGGTCACGTGCTGACTAGACATGTGTGGCCTCATTCAATGAAAATGAATTGACTGAGGCCGGACACGTCTAGTTAGAATGTGGCCAGAAGTATCCAAATCACATACTTGTGCTGTCATGACCGTCCACTCTGGCCACAGGCAAGGGAGAATCCTGAAAGTGTGCAGTGCTTGCGCTGTGAGAATTCAGAAGCCTGCAGTCGCATAGAATGACTGCAGACTTTCATCTCAAACCTGGACGCACCATTTTGTGCCATTTTGGTTGGTGGTGTGCCTCGGGATTTTTTAAGTATAAAAAGTGTGCCGCGGCTCAAAAAAGGTTGAAAATCACTGGACTAGAGGACATCAGCCTCTCTCTAGACAATCCTTTCTTGATCTGTTCCTCCAGCTGGTCCACCCAAACAAGCATTGACCTTCCTGTACATGTGCTGGATATAGCCGGTCTAAAGGCTCTGGTGCAGGACTCCCATGATCTTTTAAGAAATGTCTCTGCTTTGCAGTCTAGAGCAGTGTTTCTCAACTCCAGTCCTCAGGACCCACCAACTGGTCATGTTTTCAGGATTTACTTAAGGTACTGTCACACTAGACGATATCGCTAGCGATCCGTGACGTTGCAGCGTCCTCGCTAGCGATATCGTCCAGTGTGACAGGCAGCAGCGATCAGGCCCCTGCTGGGAGATCGCTGGTCGGGGAAGAAAGTCCAGAACTTTATTTCGTCGCTGGACTCCCCGTAGACATCGCTGAATCGGCGTGTGTGACACCGATTCAGCGATGTCTTTGCTGGTAACCAGGGTAAACATCGGGTAACTAAGCGCAGGGCCGCGCTTAGTAACCCGATGTTTACCCTGGTTACCATCCTAAAAGTAAAAAAACAAACAGTACATACTTACCTACAGCCGTCTGTCCTCCAGCGCTGTGCTCTGCTCTCCTCCTGCTCTGGCTGTGAGCGTCGGTCAGCCGGAAAGCAGAGCGGTGACGTCACCGCTCTGCTTTCTGGCTGCCCGGCGCTCACAGCCAGACCAGAGAAGCAGAGCGCCGAGGACAGACAGCGGTAGGTAAGTATGTAGCGTTTGTTTTTTTACTTTTTAGGATGGTAACCAGGGTAAACATCGGGTTACTAAGCGCGGCCCTGCGCTTAGTTACCCGATGTTTACCCTGGTTACCGGGGACCTCGGGATCGTTGGTCGCTGGAGAGCTGTCTGTGTGACAGCTCTCCAGCGACCAAACAGCGACGCTGCAGCGATCCGGATCGTTGTCGGTATCGCTGCAGCGTCGCTATGTGTGACGGTACCTTTAGTATTGCACAGGTGATAATTTCATTACCTGTTCAAGCATTAATTCCATCACCTGGGCAATACTAAGGAAATTCTGAAAACATGACCTGTTGGTGGGTCTTGAGGATTGGAGTTGAGAAACACTGGTCTAGAGGGTCAGATAGGACCACAGAATCTTCTACAGGCAGGACAAAATGTCTAGAAGTCGAGGCCACTACGGAGTTCACCTTGGGAACCTTGGACCAAGCTGTCAGGTCATCTTCCTCAAAGGGACAAAGGGATACCTCCTCCTGGAAGATGAAGAGAGGAACCCTCGCGCTGTCCCTGCTTGCTCCATTCCATCCTGACCAAATCCTTCACCACACCAATAACCGGGAAAGCTCGTATCTTTTTCTGCGAGAGACCTGCAAACATAATTTCCTTTGTAGATCTAACCTCTTTCACCACTAAAAGCCCCATCATATTTCTAACTGATTTCACCAGGTTATCCATACTTTCTATGGGAAAAAAAAGATAGCCCTTCTTCACCAGATGACGATGAATCAGAAGCACCAGAGAATCCAGCCTGGTCACTACCGTAAGCAGAACTGGAGACAGGGGTAACACTCCTTGCTTTAGACTTATGTTTGTTAGGCCTGTTTGAGCATCCTAAGGACTGAAGTTCCTCTCATCATTAATCGTATATCAGCAGATCTAACTGAGGACTCCTCCTCTAAAGTCTGGCTAATACAACTCTGACACAGTCTTTTAAGATAGAGGTCAGGAAGGGGTTGTGAGCACAAGGCACATTCTTTGTGCTTGGCTTTTTTAGTTTTCTTAGCCTGAAAGGGAGGTACACAGAAAGAAGGTGAATCAGCTTAGTAGGCAGAGTCATGTAAGGGTACCGTCACACAGTGGCATTTTATCGCTCCAGCGTCGTAGACTGCTGTCACACTTTGCAATGTACGACGCTGGAGCGATAATTTCATGACGTATGTGCGATGTAGAAGCCGTTGGTTACTATGCGCACATCGTATACAATATCGTGCACACCTTTCTTACACCATGCGATCATGCCGCCACAGCGGGACACTAGACGACAAAAGAAAGTTTCAAACGATCTGCTACGACGTACGATTCTCAGCGGGGTCCCTGATCGCAGGAGCATGTCAGACACAGCGAGATCGCTGGAACGTCACGGATATATCGCTGGAACGTCACGAATCGTGCCGTCGTAGCGATCAAAATGCCACTGTGTGACGGTACCCTTACACTCACCCAGTGAAGCTGTGATGTGGTACCGGTTCTGGAAGTGGAGGCACAGCACGAGTTCTAGATGGTACAGCTTACTCCGTACACTCTTGTTAGTGGAGTTGCCCTCTTGGGAGCGCCCAATGCTGTTCTTGGGATTGCTGTCCGGCTGCACTTCCACCACCTGTGGGTGCACCTCAGATTCTCCTGGAGAGGACATCTTTGGGACACATTGGCAGCAGGAGGCCGCCGGATCTTATACTTACAGCCTGTCCATCTCCAGAACAAGCCTCCCCGGACCCCAGGAAGTGAACCCAAGCAATTTCAGTTCAGTTCAGTAATGCTGAATGGGCAGTGCGCATACGTGGGCCTAAACTCAGAAGCACTGCCCGATGGAAGAGCAGGGCAGCCGATGCACGCATCCCGCTCCACAAGATGAGTGCCGGTCTGGTCCTACTGCACCGCGTGAGCCAGGACAGCCATCAGACGAGGGGGAAGTCTGACAGGCAGGGATCTCCAGACGCTGCTTCTGGTGCCGCAGCCCCTGCTGTTCCCCAGACACCACACAGGTGGCATGCACAGGCCCAGGTAACCTTTCCTGTGCAGGTTCCCGCAGGAACAAGAAACCAACTGAGGAGGTGAGAGGGACAGCCCCTTTTTATCTGTAGGTTTCCTGTTCCTGGGGGCGGATCCCCTCTCTCAGTGGGTGCTGTTAGCGATAATAAAAAAAAACAACATAATACTACTGGTGGATAGAACAAAACTGAACACAAAACCTTCACAGTTGTCTACACATCATAGGGGAGATCTCATGACACCTCTCTATCTACCTGGGCAGCACGGTGGCGCAGTGGTTAGCACTACAGCCTTGCAGCGCTGGGGTCCTGGGTTCTAATCCCACCCAGGACAACATCTGCAAAGAGTTTGTATGTTCTCTCCGTGTTTGCGTGGGTTTCCTCCGGGCACTCCGGTTTCCTCCCACATTCCAAAGACATACTGATAGGAATTCTAGATTGTGAGCCCAATCGGGGACAGTGATGATAATGTGTGCAAACTGTAAAGCGCTGCGGAATATGTTAGCGCTATATAAAAATAAAGATTATTATATTATTATTATTACCTGATGATCCTGAGGAACATTGGTATCTCCTTGTTTACAGTCCTGTGGTAGAAGAGGACGGGGACATCTCTCTGGTGTTGTCCTCCTACTGGATAGATCTGGAGGAAACACATACAGGGACTGAATTCATTCTTTACATACAGATAATTATAGGCTGTCTGTATTTAGTCCAGTCCATTACCTGGTGATTTTAGGGGCTGGGGAATCTCCATCATGATGTCCTTGTACAGATCTTTGTGTCCTTCTAAATACTCCCACTCCTCCATGGAGAAATAGACGGTGACATCCTGATACCTTATAGGAACCTGACACATACAATGATACCGTCATCCCCCCGATCCCTTCATAGCGTTACTGTATAATGTCCCAGCATTCCCAGCAGTGTCACCTCTCCAGTCAGCAGCTCAATCATCTTGTAGGTGAGTTCTAGGATCTTCTGGTCATTGATGTCCTCATGGATCAGGGGGTGAGGTTGAGGCCCCGTGATTGGGCTCAGGGGTCTTCCCCATCCCTCAGACACAGGGTCCTGACAGCGCTCACTAGAGGTCTTCTTCACTACTGTGTAATCCTGGTTATGGAGAGAAACATTAATAATTCTCACTACAGACATTTCCAGAGTCCTCACCTCTCCAGTTCTGTCCATCTGTTATTCCCATAGATAAGAATGATGTAATGTGACATCATCAGAATCTCTCACCTCTCCAGTAAGCCGGAAGAGAATCTCTAGGGTGAGGTGTAATATCCTCTCCGCCATCTTGTCTCTGTCCATATCCATCTTTGATGGGTTAATAAGGAAAATTCCCTCAATAGTAGATCTTCACAGAGGATTGGATATTGTAGATACCTGAATGAGAAGAAGATGAGCCGATGTAACATCATAAAAATCCTGTAGATAATAAGGGGAAACATATAAGAAGATAGAACTTGTAGATGTTGTATTCTCTAGTCTTGTATGGACTGGAACGTAAGTTGAATTGCTGACTAAGACATCTCCTCCATGCTCCCAATCACTGCCTATGTTACTCACTGCTTTGGCGACTGATTGGCTGTAAGAATCATAACTTCGTTAGGACTGAGCAGAAAATACAGAGACTGGCGGGAACCCAAGCAGCAATGGTATATTTGCTATTTTACAGTGTTTAGTTTTCTTCTTTCCATCTACTAATAAAACCTATATATTTAGGCCACAGACAACAAGCAGTTTCTTCCTCGGAGTCGGCAGCTGAATACGTTCCTCATAGACTCATCTTCCATAACGCTAATTCTCGTCTCATTTACCGACCCTGGAATCGGCATTAGTAATACTGCAGGAGATATTCATTACACGTGACAGGAGAAATAACTACTTCATGATGAGGACGACATCTTCATCTTCTACTACGGCTCTAGGAACAGATTTGGCCAGAGTCCGTCACTGACTCCATCACCACCGGCCTCTATATGAAGGTTTCCCGACAATACTGTATATGAGCCCCGAACTATGAGAGTAATACATGTTTCCTTGGTTCCCGACTTTCATAGTTGGGTCGTTTGTATCTATCAGCGGAAAAGCAACAAAACCATTGTGATTCTTATAAGGAGACAACACAAACCCCCTAAATATAACATTTTATAACAACCCCACAATCTGTGACTCTTCAGGGTAAATCGCTCTCTCCCCATTGGATTAGAGCTGATACTATGAAGCTAAAGGGACTAAACAGACTCTGTCACCTCCATAAAGGGGCACTTTACTGTGTTTGTCAGAACTGTCCGAGGATTATTAGAGGTGATAGTTTCCCCCAATTAGAAGGGACACCTGTGGATATTGGGGTCTTTACCTGCTACAGATCTGGTGTGGACCCTCCACCCGCACTCCACCTATATGGCAGCTCTGTGCACACAGGACCTGTCATGAGGTCACAGGAGGGGAGGAGTCAGGGGTCACATGATCAGGGGCCTCAGTGTATGCAGGACTCTGCTGTGCTGGTTGTCATGGTGCTGGATGAGGGGAAGTTTATGTGTGGGGTCAGGAGGGGTTTACAGTGTGGATGTAGCAGAGCCGTGTGTGTACGGAGTGTACGGAGCGGAGCCGTGTGTGTACAAGGTGTACGGAGTGGAGCCTTGTGTGTATGAGGTGTACGGAGCGGAGCCTTGTGTGTATGAGGTGTACGAAGCAGAGCCGTGTGTGTACAAGGTGTAAGGAGCAGAGCCGTGTGTGTACGAGGTGTATGGAGCAGAGCCGTGTGTGTTCAAGGTGTATGGAGTGGAGCCTTGTGTGTATGAGGTGTACGGAGCAGAGCCGTGTGTGTACAAGGTGTAAGGAGCAGAGCCGTGTGTGTACGAGGTGTATGGAGCAGAGCCGTGTGTGTTCAAGGTGTATGGAGTGGAGCCTTGTGTGTATGAGGTGTACGGAGCAGAGCCGTGTGTGTACAAGGTGTAAGGAGCAGAGCCGTGTGTGTACGAAGTGTACGGAGCAGAGCCGTGTGTGTACGAGGTGTACGGAGCAGAGCCGTGTGTACGAGGTGGATGGAGCGGAGCCGTGTGTACGAGGTGTACGGAGCAGAGCCGTGTGTACGAGGTGGATGGAGCGGAGCCGTGTGTACGAGGTGTACGGAGCAGAGCCGTGTGTACGAGGTGGATGGAGCAGAGCCATGATTACAATCAGCCTTTGGGGGCTAAATGGTTTTCTATCCTTGACCTTAGAGGGGCTTATAATTTGATACGCATGAAGAAGGTTGGTGTGTGGTGATGGGAGAGCGTGCTCAGTACTTGATCAAGTATCCATGTATTTGGGGGTCACACTCACATGTTTACCACCTATTAGACGGCCAATAAACACTCAGGGATTGCCCGCCATACACAGTAATGACATAAACATGTTGGCTACTGGCATTACTGTGACTGCCCGCCGCATAGTACCATCAAGTCTGTATAAGACCTGGTGACGCCATGTTTGGAGCATTGTACACGGACATAGTGTAGGGAGAGTTTCTGCTGATGTTACATTAAACCAACAGCCCTTTTCCAGACTAACTCAAATACAAGTGCTTCTCACAAAATTAGAATATCATCAAAAAGTTAATTTATTTCTGTTCTTCAATACAAAAAGTGAAACTCATATATTATCTAGAGTTATTACAAACAAAGTGATCTATTTTAAGTATTTATTTATGTTAATGTTGATGATTATGGCTTACAGCCAATGAAAACCCATAAGTCATTATCTCAGTAAATTAGAATAATTAACAAAAAACACCTGCAAAGGCTTCCTAAGCGTTTAAAAAGGTCCCATAGTCTGTCTCAGTAGCTCCACAATCATGGGGAAGACTGCTGACTTGACAGATGTCCAGAAGGCAGTCACTGACACACTCCACAAGGAGGGTAAGCCACAAAAGGCCATTGCTAATGAAGCTGGCTGTTCACAGAGTGCTGTATCCAAGCATATTAATGGGAAGTTGAGTGGAAGAAAAAAGTGTGGTAAAAAAAAGGTGCACAAGCAATCGGGATAACCGCAGCTTTGACAGGATTGCTACGAAAAGGCCACTCATAAAATTGGGGAAATTCACAAGGAGTGGACTGCTGCTGGAGTCATTCGTTCAAGAGCCACCACACACAGACATCTCCAGGACATGGGCTACAAGTGTCGCATTCCTTGTCTCAAGCCACTATTGACCAATAGACAATGCCAGAAGAGTCTTACCTGAGCCAAGGAGAAAAAGAACTGGACTGTTGTCAGTGGTCCAAGGTGTTGTTTTCAGATGAAAGTAAATTTTGCATTTCATTTGGAAATCGAGGTCCCAGAGTCTGGAGGAAGAGTGGAGAGGCCACAATCCAAGCTAATTGAGGTTTGGTGGGAAGTACCACAATCAGTGATGGTTTGGGGAGTCATGTCATCTGCTGGTGTAGGTCCACTGTGTTTTATCAAGACCGAAGTCAGTGCAGCCGTCTACCAGGAAACTTTAGAGCATTTCATGCTTCCCTTGCTTTTTGGAGATTAAAATTTCATTCTCCAGCAGGACTTGGCACCAGTCCACACTGCAGAAGAACCAATACTTGGTTTACAAACAACAGTATCACTGTGCTTGATTGGCAGCAAACTCGCCTGACCTTAGCCCCATAGAGCTTAGCTGTGGAGTCTATAGTTTTGACTTGAGATGTGGATACTGTATATAGATTTTTAAACATGTCTTTCCCTCTTGCGGGCAGCATGTGCAGATGGCTGTGTGTATCCTTTGTAGACACCCATATATTTTGCAATTAATATCTTATGATGTGTGTATGCATCTATATATTCATCTTCTGAAGTGCAGGCAGTATTTGCATATCAATAATTTGCATATTTTACTTACATTTTCTGCTGCATTAAAGGGACACAAAAGCCTCTCAGTATAGCTTGCTACCAGTCCCCTTTGTTACAGCTGCGAACGCAGACGCATCCACGTCGCCAGACCACGATGACGTGGGGTGAGCGTCCCAGGTGGGAATGGAATGTGGACCCACTGGACCACAGAAGGGAACCTGGACCTACCCAGACTAGGGAAGGGCAGTGAGCAGGGACTGTGGCAGCTGAGCTTGTGGACAAGATGGTGACATGCAGAACTAGATAACACCGCACACAGGGGCGGATTGTCAGAGGGTCAATATGGGCGGTAGCCCAGGGCCCAGTGGTCTGGGGGGGCCCTGGGCTACCGCAGATTAACCCTCTGATAATCCTCTGTGACTGCCCGCCGGGCGGCGTTTATTTGCCCCCCGGACCCAGTGGGCAGAGAGAGGGGGCCCGCATTGGGCCCCTTCTCATCTGCTCACAGGGCCCCTTCCGGCGCTGCGGCGGTTTCCTATTGATGTGCGGGCGCGCGCCCGCACATCAATAGTTAACAACAACAGCCGCCAGCCAATTGGAGGCTGGCAGCTGATGTCGGCCGCAGCGCACACGTCGCCGGCGTCTGACGTCATTGTCAGTCGCCGGCGAGTGTGCGCTGCTGCAGGGAGCTCGCCGCCTGGAGCGCGGACAGGTGAGGAGACTGCTTGTTTTTGTTTTTTTTTTTGGATCAGTTATCGGTGCGGTGGACACACTGGGGGGCAATGCCGGAGGACACACTGGGGGGCAATGCTGGAGGACACACTGGGGGGCAATGCTGGAGACATTGGGGCAGATTGGAGGACACACTGGGGGGCAATGCTGGAGACACTGTGGCAGATTGGAGGACACACTGGGGGGCAATGCTGGAGGACACACTGGGGGGCAATGCTGGAGACACTGGGGCAGATTGGAGGACACACTGGGGGCAATGCTGGAGACACTGGGGCAGATTGGAGGACACACTGGGGGGCAATTCTGGAGACACTGGGGCAGATTGGAGGACACACTGGGGGCAATGCTGGAGACACTGGGGCAGATTGGAGGACACACTGGGGGGCAATGCTGGAGGACACACTGGGGGGCAATGCTGGAGACACTGGGGCAGATTGGAGGACACACTGGGGGCAATGCTGGAGACACTGGGGCAGATTGGAGGACACACTGGGGGGCAATTCTGGAGACACTGGGGCAGATTGGAGGACACACTGGGGGCAATGCTGGAGACACTGGGGCAGATTGGAGGACACACTGGGGGGCAATGCTGGAGGACACACTGGGGGCAATGCTGGAGACAGTAGGGCAGATTGGAGGACACACTGGGGGGCAATGCTGGAGACACTGGGGCAGATTGGAGGACACACTGGGGGCAATGCTGGAGACACTGGGGCAGATTGGAGGACACACTGGGGGCAATGCTGGAGACAGTAGGGCAGATTGGAGGACACACTGGGGGGCAATGCTGGAGACACTGGGGCAGATTGGAGGACACACTAAGGGCAATGCTGGAGACACTGGGGCAGATTGGAGGACACACTTGGGGCAATGCTGGAGACAGTGAGGCAGATTGGAGGACACACTGGGGGACAATGCTGGAGACAGTTGGGCAGATTGGAGGACACTGGGGGGGGGCAATGCTGGAGGACACAGTGGGGCAGATTGCTGGAGACAGTGGGGCAGATTGCTGGAGACAGTGGGGCAGATTGCTGGAGACAGTGGGGCAGATTGCTGGAGACAGTGGGGCAGATTGGAGGACACACTGGGGGGGGCAATGCTGGAGACACTGGGGCAGATTGGAGGACACACTGGGGGCAATGCTGGAGACAGTGGGGCAGATTGGAGGACACACTGGGGGGCAATGTTGGAGACACTAGGGCAGATTGGAGGACACACTGGGGGCAATGCTGGAGACAGTGGGGCAGATTGCTGGAGACAGTAGGGCAGATTGGAGGACACACTGGGGGGCAATGCTGGAGACACTGGGGCAGATTGGAGGACACACTAAGGACAATGCTGGAGACACTGGGGCAGATTGGAGGACACACTTGGGGCAATGCTGGAGACAGTGAGGCAGATTGGAGGACACACTGGGGGACAATGCTGGAGACAGTTGGGCAGATTGGAGGACACTGGGGGGGGGGCAATGCTGGAGGACACAGTGGGGCAGATTGCTGGAGACAGTGGGGCAGATTGCTGGAGACAGTGGGGCAGATTGCTGGAGACAGTGGGGCAGATTGCTGGAGACAGTGGGGCAGATTGCTGGAGACAGTGGGGCAGATTGGAGGACACACTGGGGGGGGGCAATGCTGGAGACACTGGGGCAGATTGGAGGACACATTGGGGGCAATGCTGGAGACAGTGGGGCAGATTGGAGGACACACTGGGGGGCAATGTTGGAGACACTAGGGCAGATTGGAGGACACACTGGGGGCAATGCTGGAGACAGTGGGGCAGATTGCTGGAGACAGTGGGGCAGATTGCTGGAGACAGTGGGGCAATGCTGGAGACACTGGGGCAGATTGCTGGAGGACACACTGGGGGCAGATTGCTGGAGACACTGGGGGCAGATTGCTGGAGACACTGGGGCAGATGATTGCTGTAGACACTGGGGCAGATGATTGCTGGAGACACTGGGGCAGATGATTGCTGGAGACACTGGGGCAGATGATTGCTGGAGACACTGGGGCAGATGATTGCTGGACACACTGGGGCAATGCTGGATACACTGGGGCAGATGATTTCTGGACACACTGGGGCAATGCTGGAGACACTGGGCCAGATTGCTGGACACACTGGTGGTAATATGCTGGACACACTGGGGCAGATTGCTGGACACACTGTCTGGGGGCAATATGCTGGACATACTGGGGCAGATTGCTGGACACACTGGGGGTAATATGCTGGACACACTGGGGGTAATATGCTGGACACACTGGGGGCAGGACTGGAGGCATGGGCAGAATGTAATATAAAGGCACAGATGATTGGCCTCGGGGAGACCAAAACATCCAACACTGCGGAGACACCATCACGTGTTTCTCAACGCAGTGATTCCAGAACACTGCCCCCATCCCTTATGGGAAATATGCAGATGCATGTAAAGAAGCTGCGGAGACACCATCACGTGTTTCTCGACGCAAGCAGTGAATAGCCAGGCCTTTCCCCGGGAAGGAACAACCACGGGAAGGGCAGCATCCTATGAAGGAAAGCCACCTATGCCAAGCATGGTATCCATCCACAGACAGCTGTTTCGGGGTTTTTGCCCCTCATCAGTGTGGAGTAGGAATCTGGCTATTAGGAGCAGTGCCTAGTAAAAAGGCTATAAAGGCACAGATGATTGGCCTCGGGGAGACCAAAACATCCAACACTGCGGAGACACCATCACGTGTTTCTCAACGCAGTGATTCCAGAACACTGCCCCCATCCCTTATGGGAAATATGCAGATGCATGTAAAGAAGCTGCGGAGACACCATCACGTGTTTCTCGACGCAAGCAGTGAATAGCCAGGCCTTTCCCCGGGAAGGAACAACCACGGGAAGGGCAGCATCCTATGAAGGAAAGCCACCTATGCCAAGCATGGTATCCATCCACAGACAGCTGTTTCGGGGTTTTTGCCCCTCATCAGTGTGGAGTAGGAATCTGGCTATTAGGAGCAGTGCCTAGTAAAAAGGCTATAAAGGCACAGATGATTGGCCTCGGGGAGACCAAAACATCCAACACTGCGGAGACACCATCACGTGTTTCTCAACGCAGTGATTCCAGAACACTGCCCCCATCCCTTATGGGAAATATGCAGATGCATGTAAAGAAGCTGCGGAGACACCATCACGTGTTTCTCGACGCAAGCAGTGAATAGCCAGGCCTTTCCCCGGGAAGGAACAACCACGGGAAGGGCAGGCCTGGCTATTCACTGCTTGCGTTGAGAAACACGTGATGGTGTCTCCGCAGCTTCTTTACATGCATCTGCATATTTCCCATAAGGGATGGGGGCAGTGTTCTGGAATCACTGCGTTGAGAAACACGTGATGGTGTCTCCGCAGTGTTGGATGTTTTGGTCTCCCCGAGGCTAATCATCTGTGCCTTTATAGCCTTTTTACTAGGCACTGCTCCTAATAGCCAGATTCCTACTCCACACTGATGAGGGGCAAAAACCCCGAAACAGCTGTCTGTGGATGGATACCATGCTTGGCATAGGTGGCTTTCCTTCATAGGATGCTGCCCTTCCCGTGGTTGTTCCTTCCCGGGGAAAGGCCTGGCTATTCACTGCTTGCGTCGAGAAACACGTGATGGTGTCTCCGCAGCTTCTTTACATGCATCTGCATATTTCCCATAAGGGATGGGGGCAGTGTTCTGGAATCACTGCGTTGAGAAACACGTGATGGTGTCTCCGCAGTGTTGGATGTTTTGGTCTCCCCGAGGCCAATCATCTGTGCCTTTATAGCCTTTTTACTAGGCACTGCTCCTAATAGCCAGATTCCTACTCCACACTGATGAGGGGCAAAAACCCCGAAACAGCTGTCTGTGGATGGATACCATGCTTGGCATAGGTGGCTTTCCTTCATAGGATGCTGCCCTTCCCGTGGTTGTTCCTTCCCGGGGAAAGGCCTGGCTATTCACTGCTTGCGTCGAGAAACACGTGATGGTGTCTCCGCAGCTTCTTTACATGCATCTGCATATTTCCCATAAGGGATGGGGGCAGTGTTCTGGAATCACTGCGTTGAGAAACACGTGATGGTGTCTCCGCAGTGTTGGATGTTTTGGTCTCCCCGAGGCCAATCATCTGTGCCTTTATAGCCTTTTTACTAGGCACTGCTCCTAATAGCCAGATTCCTACTCCACACTGATGAGGGGCAAAAACCCCGAAACAGCTGTCTGTGGATGGATACCATGCTTGGCATAGGTGGCTTTCCTTCATAGGATGCTGCCCTTCCCGTGGTTGTTCCTTCCCGGGGAAAGGCCTGGCTATTCACTGCTTGCGTCGAGAAACACGTGATGGTGTCTCCGCAGCTTCTTTACATGCATCTGCATATTTCCCATAAGGGATGGGGGCAGTGTTCTGGAATCACTGCGTTGAGAAACACGTGATGGTGTCTCCGCAGTGTTGGATGTTTTGGTCTCCCCGAGGCCAATCATCTGTGCCTTTATAGCCTTTTTACTAGGCACTGCTCCTAATAGCCAGATTCCTACTCCACACTGATGAGGGGCAAAAACCCCGAAACAGCTGTCTGTGGATGGATACCATGCTTGGCATAGGTGGCTTTCCTTCATAGGATGCTGCCCTTCCCGTGGTTGTTCCTTCCCGGGGAAAGGCCTGGCTATTCACTGCTTGCGTCGAGAAACACGTGATGGTGTCTCCGCAGCTTCTTTACATGCATCTGCATATTTCCCATAAGGGATGGGGGCAGTGTTCTGGAATCACTGCGTTGAGAAACACGTGATGGTGTCTCCGCAGTGTTGGATGTTTTGGTCTCCCCGAGGCCAATCATCTGTGCCTTTATAGCCTTTTTACTAGGCACTGCTCCTAATAGCCAGATTCCTACTCCACACTGATGAGGGGCAAAAACCCCGAAACAGCTGTCTGTGGATGGATACCATGCTTGGCATAGGTGGCTTTCCTTCATAGGATGCTGCCCTTCCCGTGGTTGTTCCTTCCCGGGGAAAGGCCTGGCTATTCACTGCTTGCGTCGAGAAACACGTGATGGTGTCTCCGCAGCTTCTTTACATGCATCTGCATATTTCCCATAAGGGATGGGGGCAGTGTTCTGGAATCACTGCGTTGAGAAACACGTGATGGTGTCTCCGCAGTGTTGGATGTTTTGGTCTCCCCGAGGCCAATCATCTGTGCCTTTATAGCCTTTTTACTAGGCACTGCTCCTAATAGCCAGATTCCTACTCCACACTGATGAGGGGCAAAAACCCCGAAACAGCTGTCTGTGGATGGATACCATGCTTGGCATAGGTGGCTTTCCTTCATAGGATGCTGCCCTTCCCGTGGTTGTTCCTTCCCGGGGAAAGGCCTGGCTATTCACGGCTTGCGTCGAGAAACACGTGATGGTGTCTCCGCAGCTTCTTTACATGCATCTGCATATTTCCCATAAGGGATGGGGGCAGTGTTCTGGAATCACTGCGTTGAGAAACACGTGATGGTGTCTCCGCAGTGTTGGATGTTTTGGTCTCCCCGAGGCCAATCATCTGTGCCTTTATAGCCTTTTTACTAGGCACTGCTCCTAATAGCCAGATTCCTACTCCACACTGATGAGGGGCAAAAACCCCGAAACAGCTGTCTGTGGATGGATACCATGCTTGGCATAGGTGGCTTTCCTTCATAGGATGCTGCCCTTCCCGTGGTTGTTCCTTCCCGGGGAAAGGCCTGGCTATTCACTGCTTGCGTCGAGAAACACGTGATGGTGTCTCCGCAGCTTCTTTACATGGGCAGAATGTAGACACGGGGCATGATTGGAGACATGGGGCAGGATTGGATCATGGGGCAGGATGGATACGATGGAGACAGATGGGGCAGGATGTGGAGATCATATGGGGTAGAATGGATACTCATGAGTGCAGGATGGGAGAACATATGGCTGGAGCCAGGAATGAGATAAACGGAGCCAGGGTGGGGAATATTATTACCATAGGGGCTAATTAAGGGATATTATTACTGCAGTGATGTATTTATTTTATTTTTTGAGTATACTGTTTTAAATGGGGGAGCGGTCCTGATACTGTGCAGAGTGACACTATATCGCCTTTTTTTCTTCATGTGGTGTAATGTAGAAGTTGTGAAAAATTAAGTAATGTGTTCTGCAAGTGGAGCTCGAGATAACTGTGTTATTTCCTGCAGAAACGAGTCCTGGCTGGAAGAAATGATGGCAGTCTGTGCTGGATGAAAGATGAAGGAGTTCACCTAGAGACATCACTGGTGAGTCAGTGTTGCCTATACATTGACACTATACACTGTATACTATATACAGCGGTCCTGTGTACAATGTCACCAGTGATCACTGTATTACCTCTACACAGACACTGCATACTAAGTACAGATCTCCTGTGAATACTGGCACTTATGGTGATAGTATTGTGTTTTTGTTTTTTTATTACTGATCAGTATTGTGGTACTCAGTCACTATGTGGTGGTAATATGTGGTCTGGAAATGGTGTTGTGGTATTTGTCCCTTGTATGTGCTATTTGGTCACCAAGTGGTAATATGTGGTCTTGACATGGTGCGGTGGTATTTGTTCCTTGTATGTGATATTATTCGATCACTGTGGTTGTAATTTGTGGTCTGGTCATGGTGCGGTGGTATTTGTTCCTTGTATGTGATATTATTCGATCACTGTGGTTGTAATTTGTGGTCTGGTCACGGTGCGGTTGTATTTGTTCCTTGTATGTGATATTATTGGTCAAGATATACCTAAATTGTATTGCAGATTTTAACAAATATTTAATAGGTTACAGTAGAGTAGGGCCCGGCCATTTTTCTGGTATAATCTGGTTCGGGTATATCATGACCCCCGTCACATGACCCCCGTCACATGACCCCCGTCACATGACCGGGGGGGCCCACAGTGTGTGAACAGCCCGGGGCCCTGGCTACCCTTAATCCACCCCTGACCGCACAATATCAGGTAACAAAGATAAAGTTTAACAAAATCACAGTACATAAACAGAACATAACTATGCCAGGCTCCAGATTACTCACGTCAAGAAAGGGTACATGTCTCAGGGAAACAGACGAAGGCAGGAGGACATCACGGATTGATGCTGTCCAGGGTTATCTGGCACGAGCATACTAGGATGGCTTCTCTCTCAGGCTTCAGCGGGAGAACATCAGACACCGACCTCGGACAGACATCGGACAATAGCATGGGTCATCACAGGTTGATGTAATCCAGGGTCATCTAGCATGGGCATACTAGGACTGCCTCTCTATCAGGCCTTAAGCATAGCACAGGCTCAGCAGGATAACATCAGACACCGACCCAGGACAGACATCACAGTGTGGACCCCGGGGTACCAGCGGGACATCGGGACACAGGCAGAACATCTGGACACAGGCTGGACATCTGGACATATGCTGTGCATCTGAACATCAGGACACAGGCTGGACATCTGGACACAGGCTGGACATCAGGACATCTGGAAACGGGCTGGACATCAGGACATCTGAACACAGGCTGAACATCAGGGCACAGACTGGACATCAGGACATTGGACACAGGCAGGACATTGGAGCACTGGCATGACATCGGGACACCGCTGTGCTGGCCTAGGTCATCAGCTGGGACACGGATGGCACAGAACCAGTCAGCGGTTGTTGGTCTCCGGGAACCAGACAGCGGTCGCCAGTCTCCAGCCATTGGACACCATCTCCAGACAGTGGCTGTCAGGTCTCTAACTACGGCAGTCAGGCTCCAGAAATCGGACCTAGGAAGGTACTCAAGCTGGAATGTGCCAGCACCGCCGAGTTGGACTGGGGCCAGACTGAGTTAGCACTGCATAGCAGGCTGAGCACAGCATAGTAAAAGCTCAGCAAAAACACCGGATTCCATCTTTAAAGGACGAACCCAGGTTAGTTCACAGTCACTGGGTACAGGGTTTCAGACACAGAGGGACTTCAGGAACATAACACAGAGGACACAGTTCAGACAGGGTACAGGAATGGAAACAGGATCAAGGGTTTGGACCTGAGAATGCAGCCCTCAAGGAGGCGGAAAACAAAACATAACAGAAACGGGCCTGGATTTGTAACCTCCAGGAAAGGCGGATCTGGGTACTCAGCCCCCAGAGCAGGCGGAAGAACAGGGTCAGCTTTCCCAGAACTGAATGCAGACAGAACAGGAGCTGAACACCGCACACACATGGCAAGACTCAGATTTATTGTAAAGCTCTGGCAACGCCCAACAGGAAAGAGGGAGTTTATGTAGGAGCTGCCCCTCAAGAATAGGCTGGGGAAGGCAACTCAGGTGCACACACTAACCCTAATAAAAGCAGGGAAGGTGTGGCCACGACCACCCTAAGCACAAACAGAAACCATTACAGAACAGTTAACACAGGAACTGAGGCTTAGGGCACCTGACAGCGGCTGCAAGCCTGGACACATGTGGAAAGTCATGCACCAGCTGCAGAGGGCCTTGCAACCCGTGGATAGCTTCCACAGCGGCAGCCAGGAACCGCACATGCGGATGGTCACGCAGCAGAGCAAAGCCATCACAACACATGTACAGCTACACAGAGGAGCAGGGAACTGAGCTGCATCCATACAGGTAACAGACAACAGTATCCCTGCTAGTTAGGCGGAGAGGAGCAAAGGGTTAAAGCAGAGACATGCAGAGTAACACCGGAGAAACAAGGTACAAACCCACTGGCATTACATCCTCTAAAGAAGGAAATTGAGTTTTCCAAAACGTGTAAGACTAGGACTGGTTATCTTGCTCTGTGGACTATGTGACGTCACACGCTGCTGTACCTGTGCCCATATTGCATTGGTTTTTGTGTTCAGACACGTCACCGTCCAGGCCCGCCTGTTTGCTACATTGCAGCTCTACTTGCTTCTTTATTTCGCCAAGGACCTCCGAACAGCACCGAGTGCAGCTCTTGTTTCAAGTGGATGCAGCTAAGAACTTTGCTGGACTGCATAGCGGGGAATGGGGTAATTACATACTTCATTACTGTATAGTGTTTCCTCTGTTTGTTGAGGTTTTTAATGTGTAGCTGAATGTGTGAAGGAACAAATTAAGAAAGATTCTCCATTTTGTGCTTTGACTCCATTTTCTTGTTGGTTAAAGATAAATTCTGTTATTTAATTAGGTAAAAGGTTACAGCTGCCATGAAGTAATTTTATCTTGTTTTTCTTAAGTCTGTTATTCAACTAGGCTATGGTTCATAATTGGTATAAAGACCTTGAGTGTTCTGACTCGTGCCAGGGAGGGGACTCGGGGGTGTATCGCTATACAAGACTGAGGCACCTGTTAGTATGTCTTTTCTATGCCAAAAAGACACGACCATATCTGTAGTTTCCGTTTTTTTCTGTATCCTCATGGGTTAAGTTTTTCCTGCATTCTTATAGGTTAAGAACTGTGAGCGTGTTCTTATGCTGATTGGTTGAAGTATAATTTCTATAACTATGAAAAGTCATACACAATAAACGGGGGCCAGAGATCTGCTTGATCCCCCATACAGAGGCACATGTCTCCGTCTGGTCATTTTCAGTTGCCGGCAACGCCCTGTAGATTAATTTGGAAATCACTGAGTTAACCGTGAAGGATCACTTTAGATCCTCCCTCAACAAATGCATATTGGCACATACGCTACGATGGCAGGGCGGGCAGATTAGGCTGATCTCCATACTTTAATTTTTATAAATCACCTGTTTGCAGCCTGGTTTGTCACTACCCCAAAGTTTGCTATTCGGTGTACAGTGCACACAAACTACCTCATATTGTGTTTTTATTGGTTTTCATTTACATATATACCTAGTGTGCTGTTGATGTACTGTATACATAAAGTTTTTTACAATTTAGCATACTCGCTGTGAGTCCTATGTGTTCCTGGGAGTCTGGGACCGACATAATAGCGAGAAAGGTATATACCTATTTATGGTTTCCTGAGTGTATCTTATGTAAAGCACAGGTGTTTCTCATTTTGTCTAATTGGAATCCCCCCAAAAAATATTTGGTGCGGGCACAGAAGAGCATATCTCACAATTTTGCATCCCTTACAAAATAATTTTCCTCCTATTGACGCACATTGATTGTCTTTTGATTGCACCTATAAAGAATGATGCCAACAAAAACTGCCCACCCAAACATGATAGGATACCCTCACATTGAATTCTACCACATATGCAATATGATGACCCTCCTGTACCACCCACCTCAACTCCCCTGGAAAACTGTGATGACCCCAACACTGTATGATACTCAGCTGTCCAAATATGACCCCCACATAGCCCTACATACATTATAATGGCCCACAGACAGTATAATGGCCCCAACACAACCATCCACACTGTGTAATGGCCCCGCTAGCCCTTAAAACAATATAATCCACTCTACACAGCCTTCCAAACAGCATAAAAGCTCCTTCCCAGCCCTCCGCACGTTTCGATGGACCCCACATAAACCTTCACAATTTAATTACTCGCATTCATTATAATAGCCTTTCAAACAGTATAATGGGCTCTACATAGCCCTGAACACAGTATAATGGCCCCCACAAAGTGCTAAAAAAAGTATAATGGCCTTGCAAACAGTACAATGGCCCCCACATAACCCTTCAAATAGTATAATGTTACCACATAGTCCACTATATAGTATAATGGCCACCACATTGCCTTCCATTTAGTATAATAGTCCACACATACAATATAATGGGCCACAATGTACTCACTGATTTAAAATAATAAAATACTCAACTCTCCTGGTTTCCCTGCTTCTCCAGTCTCTATAGTCTGTGCTCTGAAACTCTTCACTTCTCAGCACAGCGACACAATTAAATGACGCACCTACAAAGGGAGAATGATGGTGACGGTTTCCCTATTTCATCATTGCTTTCAAATGTATTGGCATCCAGGATGCAGATACTATTGAACCTATGATGTTGGGTGGGACCCTCTGCCTCACAGACCCCATAGCAGCTGCAAGGTTTGTGCCATTGGCGGTGCGGCACTGCTTCCAACAACATTCTAGTCACCTCAGTACTCATCTGTCCAGATTGGAGTTGATTCAGGAAGATCCTCGCAGAAGTAACTCCAATCTAGCGACAAAGAAGGAAAAAATGGTCAGCTCAGCCACATATAGAAGATCCATGGAGAGGAAACGTGTGGTGCCACAGGAAAAAGGTAGGTACAGAAATTCCAGCATCCAAATCTTTATAAAACACTATTGAAAAAAATATTTATAAGGTCACAAGTCCAGTAACCGACTGATACACGCAAACACGTTTCCGACTGCTGTCTTTATTCATTGCACATACAATTGTGAATTGGTCACAAACATGATCAAACATGACCAATCACAAGGAAAGAAAGTCATAGCAGGTAGCAAAGAACTTGAGTAAAAAAGAGATTTGAAAACATGATAATCAGGGGTGCACAAAAAATGATGGGGCCGAGAAGAGCAGATCTCACTTTACAGCACTTACAGAGTAATGTTCCTCCTATTGAAGCCCTAGATTCCCCTTTAATTGCTCCTATAAAGTGTGATGCCAACTAAATTGCCCCCAAACACAGTAAGGTACCCCCAAAGTAAATTCCAACAGAGTACTCTCCGCATGCACAGTATGATGATCCTACTGTACATGGGGCTGGAACAAGGCATTTTGTTGCCCTAGACAGTTGAAGCCGATGCCCCCACCCACATGAACCCTCATCCCCACGTAAAGAAATAGGTCGGAGACTAATTTAACCCATTAGTGACTGAGCCAATTTGGTATTTAACCCCTTTACCCCAAGGGTGGTTTGCACGTTAATGACCGAGCCAATTTTTACAATTCTGACCACTGTCCCTTTATGAGGTTATAACTCTGGAACACTTCAACAGATGCCGTTGATTCTGACAATGTTTTCTCGTGACATATTGTACTTCTTGATAGTGGTAAAATTTCTTTGATATTACCTGCGTTTATTTGTGAAAAAAAAACAGAAATTTGGCGAAAATTTTGCAATTTTCCAACTTTGAATTTTTATGCAATTAAATCACAGAGATATGTCACACAAAATACTTAAGTAACATTTCCCACATATCTAATTTACATTAGCACAATTTTGGAACCAAAATTTATTTTTGTTAGGGAGTTAACGGTTAAAAGTTGACCAGCAATTTCTCATTTTTACAACACCATTTTTTTTTAGGGACCAAATCTCATTTGAAGTCATTTTTAGGGGTCTATATGATAGAAAATAACCAAGTGTGACACCATTCTAAAAACTGCACCCCTCCAGGTGCTCAAAACCACATTCAACAAGTTTATTAACCCTTCAGGTGTTTCACAGGAATTTTTGGAATGTTTAAATAAAAATGAACATTTAACTTTTTTGCACAAAAAATTTATTTCAGCTCCAATTTGTTTTATTTTACCAAGGGTAACAGGAGAAAATGGACCCCAAAAGTTGTTGTACAATTTGTCCTGAGTACGCTGATACCCCATATGCGGGGTAAACCACTGTTTGGGCGCAAGGGAAAGCTCGGAAGGGAAGGAGCGCCATTTGACTTTTCAATGCAAAATTGACTGGAATTGAGATGGGACGCCATGTTGCGTTTGAAGAGCTATTGATGTGCCTAAACATTGAAAGCCACCACATGTGACACCATTTTGGAAACTAGACACCCTAAGGAACTCATCTAGATGTGTTGTGAGAGCTTTGAACCCCCCTACAGTTTATAACGCAGAGCCGTGAAAATAAAAAAACATTTTCCCACAAAAATTATTTTTTAGTCCCCAGTTGTGTATTTTCCCAAGGGTAGCAGGAGAAATTGGACACCAAAAGTTGTTGTCCAATGTGTCCTGAGTACGCTGATACCCCATATGTTGGGGTAAACCCAGGGTCGTCTTGTTTGTGAGTTTGTGCTGCCCTAGGCACTTTTCGTGCTGCCTCCCCCATTGGTGACTATGACTAATGTAGACGCTGTCGGCAGTGACTTAGGCTACTTTCACATCACTGATTTTTGCCATTCACGGCAGATCCGGCAGGCAACACAATGGGTCAGCATAGGTATTTTCCTTTTAATGGGAGCAAACCTGGGGAATGACAAAGGTTTGTCCAAATAGCAATAACAATTAACAGTAAATACCATAATATTAATATACAACAAGATGCAAACATGAGAATGGACACCAGAGATAAGTGGGGCCAAATTCACTCTGAAGCCGCTTATCCCTCCCTACAAGTGACCCACACACCACGCCTGTCTCATTTGCAATTACAAAGCAAACATGCGTGCAGATGGGAGTAGTAGACCTCACCTTCTTGATATTTCCAAGGCTAGCACTGCATGGCACAGGAAAGTTGAGGTAAATATAAGATGGTAGGAGGAAATTCACCAAAATGCTCTGCTTCTCCTCTTTGGCACAGAAGTCAACCGGGCAGTAAACTCCAGGCGGCGTCCTACCCTGTGGCTACCACCCCACCGGCCCTGCGGAGAAATCATACTGTATGTAAGGTACAGTGGGCACATTACATACAGAACCAGAGACGTCGTCCGGCCCAATAACACCTTGCCCGTATGGCCCACTTATGGTCACCGCACCCAAGGCCACCTATGCAGCTATAGCTGTGAGGATGTACACGGGCAGAGCTGCCGTTCCAGAGTCTGGGAAAACTGGGTAGAGTTATTGTGGCAAACGTTGCCATTTTTTGGGCTTAATTTAGACTTTAAGAAGCTGCACAAACATCCCAACTATGACGCAGACCATCAACGGACACCACAAACCATCTCAAGCTGATAATCCGAGTGGTCAGACCTGTCTGAGGAAGCCAGCGCTACCCGAGGAAGTCTGTCCCCCCACTACCACCATCACGTAGGTATGTGATATTTCAGGTCTTAGAAACAATGAATGGGAAGAATAAGAAAATTAATAAACCGCCATATTGATCCTATAGTATGACAGCTACCAGCAGAAGAAAAACATATATAGCAAGGCCAAATCAGCAGGAGAAAAAGATGACGCCATAATGAGCATATAGTATGAAGGATGTCAGGCAAACAAAGGAAATCATACTGCTCAAAACAACAAAGGGCTCATGTCTCAGATCTCAATGGATGAACGGTTCAAGTTAAAAATTTTTGCTAAAATTAAATTGTAAATTTCGTTGTCAATAGAAACCAAAGTCATCAACAAATGAGGGCCGGATCCTGGATCATTCGAAAATCAAAAGGAAAAAAAAAAAAAATACATGCAGGCAAATCCAGTTTGTGTGACATTTATCACTCAGCAGTGTGTGCAGCTGCTCCACATCTGGACAGGCTCCTGACGAGACAGCGGATTGTGTCCGGCCGGATCTCCCCCCACATCTCGATCATGGCATCAGGGAGCTCCCGGACTGTGGCATTACTTGGTGGCAATTGCTGCACTGATCTAATATACGACATAAAACCCCAGAGACGGCATTGGATTCAGATCTAGTGATATGAGAGGGCCAGACACTGGCATCAATGCTGCCATCATCCGGGAGCTGGCTACACATGCTCACCACATGGGCATTATCTTGCACCAGGAGGAACACAGGGCTGACTGCACCATTCAAAGTCTAATTATGGCTCTGAGAATTTAATCTTGGTATGCACCACCATTAAGGGCACTGTTGGCATCTTTTGGATGTTTATTTAACCCTCTTTGGAACTGCTTACCTGGGTCATCACTGAGTCTGACCCACTACACAAGGCACAGGGTGGGCAGTATGATAGGTGATGCCAGGCACAGGGTGGGCAGTATGATGGGTGATGCCAGGCACAGGGTGGGCAGGGAGATTTGTGATGCCAGGCACAGGGTGGGCAGGGTGATAAGTGACAGGTGATGCCAGGCACAGGGTGGGCAGTATGATGGATGATGCCAGGCACAGAGTGAGCAGTATGATGGGTGATGCCAGGCACAGGGTGGGCAGGGTGATGAGTGATGCCAGGCACAGGGTAGGCATGGTGATGAGTGATGCCAGGCACAGGGTAGACAGGGTGATGCCAGGCACAGGGTGGGTATCCCCATAATGTCCAAACCAGACCAGAGGCAGATATCTATATATTACACCCCCCTCCCTGGACTGGGTGCAAATAATGCCAGTGCTGCTTCTGCTGTCTGTGCTCCAGCTTCCAGACAGAAACGAGCCTGAGGAGTCTGAGGGAAGTGGTGAGTCGCTGACAGAGCCATACAGCAAGCAGCGTGGTGGCAGGAAGGAGATCATGTTTACTCACTGTGTACTGCTCTGCCGCTGTGAGTCTCAGGCCAGCAATGTGTGTCCCAGCCAGGTCGGGAGACAGGGCGCCACCATTCCACCTCAGCCCCACCCCCGGTAAGTGGATTGTGTGTCAGCAGGAAGTAGGGAGAGTCGGCACCAGCATCACCTGTACTGACTGCCGCTCTGCCGCCCCCTGTCTTCAGGGATGCACCGACATCCTCTCCTCAGCAGTGACTCGCTGGTGACCCAATCCCCCCCACAGCAGCCAGAAGACTGAGGTGGGTGGGCGGGGCGACCCCAAACTTTTGCAAAAAAAAATAATTATTTTTTTTAAAGTTGCTCAGGTGCCGCCCCCCTCGAATTGTCCCACCCTAGGCACATGCCTTCAAGTGCCTAGTGGCAAATACAGCCCTGCTCCCTGCTGAGCTTCTCGGTGAGGTCCTCACAACTGATGTTGGTGTTCTAGATGTTATTTCTCTCTGTCCCCAGATGGTATTTATAGGACAAACCCGTATGACTGATGGCCTGAGGCTTTTTACAGGGACCCTACGATGCCCCAGCCCCCACAACTTGCCACCGTGCCTCCTGGATGTAAGGTCAGGCAGCTAACGTGGAATTAACTGTCCTGCCGGTCTCTGAAGCAAGGCTTGGAGACGATTGCTTCCTCGGTGTTCCAGCCACCGGCTTCTGCGCCTCAGGAGGCAGCCATTTGCAGGGCAGAACTCCTTCTGGTTTTCCTCTCTTTGTGCTATGACTTCGTTTCTCACCCGCTACAATACAATTCTCTTTCGTGTCCTTCCTTAGGATGCTGCCGCACGTGGGGTAGGCGCAGCTCCGTGACCTGTTATGAATAGGTAATTCAGAACCACAATGGACCTTGAAGTTCAGAGCACACAAAGTGACCTGACAATAACCAAAAAACATAGGACGAGCTCTGAGACGTGGGAACTCTGCTGACCGCAATCCCTAATCCTATCACACACACTAGAGGTAGCCGTGGATTGCGCCTAACGCTCCCTATGCAACTCGGCACAGCCTGAGAAACTAGCTAGCCCTGAAGATAGAAAAATAAGCCTACCTTGCCTCAGAGAAATTCCCCAAAGGAAAAGGCAGCCCCCCACATATAATGACTGTGAGTAAGATGAAAATACAAACACAGAGATGAAATAGATATAGCAAAGTGAGGCCCGACTTACTGAATAGACCGAGGATAGGAAAGATAGCTTTGCGGTCAACACAAAAACCTACAAACAACCACGCAGAGGGGCAAAAAGACCCTCCGCACCGACTAACGGTACGGAGGTGCTCCCTCTGCGTCTCAGAGCTTCCAGCAAGCAAGATAAACCAAAATAGCAAGCTGGACAGAAAATATAGCAAACAAAAGTAACACAAGCAGAACTTAGCTAATGCTGAGCAGACAGGCCACAGGAACGATCCAGGAGAACATTGACTGGAGGCCAGGATCAAAGCACTAGGTGGAGTTAAATAGAGCAGCACCTAACGACTTAACCTCATCACCTGAAGAAGGAAACTCAGAAGCCGCAGTACCACTCACATCCACCAACGGAAGCCCATAGACAGAATCAGCCGAAGTACCACTTGTGACCACAGGAGGGAGCTTGACCACAAAATTCACAACAGTACCTTCCCCTTGAGGAGGGGTCACCGAACCCTCACCAGAGCCCCCAGGCCGACCAGGATGAGCCACATGAAAGGCACGAACAAGATCGGCAGCATGGACATCAGAGGCAAAGACCCAGGAATTATCTTCCTGACCATAACCCTTCCACTTAACCAGATACTGGAGTTTCCGTCTCAAAACACGAGAATCCAAAATCTTCTCCACTATATACTCCAACTCCCCCTCCACCAAAACCGGGGCAGGAGGATCAACAGATGGAACCATAGGTGCCACGTATCTCCGCAACAATGACCTATGGAATACGATATGGATGGAAAAAGAATCTGGAAGAGTCAAACGAAAAGACACAGGATTAAGAACCTCAGAAATCCTATACGGACCAATGAAACGAGGCTTAAACTTAGGAGAGGAAACCTTCATAGGAATATAACGAGTTGACAACCAAACCAAATCCCCAACACGAAGTCGGGGACCCACACAGCGTCTGCGATTAGCGAAACGTTGAGCCTTCTCCTGGGACAAGGTCAAATTGTCCACTACATGAGTCCAAATCCGCTGCAACCTGTCCACCACAGTATCCACACCAGGACAGTCCGAAGACTCAACCTGCCCTGAAGAGAAACGAGGATGGAACCCAGAATTGCAGAAAAACGGCGAAACCAAGGTAGCCGAGCTGGCCCGATTATTAAGGGCGAACTCAGCCAACGGCAAAAAGGACACCCAATCATCCTGATCAGCAGAAACAAAACATCTCAGATATGTTTCCAAGGTCTGATTGGTTCGTTCAGTCTGGCCATTTGTCTGAGGATGGAAAGCCGAGGAAAAAGACAAATCAATGCCCATCCTAGCACAAAAGGCTCGCCAAAACCTCGAAACAAACTGGGAACCTCTGTCAGAAACGATGTTCTCTGGAATGCCATGTAAATGAACCACATGCTAGAAGAACAATGGCACCAAATCAGAGGAGGAAGGTAATTTAGACAAGGGTACCAAATGGATCATCTTAGAGAAGCGATCACAAACTACCCAAATGACCGACATTTTTTGAGAGACGGGGAGATCCGAAATAAAATCCAGAGATATGTGTCCAAGGCCTCTTCGGGACCGGCAAGGGCAAAAGCAACCCACTGGCACGAGAACAGCAGGGCTTAGCCCGAGCACAAATCCCACAGGACTGCACAAAAGAAAGCACATCCTGCGACAGAGACGGCCACCAAAAGGATCTAGCCACTAAATCTCTGGTACCAAAGATTCCAGGATGACCAGCCAACACCGAACAATGAACCTCAGAGATAACTTTATTCGTCCACCTATCAGGGACAAACAGTTTCTCCGCAGGGCAACGATCAGGTTTATTAGCCTGAAATTTTTGCAGCACCCGCCGCAAATCAGGGGAGATGGCAGACACAATTACTCCCTCTTTGAGAATACCCGCCGGCTCAGGCAAACCCGGAGAGTCGGGCACAAAACTCCTAGACAGGGCATCCGCCTTCACATTTTTAGAGCCCGGAAGGTACGAAACCACAAAGTCAAAACGGGAGAAAAACAGCGACCAACGAGCCTGTCTAGGATTCAACCGTTTGGCAGACTCGAGATAAGTCAAGTTCTTGTGATCAGTCAAGACCACCACGCGATGCTTAGCTCCTTCAAGCCAATGACGCCACTCCTCGAATGCCCACTTCATGGCCAGCAACTCTCGATTGCCAACATCATAATTTCGCTCAGCAGGCGAAAACTTCCTGGAAAAGAAGGCGCATGGCTTAATCATCGAGAAATCAGAACCTCTTTGCGACAAAACAGCCCCCGCTCCAATTTCAGAAGCATCAACCTCGACCTGGAACGGAAGCGAAACATCTGGTTGACACAACACAGGGGCAGAAGAAAAACGACGCTTTAACTCTTGAAAAGCTTCCACAGCAGCAGAAGACCAATTGACCACATCAGCACCCTTCTTGGTCAAATCGGTCAATGGTTTAGCAATACTAGAGAAATTACAGATGAAGCGACGATAAAAATTAGCAAAGCCAAGGAACTTTTGCAGACTCTTCAGAGATGTCGGCTGAGTCCAATCATAAATGGCCTGGACCTTAACAGGGTCCATCTCGATAGAAGGGGAAAAAATGAACCCCAAAAATGAAACCTTCTGAACACCAAAGAGACACTTTGATCCCTTCACAAACAAAGAATTAGCACGCAGGACCTGGAACACCATTCTGACCTGCTTCACATGAGACTCCCAATCATCCGAGAAGACCAAAATATCATCCAAGTATACAATCAGGAATTTATCCAGGTACTCTCGGAAGATGTCATGCATAAAGGACTGAAATACTGATGGCGCATTGGCAAGTCCGAATGGCATAACTAGGTACTCAAAATAGCCCTCGGGCGTATTTAATGCAGTTTTCCATTCATCGCCCCGTTTAATACGCACAAGATTATATGCACCACGAAGATCTATCTTGGTGAACCAACTAGCCCCCTTAATCCGAGCAAACAAATCAGATAGCAGCGGCAAGGGGTACTGAAATTTGACCGTGATTTTATTTAGAAGGCGGTAATCAATACAAGGTCTCAGCGAACCATCCTTCTTGGCCACAAAAAAGAACCCTGCTCCCAATGGCGATGACGACGGGCGAATATGACCCTTCTCCAAAGATTCTTTTACGTAACTCCCCATAGCGGCGCGTTCAGGTACAGATAAATTAAACAGTCGACCCTTGGGAAACTTACTACCAGGAATCAACTCGATAGCACAATCACAAACCCTATGAGGAGGTAGGGCATTGGACTTGGGCTCATCGAATACATCACGGTAATCGGACAAGAACTCTGGGACCTCAGAAGGGGTGGATGATGAGATAGACAGAAATGGAACATCACCATGTACCCCCTGACAACCCCAGCTGGACACAGACATTGATTTCCAATCTAATACTGGGTTATGGACTTGTAGCCATGGCAACCCCAACACGACCACATCATGCAGATTATGCAACACCAGAAAGTGAATATCCTCCTGGTGCGCAGGAGCCATGCACATGGTCAGCTGGGTCCAATACTGAGGCTTATTCTTGGCCAAAGGCGTAGCATCAATTCCTCTCAATGGAATAAGACACTGCAAGGGCTCCAAGACAAACCCACAGCGCCTAGCAAACTCCAAGTCCATCAAATTCAGGGCAGCGCCTGAATCCACAAATGCCATGACAGAATAGGAAGACAAAGAGCAGATCAAAGTAACGGACAAAAGAAATTTCGACTGTACCGTACCAATGGTGGCAGACTTAGCGAACCGCTTACTGCACTTAGGACAATCAGAGATAGCATGAGTGGAATCACCACAGTAGAAACACAGCCCATTCTGACATCTGTGTTCTTGCCTTTCAGCTCTGGTAAAAGTCCTATCGCACTGCATAGGCTCAGGTTCATGCTCAGATAATACCGCCAAATGGTGCACAGATTTACGCTCACGCAAGCGTTGACCGATCTGAATGGCCAAAGATATAGACTCATTCAGACCAGCAGGCATAGGAAATCCCACCATGACATCCTTAAGGATTTCAGAGAGACTCTTTCTGAAAATAGCTGCCAGCGCACATTCATTCCATTGAGTGAGCACGGACCACTTTCTAAACTTCTGACAATAAATCTCTATCTCATCCTGACCCTGACACAGAGCCAGCAAATTTTTCTCTGCCTGATCCACTGAATTAGGTTCATCGTACAGTAATCCGAGTGCCAGAAAAAACGCATCAATATTACATAATGCAGGATCTCCTTGCGCAAGGGAAAATGCCCAGTCTTGAGGGTCGCCACGTAATAAAGAAATAATGATCTTAACTTGTTGAACTGGGTCACCAGAGGAGCGGGGTTTCAATGCCAGAAACAGTTTGCAATTATTTTTGAAACTCAGAAATTTAGCTCCATCTCCAGAAAACAAATCAGGAATAGGAATTCTTGGTTCTAACATAGAATTCTGAGCCACAAAGTCTTGAATATTTTGTACTCTTGCAGTGAGATGATCCACACATGAAGACAGACCTTTAATGTCCATCACTACACCTGTGTCCTGAACCACCCAAATGTCTAGGGGGAAAAAAAGGCAAAACACAGTGCAAAGAAAAAAAAAAATGGTCTCAGAACTTCTTTTTTCCCTCTATTGAGAAGCATAGTACTTTGGGCCTCCAGTACTGCTATGAATAGGTAATTCAGAACCACAATGGACCTTGAAGTTCAGAGCACACAAAGTGACCTGACAATAACCAAAAAACATAGGACGAGCTCTGAGACGTGGGAACTCTGCTGACTGCAATCCCTAATCCTATCACACACACTAGAGGTAGCCATGGATTGCGCCTAACGCTAGTGGTAGACTGGTAGACTACGGTGGTAGACTGAGACCAGAGAGGAGATGTAGGGTGGTGCTGAGTCATGGAGTGCTTTGTGGATGAGGGTAGTAGTTTTGTACTGGATTCTGGAGTGGATAGGTAGCCAGTGTAATGACTGGCACAAGGTAGAGGCATCGGTGCAACGGTTGATGAGGAATATGATCCTGGCAGCAGCATTCAGGACAGATTGGAGCGGGGAGAGTTTGGTAAGAGGGAGGCCGATTAGTAGAGAGTTACAATAGTCCAGACGAGAATGAATAAGTGAAACAGTAAGAGTTTTTGCAGAGTCTAAAGTAAGAAAAGGGCGAATTCTAGAAATGTTTTTGAGATGCAGATAAGAGCGAGCCAGTGATTGGATATGGGGGGTGAATGAAAGGTCAGAATCAAGGATGACCCCAAGGCAGCGGGCATGTTGCTTTGGAGTAATGGTGGAACCGCACACGGAGATGGCAATGTCAGGCAAAGGTAGGTTAGTAGAGGGAGAGAACACGAGGAGTTCAGTTTTTGACAGGTTTAGTTTCAGATAGAGGGAGGACATGATGTTAGAGACAGCGGTAAGACAATCACTGGTGTTTTCTAATAAGGCAGGCGAGATATCAGGAGCAGAAGTGTATAATTGGGTGTCATCAGCATAGAGATGGTACTGGAAACCAAATCTACTGATTGTTTGTCCAATAGGGGCAGTATACAACGAGAAGAGGAGGGGGCCTAGGACTGATCCTTGAGGAACCCCAACAGTAAGGGGAAGGTGAGAAGAGGAGGAACCAGCAAAACATACAGTGAAGGATCGGTCAGAGAGATAGGAGGAGAACCAAGAGAGAACGGTGTCCTTGAGGCCGATGGAGCGGAGCATAGTGAGGAGGAGCTGATGATCCACAGTATCGAATGCTGCAGAGAGATCGAAGAGAATTAGCATGTAGCAGAATTAGCAGAGTAGTGACCATTAGATTTAGCTGTTAGTAGGTCATTAGAGACTTTAGTGAGGGCAGTTTCAGTAGAGTGTAAAGAGCGGAAGCCAGATTGAAGAGGGTCGAGAAGAGAGTTATCTGAGAGATAGCGGGTAAGACGGGAGTGGACCAGGCGTTCGAGGAGTTTAGAGATGAAGGGAAGATTAGAGACAGGTCTATAATTAGCGGCACAGTTTTGGTCGAGGGATGGTTTTTTAAGTAATGGATGTATGATGGCATGCTTAAATGAGGAGGGAAAAATACCGGAAGTGAGGGAAAGGTTGAATATTTTTGTTAGGTGAGAGGTGACAGCCGGGGAAAGGGACTGGAGGAGATGTGACGGAATGGGGTCACTGGTGCAAGTGGTCGGGTGAGAAGATGCAAGGAGCTTGCTTACTTCTTCTTCTGTAACTGGTTCAAAGTCAGAGAGTGAACTAGATGCAGTGGGGGAGGGAGGACAGTGCATGGTATGAAGAGATTGGGGGATGATTTCCTGTCGAATGTGGTCAATTTTTTCTTTGAAGTAATTGGCCAGATCGTCAGCGCGGAGATCCGTGGTTGGGGCCTGCTCTCTTGGGTTGAGTAGGGACTGGAACGTGTCAAAGAGACGTTTAGGGTTATTGGACAGGGAGGTGATGAGGGTGTTGAAATAGGTTTGTTTGGAGAGGTGAAGGGCAGAATTGTATGTCTTTAGCATGAACTTGTAATGGATGAAGTCTACGGGTAGATTAGATTTTCTCCAAAGGCACCTTTATAATGATTGCTATGAGTCACACAGCCCAGGTCGAATCTGTCCAAACCAAAGCTCAATGCTTGGTAAACAGGTGGAATCAAACAGCCATTCACCAATATCGTCCTGTGCAAAGAGAGCAAACCGCGCTGAGGAAGAAGCACAGCCGTGCTTGTGAAAGGGCGCTGAGTCTTACGGTTTTATCAAGTCACATGATGCCGGCATGTGTATGTCACCGGAAGTGACGTGAATGATGACAGATGTCGCCACTGGGCTCCATATTGGTGACGAACAAGTAACACTTCCTGCTGTTAAATTGTTTCTATGTTTGTTCACATATTATTAGCGTGTCTATATCATCAATTGTTAAATAAATAAGGCAGCACACTGCAGCGCTAGAACATACAAACTTGAAATACGAAATTTGAACTGCATTACTGCACTAGAAATATGAAAAAAGAGCGTTTAGCGCATAAAAATGGCCAATTTTATGTGTACCTGGTAGCCACTTTACGGCATCTCTCTTATACCAGGTCCTACGCTTGCCTTACCTCGCTGAGAATAAACGTCTCCATCTGAATGGGTACATGTGAAACCTCTTCCTAGACTAAAATTCTCTCTCTCTATGGAGGGGTATTGGACCTGCTGTAATTAAAACACCTGTGGCTAGAAGGCGGAGTGCACGATCAGAAGGCTAGAGAATACATTTCAAAAACCTGACCTGCACATCCAAACATAGACTAAGTGTGAACAGGTGCTGAACCTAGAGTCGCCAACTCGTATATAGTTAAATAAATAAGGCAGCACACTGCAGCGCTAGAACATACAAACTTGAAATACGAAATTTGAACTGCATTACTGCACTAGAAATATGAAAAATGAGAGCGTTTAGAGCATAAAAATGGCCAATTTTATGTGTACCTGGTAGCCACTTTACGGCATCTCTCTTATACCAGGTCCTACGCTTGCCTTACCTCGCTGAGAATAAACATCTCCATCTGAATGGGTACATGTGAAACCTCTTCCTAGACTAAAATTCTCTCTCTCTATGGAGGGGTATTGGACCTGCTGTAATTAAAACACCTGTGGCTAGAAGGCGGAGTGCACGATCAGAAGGCTAGAGAATACATTTCAAAAACCTGACCTGCACATCCAAACATAGACTAAGTGTGAACAGGTGCTGAACCTAGAGTCGCCAACTCGTATATAGTTAAATAAATAAGGCAGCACACTGCAGCGCTAGAACATACAAACTTGAAATACGAAATTTGAACTGCATTACTGCACTAGAAATATGAAAAATGAGAGCGTTTAGCGCATAAAAATGGCCAATTTTATGTGTACCTGGTAGCCACTTGTTCAGCACCTGTTCACACTTAGTCTATGTTTGGATGTGCAGGTCAGGTTTTTAATAATAATCTTTATTTTTATATAGCGCTAACATATTCCGCAGCGCTTTACAGTTTGCACACATTATCATCGCTGTCCCCGATGGGGCTCACAATCTGAATTCCCTATCAGTATGTCTTTGGAATGTGGGAGGAAACCGGAGTACCCGGAGGAAACCCACGCAAACACGGAGAGAACATACAAACTCTTTGCAGATGTTGTCCAGGGTGGGATTAGAACCCAGGACTCCAGCGCTGCCAGGCTGCTGTGCTAACCACTGCGCCACCGTGCTGCCCTTGAAATATATCATCAATTGTGACCTAAACAATGGTGAGTATCGCCCTTAGGTATTATACTAGTGAGAAGCCAGGAAGAACAAGTATAGTAAGATCACATGAGCGATCTTTCGCAATGTTCATTTTTGTTATTTTCTGTAAAGTAGTTAAAAATGATATACATTTCTCTTCATGTTTTGAATTAGAAAACAGTGTGCAATGTTCCCAATGCTGGAAATCAAAACTAGTATGAAGATTTTGGGATTAACTCATGTTTTTGAACATACTGCTATTATTTTCAACACTACTGTATTCAGGTCATACGACAGGCAAATAGAGGGAGAGGAAATTGGGGAAAACATCCTAGTAGGGTGGACGGTAGGACAGAAGAACATTCAGTGAGGCTTGGAGGGACGCCTAGTTTAAGATCATGCATAGAGCAATCTTGGCCTTTAATATACCAATATCCAAAAATGAGAAATCTTCTGACATTATTGTCCAAAATGCAAACTTAAAGATTCAGACTTACTACATGGATTGTGGAGTTGCCCTTAAAGGGAACCTGTCACCCCGTTTTTTCAGATTGAGCTATAAATACTGTTAAATAGGGCCTGCGCTGTGTGTTACTATAGTGTATGTAGTGTACCCCGATTACCCATGTATGCTGAGAAATACATTACCAAAGTCGCCATTTTCGCCTGTCAATCAGGCTGGTCAGGTCGGGTGGGCGTGTTCACAGCGCTCTTTTCTTCCCAAGCTTTCCGTTGGTGGCGTAGTGGTGTGCGCATGTCCAGTTTCCGAATTCCCTGCGCCCACGTGAAGACACAGCGCGCGATCTGCGCTGTCATCCCTTTCATCGGTGGGGGCGGCCATCTTCCTGGGGCCGCGCGTGCGCAGATAGAGTGCTCTGCTGCACGGGGCTTCAGAAAAATGGCCGCGGGATGCCGCGCGTGCGCACAAGAGATCGCGGCGGCCATTTTCCCAAAGCCGAGTTTGTGAACACGCCCACCCGACCTGACCAGCCTGATTGACAGGCGAAACCGGCGACTTTGGTAATGTATTTCTCAGCATACATGGGGAATCAGGGTACACTACATACACTATAGTAACACACAGCGCAGGCCCTATTTAACAGTATTTATAGCTCAATCTGAAAAAACGGGGTGACAGGTTCCCTTTAAGTACAAGAATTCTGGAAAGACATGAAGCGTATATTGGAAAATACGAGTGTTCCTCTATATCTGTTACTATTTCTTTTCCATTACTGGAGAAGGAAAAACTAACCCCAATATTCCATACAATCTGTAGCTGATCAGCCCTAGGAATGTTCTCAGTGTACTTATGGAAGTAGGCACAATTGCTTAGCTTATGGCCTTTAACCCTTTCTGGTGTTCTGTGTTTCAGCTGAGGTGAAATGCCGCGACCTAAGAAAACAACTTTTTCCTCTTTTTTTCCCCCTGTTTATCTCTTGAAACGTTACATCCTTCGTGGTACAAAAAGATTAGCAAAGAATCTGTTTCAATTAGACATACCCGGTTGCTCTCTGCTCAGGGGATATTGTCTAACACACACCGGTACAGTACCTGGCTTCAATTTGATGGATACTTGTGTTATCCTTAACAAACCAACATCTCTCTTATCCTTTACCTATACTGCAGCTGTTTGCTCGATCATTTGCTGATTGTCCTCATCTTTGTCAATTAGCAGTTTTTCATCATCTAGCTAAATTAGCGACATCATAGTGGAGAGGGTTGCTCCAGACAATGGACCTGCAACAGTAATACTTTTCTTCCAACCAATTAATAACTGCATTCATTGCACTCAGGATATCAGCACCTATCAAGGACATTTATCTAAGACTAGCAATTGGGCACACATTATCATTGCTGTCCCCGATGGGGCTTACAATCTAGAATCCCTATCAGTATATCTTTGGAATGTGGGAGGAAACCGGAGAACCCGGAGGAAACCCATGCAAACACGGGGAGAACATACAAACTCTTTGCAGATGTTGTCTTGGGTGGGATTAGAACCCAGGACCCCAGTGCTGCAAGACTGTAGTGCTATCAACTGAGCCACCGTGCTGCCATTAATATAACAAATATACAAATATAAAACTTCCTGCACTCAATGATAGTATAAACAATTTGAGAGGAGTCTGTGGTCCGTGCTATTCACGCATTCTTGGGTTCTGTTTCATGCAAGGGATGGACTGCTCCATCTGTCCCTACACCCTGGACCAGGGGTCCCCAACTCCAGGCCTCGAGGGCCGCCAACAGTGCAGGTTTGCAGGATTTCTTTAGTATTGCATCAGTGGTAATGTGATCATCTGCACAGGTGATGATTCCAACCCCTGTGCAATACTAAGGAAATCCTGAAAACCTGCACTGTTGGCGGCCCTCGAGGCCTGGAGTTGGGGACCACTGCCCTGGACTGTTTTCACTGTCATGAATCGTTGTGGCATATCCATGTTCTTATATCAGTACGACTCGCCCATGTATCAATCAGGCATTTTAATTGTGTGAAAGTGATAGCCATCCTGTGGGGACCACTATTTTTGTTTACTCTTCTCTGGTGAACAATCCCATTTTTCCTTTTCTTCTCTTCCCCTGTGATATATACCTGTCCCCTGCACCGCAGTTTTCACAGCATTATAAATACATCCGGAGGTATATTCACTATAACAGGGGTTGGCTTTTGCTGCTTCTTTTGCTTTCCTTCTCTTAAATCTGGTCCTCTATCCTCCTAAACATGGGAAGGGACTGATCGAGTGTAGCATAGATACATTCTGGCCTCACTCTTCTCTTAATCCTGTCAGGAACATATTTTTAAGAAACCTAACTTCCCTAGGATTCTTCAGGTCATAATCATGATCTGTGGACACTGCTGTACATCTAGCATAAAACCTGTCAATAGGCTCCTCTGAACCCTGAAATACTTTTGGTAATCCTGAAGCTAAGTCCTCTGTCTGCTTTCTGGCAACCACAAGTAACCTGGCTAGAAATTTCTGTGCCGACTCCCTAGTTTTCTTGTCTGCTGGCATCTCCTGTATTATGGCATTCACCTGAATTGCTTTTATTTTCTCAGCTAGCGACACTCCATCAGAGATGCAGCATAATGGTTCCTAATCATTCCACGCAGCATCATAGTTATCAGCTGTACCCTCCATGGCTTTATAAAAACCCAAGGGGATTTTTATACGGGTCTGGGAAACTATTCGCCATGGCAAGTTGCTCAGATCTGCTCCATGGTTTATACTAATCAGTGGTATCTATCTTTGTGTTTTCCTCTCCAATCTCCGGGGGTTTGCTTGTGGTCTGTGTCATTACAGGGAGGGCTATCACAGTGTCACCCCTCTCAGTCATAGCACAGAAGTCATATTGGGTTTTTCCTTTATCTTGTGGCTTGTTACATTTATTACAGATCCAGGTAGTGGATCTCATGGCTCTTTTATCCCTCTGCCTATCCTGTTGATTGCCTGCGTGCACTGGGGGTTGTGGGTGTGTGGGACTACTTTCTGTAGCCCCCACCAACCCTTCACTGGACTGGTCCTCTCCTATACACCTCCATTCGCTGTCTACTCTGCTTTATTGTCACCTGCAGGTGTAGGGGTAGTCTGATACCTGTCCTCACTTCCTTAGGCAAGGGCTTCCTTCTGCTGTCGGGGACTGTTTATTGGAGTGGAAAACTTATCCGGGGATCCCTTTGGTAGGCCAGGGTATTGATTTGTAGTTGAATGCGTAGGAGAGGAAACGTATGCTGGGAAGCCTGCCTGCATTTGCATTGCGACTGACGCTGGAATCATCCTTCCTTTTCACATGCACTCACTCTTTACTGGGCTGCTGCTGGAAGGGGGCTGATCTCATCCCCCCCTGTTACAGGGGCGGAGGGAGCTGCTCAGACACTAACTCGGTAAGGGGGGCTGCCTGTGCCTGCGGGGGAATGCTGCAAATCACCTCATATATGCTCACATTGTAACTTCATCACGTTCCTCATTCTCAGTATTTAAAATGGACCATGTCATTCAGAGGTTCTTATCCACACTACAACTTGCATCCTAAAGTCATATTTATCATTCCATGTGGCATGCTTCATACTTAAATGCTTCCATCTCTCAACATCCATTCCTTGGCATTCCTGCCTTTTCTAGAACTATGAGCGGTATCCTTATCTGCTTTATTTCCCACCAGGTCCTTTATCTTATATCTCGGATCCGTAATCTATCCTGACCTGGTTAATCTATCACCCATAACGGCTGTCAAAGGTAGCGACCCCTATCTTCAGCCCTGTTATGTATAAGCTGGATCCCACTGGTCTACTATCATAGCCAGCAATCCTGCTTCCAAAGCAATAAGCTGAACTGCAGTCCTCTGTTCTGTCCTGATGCTGATGCACACTGTCCTGAAAAAGTAGATCATTATGAACAACGCAGTTCCAACCACAAGCGCTATATACTCCTCATACATCTGGATCTGAGTCCTCACTAGACTCTGAATATGCAAGGTCTATTCCTGAATCCACTCTGGGTTCAATAAGATAATATTCATCCGTGACATTATCTTTCCACCTTGGCATATACCATCTAGAGTCTAATATATCTACCCAGCTTCTGATCAATCCATGAGGATGAGTTACTATATGACAAGAGTATTCTCTGCGCCTAAACTGGTGAACTCAACATAGACCCTTTTCACACAGCATGGGGTGCGCACATGGGAAGCATTTGTCTGATTTTTTCAATCGCATCCATACACGCAGTATTTCAGTACTTTCTCGCTCCTCACATTTTATCAAAATGCTATAGTGCCAATGGACAAAAACATAAATCACATCTATCTGTGGAATCTCTTACTTGGTTCACTATATCCTCTAATTCATTTCCTATCGGAGTACGGGATTGTATACAAAAATGAGCATTCATGTTCACAGATTGTCTTCACGTGCTCTTTCCCACTTCACTACAAACTCCCACCCAGGACCTTCCTGTAAGTTTTTTTTCAAATAGCAACTAACCCGAGAATTTTATCTTACTCACTGCTTTTAATGAGAAGGCTATTTATATACTGAGCACACATCATTTAGTCTCCATACATCATATCATGAGTGCTGCTCCGTACCCCACAACATAGATTCAACAATATATCAGAAAGAAACAGTATAATCAGAACAGTTCAGCGCAGAACTATCAGTACTACTTATCAATTATCAACTGACAAGGCACCAATAAACTCAACTAATATAATTAACTAACCAAAAGCAGAATAAGAGTACTAAAGAAGTAAAGAAACAATAGAACAAACATAGTACAAATATAGCATAGCAGAACAGAGCAGGATCAATACTCTTCACTTACAATCTTTACAGTATTAACAAACATTGACATCGTTACAAACAGATAGACAGAGGAACCCTTATTATAGAGACAAAACAAATGATGGAAAATCATCGTACTTCATAATGAAACAAAAACAATTGTTAACAGCACTTAAACAAACAACATACAAAACAGACAAAGACAAGTAAGAGACAACAAAACAAATACCAGATACTTTCTTTTACCTGAGGGCTTTCCCGTTAGAAATCCCCAAAGACTGACTCTAGAAAGCCTCCTTTCCCGGAGAGAAAACTGTGTGAGTAATAAATCTACTCACTTACCCGGAATTTGGTTTTCTGTTCAGGATGGAGGCAGTCAATTGTTCAGTCTAAGATGAATGTCGAAGGAGAAATTATATTATCCCGCTGAAGGCCTCCAAGTTGTTACAGAAGGGATTTCCAACCTACTCAGGTGTTCTGTCTTTAGGTACCTACGCAATGAAGCAATAATCAGAGAGACACACGCTCGTTGTCTGTCCAAATAGTCTCTGGTCTTTATTTTTAGGGCTGGGCTTATAAAGGCCCAAGGTCAAAAGGAAATGTAGAGTTAAATAATAAATTGGCAAGGAGATATATTATACAATTAGTTGTCATACACATCCTGGTATACAAGAGAGATCACGAGAAGAATGGGGGGGGGGGGGGTGTTGCTCTGCACATGTCTGCATTTTATTAGATTTTGGCTGAACATTCTGGAAAACAGACATAGAATCAGCGATTATGAGAAATTCTGACCACTACTATGTGGAATGTCCAGGAAACTGTCCACAAGGAGAGACATATGATAACATCTTGCACAACACTTTGTTATTCTGATATTTTTCTGGTATTTAACAAAATGAAGATTAACCATTTCTTTAACAGTAATTGCCAAAAGAGGCTTCTTACAAGATTAGTTTTCTGAATCTATTCCAAATTGGAAAGAGACAATCTGCCAAGTGACGGCCATATTCCATCTGGAAAGGATGAACGCAGAACGTGATAAGGAGAGATATGGAAAATTGCTTATGATAAATTGGAAAGACTTTGTACTCAGTTATTATAAAAAGGAGGAACTTCATAAAATCATGAGACCCATTGACCAGACCAGTTCATATTTACTGGAAGACTTGGGTGGAACATTGGGGAACTTAAATATAATTGATCCAAATGTGGAGGGAAAAGGGGGGAGAGATACCGGCTAACAGAACATTGTATAGAGATTAAATAAGGAAGTGCAACATCCGAGGGGTTACTGTGGTCAAGAGCATGATAGGATAGAAATGAACACTGGAAATATTTTCTCTGTAATCAATCCCATGAGTATATTTTGCAAGAATAAGGTTGCAAAGGTCCTGAGACAGCTCACTGGTTTTACCCATCATGAGATTTTTTTTTGTGTGACATTCCGGTGAGGATTTCATGTCAATAGTACATTTCATGTCAAACAGAACTTAATATTTAGTACAGAAACCTTTGCTTGCAATTAGAGGTCAGACGTTTCCAAGGCAATCTTGCCTTGCACAGGCATGTACTACGGAGGACACAGCATAAACTTCAACCCAATATTGTGGCCAGCATGCAGCCAGCGGGTAAGGGTGAATCAAACACCCGAAAACCACGCCCATATGACCGCAAACTTGTCCCGCCAAATTCAGGTGACAGGTTCCCTTTAAGTTTCAGCTCCCTCCAATGTTTTTCTGGAGACTGGCTAGGCCACTCCAGGACTTTGAAATGCTTCTTACGAAGCCACTTTTTAGTTGCCAAGGCTGTGTTTGGGGGTCAATGTTGTGCTGGAAGACCCAGCCATGACCCACCTTCAATGCTCTTACTGAGGAAAAGAGGTTGTTGGCCACAATCTTGATACATGACCCCATTCATCCTCCCTTCAATATGGTGCAGTCATCTGGTTTCTTTTGCAGAAAAGCACCATGAGGTTTCCCCTATCATGCTTCATGGTTGGGATGTACTCATTCTTCTCACTCAAAACACGGAGTGGAAGTTATACCACAAAGTTATATTTTGTTCTCATCTGACCACATGACCTTCTCCCATGCTTCCTCTGGATCATCCACATGGTCACTGACAGGTTTCCAACGGGCCTGGACTTGTGCCGGAGTGAGCAGGGGGAACTTGCGTGCCCTGCAGGATTTTAATCTATGACAGAATAGTATGTTACTGACAGCAAGTTTGAGACTGTAGTCCCAGCTCTTTTTAGGTCTTTGACCAGGTCCTGCCATTTAGTTCTGGGCTGATTCCTGACTTTTCTTAGAATCATACTTACCCTTTGAGACAAGATCTTGCAGGGAGCGCCAAATCAAGGAAGATTGACAGTGATCTTGTGTTTCTTCTATTTTCTAATAATTGCACCAAGGCTTGTTGCCTTCTCCCCAAGCAGCTTGCCTATTGTCCCATGCAAGTCTTATGCAGGTCTACCCTGGAGCCCATCCCAGTCTAGTGCAGGTCTACAATTTTGTCCCTGGTGTCCTTAGACAGTCTTTTGTTCTTGGCCTTGGTGGAAAGCTTGGAGTGTGAGTGTGGGGACAAGGGTCTTCTATACAGGTAATGATTTCAAACAGGTGCAATTAAAATACGGTAGGTAATGAATGCAGAGTAGGAGAGCTTCTTAATGAAAAACTAACAGGTCTGTGAGAGACAATTCTTGCTGGTTAGCAAGTGATCAAATACTTATCGTATTTTTCGAACTATAAGATGCACTTTTTCCTCCAAAAACGTGGAGGAAAATGGGAATTGCGTATTATAGTCTGGATGTACCGATTCTGGTTGTGTTGGGGAGGTGGGTGAGTGGCATCAGGGGAGCAGCGGGTCACAGGAGGCTGGAGCTGGCTGCTGTGGCTAACTCCTGTGCACGCTGCTGAAGAGAAATGAATAGTCACTGCATTCCACGCCCATGGATGTGGAGGGCAATGAATATTTATTTACTCTTTAATAGTATCTTGCTATGATTGGCCCCCAACCCCGGTCTTGGTAAGCATGGCAAACACCCCCATCTTGTCCCAGTATGCAAGGCCCCATCCTTATTCTGGTATGATTGGCCCCCCAGCCTGGTCCTGGTATGCATGGTCCCATCAGAAAACATTAAAAAAAAAAATCATTACACTTACCTTCCCGATACTCCCTCAAATCATTTTGTTCCGATGCCAGCAGCTGTTTTATGCTTGTAAGCAGCACAGCTTGCAAGCTGAAGGGCAGCTGCCGTAATACTCATTGCTCTGCACACCGGGACTGTGTGTGGTGGGAAGTGAGTATTCATTGGTCTTCTGTAGCGTGCACAGTGTCAGCCGCCGGCTTCCTGCTGCTGCCGGGCAGCCACGTGTGCCACTACTTAAGAGAAATGTATACTCCTCTCTCCACGCCCAGAAAAGTGAATATTCATTTATCTTAAAGGGAACCTGTCACCCCGTTTTTTCAAGAGCTAAAAATAGCGTTAAATAGGGGCAGAGCTGGGCTTTACATTAGTGTATTTTGGAGCCTTTATTCCCCACCTATGCTGCCGAAATACCTTTGTAAAGTCGCCGTTTTGGGCTGTCACTCACGCTGGTCAGGTCATATGGGCGTGGTGACAGTGCGGTTTCTCCCCAGATCTCCGTTGGTGGCGTAGTGGTGTGCGCATGTCCAAGTGGCGAATCCACTGTGCAGCTTCAAGGAAAATAGCGCGATCTGCACTATTCAGCCGTTTATCGGTGGGCGCGGCCATCTTTGTGAGGCCGCGCGTGCTCAGATGGTTCTTCTTGGCTTCCCGGGGCTTCAGGAAAATGGCCGCGGGATGCCGCGTGTGCGCAGATGGAGATCGCGGTGGCCATTTTCCTGCAGCCGAGATGCGAACTCAGCTTCAGGAAAATGGCCGTCGAGATCGGGATGAGAGGGCCATACATACCAGAGTAGGGATGAGGGGACGTGTGTCACGGTTCCCACCATGCTGCCAACAATATGTCACGGATCCCAACAATATGTCAGGCCTCCTGGATACCTTGATTACAAGGGGGTTGTTTGATTTCCCCTGGTTCCTTCCGAAGGGGATTTAGCTACATCCCACTTCCCAGTTCCAGTTTGTAACTTGCAGCTCTCGGGCGCCCCCTTTACCCTCAGGTCAGATCAGGTACTGCACCCAGGGTAATTAGTCGCCAGAAAGGCTGCCTGCTATGTACTGGCTATTGGGCACACTGCAGCGAGGACGATATAACTACTCCCACTCAGGCGGGAACAATAATTATCAATGCTGCTGGTCACTGCAAAGATGCCCAATTGCACAGAACAAGGTCGCTGCAACTAGCTCCGATTTTCACCAAAGGTTAACGGATCCGGAGCCAACCCAAATCAGTAGCGTTATTCACCTCAGAGGACACACAGACGTATAGAGCATGAAGAGACAAGCTAGTAAAATTATATATTTTACTCCATAAAACATAGGCAGTATTAAGAAAAATATTAAAAAGATATTATAAAGAAGACAAATCATGTGTATATCACAATTACAAATAAAAAGGGATTAACGGTGAAAATTGACTTACAATTCTTTTATATCATTCAATGGTATGCCGTATGCTGGCTGGGGGAGGGGACCTTCCCCACTTATGCTCACGTCAGATTGCACAGCCTGTCGTAGCTGAATCCCCAGCAAAAGACACTGCAAGAATCCTGCTTTACACAGATATTCCCTGCCTAAAGCCCAGGCACTCCCCCTGTGGTGACATCACTTAGGGGCTGAAAGGCCCTTTTCTTACAATATGAAAACAATTTTTTATGCATAATTTGCTGTGTGAACCTCACATAAGTATAACACAATGCTCATGATGTTCCCCACGTCAGGGGTGTTCTGTTAAGTGTAAATAAGGAGCCATTACATGAACTGCTTAAGGAGAAATTCGCACTTTGCACTCATTGCGCCTAGCTGCTTGCGCTTTAAGTGGCCGATAGGTCTACCGATGGACATCCAGAATATGTAATTTGTATAGTTCCAGCCCAAATCGGTGCCGCGATATGTAACTTTAATAGAACAAAGAAACTCATGTCTTACACCAGTTCAAACTAGCACGAGATAAGAGGAGGGAGGAGTGAGCAGCCTTCGCAGAAACTGCTATTTGCCGGGGGCAATAAAAATAATTCTTCTTCACACACACACACACACACACACACAGGCAACCAGCAGAGAAAAGGGGGGGGGGGTCAGAATAACCCGCAGCGAGTGTCTTGTAAAGCTAGGCAGACTCAAACATGGCATATTCACATTATCGTGACAATGTATATCAGGATGTGGATGAGGGGACCATATACCAGGATAGGAGATATTAAGCACAAAATTTACCACATTTTTTGCTTCAGTTTTTATTTCCTTAATTTCCTCTTTTAAAACCTGGGTGAGTCTTATGGTCCGGTGCGTCTTATAGTCCGAAAAATACGTTATTTCATGCAATAAACTGCAATTTTACCCCTTCATGACCCAGCCTATTTTGACCTTAATGACCAGGCCGTTTTTTGCAATTCTGACCAGTGTCCCTTTATGAGGTAATAACTCAGGAACGCTTCAACGGATCCTAGTGGTTCTGAGAGTGTTTTTTCTTGACATATTGGGCTTCTTGTTAGTGGTAAATTTAGGTCAATAATTTTTGCGTTTGTGAAAAAAATGGAAATTTGGCTAAAATTTTGAAAATCTCGCAATTTTCAAATTTTGAATTTTTATTCTGTTATGTGACACAAAATAGTTAATAAATAACATTACCCACATGTCTACTTTACATCAGCACAATTTTGGAAATAAATTTTTTTTTCTAGGAAGTTGTAAGGGTTAAAATTTGACCAGCAAGTTCTCATTTTTACAACTAAAATTTACAAAATCATTTTTTTTAGGGACCACCTCACATTTGAAGTCAGTTTGAGGGGTCTATATGGCTGAAAATACCCAAAAGTGACACCATTCTAAAAACTGAACCCCTCAAGGTGCTCAAAACCACATTCAAGAAGTTTATTGACCCTTCAGGTGCTTCACAGCAGCAGAAGCAACATGGAAGGAAAAAATGAACATTTAACTTTTTAGTCACAAAAATTATCTTTTAGCAACAATTTTTTTTATTTTCCCAAGGGTAAAAAGAGAAACTGGACTCCAAAAGTTATTGTACAATTTGTCCTGAGTACGCCGATACCCCATATGTTGGGGGGGAACCACTGTTCGGGCACACGACAGAGCTCGGAAGGGAAGGAGCGCCATTTGACTTTTTGAATGAAAAATTAGCTCCAATCGTTAGCGGACACCATGTCGCGTTTCGAGAGCCCCTGTGTGCCTAAACATTGGAGCTCCCCCACATATGACCCAATTTTGGAAACTAATCCTCCCATGGAACTAATCTAGATGTGCGGTGACCATTTTAATCCCCCAAGTGCTTCACAGAAGATTATAACGCGGAGCCGTGAAAATAAAAAATCATTTTTCTTTCCTCAAAAATTATTTTTAGCCCGCAATTTTTTATTTTCACAAGATTAACAGGAGAAATTGGACCACAATAGTTGTTGCCCAGTTTGTCCTGAGTATGCTGGTACCCCATATGTGGGGGTAAACCACTGTTTGGGCACAAGTCGGGGCTCGGAAGGGAAGTAGTGACGTTTTGAAATGCAGACTTTGATGGAATGGTCTGCGGGCATCACGCTGCGTTTGCAGATGTGCCTGAACAATAGAAACCCCCCACAAGTGACCCCATTTTGGAAACTAGACCCCCCAAGGAACTTATCTAGATATGTGGTGAGCACTTTGAACCCCCAAGTGCTTCACAGAAGTTTACAACGCAGAGCCATGAAAATAAAAAATCATTTTTCTTTCCTAAAAATTATGATTTAGCAAGCAATTTTTTATTTTCACAAGGGTAACAGGTAAAATTGGACCCCAATAGTTGTTGTCCAGTTTGTCCTGAGTACGCTGATACCCCATATGTGGGGTTAAACCACTGTTTGGGCACACGTCGGGGCTCGGAAGGGAGGGAGCACCATTTGACTTTTTGAACGCAAGATTGGCTGGAATCAATGGTGGCGCCATGTTGCGTTTGGAGACCCCTGATGTGCTAAACAGTGGAAACCCCTCAATTCTAACCCCAACACACCCCTAACCCTAATCCCAACTCTAGCCATAACCCTAATCACAACCCTAACCCCAACACACACCTAACCACAACCCTAACCCCAACACACCCCTAATCCTAATCCCAACCCTAACCGCAAACCTAACCCCAACCCACCCCTAAGCCTAACCATAACCCTAACCACAAGCCTTATCTTAACCCTAATTCCAACCCTAAGGCTATGTGGCCACGTTGCGAATTTGTGTGAGATTTTTCTGCACCATTTTTTGAAAAATCCGCAGGTAAAAAGCACTGCTTTTTACCTGCGGATTTACCGCAGATTCCTATTGAGGAACAGGTGTAAAACGCTGCGGAATCCGCACAAAGAATTGACATGCTGCAGAAAATACAACGCAGCGTTTCCGCGCTGTATTTTCCGCACCATGGGCACAGCGGTTTACCATAGGTTTACATGGTACTGCAAACCTGATGGAAAATTGCTACGAATCCGCAGCGGCCAATCCGCTGTGGATCCGCAGCCAAATCCGCACCATGTGCACATAGCCTAATTCTAACCCTAGCCCTAGTGTAAAAATAAAAGTAAATATATTTTCTTTATTTTATTATTGTCCCTACCTATGGGGGTGATAAAGGGGGGGTTCATTTACTATTTTTTTATTTTGATCACTGTGATATATATATCACAGTGATCAAAATGTACCTGGAACGAATCTGCCGGCAGGCAGATTCGGCGGGCGCACTGCGCATGCGCTCACCATTTTGGAAGATGGCGGCGCCCATGGAGAAGACGGACGGACACCGGAAGGCTCGTTAAGTATGAGGGGTAGAGATCGGAGCACAGGGGGTGGATCGGAGCACGGGGGAAGGGTGGATCGGAGCACGGGGGGGGGGGCAGACAGGAGGATGGGGGAGTGGACAGGAGCGGATCACAGTACGGGACAGAACGGAGGAATGGGGAGATCGGTGGCGGTGGGCAGATCGGGGTTTCCAGCCATGGCCGATGATATTGCAGCATCGGCCATGGCTGGATTGTAATATTTCACCACTTTTCATAGGTGAAATATTACAAATTTCTCTGATTGGTTGTTGAAAGTGAAACAGTCAATCATAGCGATCGTAGCCACAGGGGGGGGGGGGGGCGAAGCCTCCCCCTGGGCTGAAGTACCACTCCCCCTGTCCCTGCAGAGCGGGTGAAATTGGAGTAAACCACCCGATTTGCAGGGACGCGATCGCTCCATTACACCACATAGGCGTCACAGGTCGGATTGGCACTGACTTTCATGACGCTTACGTGGCGTCCCAGGTCAGGAAGTGGTTAATTATGCAAAAATCATACAATGTTATTTCCTGGCTTTTATTTTTAGATTCTGTCTCTTACAGTTGAAGTGTACCTACAAAATAAAAAAATTGCAGACTTCATTCTTTGTAGCTGGAAAAACTTGCAAAAATCGGTATAGTATCCAATAGTTATTTTCCACATTGTATATATTTTCTCCAGGTCAGAGCTATTTTTGACAGTCAACAAAATACAATTTTCAAGTAATTCATTCTTTACACTCTAGGTATGATAATGACTTCTCGCTGTGTGGGATTTTTTTGTTTAAAAGGGTTGTTCTCTACTTGGACAATCCCTTCTCAAGCCTTATGTTTGATCCTGTTAAAATAAAAATAATTATTCAAACCTTCCATGCCGATGCAGTTCCAGCAGTGTCAGCACTTGCGTTCATGAAGCTCATGTGAGTTTGTCAGGTCATGTGAGCCCTGCGGCCAATCAGCGCTGATGTCACGGTCCCCAACTTCAAATCAAACAATAGGAGGAAGTAGAGAGCAGTCGCAGCTCTGGTTTCCTGTTTATGTTCAATACTTCCGAAGGCGGGGACAGTGAAGCCGGCACCGATTGGGGGCAGGGCTTGTGTACTGTAAGGCTAGGTTCACACTGCGTTAGTGTGATCCGTTAAACGGACTACGTTACATCGCGGCATAAACGCGGTGTAACGTAGTCCGTTAACACCGCCATTACTTCCTATGGGCAGATGCATCGCTAGCACACGCCCACAATGGGCGTGCACTAGCGATGTGCCGTCATTGAGTGACGGACCTGAGACGCGGGCTGCAGCGTTTCCGGGTCCGTCACTGCTAGCGCAGATGGAGCTAGCATATGCTCCATCTGCGCTAGCGCTGTGCCAAAGTCGGCACATGCGTTAGCGCAGTCCATTAGCGTATGCGCTGAACGGACTGCACTAACGCAATGTCACCCTAGCCTAACAACCTCACATGAATCCTGACACCACTGAATTGGCCCTGGCAAGGGAGCTGTGTATGAGTATTTTTGTTTTAACGAGGCCAAATATAAGGAATGACAAGGTGTTGTCCTAGTAGTAAAACAACTGTTTAAGAAGTTACAATTTTTGGTTAAATATTTCCAACATTCTGAACATGAAAAAGGCTTCTCCCCTGTGCATCTTCTCTGATGTTTATTAACCTCTTTCTGACCTCGGACGGGATAGTACGTCCGAAGTCAGATACCGCGCTTTGATGCAGGGCTCCGCATCAAAGCCAGGACATGCCAGCTGTTTTGAACAGCTGTCATGTGCCCGCAATAGCAGTGGGTGAAATCGCGATTCACCCGCCGCTATTAACTAGTTAAATGCCGCTGTCAAATGCAGACAGCAGCATTTGACCGGCGCTTCCGGCCAGGTGGCTGGAAATTAGCGCATCGCTGACCCCCGTCACATGATCGGGGTTCAGCAATGCTTCTGAATAGTAAACATAGAGGTCCTTGAGACCTCTATGGTTACTGATCGCCGGTAGCTGTGAGCGCCACCCTGTGGACGGCGCTTATAGCACACCTGCATTTCTGCTGCATAGCAGCGATCTGATGATCGCTACTATGTAGCAGAGCCGATCATGTTGTGCTAGCTTCTAGCCCCCTATGGAGGCTATTGAAGCATGGCAAAAGTTAAAAAAAAAATGTAAAAAAAAAAATATATAAAAAGTTTAAAATCACCCCCCTTTCGCCCCATTCAAAATAAATAAAAAAAAAAAAAATCAAACCTACACATATTTGGTATCGCCGCGTTAAGAATTGCCCGATCAATAAAAAAAAAGCATTAGGCTGATCGCTAAACAGAGTAGCGAGAAAAAAATTTGCAACGCCAGAATTACGTTTTTTTGGTCGCCGTGACATTGCATTAAAATGCAGTAACGGGCGATCAAAAGAATGTATCTGCACCAAAATGATATCATTAAAAACGCCAGCTCGGCATGCAAAAAATAAGCCCTCACCCGACCCCAGATCATGAAAAATGGAGACGCTACGGGAATTGGAAAATGACGCAATTTTTTTTTTTATTATTTATTTATTTTTTTTTAGCAAAGTTTGGAATTTTTTTCACCACTTAGATAAAAAATAACCTAGTCATGTTAGGTGTCTATGAACTCGTAATGACCTGGAGAATCATAATGGCAGGTCAAAAAACAAGTGTGGGACTGCACTTTTTTTGCAATTTCACCGCACTTGGAATTTTTTTCCCGTTTTCTAGTACAGGACATGCTAAAACCAATGATGTCGTTCAAAAGTACAACTTGTTTCGCAAAAAATAAGCCCTCACATGGCCATATTGACGGAAAAATAAAAAAGTTATGGCTCTGGGAAGGAGGGGAGCGAAAAACGAACACGGAAAAATGGAAAATCCCAAGGTCATGAAGGGGTTAAAGAGATGAATTCCATGTAAAACATTTCCCACATTAGGAACAGGAAAAAGGCTTCTCCCCTGTGTGAATTATTTGGTGACTAATAAGATGCACTTTCTGATTAAAACATTTCCCACATTCTGAACATGAAAAAGGCTTCTTCCCTGTGTGAATTATTTGGTGTCTAGCAAGATGCACTTTCTGATTAAAACATTTCCCACATTCTGAACATGAAAAAGGCTTCTCCCCTGTGTGGGTTCTCTGATGCTTAATAAAATTTGATTTGTGTGTAAAATATTTCCCACATTCTGAACAGAAAAAAGGCTTCTCCCCTGTGTGGGTGTTCTGGTGCCTAACCAAAGTTGATTTCTGTCTAAAACACTTCCCACATTCTGAACATGAAAAAGGCTTCTCACCTGTGTGAGTTCTCTGGTGCTTAACCAAATCTGATTTGTGGATACAGCATTTCCCACATTCTGAACAGGAAAAAGGCTTCTCTCCTGTGTGGGTGTTCTGGTGCCTAACCAAAGTTGATTTCTGTCTAAAACACTTCCCACATTCTGAACATGAAAAAGGCTTCTCACCTGTGTGGGTTTTCTGGTGTGTAACCAAAGCTGATTTCTGTTTAAAACATTTCCCACATTCTGAACATGAAAAAGGCTTCTCACCTGTGTGAGTCCTCTGGTGCTTAACCAAATCTGATTTGTGGTTAAAACATTTCCCACATTCTGAACAGGAAAAAGGCTTCTCTCCTGTGTGGCTTTTCTGGTGCGGAACCAAAGCTGATTTCTGTTTAAAACATTTCCCACATTCTGAACATGAAAAAGGCTTTTCACCTGTGTGAGTTCTCTGGTGCTTAACCAAATCTGATTTGTGGTTAAAACATTTCCAACATTCTGAACAGGAAAAAGGCTTCTCTCCTGTGTGTAATCTCTGGTGGCATTCAAGATGCACTTTCCGATTAAAACATTTCCCACATTCTGAACATGAAAAAGGCTTCTCCCCTGTGTGAGTTCTTTGGTGCGTAACCAAAGCTGATTTTTGTTTAAAACATTTCCCACATTCTGAACATGAAAAAGGCTTCTCACCTGTGTGAGTTCTCTGGTGCTTAACCAAATCTGATTTGTGGTTAAAACATTTCCCACATTCTGAACAGGAAAAAGGCTTCTCTCCTGTGTGTAATCTCTGGTGGCTATCAAGATGCACTTTCCAATTAAAACATTTCCCACATTCTGAGCATGAAAAAGGCTTCTCCCCTGTGTGAGTTCTTTGGTGTATAACAAGATTCCACTTCTGGTTAAAACATCTCCCACACTTGGAACAAGAAAATCTATTCTCTGCTGTGTGAATTTTTTGATGCTTAAGAAAAGATTCTTTGAGGGGAAAATGATTTCCATATTCTAAAAGTGAAAATGGTTTCTTTACTTCAGGACTAATTTGTTTTTTAATGCTTATTTTGTGACTTTGATTTTCCTTAGTAGTCGGTAATGAATCAGAAGACAGGACCTGTTTCAAAAGATCAGACGATAGATCTTTGCTGTGAAGGGATGATGGTATATCTGGAGTAATGGCATTCACTTCAATTGTATCCTGTGGGATCTCAAGATTATCTGATTTAAAAACTGAAGATGTCAGCTGCCCCTCTGATCGCCTGGTGCAGACATCTGTTAAAAATAAAACCAATTAGTTTTCATTAAAAAACCTTGAATTTTACATATTTTAACATTTCAAAGAAACCTATATGTCTCGTTTCAATTCAATTCTATGGCACTTCCAACCTATTAGTAACCACCAAAAAGCGGACTTATATCTCCTTAGCCGCAAGAAGAGAACCATATATTAAAACCCATTTCTTCATTTCCAAAATTAAAATCCACAAGACAGAGAAAAATATCACAAAAACAGAGTGTCTGGAAGGATACAGCATATAATGTTTTTTTGATACACATCTAGCAGTAATCAGTAATATATTTTTTCCTCTAGGTCAAATAAATAAATTTAAGCATATTCAGAGGTTACCTAATTACATCAATGCACCCACACTAATATCTAATTGTATTTAAAGCCCATTTAGGAAAAACTATTAGTCTGTCACTATGAGCGATTTTCTAAGCTTTGTACATACTGAATATGGGAAAATGTGATGATATGATATTGGGTGATTAAAATTACCCATATTGGTATATGCATTGCACTAATAGTTTTTCCTAAATGGGCTTTAAATACAATTAGATATTCGTGTGGGTGCATTGATGTAATTAGGTAACCTCTGAATATGCTTAAACAATATAAGGTATTATTTGACCTAGAGGAAAAAATATATTACATTATATGCTGTATCCTTCCACACACTCTGTTTTTGTGATATTTTTCTCTGTCTTGTGGATTTTAATTTTGGAAATAAAGAAATGTGTTTTTATGTATGGTTATCTTCTTGCGGCTAAGGAGATATAAGTCCACTTTTTGGTGGTTACTAATATTTTAACATTTGTACGTAAACTGTCCACAACATGACAAGTTATATTTTTGAACATATTTTGGAGTTCCCCGATTTGTCCTACAGATTTGGACAATAGTATTGGGGGAGGTATACTATTCTACTCTCGGCCACAAAATGACTATAGGTTTTTTGAGTTTTGTGTTAATGACAAGTTATGTTGAATACGTAATTATTCACTAAGACAATGACAGCTCACAGTCTAATAAAAAACCTCACAGGATGAACCAGTAGAGCGTGGTGTTCAACTGTTTGTCCATTGTGCCTCCGAAATATCGATTGAAAAGTCACCAATGTAATGTTGAGGAAAATTCTACCAATAAACCTTCTACTCATCTCCCAAAAAAACAATTCCATACTCAGGTCCTTCATCTGTCAGTGAAAAACAGGTTTCTACATTACAAGTGGCTCAAAGGCTCTTGAAAAGCACCATGGCTTCAATACAACAATCCAGCAATATCCGCTCTCCCAAAGTCAAATTTTCCCCTCGCTTCTGAGCCTTGCAGTGTGCCCAAACCACATTTAGCATCCATGTATAAAGCACCATGGAATAAATAGCGCTATAAAAATTAATAATGATAATAAATAATAATGTATTTGGCATTACTATAGTGATAAGAACCCACTTAATTTACAATGTGTGTGTCTCCTGGAGCACAATCTGGGCACTGTGTGTTGGGTAATAAAATGGCATATTTGCAATTTTCACTCTCAAACATCAACTGCGTGCTAATTTCTGGAAAGTGGCTTTGGGGTCAACATAGTCACTACTACAAGACACAAAAGAGCACAGTGAGGTCAAAAATACTCTGTTGTAAAATAAATCACCATTCTTTTGTGTCTTCAAGTTTTTTGGTGGTGTGGGAACAGGTTCCTACAGACTTGTTCAATGTGCAAGTAGCCCATGTGTTTCTGGTTCTATAATTGTTCTCTTGTTTCTACAAGACAAGGGAGTCCACCACTCCTTATGGGTCATTTGCATCAAAGCTGTTCCATCCAGCATGTCCACATGGATATTTTCTCTCTGAACCCTGCTTATACAGGTACTATATAGATGATCAGGTTTTAAATACATCAGATAGGGATTATATACATTAGTTAGGACTGCTCTATATGGGTATACCTTGATGATTGGTGGAGCAGCTTAGTATACATTTTTTTTGCAAAAAAACATATCAACTAAATACCCTGTTTTTTCCATCTTTTGACTAGCACTTGCTTATTACTGTGATTTATTTTACAACAGAAAAACAGTAAAACAATAACACTGGCGCTCACCCACAAAGCTGTCAGTCCTCAGCCGCTGGAATCAGTCAGGGTGGTGCCCCCCTATATCACTATAAACCAACAAAAAACAGTAGATGCCGCGCTGGAGGAAACCGAGAACCAATGCCACCTGTGTACACTATCTGGTGAAAAGGAATCCACCAGAACCCTAACCATATAGCTAATGGCAAAAGAATCCCGGGACCGGTACCACATGAACAGGTAGACAGTTCCTCCACTACCCCACACTAATTGAGAATAGCGTTCGGACACCGATGTCCCTCCGCTTACCTTATCACAGTTAAATACTGCTGAGTGTGGCCCTGTGCTGCGGAAATCTTCACCCGCCCGGTCAGTGCCTCTGGGGCTATGGTGCAGCGTGTATCAGGTGGCGGGGTGCGGTATAGGGAAGCCCCGGCCGGTAGCGTTCCCTGATTACCGCATGTAACAAAAAAGATGGCCGATAGGCTCCTCCTACCTAGTGACGTCACCTGCAGTACTGAGCGCAAGATCACTCAAAAAGGGGGATAGGAAACAACCAACGCGTTTCGAAGAGTAAACCTCTTCTTCCTCAGGACCCTGATGTAGCAGGACCTCAGCAGGACCCTGAGGAAGAAGAGGTTCACTCTTCGAAACGCGTTGGTTGCTTCCTATCCCCACTCAATTAGTGTGGGGTAGTGGAGGAACTGTCTACCTGTTCATGTGGTACCGGTCCCGGGATTCTTTTGCCATTAGCTATATGGTTAGGGTTCTGGTGGATTCCTTTTCACCAGATAGTGTACACAGGTGGCATTGGTTCTCAGTTTCCTCCAGCGCGGCATCTACTGTTTTTTGTTATTTTACAACAGAGTATTTTTTACCTCACTGTGCTCTTTTGTGTCTTCAAGTTTCTTGGTGGTGAGTGAACAGGTTCCTACAGACTTGTTCAATGTGCAAGTAGCCCATGTGTTTCTGGTTCTATAGTCACTACTACAATACATTAATCCCCTGAGGGTTATAATTTCCAAAATTAAGTCAATTTATGGGGATTTCTACTGCTCTGGTTTTCTGCCATTTTCTCATATTAGGGCTTTTGCATATGGTATGTCCTATCTCCTCTGGGATCTGCTCCTGTGATGTTTGGTTCTGTTACCAGGCACGACCTTATTCATTCTACAGGCGGCACTGGTAATGGAGGAGACATCGAAACAAGAAGCTCTGGGCGACGCAGGCTCTGCCCTGCCACTGAGATTAGGGTACGTGGGATTTGTAGTACCATCCAATCTGGCAGTATGGATGTGTGTTGTCCAGCTCCCTGCTCCAGCCAGTTGGAAAGCACCACACCCTACTAAAGCTCGAAGCATATTGCTGGAAGCTGTCAGATACAGCCTTCTCCTCTGGTTAATTCCTCTGTGCTCATCTCCCGGTTTGTTTATTTGTTTCCTGTTGTGACCTCGGCTCGCTTACTGACTACTCTTGTGTCTTCTGATTTTGTATTTTCTCTGCTCTCCTAGTACTGACCCGGTTACCTGACTATTCTTGCTACATCTCGCATCACATAACAGAAGGTAACACCATGGCCGAAGCCTAGGGGTCTCTGTCTAAGATCAGACCCAAGTAGAAGGGTTAAAGTATGATGAACAAGGCAATCCCTGGGATCTGTAAAATGGAGTAGACAGCGCCAAGTGCTTTCATGGTGGACATCTTTTGAGCTGCCAGGTGACCACGAACAGTGCCCCCAATGCATCGTATCCGCAAACTATTTCTGCAAGATCTGCAGTCAAATAGCTTCTTAACCCTGCCATGTGCCCAGACAGTAGTGTACAATTGTATATAGAGTACTGTCAGACTCAAGAGAAATTGGAAAATAGTTTGTTATGTCCAGTTGTTTCCTATTATCCTTTGTGAAGAATTCCAAAGTTATCACTACAAAGTGACACACATCAGGTTTCGAAAAATTGGGTCCTGATTAGGAACAAAAAAGGACTGCGGGAAGTGGTTAAGTCAAAGGATTTGAGCAGTAACTACTGTAGTCAAAAACTGTGACTAAAGACAATAACACATCTACTGAAATGATCAAAGTCAACAGTCTTCATCAGTGATAAATGAGTAACTAGTGGAGAAACCTCTCTGGGGTAATTAGAGTATGGGGGTCAGTGGCTCTTTCAAGCTAAACTATTTTAAGGGCCAATGGTAGATGTCACATCAGTTTCAAGAAGAAATATTAGACAGTCAAATACTTTTTTTTATAACAGTTTAGAGCTGATGTGTCCAAGTTTGGATGGAGGAGAATGTTGAGGTCTAGAGACAAAATGGTGAACACCCGATTGTGATACGACCGGGCTATACTACCGATAAAGCAGCCACAGCCGGTGACTGAGAAGAATCTGTGACTTCTCTGCATTTAGTGGTTACTACTCACCTGGGTAGTCGTATGTTGGAATCTCCTCTTTACACCGCTCATCACCCCTCACATATGTCTCTGTAGTATTAATATAGGTCATATCTTCACCCTGAAACAAATATTGTAAAAGTCACAGAGAGATGAAAAGAAAAGATAGTCACATCTATAATCAGCTCTAATCCTGCCATCAGTTCCGCCATAAGAGCATAACAGCCCTTACTGGCAAATAGGGCCTGGCGAGCAGAGGAGGCCCGCAGCAGGCCGCCTCTTCTCATTGGGCCCCAGCGGCTCAACTGATCATGCATCGTCAGACGCACGGCAAGTTAAAATCTGTTGCCTTGCGGGAGATCACAAGCTGGCAGCTGATGTCAGAGGGCACGTTGCCGGTATATAATGACACTCACATATGATGGTACACGCCTCAGATGTATCAGGTGGAGGACACCGCTGGACCTCAGCCAGGTCAGGATAAACTTTTTTTTTTGTAAAGCTGCAGTATGACACTGCATTATACTACTATTGGGGTGCATTATACTATTATGGGGCTGCATTACACTATGAAGTGCATTATACCACTATGAGAGGGCATTATACTATGAGATGCATTATACTACTATGGGGGTGCATTGTACTACTATGGGGGTGCTGTTATGATAAGGTAATTCAGTACCACAATGGACATAGAGGTCAGAGCACATACAGTGACCTGACAATAACCCAAAAACATTGAACGAGCTCTGAGACGTGGGAACTCTGCTGACCGCAATTCCTAATCCTCTCCAACCACACTAGAGGCAGCCGTGGATTGCACCTAACGCTCCCTATGCAACTCGGCACAGCCTGAGAAACTAGCTAGCCTGAAGATAGAAAATAAGCCTACCTTGCCTCAGAGAAATACCCCAAAGGAAAAGGCAGCCCCCACATATAATGACTGAGTTAAGATGAAAAGACAAGGGTAAATGGGGAGTTGTCACGGACCATACAATTGGCTAGAGGGACGAGGCAGGGGTGTCAGCTTTCCCCCTTTTTGTTTGCTCTAGCAGTGGAGCCGCTGGCTGCTAAGCTTCGACGGTCTGATGAGATGACGGGATTTAAATATGGGGTGATTGAAGAAAGGGTGGCGTTGTATGCGGACGACATTTTGTTGTTTCTGGCAGATCCAGTTGCATCCTTGGAAGGAGCCATTGGGATTATTGAACGATTTGGATCAGTGTCGGGGCTTAGGATAAACTGGAGTAAGTCTAGCTTGTTTAAGGTGGACGATGTGGATGGGGAGCCATTGGAGAATGGGCGACTGGAGGTGACGAGTAAATTTAAGTACCTGGGAATATGGGTATCTATGCCGGTCACTGACTATATACATGAGAATCTGACTCCAATCTTGGGTGCACTCAAGGCAAAAGCGGATGCATGGCTCAAGCTACATTTGCCTGTGGTAGGTAGGGTGAATCTTATCAAAATGATTCTGATGCCGAAAATACTGTATATTCTTCACAATGCACCGGTCTGGATACCACGTGGGAAATTTAGACAGATCAACTCTCTGTTTAGGAACTTGATTTGGGGGAGGCAACATCCGCGTATTAAACTAGAGACACTTAAGCGACCAAAGGATGATGGGGGTCTGGCATTGCCTAACCCTGAATTGTACTTCCTCGCAGCCCAGAGTCAGCATCTAAGGGGCTGGGCGCATGAAGGGTCATCTGGAGCGGTACAGCGGTTGATGGAAGTGGTGACAAAAAGAAGGCCAGTGGTACAATGTTTGGAGGATGGATCCTTGGAGAATTTGGGGAAGCTATACCCGACTTTGCTGTTGATACGCAAGCTGTGGAGTGGATTGAGGCATGTACGTGGGATCACGGACTTGACTAGATACTCGCCGATATGGCATAATAACAATCTGAAAGAATTTGAGGCATTAGGGGTACTGATAGAGTGGCTGGGCAAAGGGATTCAGTATGTGTATCAAATAATTGAGCAAGGTGAACTGAAATCATTCTCCCAATTGCAGGCGGAATTTGGCCTTGGAAATGCAGGGGAGTATCAGTATCTGCGGATGAGGCATGCTTTTGGAGCTCAGAGTAGGAACGGAGGTATTAGGATTCAAAGGGATATAGTACTGGAGTATGTGTGTAATGACGGGACGACTGGAGGAGTCATATCCACTCTGTACAGGGATCTGTTGCACACTTTCCTATTGGGGTTTCCAATAATGGCGAGAGCTAAATGGGAAAGATCTGGGCCCAATGGATAATGAGACTTGGGAGTCGGTGTTGGAATGGATCCCAAAACTGTCGATGAGTGAACCGTATAGATTGTCACAGCTTTATGTGATACACAGAGTTTATAGGTCTCCGATGGTGCTATATAAGGCAGGATTGCGTAATGACTCTGAATCTCCGAGGTGTAGGTCTACGGATGCAGACATTTTCCATATGATGTGGACATATCCGAGGTTGGTTGCCTTTTGGGTGGTAGTTTTAAGTCGTATGGAAGGTGCGTATGGATGCACGGTGCCAAGGGATCCAGTTGTATGCTTGTTGGGATGCGTGGATGAGATTGGGGTGGATAAACATCTAAAGATAACTATAGCTAGATTGTTGTACATGGCTAGGAAGGTGATAGCTAGAAACTGGATTAGGGAAGAGCCGCCGTCAAGAGGAGAATTCCTCCAGTACGTAAAACAGGGCCTGACACTAGAAAAAGGGATTTATAAGAAAGGGAAAACTGAAACGTTCAATAAAATGTGGTCTCCATGGACTGCTATGGGATAGTAATGTGAAGTGTGGCTTATACGATTGGTTGAGGGATTAGACACTCAATGGTTTTAATGATGGTAGTAATTAACAAGACGAGCTGCTTTGTGGGGTGGGGGAGGGGGGCTTTGGGATCGAAGGGGGTTGTTTGAAGGGAGAGGGGGAAAAAATACTCTGTATTGAAAATGCAAATGAAACATGTTAATTGTACTGTTATTCTTAATAAAATTTTATTTGAACAAAAAAAAAAGATGAAAAGACAAACGTAGAGATGAAATAGATTTAGCAAAGTGAGGCCCGACTTTCTGAACAGAGCGAGGACAGGAAAGGTAACTTTGCGGTCAACACAAAACCCTACAAAAACCACGCAAAGGGGGCAAAAAGACCCTCCGTACCGAACTAACGGCACGGAGGTACACCCTCTGCGTCCCAGAGCTTCCAGCAAGCAGGAAAAAACAAATAGACAAGCTGGACAGAAAAAAACAGCAAACAAAATAGCAAAGCAGAACTTAGCTATGCAGAGCAGCAGGCCACAGGAACGATCCAGGAGGAAACAGGTCCAATACTAGAACATTGACTGGAGGCCAGGATCAAAGCACTAGGTGGAGTTAAATAGAGCAGCACCTAACGACTTCACCACATCACCTGAGGAAGGAAACTCAGAAGCCGCAGTACCACTTTCCTCCACCAACGGAAGCTCACAGAGAGAATCAGCCGAAGTACCACTTATGACCACAGGAGGGAGCTCTGCCACAGAATTCACAACAGTACCCCCCCCCCCCTTGAGGAGGGGTCACCGAACCTTCACCAGAGCCCCCAGGACAACCAGGATGAGCCATATGAAAGGCACGAACAAGATCGGGAGCATGGACATCAGAGGCAAAGACCCAGGAATTATCTTCCTGAGCATAACCCTTCCACTTAACCAGATACTGGAGTTTCCGTCGTGAAACACGAGAATCCAAAATCTTCTCCACAATATACTCCAACTCCCCCTCCACCAAAACCGGGGCAGGAGGATCAACAGATGGAACCATAGGTGCCACGTATCTCCGCAGCAATGACCTATGGAATACGTTATGTATGGAAAAAGAATCTGGAAGGGTCAGACGAAAAGACACAGGATTAAGAACCTCAGAAATCCTATACGGACCAACGAAATGAGGTTTAAATTTAGGAGAGGAAACCTTCATAGGAATATGATGAGAAGATAACCAAACCAAATCCCCAACACGAAGTCGGGGACCCACACAGCGTCTGCGATTAGCGAAACGTTGAGCCTTCTCCTGGGACAAGGTCAAATTGTCCACTACATGAGTCCAAATCTGCTGCAACCTGTCCACCACAGTATCCACACCAGGAGAGTCCGAAGACTCAACCTGCCCTGAAGAGAAACGAGGATGGAACCCAGAGTTGCAGAAAAACGGCGAAACCAAGGTAGCCGAGCTGGCCCGATTATTAAGGGCGAACTCAGCCAAAGGCAAAAAGGACACCCAGTCATCCTGATCAGCAGAAACAAAGCATCTCAGATATGTTTCCAAGGTCTGATTGGTTCGTTCGGTCTGGCCATTAGTCTGAGGATGGAAAGCCGAGGAAAAAGACAAGTCAATGCCCATCCTACCACAAAAGGCTCGCCAAAACCTCGAAACAAACTGGGAACCTCTGTCAGAAACAATATTCTCTGGAATGCCATGTAAACGAACCACATGCTGGAAGAACAATGGCACCAAATCAGAGGAGGAAGGTAATTTAGACAAGGGTACCAAATGGACCATCTTAGAGAAGCGATCACAGACCACCCAAATGACTGACATCTTTTGAGAGACGGGAAGATCTGAAATAAAATCCATAGAGATATGTGTCCAAGGGACCGGCAAGGGCAAAAGCAACCCACTGGCACGGGAACAGCAGGGCTTAGCCCGAGCACAAATCCCACAGGACTGCACAAAAGAACGCACATCCCGCGACAGACGGCCACCAAAAGGATCTAGCCACTAACTCTCTGGTACCAAAGATTCCAGGATGACCAGCCAACACCGAACAATGAACCTCAGAGATAACTTTATTCGTCCACCTATCAGGGACAAACAGTTTCTCCGCTGGACAACGATCAGGTTTATTAGCCTGAAATTTTTGCAGCACCCGCCGCAAATCAGGGGAGATTGCAGACACAATTACTCCCTCTTTGAGGATACCCGCCGGCTCAGATAAACCCGGAGAGTCGGGCACAAAACTCCTAGACAGAGCATCCGCCTTCACATTTTTAGAGCCCGGAAGGTACGAAATCACAAAGTCAAAACGGGCAAAAAACAGCGACCAACGAACCTGTCTAGGATTTAAACGCTTGGCAGACTCGAGATAAGTCAAGTTCTTATGATCAGTCAAGACCACCACGCGATGCTTAGCTCCTTCAAGCCAATGACGCCACTCCTCGAATGCCCACTTCATGGCCAGCAACTCTCGATTGCTCACATCATAATTTCGCTCAGCAGGCAAAAACTTCCTGGAAAAGAAGGCGCATGGTTTCATCACCGAGCAATCAGAACTTCTCTGCGACAAAACAGCCCCTGCTCCAATCTCAGAAGCATCAACCTCGACCTGGAATGGAAGTGAAACATCTGGTTGACACAACACAGGGGCAGAAGAAAAACGACGCTTCAACTCTTGAAAAGCTTCCACAGCAGCAGAAGACCAATTGACCACATCAGCACCCTTTTTGGTCAAATCGGTCAATGGTTTAGCAATACTAGAAAAATTGCAGATGAAGCGACGATAAAAATTAGCAAAGCCCAGGAACTTTTGCAGACTTTTCAGAGATGTCGGCTGAGTCCAATCATGGATGGCTTGGACCTTAACAGGGTCCATCTCGATAGTAGAAGGGGAAAAGATGAACCCCAAAAATGAAACCTTCTGAACACCAAAGAGACACTTTGATCCCTTCACAAACAAAGAATTAGCACGCAGGACCTGAAACACCATTCTGACCTGCTTCACATGAGACTCCCAATCATCCGAGAAGATCAAAATGTCATCCAAGTACACAATCAGGAATTTATCCAGGTACTCTCGGAAGATGTCATGCATAAAGGACTGAAACACTGATGGAGCATTGGCAAGTCCGAATGGCATTACTAGATACTCAAAATGGCCCTCGGGCGTATTAAATGCAGTTTTCCATTCATCGCCTCGCTTAATACGCACAAGATTATACGCACCACGAAGATCTATCTTGGTGAACCAACTAGCCCCCTTAATCCGAGCAAACAAATCAGATAACAATGGCAAGGGGTACTGAAATTTAACCGTGATCTTATTTAGAAGGCGGTAATGTATACAAGGTCTCAGCGAACCATCCTTCTTGGCTACAAAAAAGAACCCTGCTCCTAATGGCGACGACGACGGGCGAATATGCCCCTTCTCCAAGGACTCCTTCACATAACTCCGCATAGCGGCGTGCTCAGGCACAGATAAATTAAACAGTCGACCTTTTGGGAATTTACTACCAGGAATCAAATCGATAGCACAATCACAATCCCTATGCGGAGGTAGGGTATCGGACTTGGGCTCATCAAATACATCCCGGTAATCAGACAAGAACTCTGGAACCTCAGAAGGGGTGGATGACGAAATAGTCAGAAATGGGACATCACCATGTACCCCCTGACAACCCCAGCTGGACACAGACATGGATTTCCAATCTAATACTGGATTATGGACTTGTAGCCATGGCAACCCCAACACGACCACATCATGCAGATTATGCAACACCAGAAAGCGAATAACCTCCTGATGTGCAGGAGCCATGCACATGGTCAGCTGGGTCCAGTACTGAGGCTTATTCTTGGCTAAAGGCGTAGCATCAATTCCTCTCAATGGAATAGGACACTGCAAGGGCTCCAAGAAAAACCCACAACGCCTAGCATACTCCAAGTCCATCAAATTCAGGGCAGCGCCTGAATCCACAAATGCCATGACAGAATACGATGACAAAGAGCAGATCAAGGTAACGGACAGAAGAAATTTTGACTGTACCGTACCAATGGTGGCAGACCTAGCGAACCGCTTAATGCGCTTAGGACAATCAGAGATAGCATGAGCGGAGTCACCACAGTAGAAACACAGCCCATTCAGACGTCTGTGTTCTTGCCGCTCAACTCTGGTCAAAGTCCTATCGCACCGCATAGGCTCAGGTTTAAGCTCAGGTAATACCGCCAAATGGTGCACAGATTTACGCTCACGCAAGCGTCGACCGATCTGAATGGCCAAAGACAGACTCATTCAGACCAGCAGGCATAGGAAATCCCACCATGACATCCTTAAGGGCTTCAGAGAGACCCTTTCTGAAAATAGCTGCGAGCGCACCTTCATTCCATTGAGTGAGTACGGACCACTTTCTAAATTTCTGACAATATACCTCTATCTCATCCTGACCCTGACACAGAGCCAGCAAATTTTTCTCTGCCTGATCCACTGAATTAGGTTCATCGTACAGCAATCCGAGAGCCAGGAAAAACGCATCGATATTACTTAATGCAGGATCTCCTGACGCAAGAGAAAATGCCCAGTCCTGAGGGTCGCCACGTAAAAAAGAAATAATGATCCTAACTTGTTGAACTGGGTCACCAGAGGAGCGAGGTTTCAAAGCCAGAAATAGTTTACAATTATTTTTGAAACTCAGAAATTTAGTTCTATCTCCAAAAAACAAATCAGGAATAGGAATTCTCGGTTCTAACATAGAATTCTGAACCACAAAGTCTTGAATATTTTGTACTCTTGCCGTGAGCTGATCCACACATGAAGACAGACCTTTAATGTCCATCGCTACACCTGTGTCCTGAACCACCCAAATGTCTAGGGGAAAAAAAAGGCAAAACACAGTGCAGAGAAAAAAAAATGGTCTCAGAACTTCTTTTTTCCCTCTATTGAGAATCATTAGTACTTTGGGCCTCCAGTACTGTTATGATGAGGTAATTCAGTACCACAATGGACATAGAGGTCAGAGCACATACAGTGACCTGACAATAACCCAAAAACATTGAACGAGCTCTGAGACGTGGGAACTCTGCTGACCGCAATTCCTAATCCTCTCCAACCACACTAGAGGCAGCCGAGGATTGCGCCTAACGCTCCCTATGCAACTCGGCACAGCCTGAGAAACTAGCTAGCCTGAAGATAGAAAATAAGCCTACCTTGCCTCAGAGAAATACCCCAAAGGAAAAGGCAGCCCCCACATATAATGACTGAGTTAAGATGAAAAGACAAACGTAGAGATGAAATAGATTTAGCAAAGTGAGGCCCGACTTTCTGAACACAGCGAGGACAGGAAAGGTAACTTTGCGGTCAACACAAAACCCTACAAAAACCACACAAAGGGGGCAAAAAGACCCTCCGTACCGAACTAACGGCACGGAGGTACACCCTCTGCGTCCCAGAGCTTCCAGCAAGCAGGGAAAAAAAAAATAGACAAGCTGGACAGAAAAAAAAACAGCAAACAAAATAGCAAAGCAGAACTTAGCTATGCAGAGCAGCAGGCCACAGGAACGATCCAGGAGGAAACAGGTCCAATACTAGAACATTGACTGGAGGCCAGGATCAAAGCACTAGGTGGAGTTAAATAGAGAAGCACCTAACGACTTCACCACATCACCTGAGGAAGGAAACTCAGAAGCCGCAGTACCACTTTCCTCCACTAACGGAAGCTCACAGAGAGAATCTGCCGAAGTACCACTTGTGACCACAGGAGGGAGCTCTGCCACAGAATTCACAACAGGGTGCATTATACTATTATAGAGGTACATTATATTCTTAAGGGGATGTATTATTCAACTATTTATGACTATGGGATGCATTATACAGATACAGAGTTTTTCTATGAGTGGGCAGTGGGACTGTGGAATGTTCGTGAGTTGGAGGCGGAGCTGGGGGGGTGTAGCCTGGGTAGAGTCCCAAGTGGGCCCGAAAGATTTGCCAGTATGGGACACCGAAATTCCTGGTGGCAGCCCTGCCTGCCATCTGCACCGTTCTCATTACACAAGTATAAGGCTAGGTTCCCATTGCGTTAATGGGACCGCGCTAACGGACAGCGTTGCACGGTGAAATTAACGCCATGCAATGCGTCCGTTAGCGCGCCCATTAACAGCAATGTGCCGGTGTTTTGTTTTGTAGCAATGTGCCGGTGTTTTGTGGCGCACCGCGGACGCTGCTTGCTGCTTGTCCGTTAAATGCGACCGTTTTACAAAACATTGCGTTAGCGCAATCCGCTAGCGCTAGGCGCTAAACGGATTGCACTAACGCAATCTGAACCTAGCCTAAAACATATAATACTAGTGAATAAAACAAGACTGAGCACAAGACCTTCACAGCCGTCTACATATCAGAGGGGAGATCTCATGACACCTTCTCTCCATCTACCTGATGATCCTGAGGAACATCGGGATCTTCCTGTTTACAGTCCTGTGGAAGAAGAGGACAGGGACATCTCTCTGGTGTTGTCCTCTTACTGGATAGAACTGGAGGAAACACATACAGGGACTGAATTCATTCTTTACATACAGATAATTAAAGGCCGTCTGTATTTAGTCCTGTCTATTACCTGGGGATGTGAGGGGCTGGGGAACCTCCATCATGACTTCCTTGTACAGATCTTTGTGTCCTTCTAAATACTCCCACTCCTCCATGGAGAAATAGACGGCGACATCCTGACACCTTATAGGAACCTGACACACATTGATACCGTCATCCCCAGAAACCTTCATAGCATTACTGTATAATGTCCCAGCATTCCCAGCAGTGTCACCTCTCCAGTCAGCAGCTCAATCATCTTGTAGGCGAGTTCTAGGATCTTCTGGTCATTGATGTCCTCATGTATCAGGTGAGGTGGAGGCCCCGTGATTGGGCTCAGGGGTCTTCCCAATCCCTCAGACACAGGGTCCTGACAGCGTTCAGAGGTCTTCTTCACTACTGTGTAATCCTGGTTATGGAGAGACAAATTCATAAATTTCACTACAGACAGTTCCAGAGTCCTCACCTCTCCAGTTGTGCCCATCTGTTATTCCTATAGATAAGAATGATGTAATGTGACGTCATCAGAATCTCTCACCTCTCCAGTAAGCCGGAAGAGGATCTCTAGGGTGAGGTGTAATATCCTCTCCGCCATCTTGTATCTGTCCATATCCATCTTTGATGGGTAAGTCAGGAAAATTCTCTTATATAGAAGATCTTCACTGACAGGATCTGATATTGTAGAGACCTGAATGAGAAGATAAGCTGATGTAACATCATAATAATCCTGTGTAATAATACAATTACTGGAGATAAGGGAAGCATATGAGATTGATTATTTTACAGTATTTAGTTTTCTTCTTTACATTATTAATAAAACCTATATACACAGCTCAAAAAAATAAAGGGAACACTAAAATACCACATCCTAGATATCGCTGAATGAAATATTTCAGTTGCAAATTTTTATTCGTTACATAGCGGAATGTGTTGAGAACAATAAAACATAAAAATGATCAATGTAAATCAAAATAAATATCCCATGGAGGTCTGGATTTGGAATGATACAAAAAATCAAAGTGGAAAATCAAATTACAGACTGATCCAACTTCAGTGGAAATGCCTTAAGACAAGGAAATGATGCTCAGTAGTATGTGTGGCCTACATGTGCCTGTATGACCTCCCTACAAGCCTGGGCATACTCCTGATGAAGCGGCGGATGGTCTCCTGAGGGATCTCCTCCCAGACCTGGACTAAAGCATCTGCCAACTCCTGAACAGTCTGTTGTGCAATGAGTCGTTGATGGATCGTGCGAGACATCATGTCCCTGATGTGTTCAATCGGATTCAGGTCTGGGGAATGGGCAGGCTAGTCCATAGCTTCAATGCCTTCATCTTGCAGGAACTGCTGACACACTCCAGCCACATGAGGTCTGGCAATGTCCTGCATTAGGAGGAACCCAGGGCCAACCGCACCAGCATATGGTCTCACAAGGGGTCTGAGGATCTCATCTCGGTACCTAATGGCAGTCAGGCTACCTCTGGCGAGCACATGGAGGGCTATGTGGCCTTCCAAGGAAATGCGACCCCACACCATTACTGACCCACTGCCAAATCAGTCATGCTGAAGGATGTTGCAGGCAGCAGATCGCTCTCCACGGCGTCTCTACACTCCGTCACATGTGCTCAGTGTGAACCTGCTTTCATCTGTGAAGAGCACAGGGCACCAGTGGCGAATTTGCCAATCCTGGTCTTCTGTGGCAAACGCCAATCTTCCTGCACGGTGTTGGGCTCTGAGCACAACCCATGAGGAAATCACAGCTAGAATAAGATTGTTCCTGTACAGAAAAATTGAACAAAGAAATTCACCGTGTAAAAACTGCACTTAAAATTTTTTCCTTTAAATGACATCTTAACGCAGTAAGGTGATAACAAGGACCACTACCACCATTTACAAGATACCCGGAGGTGCCTGTACCTATCACTAAACTGAACTGTTCCTACCTACCAGCGGAGGTTGGCACCCTACACCTGCGCAATGGTGCCCCAATCAGTGTCGACTGTCCTTCCTCCCCCTATCCTGCCCTGTGGGATGGGGAAAGGAATAGGAGGAGAGATATTGAAATGAGAGTTTGTTTGGACAGTATACCACAATTATAGTGATTGAAGAAATTGCTAAGACCGGCACAATAGCAACATGGATCAACATGCACCGTATCATGCTGCACACTATGAAGGGGTATCGTTTCCTTATGTGCTTGAACTCTGAACCCTGCTATTGTGCCGGTCATAGCAATTTCTTCAGCAGCTAAGTAGTCTCTTTATACTATGTATACTTTATTCTCTCCTGATGAACCTTAGAAGGGGAAATGCGTTGAGTGTGTTTCAGGGCTCTTAGGTTTGTTTGTTTTTTTCATAACTTCTTGATTTGATGACATGTACCTGTTCTTTAACATGCAGCTGAGCCTTATCTGGTTTTGAATATTTTTGGGCTTATTGCTTAACCCCTTTCTGCCATCGGACGTACTGTCCCGTCCATGTGACCTAGGTCTTAATTCCCATAGACGGGATAGTATGTCACACCCGATCAGCCACGCTCACGGGGGGAGCACGGTCCATCGCAGCCGAGTGTCAGCCGATTATCACAGCTGACATCCGGCACTGTGACCGATCCTGACACTTTAAGGCTACGTTCACATTAGCGTTGTGCGGGGCAGCGTCGGCGACGCAACGCACAACGCAGCTTTTTGTGACGCATGCGTTCATTTTTGCATGATTTTTGGCGCAGAAAAAACCATCATGCAGCGTCCTCTGCGCCCTGACAGCTGCGCCAAAATGACGCATGCGTCACAAAACGCAAGACAACGCATGTCTATGCGCACCCATGTTAAATAGAGGCGCATGACGCATGCGTCGCCGCGGCTGCGCCCGACGCTACCCCGCACAACGCTAATGTGAACGTAGCCTAACCCCCGAAACACTGCGATCAAACATGATCACAGCGTTCTTGTGGCATAGGGAAGCATCGCGCAGAGAGGGGGCTCCCTGTGTGCTTCCCTGAGACCCTCGGAACAATGTGATGTGATCGCGTTATTCCAAGGGTCTCCTTCGTTCTCCTCACTGCAGACCCCGGATCCAAGATGGCCGAGGGGGTCCTTCCGGGTCCTGCTGGGAGGTTGGCTTGTGAGCAAAGTGTCAGATCAGCGATGGAGCAAAGTAAAAAAGTTTAAAAAAAAAAAATTACACTGTGTAAAATTATTTTTTTTTAAAAATCCTAAATAAAAGAAAAAAAATATTGTTCCAATAAATACATTTCTTTATGTAAATAAAAAAATAAATAAAAGTACACTTATCTAGTATCGCCACTTCTGTAACAACCCGACCTATAAAACTGTCCCACTAGTTAACCCCCTCAGTGAACACCGTAAAAAAAAAAACAAAACACGAGGCAAAACACAATGCTTTATCATACCGCCGAACAAAAAGTGGAATAACACACGCGATCAAAAAGACAGATATAAATAAACATAGTACTGCTGAAAAGGTCATCTTTCCGGCCAAAAATCGAGCCGCCATACAGCGTCACTAGCGAAAAAAATAAAAGTTATAGCCCTCAGAATAAAGCGATGCAAAAATTATTTTTTATATAAAATTGTTTTTATTGTATAAAAGCGCCAAAACATTAAAAAATATATAAATGAGGCATCGCTGTAATCGTACTGACCCAAAGAATAAAACTGCTTTATCAATTTTACCAAACGCGGAACGGTATAAACACCCCTCCAAAAAAAGAAATTCATGAATTGCTGGTTTTTGTTCATGCTGCCTCACAAAAATCGGAATAAAAAGCGATCAAAAACGTCACGTGCCCGAACATTGGTACCAATAAAAACATCAACTCGTCCAGCAAAAAATAAGACCTCACGCAACTGTTGACCAAAGTATGGAAAAATTATAGCTTCCAAAATGTGGTGACACAAACTATTTTTTGCAATAAAAAGCGTCTTTTAGTGTGTGACAGCTGCCAAATATAAAAACCCGCTATAAATAGTAAATCAAACCCCCCTTTATCACCACCTTAGTTAGTGAAAAATAATAAAATAAAAAAAGTAGGAATTAGTCCTACCGGTAAGTATGTTTCCAGGAGTCCATCATGACAGCACCACCAGGAGGTTGTCCTTCTTATCCTTGATAGGGACAGGAAACACAGAAGAGGTTAAATAGCCCCTCCACACCTCCACCCCTCAGTGATTTTCCAAGTACCACACCAGGATGGATGCAACTCTATTTTATTGAAATTCCTTTCTACACATGTTTACATCACATGTGCTGACGATCTGGCCAATTACTTCAAAGAAAAAATTGACCACATTCGACAGGAAATCATCTCCCAATCTCTTCATACCATGCACTGTCCTCCCTCCCCCACTGCATCTAGTTCACTCTGACTTTGAAGCAGTTACAGAAGAAGAAGTAAGCAGGCTCCTTGCATCTTCTCGCCCGACCACTTGCACCAGTGACCCCATTCCGTCACATCTCCTCCAGTCCCTTTCCCCGGCTATCACCTCTCACCTAACAAAAATATTCAACCTTTCCCTCACTTCCGGTATTTTTCCCTCCTCATTTAAGCATGCCATCATACATCCATTACTTAAAAAACCATCCCTCGATCAAAACTGTGCCGCTAATTATAGACCTGTCTCTAATCTTCCCTTCATCTCTAAACTCCTCGAACGCCTGGTCCACTCCCGTCTTACCCGCTATCTCTCAGATAACTCTCTTCTCGACCCTCTTCAATCTGGCTTCCGCTCTTTACACTCTACTGAAACTGCCCTCATTAAAGTCTCTAATGACCTACTAACAGCTAAATCTAATGGTCACTACTCCATGCTAATTCTCTTGGATCTCTCTGCAGCATTCGACACTGTGGATCATCAGCTCCTCCTCACTATGCTCCGCTCCATCGGCCTCAAGGACACAGTTCTCTCCTGGTTCTCCTCCTATCTCAGATAGGAACTCAAGGGAGGGTATATAAGGGGTGCTGTCATGATGGACTCCTGGAAACATACTTACCGGTAGGACTAATTCCTACTTTCCAGGACGCCCCTCCTGACAGCACCACCAGGAACAATAGGAATACCAAATAACTCCTTAGTTTTTTAGGGCGGGATTACAGCCTGGAGGACTTTCCTCCCAAATGTAGTCTGTTGATTCACAGTTACGTCTAACTTATAATGTCTACAAAAGGTATTTGACCTCGATCATGTTGCAGCTCTGCATATTTGGTCCATAGAAGCCCCAGCGCTTTCTGCCCATGAGGCCAAGATTGCTCTCAACGAATGCGCCTTGAGGCTTTCTGGAGGAGTTCTTCCTGCCGAGATGTAAGCTGCCGTGATGGTAGATTTAATCCATCTTGCTAGAGTAGCTTTGGATGCTTTCTTCCCTTTATTCTTCCCGGTCATCTGAACGAAGAGGTTAGAGTCGATTCTCCAACTATCTGTGATCTCTAGATAGTGTAGAATTGTCCTTTTTACATCCAAAGCGTGAAGAGAACGCTCTTTTTCATTAGAGAAGTTCTGGCAGAATGTAGGCAGAACAATTTGACTTCTGTGGAAGTCCGAAACCACTTTAGGAAGGAACCCGGGATCTAATTTAAGGATGATACAGTCATCCAGGACCTTTAAGTATGGATGTTTAATAGAGAAAGATTGGATCTCACCAACACGTCGTGCTGACGTTATTGCCACCAGGAAGAGAGCTTAAAGGGTTACGGCTCTCAGGTTTGCTTGAACTAGTGGCTCGTAAGGTTCCTTACAAAGTTCATTTAGCACCAGGTTTATATCCCAGGGAGGCACTGTACTGCGAATTGTAGGCCTAAGTCTCTGAATGGCCTTGACAAACCTCACTATCCATGGATGAGAGGCTAGCTGGACGTCATAGAAGGAACTGAGGGCTGAGATCTGTACCTTCAGAGTACTAGGCCTCAGTCCTTTATCAAACCCCAACTGGAGAAAATCTAGAATTTTCGGAATATCCAGACCGTGAGAGACCGATACGGGAACTGGACTCTGAGAGCAGAACTTTTTCCATATCTTCCTGTATATTGCAGAAGTTACAGGTTTTCTACTATTTTGAATAGTAGCAATGACTGGCTCTGAGAGGCCTTTTGATCTTAGGATCCCTTTTTCAGGATCCATGCTGCTAACTGTAGTAGGCCCGGGTTCTGATGGACTAGGGGCCCTTGAGACAAAAGGTCCGATACGACTGGTAGATGGATTGGATCCTCCCAGGACATCTTCTTTAGTAGAGAAAACCAGCTCCTTTTGGGCCGGTTAAGGGCTATTAAGATAACTGATGTCTGGCTCTCCTGAATCTTCCTCAATACTCTCGGTATTAGGGCCAATGGAGGAAAAGCATAGGCCAACTTCATGTCCCAGTTCTGAGCCAGTGCATCTATTCCTGATGGCCTGTCTCCTGGGTTTAGTGAGAAGAATTTTTCTGTCTTTGCGTTCTTCCTTGAGGCGAATAGATCTACTTCCGGGAAGCCCCAACGTTGGGTTATTTGGAGGAAGATTTCTTCGTTTAAGGACCATTCTGTGGGACATAATTTCTGTCTGCTTAGGAAGTCGGCTACCTGGTTTTGGGTTCCCTTCAGGTGAACCGCCGTTATCGACCTGACTGTCCGTTCTGCCCAAGAGAATATCGTGTCTGATAGATCTTGTAGGTGATGATGCTTCGGACCTCCTTGGTGAAGTAGAAAGGCTACTGTTGTTGAGTTGTATGAGAAAATACGGATGTGTCGGTCTATTAACTTTCCCTGGAATGCCTTTAAGGCCTCCCAGACTGCCCTGAGTTCTCTAATTTGAGGACCTGCTTTGTACACATACAGGCCAAGTGCCCTGGGAGTAACTCTCTTCTATGTGGGCTCCCCAGCCGCTGTGACTTGCATCTGTAATGATGTTTATACACGGAGATGTTCTCCAAGGCGTTCCTTTTTCGAGATTTCCGGTTATGGTCCACCATGTCAGTGAACTTTTTGTATCTAGTGACAAACGTATTTTGTTGTCCAGGGTTACGTCTCTGCCGTCCCAAAGTGAGAGGATTTCTTTCTGCAGGGGTCTTGAGTGATATTGGCTCCACTGGACGCTGGAAATGCAAGAGGTCATCAAGCCCAATACCCGCATGGCCTTCCTTATGGATGTTTGTTTTTGCTTTTGAAATTTTTGAATTTCTTTTTTGAATGACTCCTGCTTGTGATGTGGGAGGTATGTATGTTCCTGAACAGAGTCTAGGATTACCCCAAGAAAGGATTTCTTTGTTTCGGGTTTGAGGTTTGACTTTTTGAAGTTTATTAGCCATCCTAGCTCTTCCAGGAGTGAAATAGTTGTTGATAAGTCCTCTTCCATCTGTTGTGGAGAATCTGCTATTAGTAGGATGTCGTCGAGATAGGGGACGGTGAGTATTCCTTTCTCTCTCAAGAACGCCATCACCTCTGCCATGAGTTTGGTGAAAACTCTGGGAGCAGACGAGATGCCGAATGGCAGGCATGTGAACTGATAGTGTAGAATTTGGCCCCGGTCTTTTATGGCGAATCTGAGGTACTGTTGGTGTGAGGCGGAGATGGGAACCTGGTAATAGGCGCTTTTTAGATCTAATGTGCTCATTACTGATCCTTTCTGGATTAGAGGTATTGCAGTTTTGAGGGATTCCATTTTGAAATGTTTGTAAGCAACTGATCGATTTAAGGGTTTCAGGTTTATAATAGTACGAAATTCTCCGCTTGTTTTTTTTTATGGAGAACAGACTCGAATAGTGTCCTCTGAACCTCTGAGCATGGGGTACCGGAATGACTGCTTTTATCTGGATAAGTTCTTGAATATCCTTTGGAAGTCTCTGCTGAACCGATAAAGACTGGGTCTGAGTTAGGCAAAACCTTTTGGGAGGTGTTTGGTTGAACTCTATTTTGTACCCTTGCTCTATCAAACTTAGGATCCATGGGTTCTGAGTGATGTTTTGCCAACCCTGTAGGAAGTATTGAAGCCTTCCACCCACTAAGTTGGCGTCATTGTTTATTAGTTTTTGATTTTTGGTCCTGAAAGGCACCCCTGCCTCTACCACCCTTCGGGTAACTCCATCTTCCGCCCTTCCCTTTCCCTCTATAGTCTTGCCTAGGATGGAATCGAGACCTACGAAAGGATGGTATGTTTTTCGGTTTCTCTTCCGGGAAACCCTTTTTCTTATCCGCTGCTTTTTCAAGCAATTCGTCCAATACTGGACCGAAGACATGAAGGCCAGAGAAGGGTATTGAACACAGTTTATTTTTTGACTGTGTGTCGCCAGACCATGATCTGAGCCATAGAGCTCTTCTTGCCGCATTAGATAGGGCATTGTTTCTTGCAGCAAACCGCACTGACTCTGCCAAAGCATCGGCCATAAAGTCTGTTGCTATCTTCAAGAGTGGTAAAGATTTTAGGATCTCGTCTCTAGGAGTTTTATTGTTAATCTGGGTCTCTAGTTTTTCTACCCACAGAGACATTGACCTGGCAACAGAGGTGGCTGCAATATTGGTTTTCATGATAGCGGCTGAAGCTTCCCAGGCCTTTTTGAGGAGATCTTCAGATCTTTTGTCCATCGGATCTTTGAGGCCCGAGGAGTCCTCAAAAGGTATGGCGGTCTTTTTTGAGACCTTAGCTACAGGTACATCCATTTTAGGAACGGATTCCCAGATTTTGGTCTCCTCTGGGTCAAAGGGCAGACGATATTTGAAATCCCTTGGTACTATCAGTTTTTTCCCTACATCGCTCCATTCTTCCAAGATCATTTCCTGGATATGGCGATTTACGGGAAACACTCTGCTCCTACGATTTCTGAGCCCCCCAAACATTTCTCTGTGTGTTCAGAAGAAAATAGATTTCTCTTCTTTTCCTCTGGGAGGATATTTGAAGAAGATTCTCCCTCCATGGAATCGGATATGGAGTAAGCTGAAAGCTCCCCCTCTTCTGAACTAAGATCCTGTTCCCACCTAGGTCTCTTAGGACGGGGAGGGTCGACTGGCAACAGCGCTGATACTGTGGACTGTACTTCCTCTCTGATCATAGTTTTAATACTATCCAGAAGGGAAGTCTGTTCTTCTTCCAGCAGTCCTGCCATGCATTTATCACATACTTTCTTCCTATGCCCCTCTGGTAGCCTATTGGAGCACAGAGGGCATTTACTTGTCCTGCGCTTTTGGCCTGACGCTGGGCGCTTGGATGCCTCCTTATCCTGCAATAGATATAGAGAGGCCCTATAGCTTGTGTTGTAATGTGATATAGACCCCTATGTATAACTTACATGAACAGGGGCGAGCTCTGAGGACAGAATCTCTGGACGATCTGCACCCTCCATCTCTCTAGGATCAGTGTGCAGTCAGATGTTCGCGATTAAATAGGTATCTCACCGGTCTTCAGAACATCTGATTCGTCCTCCCTCCTTCCGAGCTCAGCTGCCAGTGATCACTGTGGGCTGATTGGCCACTGTTCGGCTGTATGATACAGCCCGACACCAACTTCCGGCGTCCCGAGGTCTCAAGCTGCTCAAGAACGCCACCGGAACTCATTGGTGATTGCAGCGCCGAAGCGGCACGCCCAGAGACGCGGCGCACTCGCCGGCACGGCGCGCCCCAGTGACACAGCGCGTCCCCCGAGACGCGGCGCGCCCCAATGACGCGGCACGCTATGATGACGCACACCCACTGAGCGCCGACCAGGACGCTCTCCGCAGGCCCAACCCGGCACGCTCCCTGCGTGAGTTGGGATCACCGCCGGTATGCGGGTGCAGCAAGAAGGTGCAGAGCCCTCTGAAGAGGGATGCACCAGAGTCGGGAGCATAGCTCAACCGGCGCTGAGGGACCTCCAGCGGTATCAGCGCTAACATGCGGAGTCCTGCTCCGACTGCTCAGAGCCCTCAGGATGAGGCCGCTCCGGGAGCCCTGCTCAACCGGTTACCTGGAATCTTCAGCACGGTAAGCCGTGCCACTCTCCTCTGCGTCGGTCCCTGATAGCGACTGTCCCTGATAGCGACAGGAAAAACACTGAGGGGTGGAGGTGGGGAGGGGCTATTTAACCTCTTCTGTTTCCTGTCCCTATCAAGGATAAGAAGGACAACCTCCTGGTGGTGATGTCAGGAGGGACGTCCTGGAAAAATGTATTAATTTTCCATTAGGGTTACGGCTAAAGTAAGGGTTGGGGCTAAAGTTAGGGTTGGGATTACGTTTGCTGTTGGGATTAGGGTTAGGGGTGTGTCAGGGTTAGGTGTGCTTAGGATTATGGTTGGGATTAGTGTTAGGGGTGTGTTGGGGTTAAGGGTGTATTGGGGTTAGGGGTGTGGTTAGGGTTGGGATTAGGGGTGTGTTGGGGTTAGGGTTGGAGTTAGAATTGGGAGGTTTCCTCTGTTTCGACACATCAGGGGCTCTCCAAACGCAACATGGCATCCGATCTCAATTCCAGGCAATTCTGCGTTGAAAAAGTAAAACAATACTCCTTCCCTTCCGAGCGCTCTTGTACGCCCAAACAGGGGTTTATCCCAACATATGTGGTAGCAGCATATTCAGGACAAATTGGACAACAAGTATTGGGGTCCAATTTCTCTAGTTACCCTTAGGAAAAAAAAATTGGGGGGCTAAAATTCATTTTTGTGGGGAAAAAGATTTTTTTATTTTCACGGCTCTGCATTATAAACTGTAGTGAAAAACTTGGGGGTTCAACACATCTAGATAAGTTCCTTTGGGGGTCTAGTTTCCAATATGGGGTCACTTGTGGGGGGTTTCTACTGTTTAGGTACATCAGGGGCTCTGCAAACGCAACGTGACGCCCACAGACCATGACATCAAAGTCTGCATCCCAAACGGCGCTCCTTCACATCTGAGCTCTGCCATGCGCCCAACAGTAGTTTACCCCCTCACATGGGGTGTCAGCGTACTCAGGACAAATTGTACAACAACTTTTGGGGTCCAATTTCTGCTGTTACCCTTGGTAAAATAAAACAAATTGGATCTCAAGTACATTTTCTGTGAAAAAGTGAAATGTTCATTTTATTTTTTTTAAACATTCCAAAAATTTCTGTGAAACACCTGAAGGGTCAATAGACTTCTTGAATGTGGTTTTGAGCATCTTGAGGAGTGCAGTTTTTTAGAATGGTGTCACACTTGGGTATTTTCTATTATATAGATCCGTCAAAGTGACTTCAAATGTAATGTGGTCCCTAAAAAAAAAAAGAAATGGTGTTATAAAAATGAGAAATTGCTGGTCAACCCTTATAACTCCCTAACAAAAAAAATTTTGGTTCCAAAATTGTGCTGATGTAAAGTAGACATGTGGGAAATGTTAATTATTAAATATTTTGTGTGAGACATATCTCTGTGATTTAAAGGGAACCTGTCACCTGAATTTGGCGGGACAGATTTGCGGTCATATGGGCGGGGTTTTTGGGTGTTTGATTCACCCTTTCCTTACCCGCTGGCTGCATGCTGGCCGCAATATTGGGTTGAAGTTCATGCTGTGTCCTCCTAAGTACACGCCTGCGCAAGGCAATCTTGCGCCTTGTGCAGGTGTGTACTTCGGAGGACACAGCATGAACTTCAACCCAATATTGCAGCCAGCATGCAGCCAGCACGTAAGGAAAGGGTGAATCAAACACCCAAAAACCCCGCCCATATGACCGCAAATAAGTCCCGCCAAATTCAGGTGACAGGTTCCCTTTAAGGGCATGAAAATTCAAAGTTGGAAAAATAGCGAAATTTTCCATTTTCTTCACAGATAAATGCAAGAAATGTTGAGGAAATTTTACCACTAAGGCTGGAGTCACACTCAGCGTATGAAAATACGGTCCGTATATTACGGCCGTAATACGCTGAACAGTCCCCAAAATAGTGGTCCGTAGCTCCTCCTTAGGCAGGGTGTGTCAGCGTTTTTTGCGCATGGCATCCTCCGTATGTAATCCGTATGGCATCCGTACTGCGTGTTTTTCTCGCAGGCTTGCAAAACCGACATACGGCTATACAAGGGATCCGTGTGTGTGTGTGTGTGTGTGTGTGTGTGTGTGTGTGTGTGTGTGTGTGTGTGTGTGTGTGTATATATATATATATATATATATATATATATATATATATATATATCTCTATCAGTAGACACATATGTGTATATATATATATATATTAATATTTCATACAGCGCTAGATAGCTTTAAAGCCGGTAATTCAATTACCGGCTTTTGCTATCTCCTTCCTAAACCCGACATGATATGAGACCTGGTTTACATACAGTAAACCATCTCATATCACCATTTTTTGCATATTCCACACTACTAATGTTAGTGGTGTGTATATGCAAAATTTGGCCATTCTATTAAAGGGTTAAATGGCGGAAAAAATTGGCGTGGGCTCCCGCGCAATTTTCTCCGCCAGAGTAGTAAAGCCAGTGACTGAGGGCAGATATTAATAGCCTGGAGAGGGTCCACGGTTATTGCCCCCCCCTGGCTAAAAACATCTGCCCCCAGCCACCCCAGAAAAGGCACATCTGGAAGATGAGCCTATTCTAGCACTTGGCCACTCTCTTCCCATTCCCGTGGAGCATGTTATGTCTGCTAATGAAAGGTGTAATGAAGGCAATCCAGAGACACAGTGTGCCTAGCGATCAGAGCGCACACAGTGATCTGACAAATACCCAAAAACAAAGAACGAGCTCTGAGACGTGGAAACTCTGTAGACTGCACACCTACCTATCCTAAACACAACTAATAGCGGCTGTGGATTGCGCCTAGCAACTACCTATGCAACTCGGCACAGCCTAAGAAACTAGCTAGCCTGAAGATAGAAAAATAGGCCTGACTTGCCCCCAGAGAAATACCCCAAAGGAAAAGGCAGCCCCCCACATATAATGACTGTGAGTAAGATGAAAAGACAAAACGTAGGGATGAAATAGATTCAGCAAAGTGGGGCCCGATAATCTTAGACAGAGCGAGGATAGTAAAGTGAACTTTGCAGTCTACAAAAAACCCTAAAGCAAAAACCACGCAAAGGGGGCAAAAAAGACCCACCGTGCCGAACTAACGGCACGGCGGTACACCCTTTGCTTCTCAGAGCTACCAGCAAAACAAAAGACAAGCTGGACAGAAAAAAAGCAACAAAATAGCAAAAAAGCACTTTGCTATACAGAGCAGCAGGTCACAGGAACAAGCAGTAGAAGCTCAGATCCAACACTGGAACATTGACAAGGAGCAGGGATAGCAGCATCAGGCGGAGTTAAGTAACGAAGCAGTTAACGAGCTCACCAGAACACCTGAGGGAAGAAGCTCAGAAGCTGCAGTACCACTTGTGACCACAGGAGTGAATTCAGCCACAGAATTCACAACAGTACCCCCCCTTGAGGAGGGGTCACCGAACCCTCACCAGAGCCCCCAGGCCGACCAGGATGAGCCGCATGAAAGGCACGAACAAGATCGGGAGCATGAACATCAGAGGCAAAAACCCAGGAATTATCTTCCTGAGCATAACCCTTCCATTTAACCAGATACTGGAGTTTCCGTCTAGAAACACGAGAATCCAAAATCTTCTCCACAATATACTCCAATTCCCCCTCCACCAAAACCGGGGCAGGAGGCTCAACAGATGGAACCATAGGTGCCACGTATCTCCGCAACAACGACCTATGGAATACATTATGTATGGAAAAGGAGTCTGGGAGGGTCAAACGAAAAGACACAGGATTGAGAACCTCAGAAATCCTATACGGACCAATAAAACGAGGTTTAAATTTAGGAGAGGAAACCTTCATAGGAATATGACGAGAAGATAACCAAACCAGATCCCCAACACGAAGTCGGGGACCCACACGGCGTCTGCGATTAGCGAAAAGTTGAGCCTTCTCCTGGGACAAGGTCAAATTGTCCACTACCTGAGTCCAGATCTGCTGCAACCTGTCCACCACAGAATCCACACCAGGACAGTCCGAAGACTCAACCTGTCCTGAAGAGAAACGAGGATGGAACCCAGAATTGCAAAAAAATGGAGAAACCAAGGTAGCCGAGCTGGCCCGATTATTAAGGGCGAACTCAGCCAACGGCAAAAAGGACACCCAATCATCCTGGTCAGCAGAAACAAAACATCTCAGATATGTTTCCAAGGTCTGATTGGTTCGTTCGGTCTGGCCATTAGTTTGAGGATGGAAAGCCGAGGAAAAGGATAGGTCAATGCCCATCCTACCACAAAAGGCTCGCCAAAACCTTGAAACAAACTGGGAACCTCTGTCAGAAACAATATTCTCAGGAATGCCATGCAACCGAACCACATGCTGAAAGAACAAAGGTACCAAATCAGAGGAGGAAGGCAATTTAGCCAAGGGCACCAGATGGACCATTTTAGAAAAGCGATCACAGACCACCCAAATGACTGACATCTTTTGAGAAACGGGAAGGTCAGAAATGAAATCCATCGAAATATGTGTCCAAGGCCTCCTTGGGACCGGCAAGGGCAAAAGCAACCCACTGGCACGAGAACAGCAGGGCTTAGCCCTAGCACAAATCCCACAGGACTGCACAAAAGTACGTACATCCCGTGACAGAGATGGCCACCAGAAGGATCTAGCCACTAACTCTCTGGTACCAAAGATTCCAGGATGACCAGCCAACATCGAACAATGAAGTTCAGAGATAAGTTTATTAGTCCACCTATCAGGGACGAACAGTTTCTCCGCTGGACAACGATCAGGTTTATTCGCCTGAAATTATTGCAGCACCCGCCGCAAATCAGGGGAGATGGCAGACACAATGACTCCTTCCTTGAGGATACCCGCTGGCTCAGATAAACCCGGAGAGTCGGGCACAAAACTCCTAGACAGAGCATCCGCCTTCACATTTTTAGAGCCCGGAAGGTACGAAATCGCAAAGTCGAAGCGGGCAAAAAATAACGACCAACGGGCCTGTCTAGGATTCAAGCGCTTGGCAGACTCGAGATAAGTCAAGTTCTTATGATCAGTCAATACCACCACGCGATGCTTAGCTCCTTCAAGCCAATGGCGCCATTCCTCGAATGCCCACTTCATGGCCAGCAACTCTCGGTTGCCCACATCATAATTACGCTCAGCGGGCGAAAACTTCCTGGAAAAGAAAGCACATGGTTTCATCACTGAGCAATCAGAACCTCTCTGTGACAAAACCGCCCCTGCTCCAATCTCAGAAGCATCAACCTCGACCTGGAACGGAAGAGAAACATCTGGCTGACAACACAGGGGCAGAACAAAAACGACGCTTCAATTCCTGAAAAGCTTCCACAGCAGCAGAAGACCAATTAACCAAATCAGCACCCTTCTTGGTCAAATCGGTCAATGGTTTGGCAATGCTAGAAAAATTACAGATGAAGCGACGATAAAAATTAGCAAAGCCCAGGAATTTTTGCAGACTTTTCAGAGATGTCGGCTGAATCCAATCCTGGATGGCTTGGACCTTAACTGGATCCATCTCGATAGTAGAAGGGGTAAAGATGAACCCCAAAAATGAAACTTTCTGCACACCGAAGAGACACTTAGATCCCTTCACAAACAAAGAATTAGCACGCAGGACCTGAAAAACCATTCTGACCTGCTTCACATGAGACTCCCAATCATCTGAGAAGATCAAAATGTCATCCAAGTAAACAATCAGGAATTTATCCAGATACTCACGGAAGATGTCATGCATAAAAGACTGAAACACAGATGGAGCATTGGCAAGTCCGAACGGCATCACTAGATACTCAAAATGACCCTCGGGCGTATTGAATGCAGTTTTCCATTCATCTCCTTGCCTGATTCTCACCAGATTATACGCACCACGAAGATCTATCTTAGTGAACCAACTAGCCCCCTTAATCCGAGCAAACAAGTCAGACAACAATGGCAAGGGATACTGAAATTTAACAGTGATCTTATTAAGAAGGCGGTAATCAATACACGGTCTCAGCGAACCATCCTTCTTGGCCACAAAGAAGAACCCTGCTCCCAGTGGTGATGATGATGGGCGAATATGTCCCTTCTCCAGGGATTCCTTCACATAACTGCGCATAGCGGCGTGTTCGGGCACGGATAAATTAAATAATCGACCTTTAGGGAATTTACTACCAGGAATCAAATTGATAGCACAATCACAGTCCCTATGCGGAGGTAGGGCATCGGACTTGGGCTCTTCAAATACATCCTGATAATCAGACAAGAACTCTGGGACCTCAGAAGGGGTGGATGACGAAATCGACAAAAATGGAACATCACCATGTACCCCCTGACAACCCCAGCTGGATACCGACATGGAATTCCAATCCAATACTGGATTATGGGTTTGTAGCCATGGCAACCCCAACACGACCACATCATGCAGATTATGTAGCACCAGAAAGCGAATAACTTCCTGATGTGTAGGAGCCATGCACATGGTCAGCTGGGCCCAGTACTGAGGTTTATTCTTGGCCAAAGGTGTAGCATCAATTCCTCTCAATGGAATAGGACACCGCAAAGGCTCCAAGAAAAACCCACAACGTTTAGCATAATCCAAATCCATCAGATTCAGGGCAGCGCCTGAATCCACAAACGCCATGACAGAAAACGACGACAAAGAGCATATCAAGGTAATGGACAGAAGGAATTTGGACTGTACAGTACCAATGACGGCAGACCTAGCGGACCGCTTAGTGCGCTTAGGACAATCGGAGATAGCATGAGTGGAATCACCACAGTAGAAACACAGCCCATTCAGACGTCTGTATTCCTGCCGTTCAACTCTGGTCATAGTCCTATCGCACTGCATAGGCTCAGGTTTAACCTCAGGCAATACCGCCAAATGGTGCACAGATTTACGCTCGCGCAAGCGTCGACCGATTTGAATGGCCAAAGACAAAGACTCATTCAAACCAGCAGGCATAGGAAAACCCACCATGACATCCTTAAGAGCCTCAGAGAGACCCTTTCTGAACAAAGCTGCCAGCGCAGATTCATTCCACTGAGTGAGTACTGACCATTTCCTAAATTTCTGACAATATACTTCTATATCATCCTGACCCTGGCACAAAGCCAGCAAATTTCTCTCAGCCTGATCCACTGAATTAGGCTCATCGTACAGCAATCCGAGCGCCAGGAAAAACGCATCGACACTACTCAATGCAGGGTCTCCTGGCGCAAGAGAAAATGCCCAGTCTTGAGGGTCGCCGCGCAAAAAAGAAATATCAAAACCTGCTGAATAGGATCACCAGAAGAATGAGGCTTCAAGGCCAGAAATAGCTTACAATTATTTTTGAAACTTAGAAACTTTGTTCTATCTCCAAAAAACAAATCAGGAATAGGAATTCTTGGTTCTAACATATTTTTCCGATCAATAGCATCTTGAATCTTCTGTACATTTAAAACGAGATTATCCATTGAAGAGCACAGACCCTGAATATCCATGTCCACACCTGTGTCCAGAAACACCCAAATGTCTAGGGGAAAAAAAAAATTGAACACAGCAGAGAAAAAAAAAAAAAAAAATGATGTCAGAACTTTTTCTTTCCCTCTATTGAGAATCATTAGTTGGCTCCTTGTACTGTTATGTCTGCTAATGAAAGGTGTAATGAAGGCAATCCAGAGACACAGTGTGCCTAGCGATCAGAGCGCACACAGTGATCTGACAAATACCCAAAAACAAAGAACGAGCTCTGAGACGTGGAAACTCTGTAGACTGCACACCTACCTATCCTAAACACAACTAATAGCGGCTGTGGATTGCGCCTAGCAACTACCTATGCAACTCGGCACAGCCTAAGAAACTAGCTAGCCTGAAGATAGAAAAATAGGCCTGACTTGCCCCCAGAGAAATACCCCAAAGGAAAAGGCAGCCCCCCACATATAATGACTGTGAGTAAGATGAAAAGACAAAACGTAGGGATGAAATAGATTCAGCAAAGTGGGGCCCGATAATCTTAGACAGAGCGAGGATAGTAAAGTGAACTTTGCAGTCTACAAAAAACCCTAAAGCAAAAACCACGCAAAGGGGGCAAAAAAGACCCACCGTGCCGAACTAACGGCACGGCGGTACACCCTTTGCTTCTCAGAGCTACCAGCAAAACAAAAGACAAGCTGGACAGAAAAAAAGCAACAAAATAGCAAAAAAGCACTTAGCTATACAGAGCAGCAGGTCACAGGAACAAGCAGTAGAAGCTCAGATCCAACACTGGAACATTGACAAGGAGCAGGGATAGCAGCATCAGGCGGAGTTAAGTAACGAAGCAGTTAACGAGCTCACCAGAACACCTGAGGGAAGAAGCTCAGAAGCTGCAGTACCACTTGTGACCACAGGAGTGAATTCAGCCACAGAATTCACAACAGGAGCAGTGGGATATGGGATAATGAAGGGTTAATGCCACCTTGCTATTGTAAGGTGACATTAAGCCAAATTAATAATGGAGAGGCGTCAATTATGACACCTATCCATTATTAATCCAATTGTATGAAAGAGTAAAAAAAAAAAAACCACACATTAAAAATTATTTTAATGAAAAAAAATCACAAAGGTTGTTGTAATAATTTATTCTACGCTCAATCCACTCACTGAAGACCCCCGATCTGTAACAAACGAAAAAAAAAAACAATAATATGCATACCTTCCGAAGATCTGTAACGTCCAACGATGTAAGTCCATCTGAAGGGGTTAAAATATTTTGCAGCCAGGAGTTCTGCTAATGCAGCGCTGCTCCTTGCTGCAAAACCCCGGGGAATGAAGGTAAAGTAGGTCAATGACCTATATTTACCTTCATTTGCGGTGAGGCGCCCTCTGCTGGTTGTCCCTAGATCGTGGGAACTTTCCTAGAAAGCTCCCAGGCTCGAGTTCATAAGAGGGCGCCCTCTGCTGGTTGTCCTCATATGAACTCGAGCCTGGGAGCTTTCTAGGAAAGTTCCCACGCTCCAGGAACAGCCAGCAGAGGGAGCCTCACCGTAAATGAAGGTAAATATAGGTCATTGACCTACTTTACCTTCATTCCCCGGGGTTTTGCAGCCAGGAGCAGCGCTGCATTAGCGAACTCCTGGCTGCAAAATATTTTAACCCCTTCAGATGGATTTACATCGTGGGACTTTACAGATCTTCGGAAGGTATGTATATTGTTGGTTTATTATTTTGACTTTGTTACCAAGTGCCAAGAGAGGTCCAACAAGCAGAGTCAAAAAATAACAATAGGCAGAAGTCCTAAAGAGATCAGCAATACACGTGGTCAGGAACAAGCCAGGAGTTTCAGCAACAGTCAGAAGCGGATAAGACAAAGTCAGGAGGCAGAAGAGAGTCCAAATACAAGCCAAGTCAGAAACCAGAGTATCAAAACCGAAACGCTGGAAAAAGGGCAGACAGAGGGAGTCAACAGACATGGGGCAAATCAGGGATCACAGCAGGACAAACCAAGAGCTACCAGAGTCAGGTTCACATGCCGAAGGCAGAACTATAGCTGACACCGCCAGCAGGATACATGGGAGCTAAATAGCAAACCTGAACCCAGAATAAGGCAGAGCAAAATGATCTTGACATGATCCCCCTCGGAAAAAGGGCAGCCAGGATTAAACCCTGGAATGGATTATGACAAGAAGCTTTTTTGTTTGCACTAACACAGCGGACAGAAATTATCCGATCCCAAAGTCTCCATGTACAGTGTTTTATGGGATTTTTTTTTTTTTTTTTTGACACGCTAAACATTTGTTTTACTCTTTTGGGCCCCAGAACATAGATTTACACTGCAGGGATGGCACAGGGACGGCTACAATGAAGCCCTGGCAGTTTAACCACTTGCTGCTGCCAAAATCAAACATGGCATCTAAGAAGGTGTGACAGTTTGGTTGAATGCCCTCCGACCCAAAGTACTCGATAGTATGGGGCGGCCTAGTTACTACGATACTTACTTGCCTAATGGTGTCTGGGCCTGAAATGTACGAAGGTCTATTAGGCCGGGCCAGAGGCAGCGTCCAATAGGACAACACCTTCTTGATTAATATGTTTGGCCCCGATTATAATAAACCCTATACTCAACTCCCGTGCTGGCGCCATTTGTATTGTTTAAATGTACCTGTAAATTCTAAATGTACCTGCAATGTTTGCAGAATTACATAATAAAATACCTGTAGTAAAAACACCCGTTAAAAGTTCCCTCAATAATACAATACACATGTGTTTGCGGCGGCGGCGCTAAAAGAGACAAAGAAAACTCAGATATTGTGCAAAGAAAATAAACATTTATTTAACCAAAAAATAACTGGGTTTAGGATCGGGGACTATCTGAGCGTGAGATGTGGTGGACCTTGGGAGTGTGGAGCTGAGGATTGCGTGGTAGTTGATGAAGGCGTTACAGGGGAAGGGGCAACAAATTAAAGGATTGGATCATGGATGGAACTGGACACATTGGGAGTAGACAACACAGTGGAATCATGGGAATGGATAGACAAACTGGAAGGGACAGATACAAAAGGATGGTAGTGACACATTTGACAATAGAGACACATTGGTAGGTAAGGGTGGAGGTGGTGGATCCAATTTTAGCAGGGTTTTTTGACTCCGGGTCTTCGTCCTGGTGGAAATGTTATTAGTTTTGGACCTTTGCTTTCTTGGCCAAGTGGGAGTGGTGCCTCTGTAGCAGTCTTTTGGTGTGGTGCTGGACTGGGCAGCGTGGTGGATGCTGCTGGCTGCAGGGGAAACATAGAAACATAGTTATTAAGGTTGAGACTTTAAGCCCATCTAGTTCAACCCATAGCCTAACCTAACATGCCGTAACATGTTGATCCAGAAGGCGGCGAAAAACCCCATGTGGCAAAAAGTAAGCTCCACACTGGGGAAAAACACCAAGGTTACTTACTGGTAGCCGGTTTTTCCGGAGCCCATAACAGCACACATGAGAGAGGGATCCGCCCAGTCGGGACAGGAAACCTACTGAAATAAAAGGGCGGTACCTCTCCCTCGCTTCAGTTGGTTTTCAGAGCATGAGAGGCCTCCTTGGTTAGTAGACATGGTAATCCACCACCACATTATAATAATAACAAAAAACACCCAACTAAAGGTGCACACCAAAGGGTGAAAAAGGGAGGGAATATACAGGTGCTGTCATGGGCTCCGGAAAAACCGGCTACCAGTAAGTAACCTTGGTGTTTTCCCGTCTCCCATGACAGCACACAAGAGATTTTTGGAGAAAGAAACACCTTAGGGAGGGGCCACCGCTTGCAGCACCCTTCTACCAAAGGTAAGGTCAGCTGAGGAGGATAGATCTAGCCGGTAGTGTCTAAAGAAGGTAGACGGTGAGGACCAGGTAGCGGCCTTACAAATTTGATCAATCGATACCTCTGCTTTTTCTGCCCAGGAAGTAGCCACGGCTCTGGTGGAGTGAGCCTTGATGCCTTCATGGATCGGGGCACCACGAGAAGCATAGGATAAGGAAATGGCCTCCCTAATCCACCTAGCAATAGTACCCTTGGATACCCCATGTCCCTTCCTGCTACCCTGGAAAGCTATAAATAGGGATTGATCCTTCCTCCACTGAGTAGTCAGAGATATATATTGCAAAATAGCTCTTACGTCAAGCGTATGAAATTCCTCTTCCCCTGGGTTCTTGGGATTATCACAGAAAGGGGGCAACACAATTTCTTGACTCCTATGGAACTTAAGTAGTACCTTCGGCAGATATGCCGGATCTGGACTGAGCACTACTCTGTCATCAAATATCTGTGTGTAAGGAGGGAAGATGGACAGGGCTTGCAAGTCACTCACCCTACGAGCTGATGTCAACGCTACCAGAAGCACTGTCTTAAGCGTAAGTATTTTTATTGATGACTCCTGCAAGGGTTCAAACGGATCACTAGTCAGAGCTTCTAACACCAGATTTAAATCCCATGGAGGAACCCTCTGAATTACCACTGGTCTAGACCTACTACAAGATTTAATAAAGCGGGACACCCATCTATTGGAGGCCAGATTACAGTTATACAAGGCTCCTAATGCCGACACTTGTACCTTGAGCGTATTAGTTGCTAATCCTAATTGCAACCCCGCCTGTAAAAATTCTAAAATAGTACCCACAGGAGCCTTGTCTCCTAAAGGTTGCCCCGAAAAATCTAGAAACTTTTTCCATGTTCTGCCATATATCCTTGATGTAACTGGGTTTCTACTTTTCAACAGGGTGGAGACTAACCCTGGTGAAAACCCCTGCCTACTCAGTAATGCCCTCTCAAATTCCAGGCTGCAAGATGGAAGCCCTTCACTTGAGAGTGGCATATTGGACCCTGAGTAAGCAGGTCTGGAATCTCTGGCAGAATCCAGGGATCGGTCACTGACATTTGTCTCAGGAGGGAGAACCAAGGGTCTCTTTGGCCAGAATGGAGCAATCAAAATTACTCTCGCCTGCTCAATTCTGATCTTTCTTACTACTGTCGGAATCATCGCTATTGGTGGAAACACATACGCGAGACTGAAATTCCATTGTATTTGGAGAGCATCTACCGCGAAGGGTTTTTCTCTTGGGTTTAATGAACAGAAGCTCTCTACCTTCCTGTTTAGGGTGGCAAATAAATTTATCACAGGTAAGCCCCAGGCCTGCACTATTTGTTGAAACACCTGGGGATTCAAAGACCACTCTCCTTGTTTCAGTGTCTTGCGACTTAGGAAGTCTGCTTTCGTATTTTCGACTCCCTTTATGTGGAGAGCCGAGAGGGATAGTAGGTGGCGCTCCGCTAGTTGGAGGACAGACGCTGACTTCATCAGGGAAGGGGATCTCGTCCCCCCTTGGTGATTGATATATGCGATTACTGCGTGATTGTCTGACATGACCCTGGTATGATGGCCCTGAAGGATGGGAAGGAAATGTTTTACAGCTCTCTCTACAGCCCATAACTCTTAGGTTTGATGCCTGTTGAGATTCCAATTGGGACCAAGATCCCTGAACAGAGAGTCCCCAAATGAGCTCCCCATCCTGAACCGCTTGCATCTGTGGTGATGATTTGACCTATCGGAGTTATCCACTGGACCCCTGATGTCAAATGATCTCTCACGGCCCACCATTTTAGGGAATCTGTTACCTCTAATGAAAGGCGTAGCTTCCCCTCTAAATGCCCTTTTAACCACCTCTGCGCTGACAAGACCTCCCATTGTAACTGTCTTAGATGGAACTGAGCCCATCTTACTGCGGGTATACAGGACGTCAGAGAACCCAACAGGGACATTGCCTTTCTCAACGTCATTACGGGGTGATGAATTGCTGACTCTACAAGATTTTAAATTTTGACCAGCTTGTTTTCTGGTAGAAGACACAGCTGACGCCTGGAGTCCAGAACTAAACCCAGAAAAGATTGCACTAGCTCCGGCATCAACCTTGACTTGGCAAGATTTATTTTCCACCCCAACCGCTCTAGCGTCGCTATGACTTATTTGTGTCAGGCAATGTGGTGCCGAGTTCCCCATTATAAGGAAGTCGTCCAGATACGGAACAATAACTACATTCTGAGAGCGGAGGAAGGACATGACCTCTGACATCAGCTTTGTAAAAATTCTCGGTGCTATTGATAGGCCGAATGGTAGGGCAGCATATTGATAGTGCCTGAGACAACCTTGGACATAAACCGCCACTCTTAGGAATTTTTGGTAGTCTTGATGAATTGGGACGTGGTAATAAGCGTCCTTTAGATCTATGGCTGCCATGAAGCAATCTGGGAACAAAAGTTTTATTGCCGTATTCACCGACTCCATTTTGAAGGAGCAGTTTACTACTGACCGATTTAGATTTTTTAAATTGACAATGGTTCTCAAAGACCTATCCGGTTTTCGTACCAAAAAAAGAGGGGAGTAAAAACCTTTTCCCATGCTCTTCCCCCGGGACCTCCACTAGAACCCGTTTTGACACGAGTTCCAGTACTTCTGCCTCCAAGGCTAGCTGCTCCTCCGGGGTTTTTCTTTGGGGCGTTAAAACAAAAGTTTGTCGCGGTGGAAAAACAAAATCTATTTTTAGGCCATGTTCGATGACATTTAGAGTCCAATGACTGGGGGAGATGTCTACCCATGCTGGGAAGAAAGATGAAAGCCTTCCCCCCACCTCCGGCCTGGTGTCATAGGGAGGGCTTTTTTGCCGATGTTGAGGGACCTTTAAACATATATCCAGATCCCCTCCTGTCTCTGGAGTCCCAATTTCTTCTATCTCCCGGGGGGCGGCCCCTACTAAAATTTGCCCCTCCGAAAATAAGGCCTTCTGAAGTCCACAGGAAAACGAGGAAACCCCTTTTTCCTATCTCCTGCTTTCTCTAAAATGTCTTTCAACTTTTGACCGAAGAGGAAATGGCCGTCACATGGTATAGAACAAAGTCTATTTTTTTGAAGGTAAATCACCCCTTCAACCAGAGAGCACGTCTAGCCGCGTTGGATAAACTTGCGGCCCTAGCTGCCAGCCTTACGGAGTCTGCTGAGGAATCTGCTACGAAGGCAGCTGCACCTTTAGCCAAAGTTACATTCATTAGAATTTCATCTCTCGGGGCTTTAGACTTCAGTTGCTCCTCTATCTGCTGCAGCCAGACGATAAGGGAGCGAGAGACACAGGTCCCTGCGATTGCTGGTTTCAAGCCCCCTGCGGTTGCTTCCCAGGTGTGTCTTTGGAACCCATCCGCTTTTTTATCTAAGGGATCCCTTAATACCCCAGAGTCTTCTAAGGGAAGGGACAACTTTTTAGACGATCTAGCAACCGCACCATCGATTTTCGGAACCTTATCCCAAGTCTCTGAATCTTTGTCCTCAAAGGTGTAACGTCTTTTAGAAGCGGAGGGAAGATTACCCGATTTTTCTGGCTTCCTCCACTTTTTCTATAAGGGCCTTTATTCTGGAATTCACTGGAAAGGTGCGCTTTCTCTTTTCCTCTGAACCCCCAAACATTATGTCCTCCAGGGACTTGGCCGCTTTCTCATCTTTGAGGCCCATTGAAGCTCTAACAGCTTTTACTAGCTTGTCCGTGTTCTCAGTAAGAAAGCACGGACGGCCCCCCACATCACTATCAGAAGAGGAGCCCGAGGACTTAGAGGAAGAGGAGCAGGGAGATAACGGTTCCTCTTGATATTCCTCCTCAGAAGGAGATACTTCAGAAGCTGAAACTGGTTCAGGGTGTTTACTACCCTTTTTCTTAAGGGCTGCTTTAACAGAGTCCTGCACTTCGGCTCTGATTATTGCTCTAAGACTAGAGGCAAAGTCAAGGGTCTCTTCCTGGATAGTCTTTTGAATGCAATCTACACACAGACTTTTCTGCCACTGGATTGCCAATGGAACTTTACAGAGGGCACATTCCTTATTCTTTGCCTTGGAGCTAGCCTTCCTCGGCGCCTGCCAAGTAAACAGAAAATGTAGCCCATTACCACCAGGGTGACATTCACGTAGATCACTCACCACCCGCTGACCATAAAGGGTACCGGATTCCGAGGCGGACTGGGAGCACGGGGAACATTCCTCCTGGATGCTGAAGAGTCGTGAGATGTCCGACGATTGCTGCTCTTTCCACCTGAGCGGCTGTTTTTCTTAGCATGATGGTGAGTAGGTGTATCACCTGATAAGGGCTCTTGCTGCTGCTGCTGTGATAGCTGCTGCTGCTCCATATCCTCCATCTCTGGATTGTATGGAAATGAGCAGCGATCTTGTGTAGCCACCCCCTTAATAAGGGGTCTTTCCACAGCACTCCCCACCTCTTCCGGTACCAATTTCGCTCCTCTCCCCCTCCAGAATACCGCCGGAAAGCTTACATTACCGGCGTTCTCAATCCATGGGCGCCGCCATCTTGGATCCGGCGCGCCTCTCTGACGTCACGCAGGCACGCCCATTCCCAGCGTGCTCTGCGCTGAACGCCAGCCGCGCACCCAGAAGTCGCCCAGCAGAGGGGGAAAGAGCGGCGTGGTAGCCGCAGAATGGCTCCAGAGATCCGGACTGTGCTGGACCGACGCCCGCACGTGCGCGAGAGCCCGAAGGATCTGCGGACGGCGCTACCAGCATCCCGAAGGCCAACATACAGGCGTCCTGCCTGCGCTTCAAGTGCCGGGACGGGAGTGGGTAAGTGGATCTTCAATCAACAGTCGATAAATAAAAATTACCGCCGTGATTCAGCACAAGGGTTCCCATCAGGACAGGAAACCCAACTGAAGCGAGGGAGAGGTACCGCCCTTTTATTTCAGTAGGTTTCCTGTCCCGACTGGGCGGATCCCTCTCATATGTGCTGTCATGGGAGACGGGAAAAAATTCCTTCCTGACTCCACATACGGCAATCAGACTAGTTCCCTGGATAAACGCCCAATCAAGGAAACTAGTGTATATACCCTGTAACATTATACTTTTCAAGAAAGGCATCCAGTCCCTTCTTAAATTTTAGCAATGAATCACTCATTACAACATCATACGGCAGAGAGTTCCATAGTCTCACTGCTCTTACAGTAAAGAATCCGCATCTGTGATTATGCTTAAACCTTCTTTCCTCCAGACGCAGAGGATGCCCCCTTGTCCCTGTCTCATGTCTACAAGTAAAAAGGTCATTAGAAAGGTCTCTGTACTGTCCCTTCATATATTTATACATTAAAATAAGATCACACCTTCGCCTTCGCTTTTCCAAACTAAATAACCCCAAGTGTAATAACCTGTCTTGGTATTGCAGACCCCCAGTCCTCTAATAACTGAACTTGGTAGCGTGGTGGGTGCTGAGCTTGGTAGCGGGGTGGACGCTGCTGGCTGCAGGGGTGCTGAACTTGGGAGCGTCGCAGATGCTGCTGGCCGCAGGGATGATGAAGTTGGCAGTGTGGTGGATCTGTGAAATGGAGGCGGGGGTGGTGGTGGATAGTTCAGCACACTGGGAGTTAGAAAGTAGATGTTCGGCTGCTGGTAATACCGTCTGGCCTGTGGATTGTAACTTTGTGAATGCCGCAGCTGCAGCAATGCTTGGCTGTAAGTAGCCTGGCAGGCCTGCATGACGTTGACCTGGAATTGAGGCGTAAGGTTTTCTGAAACTTCCCGCTCTATTGAAGAAAAAAAAAAATGTCACACCGGTCTCTCAAGGTCGGATTACAGGCGATCAAGGTGATTGTTGACATCCTGTATAAGTGTGTTCACATGGGTGAATCCACTCTTCAGTCTATTACCAAGCACCTTAATCCCATCCTGGAAGACCGAGCGTAAGTGCATAAACTCTGGCATGAGTGACGTCTCCCAGGCTCTCTGCCGCTGATGAGAAGACCCAACGAAAGCAGCAGCAGAGGGCTGGGAGAGGGGAAAACCGGATGCATCCGCGGCTGCCTCTTCCTCAGCCTGTTAGGCCTGACAGGTTGCTACATCGCTGGTGGATGATTGGGATTGTGCTTGTTCTTTGGCTGCTCGATGAGGGTCCGCTCCAACAGAGGAGAATGCAGGTTGTGTGGCTGGAAAAAAAAAAAAAAACACACCAAAAAAGGTTAAATAATAGTAAGACAAAAACAAAAGATACTCACTTTCGGGTAGCAAGCGCAGGCATCAGAGAAGCAAGGTTCCGGTGGTATTTGTATTTGCTGAGTATCCTTTGAGCAGCACCACTTTTAACCTGGTTCTGCTGTCTTATGTCCTTGTTGAAGAGATCCTTCATCGAGCGCCAACGCACTCTTATTCTCTTCACTGTGGTGGGGAAAAAAAAAAAAGGAAATAATTGTAAAACAATGCACCTACATTTACAGTTTCACTGATGCGTCACACCACATTCAAATACTTACCAAAATCATTTCTGATATGTGGCGTGACACGGTCCCGATCATGCAGCAGCGATCTGGCCACTTCTTCCCAGAGTCGTCGAATCACAGCAGGATTGCTGACGATCACGGATGTTCCACAAGGTGAATTAGTTGCTCGATTTCAATGTCCTGTTTGGCTTCTTCCCGTTGTGGAACCTATAGATCCAATAAAACAAAATATTTTAAGTAAAAATGAATCAAAAAATCAATTACAACTCTGATGAAAAGAATACTTATACCACGTATTTGCTCCTGAGACACATGAGCCCGAGGTGCCTGTAAAGATATTACACGATTTAACACAGGTATAGTATTGCCAGTCAATGCATACCAATCAGTATAGCAAATGTGATTACATAATCGGGGTCATGTCCACCCTGGGAAGCCGTCACCTCTTCACTTAAGGACATGGGTGAAAGCAGGCAGCAGTCGAGTGGAACACTACAGAAAAAAAATAAAACAAAATTTGAACTTGTTAAGAGAAACACAATGTAGCGCCCCATACCCTCCCCCCAAAAAAGGACACCAATACTTACATAACAGGCAGTAGTCCAACAGCGCAGCAGTCAGCACAGGACAGGGACAGGTGGCAGCACCAGAGACAGCAGCACCAGGAGAGAGGGCAGCACCAGGAGACAACTAGTCTAAAGGGACAAAAAAAAAAAACAGAGAAACATTTTCAAAGGTTCTATACTTACATAGCCAGTGTTGTCCTCATCAGGACAGCAGCACCAGGAGAGTCAGCAGCACCAGGAGAGTCGGCAGCACCAGGAGAGTCGGCAGCACCAGGAGAGAACTATTGAAAGAATAGGAGAATATGAGTCTTCATATATTAAAAACAATATTATTTATTAGTACCAAAAACATGATAAAAATATATATATAAATAAATAAGTACAATTTCAATATTACATTCATATGGATAAGAATTTGATCCTAACGGTGACAATATTAAGTTGCCACCAACCTGGAAACATATGATGCAGCACTGAAGATGATGTCCAAATGGACAGTATATATAGCCATTAAATTTAACCGTAAGGAAATCGTAAGCACAAACCCCACATATAGTGGGACAAAGGTAACAGCGTAATTCAAGTCAGATCATATGGATAATCTAGACTGAAAACACATCACGTCTCTCAATACAGCGCTGTTCAGAGAAATGTAAAAAACATAGAATAAATAAAGAGTTAATTACATATAATAGTATCTCCGATTCAGTCCAGTCCAGGGGGCGACCACTGACCCCGGCGCGCGTTTTGCAAGCCTGACTGTCACTTCCTCAAGGGGGGATATATATCAGGAGACAACTAGTCTTGTGCTTCTATCCAGAGTCTTGAGAGTAATGGACTACCTGTCTCCACATCCCCTTTTATACATCACTGATTTTGCAGGTGTAACATCGTTTCCTGGACATGATTAGTGTGAAGTACGCATTGCGTTTCGAACGCATGCGTATGCATGTCCTTCTGTACCAATGCGTTCCCATAGACAGTAATGGTTTTTTTTTTTTTTACGCAATCATCTGCAATCGTCTATATGCGGATGATTGCGCAATATTTGTCGCCTCCAAAAATGCAACATGTTGCGTTCGCCGCGCCCTGCTGCACACCGCCAAACTACGCATACGTACTCAAAAGCATGCGAACGCATGTCCTTGTGTACACCATGTTAAATATATGTACGCATGACGCATGCGGATCTATGCGGATGAAACGCTGTGTGCACAGACACAAATGTGAAACCAGCCTAAGAGCATCATACTGTGAAGAGGGAGCTGAACAGGGGGAGACTCGGGACATTATTAAATGTTATGTGGGCACCTATAGTTATAGGGGCACTCTGGTTATTGTGAGTGTCAGAGGGGCACACAGGGATCATTATTACTTTCCACACGAGAGGAGGGCATTACTATAGTCTAAAGGTTTGTTTTACCATCTAGAGCAGGGGCGGGCAATTCATTTCCCCGGGGGGGGGGGGGGGGGGGGGGAGGGGGGGTACACATGAGAGACTGCGACCATTGTGAACCAATAGGCTGAAATTAATTCTGCTCAATATTGATACTGAATATATTTATTAATATTCATTGTATAAATTAATATTGAGCAGAATTAAGAATGCTGACATCCCCTTATATATCGTATGAGCCCCACACAGCCTCCCTATGCACTGCATGTCGCCCCCATAGCCCCCCATGTGTGCAGCACCATGTCGCCCCCCCCATGTGTGCAGCACCATGTCGCCCCCCCATGTGTGCAGCACCATGTCGCCCCCCCCCATGTGTGCAGCACCATGTCGCCCCCCCCATGTGTGCAGCACCATGTCGCCCCCCCCCATGTGTGCAGCACCATGTCGCCCCCCCCATGTGTGCAGCACCATGTCGCCCCCCCCATGTGTGCAGCACCATGTCGCCCCCCCCCATGTGTGCAGCACCATGTCGCCCCCCCCATGTGTGCAGCACCATGTCGCCCCCCCCCATGTGTGCAGCACCATGTCGGCCCCCCCCCCCCATGTGTGCAGCACCATGTCGCCCCCCCCCCCCATGTGTGCAGCACCATGTCGCCCCCCCCTATGTGTGCAGCACCATGTCGCCCCCCCCCTATGTGTGCAGCACCATGTCGCCCCCCCCCATGTGTGCAGCACCATGTCGCTCCCCCCCCCCCCCCATGTGTGCAGCACCATGTCGCTCCCCCCCCCCCCCCCCATGTGTGCAGCACCATGTCACACCCCCATAGCCTACCTATGCCCAACCAAACAACCCATACACGAGGATAAAAAAAAAGAAAAACACACATACTCACCTCGGTCCCGTTCCCTGGCGCTCTGCTTCTCTGGAAATGTGAGAAGTGAAATGTGTCTGGTGTAATCTCTGCAGAGGAGTCCTGGCTGGAGAAGTTGTCACATCGGTCTGGGCCAGATGGAAAAGACGTCAGCTGTCCACACGCAGAGCCGCACTCCACATAGAGAATAATGGAGTCTCCAGCACCGACCTCCACCGCAGAGCCGCACTCCACATAGAGAATAATGGAGCCTCCAGCACCGACCTCCACCGCAGAGCCGCACTCCACAGAGAATAATGGAGCCTCCAGCACCGACCTCCACCGCAGAGCCGCACTCCACATAGAGAATAATGGAGCCTCCAGCACCGACCTCCACCCGCAGAGCCACACTCCACATAGAGAATAATGGAGCCTCCAGCACCGACCTCCACCCGCAGAGCCGCACTCCACATAGAGAATAATGGAGTCTCCAGCACCGACCTCCACCCGCAGAGCCGCACTCCACATAGAGAATAATGGAGCCTCCAGCACCGACCTCCAGCCGCAGAGCCGCACTCCACATAGAGAATAATGGAGCCTCCAGCACCGACCTCCACCCGCAGAGCCGCACTCCACATAGAGAATAATGGGGCCTCCAGCACCGACCTCCACCCGCAGAGCCGCACTCCACATAGAGAATAATGGAGCCTCCAGCACCGACCTCCACCCGCAGAGCCGCACTCCCCATAGAGAATAATGGAGCCTCCAGCACCGACCTCCACCCGCAGAGCCGCACTCCACATAGAGAATAATGGAGCCTCCAGCACCGACCTCCACCCGCAGAGCAACACTCCACATAGAGAATAATAGGGCCTCCAGCACCGACCTCCACCCGCAGAGCCGCACTCCACATAGAGAATAATGGAGCCTCCAGCACCGACCTCCACCCGCAGAGCCACACTCCACAGAGAATAATGGAGCCTCCAGCACCGACCTCCACCCGCACTCCACATAGAGAATGGAGCCTCCAGCACCGACCTCCACCCGCAGAGCCGCACTCCACATAGAGAATAATGGAGCCTCCAGCACCGACCTCCAGCCGCAGAGCCGCACTCCACATAGAGAATAATGGACCCTCCAGCACCGACCTCCACCCACAGAGCCGCACTCCACATAGAGAATAATGGAGTCTCCAGCACCGACCTCCACCCACAGAGCCGCACTCCACATAGAGAATAATGGAGCCTCCAGCACCGACCTCCAGCCGCAGAGCCGCACTCCACATAGAGAATAATGGAGCCTCCAGCACCGACCTCCACCCGCAGAGCCGCACTCCACATAGAGAATAATGGAGCCTCCAGCACCGACCTCCACCCACAGAGCCGCACTCCACATAGAGAATAATGGAGTCTCCAGCACCGACCTCCACCCACAGAGCCGCACTCCACATAGAGAATAATGGAGCCTCCAGCACCGACCTCCACCCGCAGAGCCACACTCCACATAGAGAATAATGGAGCCTCCAGCACCGACCTCCACCCGCAGAGCCGCACTCCACATAGAGAATAATGGAGCCTCCAGCACCGACCTCCACCCACAGAGCCGCACTCCACATAGAGAATAATGGAGTCTCCAGCACCGACCTCCACCCACAGAGCCGCACTCCACATAGAGAATAATGGAGCCTCCAGCACCGACCTCCACCCGCAGAGCCACACTCCACATAGAGAATAATGGAGCCTCCAGCACCGACCTCCACCCGCAGAGCCGCACTCCACATAGAGAATAATGGGGCCTCCAGCACCGACCTAGAGCCGCACTCCACATAGAGAATAATGGAGTCTCCAGCACCGACCTCCACCTGCAGAGCCGCACTCCACATAGAGAATAATGGAGCCTCCAGCACCGACCTCCACCCGCAGAGCCACACTCCACATAGAGAATAATGGGGCCTCCAGCACCGACCTCCACCCGCAGAGCCGCACTCCACATAGAGAATAATGGAGCCTCCAGCACCGACCTCCACCCGCAGAGCCACACTCCACATAGAGAATAATGGGGCCTCCAGCACCGACCTCCACCCGCAGAGCCACACTCCACATAGAGAATAATGGAGCCTCCAGCACCGACCTCCACCCTCAGAGCCACACTCCACAAAGAATAATGGAGCCTCCAGCACCGACCTCCACCCACAGAGCCGCACTCCACATAGAGAATAATGGAGCCTCCAGCACCGACCTCCACCCGCAGAGCCACACTCCACAGAGAATAATGGAGCCTCCAGCACCGACCTCCACCCGCACTCCACATAGAGAATGGAGCCTCCAGCACCGACCTCCACCCGCAGAGCCGCACTCCACATAGAGAATAATGGAGCCTCCAGCACCGACCTCCAGCCGCAGAGCCGCTCTCCACATAGAGAATAATGGAGCCTCCAGCACCGACCTCCACCCGCACTCCACATAGAGAATAATGGAGCCTCCAGCACCGACCTCCACCCGCAGAGCCGCACTCCACATAGAGAATAATGGAGCCTCCAGCACCGACCTCCAGCCGCAGAGCCGCACTCCACATAGAGAATAATGGAGCCTCCAACACCGACCTCCACCCGCAGAGCCGCACTCCACATAGAGAATAATGGTGCCTCCAGCACCGACATCCACCTGCAGAGCCGCACTCCACATAGAGAATAATGGAGCCTCCAGCACCGACCTCCACCCGCAGAGCCGCACTCCACATAGAGAATAATGGAACCTCCAGCAGCGACCTCCACCCGCAGAGCCGCACTCCACATAGAGAATAATGGAGCCTCCAGCACCGACCTCCACCCGCAGAGCCGCACTCCACATAGAGAATAATGGAGCCTCCAGCACCGACCTCCACCCGCAGAGCCGCACTCCACATAGAGAATAATGGAGCCTCCAGCACCGACCTCCACCCGCAGAGCCACACTCCACATATATGGCTTTTCTGTGCACACAGGACCTGTGATGAGGTCACAGGAGGGGAGGAGTCAGGGGTCACATGATCAGGGGCCTCAGTGTATGCAGGACTCTGCTGTATTTGTTGTCATGGTGCTGGATGAGGGGAAGTTTATGTGTGGGGTCAGGAGGGGTTAAGGCTATGTGCACACGTAGGAAAACAGGTGCAGAATTTAATGCACAAAATCCGCATCGTGTGCACATAGTATTTTACAGTGTGGATGTAGCAGAGCCGCGTGTGAGGTGCGCGGAGCCGTGTGTGTGTGTGCGCGAGGTGTACAGAGCGGAGCAGTGTGTGAGGTATACAGAGCAGACCGTATATAACACGTGACCATCGTGACGTTTCGGTGTAATGACCTTTCTCAGACACTCGCTGGATGGGGGCGCTGTGGGCAGGAATATCTTATAGGACACTGCACAATTTATAAAGTAATTTCTGGAGAATGAGGCGACCCCCAGAATGTGGCAGGAGATCTCGCTTCCGCGGCTCCTGAGGGAAGAATCAATGTTTGGTTTCTGGATTGTACATTTGTCTGGAATAATGTGCAGCTGCCAGAACAGTTAACCCCCTGCTTTTGGAGCAGTAATTTGGCAGTCCTCGCTTGTGTGGACTAATTACAAAGCCCCCGATGTGTGTGAAGACACGCAACCCCCTAAAGTGACCCCATTTCGGACCCTGTACCCACCAGGGAAGTCATCTCAGGGTGTAATGGGCATTTTTATCCCACAGGTGTCACTGATTTATCACTTGGCTGTGAAGATAATATTACATTTGTTCTGAGGCGCAGCGAGGGGTTCAGCTCAGGGGGAAACATCTGAGTGGGCTCCTAACCAGGTGTCACGGTGGTGCCTCACCTGCCCTTTCAGCACCTCCCTACTCACTATGGTCACCGCACGGCTTCTCAGCATGTTGCTTCCATTAGGGGGATTGGCCAGTCTCTACAGGAATATAACCCTGCTGTGTCCTTCAGAGATTAGGTTCCCCAGCCTATCTCGTGCCGGCAGGTCCTATATTAGGCAGCTCCACCCACCGCTCTGCTGAATGTTGGTTCCTAGGCAGTTCATGGTGCTAGTGGTTGGGTTGTGTTGCCTGTTGTACCTCACACTTGTGTCTCGGACCCCTAATCAGCTGCTCCAGTCCTGGGGACTATCGGCTGTCCAGCCTGCCCTCTCCACTAGTAGCTCTAGCGAAGACCTGTGGACACCTAGTAATATAGATGCAAACAGGGACTAAATAACAGCAAAAAAGGGAAATATAAAGGGATGAAAGACGTAGGCAAAATACAGGGTGGAAAGGGTTAAGGATGAGAAGGGGGGGAATATGGTTTATTAAGGAAAATGGGGAAAATGAAAGGGGTGGAAGGAAAATGAAAAATATCGGTGTGTACAGGATAGGCAGGGGAAGGGGTTACAGTACAGGTATAAGACCTTATATATAAAACATTTAAGAGGCCGGAGGAGAAGAAAAGGAATGGGAAAGGCAAGGAAAGAAAAGGGGAAGGAAGAACGGCAGTAACAGGCGGAGGGACGACATATAGAGAAATACTGACTGTTATATAATGTGAGATACTGAGTGCTGGATCCTAATAGCCGCGCGGTTCTTGTGGAATCTCATCCACTTTGCTTGGACAGTTAAACAGCAGAATTTTTATTAAAAAAATCAGCAGAAAATCCTCAGCATTTGCTCTACATGTGAACAAGATCAAAATTTCACAGCAGTGGACGTGATAACATGAAATCTCCGCTCTCTGTGGTCTGAAGACGCTGCTGAACTCTGGGGTTTGATGCATTTTTTCTCTATAAGCTTCAACTGAAAAAAACGTAAGAAGAGAAAAATGTATGAAGAGAAAAAAACCCTGTTACATTTTTAAGCGCAGAATCAAAGCTTTTCTGTACTATTAATAAAGTGTTAAATGCGGCTAAATGTCTGCCCCAAAAACGCATCAAATATGGGAGAAAAAAATCTGGTGCACACATGCAGAAAAAAAGCAGCAGAAAGATCTCGGCATTTACGCTACATGTGAACACGACCTCAGCATTACAGTTTGATTACAGTATTTTATGGGTTTAATAGAGAAAAATATCAATTACGCCTTTTTTCCCCCATAATTTACCGATTCCTGTAAATAATCTGATCGCTGTGTTGTGCGGGTTGTTACGATTATATTGACACAAATATGTTGGTTATTTACTGATTTGTTATGCTTATTAAAAAAAGCATTATAAATGACATTTTTTCATTATCAAGTGTTTTTCATTATTAGTTTTTAGTAATTTTATAGGATGAAAAAATCTCTTGTTCTCCTCTAGGACACAGAAACATCCATTGTACACAGCAGTGTATTTCTATCAGTATAATCTGCCTGTAGTCAGAGTCTGGAATATAGATCAAGTACACAGAATTCTACCAGAGCTTGTGGCTCATCAGCTGAAAGTACCTGTCAGTAATGTTGAGGCCGCGGGTTCAAGATCTGGGAGCCTAAAGGGAAATAAAAGCATTTTTGTAATTGCTTATTATTTTAAATACTTTTATAGGAACAAAAAATGTATTTTTCTTCACCTCAGTAATCAGACACCATAAAAGTACATTGTTATACAGTTGTGCTCAAAACTTTACATACCCTGGCAGAATTTTCTTGGCCTTTTTTCAGAGAATAAGAATGATAACAACAAAACTTTTTCTCCACTCATGGTTAGTGGTTGGGTGAAGTCATTTATTGTCAAACTACTGTGTTTTCTCTTTTTAAATCATAATGACAACCCAAAACATCCAAATGTCCCTGATCAAAAGTTCACATACCCTGGTGATTTTGGCCTGATAACATGCACAGAGGTTGACACAAATGGGTTTGAATGGCTACTAAAGGTAACATGCTCACCTGTGACAAATGCCAGGAACATTGTTCGGGATGCAAAGAAATACCCACAAATAACATCAGCTGAAATACTGGACTCTCTGAAAACAAGCGGTGTGGCTGTTTCAAGATGCATTATAAGGAGGCGCTTGAAGAAAAATGGGCTGCATGTCAAGTCGCCAGAAGAAAGCCAAATGACCCTGATCAAAAGTTCACATACCCCATTTCTTAATACCGTGTATTGCCCCCTCTAACATCAATGACAGCTTGCGGTAGTTGTGGATGAGGTTCTTTATTTCCTCAGATGGTAAAGCTGCCCACTCTTCTTGGCAAAAAGCCTCCAGTTCCTGTAAATTCCTGGGCTGTCTATCATGAACTGGGTGCTTGAGATCTCCCCAGAGTGGCTCTATGATATTGAGGTCAGGAGACTGAGATGGCCACTCCAGAACCTTTACTTTTTTCTGCTGTAGCCAATGACAGGTCAGCTTGGCCTGGTGTTTTGGGTTGTTGCCATGTTAGAACGTCCAAGTACGTCCTATGCGCAGCTTCCGGTCTGATGATTGCAAATTTGCCTCCAGTATTTGCTGACGTGTTGCATTCATCTTTCCTTCAACTTTAGCCAAATTTCCTGTGTCTTTGTAGCTCACACATCCCCAAAATATCAGCGATCCACCTCTGTGCCTTACAGTAGGAATGGTGTTCCTTGCATCATAGGTCTTGTTGACTTCTCTCCAAATGTAACGTTTATGGTTGTGGCCAAAAAGTTAAATTTTGGTCTCATCTGAGTTACCTTGTTCCAGAAGTTTTCAGGCTTGTCTCTGGGCTGTTTTGCATATTGTAGGCAAGATACTTTGTGGCATTTACGCAGTAATGGCTTTCATCTGTATGGTCTGGTCTCAGTCAGACCATACAGCCCATTTTTTTTCAAGTGCCTCCTTATTGTTCATCTTGAAACAGCCACACCGCTAGTTTCCAGAGAGTCCAGTATTTCAGCTGATGTTATTTGTGGGTTTTTCTTTGCATCCTGAACAATTTTCCTGGCATTTGTCACAGGTGAGGATGTTACCTTTAGTAGCCATTCAAACCCATTTGTGTCAACTTCTGTGCATGTTATCAGGCCAAAATCACAATTTTTTTTGTTAGGATGTTATAAGGGTTAAAAATTGACCAGCGATTTCTCATTTTTACAACAAAATTTGCAAAACCATTTTTTTAGGGACCACCTCACACTTGAAGTGACTTTGAGGGGGTCTATATGACAGAAAATGCCCAAAAGTGACACCATTCTAAAAACTGAACCCCTCAAGGTACTCAAAACCACATTCAAAAGGTTTATTAACCCTTCAGGTGCTTCACAGGAAATTTTGGAATGTTTACAAAAAATTGAACATTTAACTTTTTTTCACAAAATTTTTGCTTCAGATCCAATTTGTTTTATTTTACCAATGGTAACAGGAGAAATTGGACCACAAAAGTCGTTGCACAATTTGTGCTGAGTACGCCGATACCCCATATGTTGGGGTAAACCATTGTTTGGGCACATGGCAGAGCTCGGAAGGGAATGAGCGCCATTTGACTTTTCAATGCAAAATTTGCTGGAATTGAGATCGGACACCATGTCGCGTTTGGAGAGCCCCTGATATGCCTAAACAGTGGAAACCCCCCATAAGTGACACCATTTTGGAAAGTAGACCCCCTAAGGAACTAATTTAGATGTGTGGTGAGCACTTTGAACCTCCAAGTGCTTCATAGAAGTTTATAATATAGAGCCGTAAAAAAAAATCATATTTTTGTTCACAAAAAATGATCATTCCCCCCAGATTTATTTTCCCAAGGGTAACAGGACAAATTGGACCCAAAAAGTTGTTGTCCAATTTGTCCTGAGTATGCTGATACCCCGTGTGTGGGTAAACCACTGTTTGGGCGCATGGCAGAGCTCGGAAGGGAAGGAGCGCCGTTTGACTTTTCAATGCAAAATTGGTTGGAATTGAGATCAGACACCATGTCGCGTTTGGAGAGCCCTTGATGTGCCTAAACCGTGGAAACCCCCCACAAGTGACACCATTTTGGAAAGTAGACCCCCTAAGGAACTAATCTAGATGTGTGGTGAGCACTTTGAACCTCCAAGTGCTCACAGAAGTTTATAATGTAGAGCCGTAAAAAAAAATCATATTTTTTTTCACAAAAATGATCTTTTCGCCCCAAATTTTTTATTTTCCCAAGGGTAACAGGACAAATTGGACCCCAAAAGTTGGGTAACAGGACAAATTGGACCCCAAAAGTTGTTCAATTTGTCCTGAGTACGCTGATACCCCATATATGGGGGTAAACTACTGTTTGAGCGCATGGCAGATCTTGGAAGGGAAGGAGCACCGTTTGACTTTTCAATGCAAAATTGGCTGGAATTGAGATCGGAACCCATGTCGCGTTTGGAGAGCCCCTGATGTGCTTAAACCGTAGAAACCCCCACAAGTTACCTCACTTTGGAAAGAAGGCCCCCCTAAAGAACTTATCTAGGTGTGTGGTGAGCACTTTTAACCCCCAATTGTTTCACTAAAGTTTAGAATGTAGAGCCGTGAAAATTAAAAAATCTTTTTTTTCTCTCCACAAAATGATCTTTTAGCCAGCAATTTTTTCGCCCAAGGGTAACAGGAGAAATTGGACCACAAAAGTTGTGGTCCAATTTGTCCTGAGTACGCTGATACCCCATATGTGGGGGGAACCACTGTTTGGGCGCATGGCAGAGCTCGGAAGGAAAGGAGCGCCGTTTGGTATGCAGACTTAGATGGATTGGTCTGCAGGCATCATGTTGCATTTGCAGAGCCCCTGATGTACCTAAACAGTAGAAACCCCCCACAAGTGACCCCATATTGGAAACCTCCAAGTGTTTGACTACAGTTTATAACGCAGAGCCGTGAAAATAAAAAATCTTTTTTTTCCCACAAAAATTATTTTTTAGCCCCCGGTTTTGTATTTTCCCAAGGGTAACAGGGGAAATTGGACCCCAAAATTTGTTGTCCAATTTGTCCTGAGTATGCTGATACTCCATATGTGGGGGTAAACCCCTGTTTCGGCACACGGGAGAGCTCGAGAGGGAAGGATCACTGTTTTAGTTTTTCAACGCAGAATTGGCTGGAATTGAGATCGGATGCCATGTCGCATTTGGAGAGCCCCTGATGTGCCTAAATAGTGGAAACCCCTCAATTCTAACTGAAACCCTAACCCAAACACACCCGTAACCCTAATCCCAACCATAACCCTAACCACACCCCTAACCCTAATCCCAACCCTAATCCCAACGGTAAAAGTAATCCAAACCCTAACTTTAGCCCCAACCCTGACCCTAACTTTAGCCCCAACCCTAACTTTATCCCCAACCCTAATGGGAAAATGGAAATAAATACATTTTTTTAAATTTTATTATTTTTCCCTAACTAAGGGGGTGATGTGTTGTGAATTCTGCTTTTGGGTTCCCTCCAGTGGTTGTAGGTGGGAATGCAGTTGTCTCTGAGTCGCAGTCCTGGCCAGGTGTATCTGCTGATTGCAGTCCTGACTGGGATATTTAGGTGTGCAGGATTCATTAGTCCTTGCCAGTTGTCAATGTTTCTTGGGAAGTGTTGGATCTTTGTCTGGCTTCTCCTGCTTAGCTGCCAATTCAGCAAAGATAAGTGTCTGGATTCTCTGGAGTTGCAGATATACGCTCCACATCTTTAGTTAGATGGTGGAGTTTTTGTATTTTCTGCTGTGGATATTTTTGGAAGGATTTTAATACTGACCGCTTAGCATCCTGCCCTATCCTTTCCTATTTTAGCTAGTGTGGCCTCTTTTGCTATATCCTGCCTGCGTGTGTCTTTTCCTCTACTACTCACAGTCATTATTTGTGGGGGGCTGCCTATTCTTTGGGGTTCTGCTCTGAGGCAAGGTAGAATTCCTATTTCCATCTATAGGGTATTTAGTCCTCCGGCTGTGTCGAGGTGTCTAGGTTTTGTTAGGCACACCCCACGGCTACTTCTAGTTGCGGTGTTAAGATCAGGGTTTGCGGTCAGTATAGTTACCACCTACTCCAGTGAAAGTTTTCATGCTGCTCCAAGGTCACCTGATCATAACAGTACAACTGGCCAATAATGAGTTAAGTGCATCTCAGAAGAAGGGAAGAAAGGTCTTGAGCCATTTTTTTTTCTTCAGTCTACTTTGTTTTCTCCTCCCTCTTTATCTCTGGGTGGCTGAAGAGCCTTGTACTAGCATGAATGTTCAGGAATTAGCTTCTCGTGTAGACCAGCTTGCTGCTAGAGTACAGGGTATTTCTGATTATATTGTTCAGACTCCTGTTTTAGAACCGAAGATTCCTACTCCTGATTTGTTTTTTGGTGACAGGTCCAAATTTTTTAGTTTTAAAAACAACTGTAACTTGTTGGCCCTGTCTCAGGGTCAAGAGGCGGCAGAATTGTATTGTCAGAAATTCAGAAAATGGTCTGTGTTGACTAAATGGAATAATGATGCTCTGGTGGCAATTTTCAGAAAGGGTCTTTCTGAATCCGTTAAAGATGTTATGGTGGGGTTTCCCACGCCTTCCGGTCTGAGTGATTCTATGTCTGGCCATTCAGATTGACCGACGTTTGCGGGAGCGCAGAACTGTGCGTGCTGTGGCGTTATCCTCAGAGCAAATTCCTGAGCCAATGCAGTGTGATATGATTCTGTCTAGAATGGAACAACAAGGTTTCAGACGTCAGAATAGGTTGTGTTATTATTGTGGTGACGCTTCTCATGTCATTTCTGTCTGCCCTAAGCGGACAAAGAGGATCGCCAGTTCAATTACCATCAGTACTGTACAACCTAAATTTTTGTTATCTGCTCATTGTCATCATTTTCTGTCATGGCGTTTGTGGATTCAGGCGCTGCCTTGAACTTAATGGACTTTGAGTTTGCCAAGCGTTGTGGTTTTCCCTTGCAGCCTTTGCAGAACCCTATTCCTTTAAGGGGCATTGATGCTACACCCTTGGCTAAAAATAAGCCCCAGTTTTGGACACAGGTGACCATGCGCATGGCGCCAGCCCATCAGGAAGATTGTCGATTTCTGGTGTTGCATAATTTGCATGATGCTATTGTGCTGGGTTTTCCGTGGTTGCAGGTACATAATCCTGTGTTGGATTGGAAGTCCATGTCTGTGACTAGTTGGGGTGGTCAGGGGGTTCATAATGATGTTCCTTTGATGTCAATCTCTTCTTCTTCCTCTTCTGAAATTCCAGAGTTTTTGTCTGATTTTCAGGATGTATTCGATGAGCCCAAGTCCAGTTTCCTTCCACTGGACAGGGACTGCGATTGTGCTATTGACTTGATTCCAGGCTGTAAGTTTCCTAAGGGTCGACTTTTCAACCTGTCTGTGCCTGAACATACCGCCATGCGGAGCTATATTAAGGAGTCTTTGGAGAAAGGGCATATTCGACCATCTTCTTCACCGTTGGGAGTGGGGTTCTTTTTTGTTGCTAAAAAAGATGGTTCCTTGAGACCCTGTATTGATTATCGCCTCTTGAATAAGATCACGGTCAAGTTTCAATACCCTTTACCTTTGCTTTCCGATTTGTTTGCTAGGATTAAGGGAGCTAGTTGGTTTACGAAGATTGACCTTCAGGGGGCATATAATCTTGTTCGTATTAAGCAGGGTGATGAATGGAAAACTGCATTTAACACGCCCGAAGGCCATTTTGAATACCTTGTGATGCCCTTCGGACTCTCTAATGCTCCATCTGTTTTTCAGTCCTTCATGCATGATATCTTCCGGACTTATCTTGATAAATTCTTGATTGTATATTTGGACGATATTTTGATTTTTTCCGATGATTGGGAGTCTCATGTGCAACAGGTCAGGATGGTATTTCAGATCCTTCGTGACAATGCTTTGTTTTTGAAAGGGTCTAAGTGTTTCTTGGGGGTGCAGAAGGTTTCTTTTTTGGGCATTATTTTTTCTCCCTCGTCTATAGAGATGGATCCGGTTAAGGTTCAGGCTATTCATGATTGGATTCAGCCCACATCCGTGAAGAGCCTTCAGAAATTTTTGGGTTTTGCAAATTTTTATCGCCGTTTCATTGCTAATTTTTCCAGCGTGGTTAAACCCTTGACCGATTTGACGAAGAAAGGCGCTGATGTGGCGAATTGGTCCTCTGCGGCTGTCTCTGCCTTTCAGGAGCTTAAACGTCAATTTACTTCTGCTCCGGTGTTGCGCCAACCGGATGTTTCTCTTCCGTTTCAGGTTGAGGTTGACGCTTCTGAGATTGGGGCAGGGGCCGTTTTGTCTCAGAGGGATCCTGTTGGTTCCTTAATGAAACCGTGTGCCTTCTTTTCCCGTAAGTTTTCGCCTGCTGAACGCAATTATGATATCGGCAATCGGGAGTTATTGGCTATGAAGTGGGTGTTTGAGGAGTGGCGACATTGGCTTGAGGGAGCTAAGCACCGTATTGTGGTCTTGACCGATCATAAGAATTTGATTTACCTCGAGTCTGCCAAACGGCTGAATCCTAGACAGGCTCGATGGTCCTTGTTTTTTTCCCGTTTTGATTTCGTGGTCTCGTACCTTCCGGGTTCTAACAATATTAAGGCTGATGCCCTCTCTAGGAGTTTTTTGCCTGATTCTCCTGAGGTCTTAGAACCGGTCGGTATTCTGAAAGAAGGGGTGGTCCTTTCTGCCATTTCCCCTGATTTACGACGGGTTCTTCAGGAGTTTCAGGCTAACAAACCTGACCGCTGTCCTGTGGGGAAACTGTTTGTTCCTGACAGATGGACTAGTAGAGTGATTTCTGAGGTTCACTGTTCCATGTTGGCTGGTCATCCTGGCATTTTTGGTACCAGAGACTTGGTTGGTAGGTCCTTTTGGTGGCCTTCTTTGTCGCGTGATGTGCATTCTTTTGTGCAGTCCTGTGGGACTTGTGCACGGGCCAAGCCTTGTTGTTCCCGTGCTAGTGGGTTGCTTTTGCCATTGCCAGTCCCTGAGAGGCCCTGGACACATATTTCGATGGATTTTATTTCTGATCTTCCGGGCTCCCAGAAGAGGTCTGTTATCTGGGTTGTTTGTGACCGGTTCTCTAAGATGGTTCAGTTGGTGCCTTTGCCTAAATTGCCTTCCTCTTCAGATTTGGTTTCGTTGTTTTTTCAGCATGTGGTTCGTTTGCATGGTATTCCGGAGAATATTGTGTCCGACAGAGGTTCCCAGTTTGTTTCTAGGTTTTGGCGGGCCTTTTGTGCTAGGCTGGGCATTGATTTGTCTTTTTCTTCTGCATTTCATCCTCAGACAAATGGCCAGACCGAGCGAACTAATCAGACTTTGGAGACTTATTTGAGATGCTTTGTGTCTGCTGATCAGGATGATTGGGTGGCCTTCTTGCCATTGGCCGAGTTTGCCCTTAATAAACGGGCTAGTTCGGCTACTTTGGTTTCGCCTTTCTTTTGTAATTTTGGTTTTCATCCTCGTTTTTCTTCTGGGCAGGTTGAGCCTTCTGACTGTCCTGGTGTGGATTCTGTGGTTGACAGGTTGCAGCAGATTTGGGCTCATGTGGTGGACAATTTGGTGTTGTCTCAGGAGGAGGCTCAACGTTTTGCTAACTGTCGTCGTTGTGTTGGTTCCTGGCTTCGGGTTGGGGATCTGGTCTGGTTGTCTTCCCGTCTTGTTCCTATGAAGGTTTCTTCCCCTAAGTTTAAGCCTCGGTTTATTGGTCCTTATAAGATTTCTGAGATTATTAATCCGGTGTCTTTTCAATTGGCGCTTCCGGCCTCTTTTGCTATCCATAATGTCTTCCATAGATCTTTATTGGGGAAATATGTGGTGCCCGTTGTTCCCTCTGTTGATCCTCCGGCCCCTGTGTTGGTTGATGGAGAGTTGGAGTATGTGGTTGAGAAGATTTTGGATTCTCGTTTTTCGAGGAGGAGGCTTCAGTACCTTGTCAAATGGAAGGGTTATGGCCAAGAGGATAATTCTTGGGTTTTTGCCTCTGATGTCCATGCTACTGATTTGGTCCGTGCCTTTCATCTGGCTCATCCTGATCATCCTGGGGGCCCTGGTGAGGGTTCGGTGACCCCTCCTCAAGGGGGGGTACTGTTGTGAATTCTGCTTTTGGGTTCCCTCCAGTGGTTGTAGGTGGGAATGCAGTTGTCTGAGTCGCAGTCCTGGCCAGGTGTATCTGCTGATTGCAGTCCTGACTGGGATATTTAGGTGTGCAGGATTCATTAGTCCTTGCCAGTTGTCAATGTTTCTTGGGAAGTGTTGGATCCTTGTCTGGCTTCTCCTGCTTAGCTGCCAATTCAGCAAAGATAAGTGTCTGTTTCTTTTTCTGTGGCACACAGGCAGTGTGCTTATATTCTGTGCTATTTATTTGTTTTCTCTTGTCCAGCTTAGACTGTGTCAGTGTTTTCTCAAGTCTTGTTGGATTCTCTGGAGTTGCAGATATATGCTCCACATCTTTAGTTAGATGGTGGAGTTTTTGTATTTTCTGCTGTGGATATTTTTGGAAGGATTTTAATACTGACCGCTTAGTATCCTGTCCTATCCTTTCCTATTTTAGCTAGTGTGGCCTCTTTTGCTATATCCTGTTTCCTGCCTGCGTGTGTCTTTTCCTCTACTACTCACAGTCATTATTTGTGGGGGGCTGCCTATTTTTTTGGGTTCTGCTCTGAGGCAAGGTAGAATTCCTATTTCCATCTATACGGGTATTTAGTCCTCCGGCTGTGTCGAGGTGTCTAGGTTTTGTTAGGCACACCCCACGGCTACTTCTAGTTGCGGTGTTAAGATCAGGGTTTGCGGTCAGTATAGTTACCACCTACTCCAGTGAAAGTTTTCATGCTGCTCCAAGGTCACCTGATCATAACAGTGATGAAGGGGGGATTGATTTACTTTTATAGCGTTTTTTGGCGGATTTTAATGATTGGCAGCGGTCATACTAAAAGACGCTTTTTATTGCAAAAAATACTGTATATACTCGAGTATAAGCCGACCCCGCTAATTTTTTTTTTTTAATTCGTTTATTTGTTTAAAATAAAACAAACATTGCACACATTTGCAATTATCATCATTAATTATATCATAGAATACAAATAGTTACAGAGTATCATCATATCCAGAGGCTACGAAGGTAATGAAGTGTGCATGTTAAATCATTAGTTCCTTATAAGAAAATACCTATTATACAACTGTAACAACTTTAACCATTAATAGTGAGTCGCCAAAAGAAAAACAGATTTAAATCCTGCTCTGTAAGTGATGCCCCCAAAAAAACACAAGCCCACCTTTCTATATAAATGTCTAGTCAGTGCAGACTATAGAGTACGACAAGAGGAATTCCATCTGCCCCATATCTTTTCAAATTTACCTGGACAACCTCTATTTTGATACATTGTTCTTTCATATGGGACAGTTGAATTCCCCAGATCAATCCAAACTCTAAGGGTCGGGGGGGAGCCACCCATCCATCTTAACACCAATACCTTCCGTGCCAAAAAGAGCGTCTCTCGGAGAAAGATTTCAGTATAATGATCCCAGGTCTCCGTATCCCACACCCCGAACAAACAGGTCAATGGTTCAAGCGGGACAGGGATCGACAGTAAAGACGTTAGTAATGTCGTTACCTCTTTCCAGTAATGAAGAACTACAGGGCACCTCCAAATCATATGGATAAAATCTGCATCATGCGTATGACACCGTAAGCAATCTGATGAGTGTAGGCGACCCATTTTAAAGAGTCGTGTCGGGGTCAGATAGGTCTGATATATGATATAAAGCTGGGTCATCCTATTATTGACTGAAGGGGAAACTTTAATTGGAGATTCTAGAATATCTTCCCTTTCCTCACCCAGTACATCGGGAAGGAGTTCCTCCCACTTCCCCTTGATAGAATTGATGACAGACCCATCTCCCACGGATAGTAAATATGTATATAGAGAGGAAATGAGTCCTTGAGGGCCCTGTGAGTTGAGGATGCCTATCAAAGGTAAAGAAGAGATCACCCGACCCGTACCTGCATTTCGTATGTGCGATTGGAAAGCTGACCTTAGTTGTAAATAACGGAAGAATTGAGACCTCGGGATGTTGTAATTATTCTGTAGTTGTTCAAAGGTTACAAAAAACCCCTGGTCATGTATATCGCTCACCGAGATAACACCACAGGAGATCCAGAAATCAGTGGATGGGTGGTTTAGTAATTCTGGTAGATAACTGTTATTCCACAGTGGCATTTCGGCTATGACATCTACAAATTTAATAACTCTTTTAATTTGTCTCCATATTAATCTTGCCAGCCGGAGCAGAGGCAACAGACGACAAGCACTAACTTTCTCTATCTCCAGGAATCCTAGTGGGCAATCAATCCGGGCAGAATGAATTAAATGACTCTCAGAATTAGGTAGGGAGCTATTAGGCATCCACTTGCTTATCGCCTTAGCCTGCCCGGCAATATAGTACAGATAGAGGTCTGGTAGGGCCACCCCACCCCCCTTTTTTGGTCTCTGTAGAATAGATAATTTAAGTTTGGGAATGGTCTTCCCCCCATATAAAGGATGTGATTAAGGAGTTTAAATTTTCAAAAAATGATTTGGGTATTGGTACAGCACTATGTTGAAAGCAGTAATTAAGTTTGGGAAGCAATATCATTTTAATTAGATTAATGCGGCCTGCAACAGAGAGGGGGAGTCTACTCCAGGTTATAAATTTAGATTTGACCAAATCCAACAGTGGATAAATGTTAAGCTGTAGGTCTAACCGACTATATTGAGACATATGAATACCCAGATATTTGAAGTTGGAAACCACAGGTAGCGACGTAAGAGTCCCGAGACAGGGAGCCGAAGTATGAGATAAAGGCATCAGGGCAGATTTATCCCAGTCTATATATAGACCGGAGAATTTACTAAATTTATCTATGGTCGCTATCACTTGTGGTAGTGTTTCTTCTGCTTTATCCATAAATATTATCATGTCGTCAGCATAAAGGCCAATGGTATCCACACGGTCCGCAATATTTATTCCCTTGATATCCGTGGAGGATCTTATGCGTATTGCCAAAGCCTCTATCGCAAGGGCAAAGAGAGCCGGGGACAGAGGACATCCCTGACGGATTCCCCTGTGTAAGGTAAAAGAATCAGAGGTGGAGTTATTTACAATTACACGCGCCCTGGGATTCTTATACAGTGTATCTATCCCCCTAATAAATTTCTCTCCAAAACCGTATTTCTGTAGACACAAAGAGAGGAAAGGCCACTCGAGAGAGTCGAACGCCTTAGCCGTATCCAGCGATGCCAGCGCCCAACTATTATGCGGCTCTAGAGAGCTATATTGAATCACCGATTGGACCCGCCTGATGTTGATAGAAGTACTTTTCCCAGGCATAAAGCCGGTTTGATCTGGGTGTATAAGGTCTAATATGAGCGTATTTAGTCTAGTGGCCAATATTTTAGTGAAAATTTTGTAATCTACGTTTACTAGTGATATGGGGCGATACGATCCACATTCCAGAGGATCCTTCCCTTCTTTTTTAAGTACAATAATGTTTGCATCATAAAATGTTTCAGGCATGGATTCTCCCTCCCATATACTTCGAAGTACCTTAAATAAAAGTGGTGCCAGGTGATCCCGATATTTCTTATACAGCTCAATAGGAAACCCATCAGGTCCAGGTGACTTCCCGGTGGCCATATCCATTATAGCTTGCTCTACCTCCTCCAAAGTAAACTCAGCCTCCATAGAAGCTTGCTGAGCTGGACCCAGTGAGGGGAATGTTATGTCCGATAAATAGTCTAGACATTCAGGAACACCAAAACCACTACCGGACTTGTATAAAAATTTATAGTAATCGTGAAAACACTGGAGGATCTCCTCTGTAGAGGATACCAATGAACCATCAAGAGCCCAGGTCTGTAATACTGTATTAGATGTGTTATGTTGGCGTACTAAAAAAGCCAATAGTTTACTGGCCTGGTTCCCCAATTCAAAATAGGATTGACGGGTAAAAAATAATTTGCGTTTTGATTTTGTGTCTATGTGTTGGGTATATAACCTTTGGGAAGTAAGCCATGCCACCCTGTTGCCACTAGTTTGATTGGTTACATAAGCGGCCTCAGATTCCTTCAGCCTTCGCTCCATCTCGTCATCCTCTCCCGCCGTCCTCCTTTTAATATAAGAAATTGTGGAAGATAGACATCCCCTCAGATATGCTTTTAGAGTATCCCAAAACAAACTAAGATTTGAGGGGTCTGAATGGGTAGAAATAAAGCAGTTTAGCTAATCCACTGTTCTATCGCTAGAATCTATTAATTTCAGCCAGAAGGGATTCAATTTCCAGGGTATAGTATTGTTTGACTGACCGTACTTAAGGTTAAGAATAACTGGACTGTGGTCCGATATCCCCCTATTGCCATGCTCAACGCCATCCACCCATAATGCCAGGTCACTAGATCCAAGTATATAGTCTATACGAGATAGAGACCGTCTAGTTGATGAGTGGCAAGTGTAATCCCTTTTCTCAGGGTGACGTATTCTCCATAGATCCAGCCATCCGCTACCATTCATAAACAGTGCCAATTGAGAGGGGGATTGAGTAGAAGGGCCCCCAGACATCCCGTCGTCCAGTCTCAATCTATCTAAGGAATTATCCATGACTAAGGTAAAATCTCCCATACAAATAATACTAGCATCAGGATAATTTAGGGAGAATCCCATTGCCATGCGAAGAACTGATATATTAGCTGGGGGTAGGTTATAGACGCACAGTATCACGTATTCCCGCGTGTTAATAAAGGCGTGTACAAAAACAAAGCGACCTTCGGGATCTCGTCTTGCCTCTCTGGCCTCCCATCTAACACTTCTATGGATTAGCAGAGAGACCCCTCTTGAATAGCTGGTATGAAATGCGTGAAGGGACCACTGCACCCATGGCTTTTGTGTACATTTAGCTGTGTCCCTGGTCAGATGTGTCTCTACAAGTGCTACAACATGGGGGTGATACCATTTAATCTGTGAAAATACCTTGATTTTTTTACGGGGAGTCTTAATACATGCATATTCCAAGTCATGCATATAATCTCAGACCCCATATCCACACTTAAAAAAAGGAATAATATACACCATAGCTTGTGTAGAGATCAGGAACAGCACGCAGAGCACAGAATTATCAATGGCGACTATCAAACATATCAAACAGTCAAAACTGGTATAAAAACCCAAACAAAACAAAGCTCGAACAGTGGAGGAGTATAATCCTACACTCGTACAGTCAAATAGAAAAGGGGATACCCTCACTGGAATCAGCATTCGGTATTGTTGGTAAGCTCAACACCTGTAAGGAGAGCTTCATTTTTTTGTTACCATTAGATAAGGAAAATTGCTCAGGAGTCCGTCACATTAGACACCTTGTATGTTCGTAACCATTCGGTTACCTCCGCCGGATCCGTAAAAAACAAGGAAGAGCCTTCATGGACAACGCGGAGTCGAGCTGGGTAAAGCATGGAATAAATGATGTTTTTATCCCTGAGCCGCTTAACTTCCACAAATCGTACTCGCTGTTTTTGGAGCTCGATAGAGAAATCTGGGAAAATTGATATAGTAGCGTTGTTGAATTTAATAGGGCCCTTCTTGTTATGATCCGGTGACCTTGGAGCCGCATGAAACTTGCTCTGGAGTAGGTGGAAACTGTACTGACCGCAAATCCTAAACTAACACCGCAACTAGAAGTAGCCGTGGGGTGAGCCTAACAAACCCTAGACACCTCGACACAGCCGGAGGACTAAATACCCCTATAGATAGAAATAGGAATGCTACCTTGCCTCAGAGCAGAACCCCAAAGGATAGGCAGCCCCCTATGAATATTGACTGTGAGTAGGAGAGGAAAGACACACGCAGGCAGTAAACAGGATTTAGCAAAAGAGGCCACTGTAGCTAAAAAGGAAAGGATAGGACAGAATACTAAGCGGTCAGTATAAAAACCCCTCCAAAAATAACCACAGCAGATGATACAAAAAATTCCACAATCTAACTAAAGACGTGGAACGTATATCTGCAACTTCAGAGAATCCAACAAGACTGATAAAATACTGACACAATCTAAGCTGGACAAGAAAAAACAAATGAATAGCACAGAATTATCAAGCACACAGCATGTGTGCCACAGAAACAAAACCAGACACTTATCTTTGCTGAATTGGCAGCAAGGCAGGAGGAACCAGAAAGAGATCCAACACCTCCAAAGAACTATGGACAACTGGCAAGGACTAATGAATCCTGCACACCTAAATAACCCAGTCAGACTGCAATCAGCAGATACACCTGACCAGGACTGCAACCCAGGGACAACTGCATTACCACCTACAACCACCGGAGGGAACCCAAAAGCAGAATTCACAACACCTTCTGCCTCACCAGGCGGAGTATCGTATCTTTGTCTCTGCAGTTAAGAAGACGCGCCAAAAAGGGCCAGGGTGGAGTTCCGGGGGGGGGGGGAGAGGCCTCGTTGGAACCCTATGGGCCCTCTCCACAGAAAATGTTGAGGAGAATCCATCTCCCAGGGAGGTTTTAAGCCAGTCCTCTAGGAATTGCTCAGGTTGCTGACCCTCCGAGCGCTCTGGCAGGCCAATAATTCGAATGTTATTACAGCGCAGTCTATTTTCCAGGTCGTCTGCTTTTTGTTTCCAGGCATTCACGGACCCGGCGGCTTTTGACAGTTTAGTTTCCATAGGGGTGATGGTATCTTCTATCTGAGACACTCTTGTTTCAACCTCCGAGATACGCCCTCTCATAGCTTGCATATCATGTCGCAAACGACCCACTTCAGTATGTACGTCTTCTATTTTCTCAGTAAGAGAAGATCTGGTGAGGGATATGGCCTGCATCAGTTGCTCAGACGCTTGTAATGACCGCCAATACGTCTTTTAACTGACCTGAGATATAAGAGAATAGCCTCCCATACAGATGACAATCCAGCATCTGTCGGTTGTACACTATAGCTGACAACTTGCTGTACCAGCCACGATCAGTATTTGCACCATCTAAATCTGTTTAACCCCTTAGATGCTGCTGTCAATAGTGACTACATCATTATAAATGGTTAACAGTGTGTGGGGGCTTCTTCTTTGTCATAATTGGTGCCCTCAGATCATGATTTTGTTGTCCTGATGTTTGCCATGGCAATTCATGACCAAATAGTGGCCTTAGAGTCTGCCGGGTGTAGTAATCTGTTTAGAAGTTAGCAACATTTAGGTGGTAAAAATACACATTTTCATTTCTGTCATACCACTTTGCATTAATTCCTGTAAAGCACCTGAAGGGTTAATAAACTACCTGACAGCAGTTTTCAATATTTCTGGGGGTGCTGTTTTTAAAATGGTATCACGTTTGTGGGTTTCCCAATATATGGGACCCCTAAAGTCACTTAAAACATGGATAAGTCCCTAAAAAAATAAATTTTGTACATTTCTTTGAAAAAATGAAAAATTGTTGCTACAATTTTAAACCTCCTAAAATGCTAACAAAATAAAATAACATTTTACAAATGGTGCTGATGTAAAGCAGACATGTGGGAAATGTTATTTATTAATGGTTTGCTGTTGTATGACTATCTGGATTAAAGGGATAATCATTCAAATTTAGAAAATTGCTCATTTTTTAACATTTTTCTAAAATTTTTGATATTTTTTATAAATAAACACAAAAAATGTTGAACAAAATTTACCATTATCATAAAGTATAATGTGTCATGAAAAAACAATCTCAAAATCACTGGGATTTGTTGAAGCGTTGCAGAGTTATTACCACATAAAGTGACACTGGTCAGATTTCAAAAATTTGGCTCGGTCACTAAGGGGTTAAGAGCCAGTTCGCCCTGTTCTCGCTCCTCATTACTGTCAGAAAGACGATTTTTGCGTTGGTTCTGCGTGGGATTATTTCTGAGAGTGCGTACATTGTCAGAGGCGTCTTCTCTGGCATATTTCTTTAATTTGTCAGCAGCCCCCGCTCCTTTAGAGTGCTGCATGGCGGTTAGCAGAAGGACCCTTCAGAGGGATCACACATATAGTTATAGCTGGTCTATTCCCCAATAGCTGATCCGGCAAAGTTAAATACTGAAATAGATCCTAGGGAGATCACCAGCCAGATAAGGGGATCGTCAGATATTTATAGAAGCAGCAACTCAGGATTCACCCAGGCACTACGCCCCAGAGCAGCCCACAGCTTCCACAGGCAGAACAGCAGGGAGGGAGGGGTTAATCCCTCCAAAGTTTATGGCACAAACAGGAGCTTGTCAAATAAGGGGGGTGCAGGGCCCAATCTTCCAGGGCACACACCGCACTACCCCTCTATTATTTCAGTGATGTGCTCACCTCCTGAGTTGTACCGTGGTCATGCTGTATAGCGCCGCTCTCCTTACTGCTGGAGAGCGTGCTGCAGTGATGGCTGCCGTCTCCCCAGGCACCGCCCAGACCCAGCACCTGTATATCAGCGTTCCACAGTGCTCCCGCTTCAGCGCAGGTGTCTGCCTCCTCCAGGGGGAATATATCTGGCTCCGGTAACTGCCAGCGCTGTGTCCTGTGTGCTGGAACACGCGCCCCAAGATGGCCGCCGCAGCACAGGGATTTTACCGCCCGTCCAGGCCACTTCACCTCCCGGCGTCTCAGGGCTCCGAAATTGCCACTTCCGGGGATCGACGGTCTCCTGGGGTCCTGAGAGCACCGTTCCAGCTGGTGCAGTCGGTGAGTCAGGGGATTTATGGCAGGATTAAGTTCAGGATGACCGGAGCTCTCCCGAGGTGCGTCCTCTCTCCTGGACTACATAGCCACGCCCCCCGACCCCCCTAATTTTGCCACTAAAAACTGGGAAAACTTATTGACTCGAGTATAAGCCTAGGTTTGGAAATGCAGCAGCTACCGGTGAATTTCAAAAATAAAAATAGATGCTCCATACCGTTCATTATTGCCCCATAAGATGCTCCATATAAAGCTGTGCCATATATAATGCTGCATACTGTTCATTATTGCCCCATAGATGCTTCGTATAAAGCTGTGCCACATATAATGCTCCATACTGTTCATTATTGCCCCATAGATGCTCCATATAAAGCTGTGCCACATATAATGCTCCATATTGTTCATTATTGCCTCATAGATGCTCCATATAAAGCTGTGCCATATATAATGCTCCATACTGTTCATTATTGCCCCATAGATGTGCCATATAAAACTGTGCCATATAGTGCTCTGCACCGTTCATTATTGCCCCATAGATGTGTCATATAAAGCTGTGCCATATAGTGTTCTGCACCGTTCATTATTGCCCCATAGATGTGCCATATAAAGCTGTGCCATATAGTGCTCTGAGCCGTTCATTATTGCCCCATAGATGTGCCATATAAAATGCTCCATACTGTTCATTATTGCCCCATAGATGTGCCATGTAAAGCTGTGCCATATAGTGCTCTGCACCGTTCATTATTGCCCCATCGATGTGCCATATAAAGCTGTGCCATATAGTGCTCTGCACCGTTCATTATTGCCCCATAGATGTGCCATATAAAATGCTCTATACTGTTCATTATTGCCCCATAGATGTGCCATATAAAGCTGTGCCATATAGTGCTCTGCACCGTTCATTATTGCCCCATAGATGTGCCATATAAAGCTGTGCCATATAGTGCTCTGCACCGTTCATCGTTGCCCCACAGATGTGCCATAGAAAGCTCTGCCATATAGTACTCTGCACCGTTCATTATTGCCCCATAGATGTGCCATAGAAAGCTCTGCCATATAGTGCTCTGCACCATTCATTATTGCCCCATAGATGTGCCATAGAAAGTTCTGCCATATAGTGCTCTGCACCGTTCATTATTGCCCCATAGATGTGCCATATAAAACTGTGCTACTGGTATATATATATTGCTGCGGCTGCTGCAATAAAAAAAAATGCCATACTCACCTCTCGCTGCCGCAGCTCCTCAGCTTCCCGTCTCGGCGTCTCTCCGCGCTGACTGTTCAGGCAGAGGGCGGTGCGCACACTAATACGTAATCGCGCCCTCTGACCTGAACAGTCAGTGCAGAGGACGGGAAGACTGAGCGGCGCCCGGCGGGTGGAACGTGGACAGGTGAATATGTAATACTTACCTGCCCTCGGCGTCCCACTCCTTCTCCCGGACAGCTGGTCTTCGGGTGCCGCAGCCTCTTCCTCTGTCAGCTGTCACTGGCACCGCTCATTAGAAAAATGAATATGCAGCTCCACCCCTATGGGCTGAAAATCTCAGCTTATACTCAAGTATATACGGTAGTTTTTGCATCACCACATTTTGAGAGCTATAATTTATCCATATTTTGGCCCACAGAGTCATGTGAGGTCTTGTTTTTTGCGGGACGAGTTGACTTTTTTATTGGTACCATTTTCGGGTATATGACATTTTTTGATCACTTTTTATTCCAATTTTTGGGAGGCAGAACGAACAAAAACCAGCAATTCCTGAATTTCTTTTAGAGGGGGCGTTTATACCGTTCCACGTGTGGTAAAATTGATAAAGCAGCTTTATTCTTCAGGTCAGTACGATTACAGCGATACCTCATTTATATTTTTTTATGTTTTGGCACTTTTACACAATAAAAACTATGTTATATAAAAAATAATTATTTTTGCATCGCTTTATTTTGAGAGCTATAACTTTTTTATTTTTCTGCTGATGATGCTATATGGTGGCTTTTTTTTCTGCGGGACAAGATGACGTTTTCAGCGGTACCATGTTTATTTATATCCGTCTTTTTGATCGTGTGTTATTCCACTTTTTGTTCGCCTGTATGTTGATAAAGCGGTGCTCACTGAAGGGGTTATCTAGTGGGATAGTTTTATAGAGCAGGTTGTTACGGGAGCGGCAATACCAAATATGTGTACTTTTATTGTTTTTATTTTTTATTTACATAAATAAATGGATTTATTGGGATTTTTTTTTTTTAATTTGGGGATTTTTTTATTTTTTTTATACATACTATTTTTTTTACTTTCTAACATTGTCCCAGGGTGGGACATCACTATATTAGATCAGATCGCTGATCTGACACTTTGCATAGCACTGTGTCAGATCAGCGATCTGACAGGCAGTGCAGGAGGCTTTCCGGCACCTCCTCTGAGCAGGCACCGGCTAGCCACTTTACTTCAGGACCCGGAAGGAGCCCCGCAGTCATCTTGGATCCGGGGACTCCTTCCAGAACACCGAACAACACGATCTTCAGGTCTCTGTAAACAAATCAATATTCAAGGCAACATTTGAAACAGTTCTTTTAAAGCTTCTTTGTAAAACCAGTAGAAAACACCTCAATAGGTGCTAACTATGTACAATAAAGTTTGTGAATCATTCACTGTCCATGATACGAATGTCCTTTAACCCCTTAGTGACAGAGCCAATTTGGTACTTAATGACCAGGCCAGTTTTTGCAATTCTGACCACTGTCACTTTATGAGGTTATAACTCTGGAACGCTTCAACGGATCCCGCTGATTCTGAGATTGTTTTTTCGTGACATATTGTACTTCATGTTAGTGGTAACATTTCTTCGATATTACTTGCGATTATTTATGAAAAAAACGGAAATATGGCGAAAATTTTTAAAATTTTGCAATTTTCAAACTTTGTATTTTTATGCCCTTAAATCAGAGAGATATGTCATGAAAAATAGTTAATAAATAACATTTCCCACATGTCTACTTTACATCAGCACAATTTTGGAAACAAAATTTTTTTTTGTTAGGGAGTTATAAGGGTTAAAAGTTGACCAGCAATTTCTCATTTTTACAACACCATTTTTTTTAGGGACCACATCACATTTGAAGTCATTTTGAGGGGTCTATATGATAGAAAATAATGAAGTGTGACACCATTCTAAAAACTACACCCCTCAAGGTTCTCAAAACCACTTTCAAGAAGTTTATTAACCCTTTACGTGCTTCACAGGAACTGAAACAATGTGGAAGGAAAAAATGAACATTTAACTTTTTTTTGCAAACATCTTAATTCAGAACCATTTTTTTTATTTTCACAAGTGTAAAAACAGAAATGTAACCATAAATTTTGTTATGCAATTTCTCCTGAATACGCCAATACCCCATATGTGGGGGTAAACCACTTTTTGGGCGCACCGCAGAACTTAGAAGTGAAGGAGCGCCGTTTGACTTTTTCAATGCAGAATTGGCTGGAATTGAGATCGGACGCCATGTCACGTTTAGAGAGCCCCTGATGTGCCTAAACAGTGGAAACCCCCCACAAGTGACACCATTTTGGAAACTAGACCCCTTAAGGAACTTATCTAGATGTGTGGCGAGCACTTTGAACCCCCATGTGCTTCACAGAAGTTTATAACGTAGAGCCGTGAAAATAAAAAATCGCTTTTGTTTACACAAAAATGATCTTTTCGCCCACAAATTCTTATTTTCACAAGGGTAACAGGAGAAATTAGACCACAAAAGTTGTTGTGCGATTTCTCCTGAATACGTCGATACCCCATATATGAGGGTAAACCACTGTTTGGGCGCACCGCAGAGCTTGGAAGTGAAGGAGCGCCGTTTTACTTTTTCAATGTAGAATTGGCTGGAATTGAGATTGGACGCCATGTCGCGTTTGGAGAGCCTCTGATGTGCCTAAACAGTGGAAACCCCCCACAAGTGACCCCATTTTGGAAACTAGACCCCTTAAGGAACATATCTAGATGTGTGGCGAGCACTTTGAACCCCCATGTGCTTCACAGAAGTTTATAACGTAGAGCCGTGAAAAAAAAAATGCATTTTTTCTACAAAAATGATCTTTTTGCCCACAAATTTTTATTTTCACAAGGGTACCAGGAGAAATTAGACCACTAAAGTTGTTGTGCAATTTCTCCTGAGTACGTCGATACCCAATATGTGGGGGTAAACCACTGTTTGGGCGCACCGCAGAGCTTGGAAGAGAAAGAGTGCCGTTTTACTTTTTCAATGTAGAATTGGCTGGAATTGAGATCGGACACCATGTCGCGTTTGGAGATTCCCTGATGTGCCTAAACAGTAGAAATCCCCAACAAGTGACCCCATTTTGGAAACTAGACCCCCCCATGGAACTTATCTAGATGTGTGGTGAGAACCTTGAATGCCCAAGTGCTTCACAGAAGTTTATAATGCAGAGCCGTGAAAATAAAAAATATTTTGTTTTCCACAAAAAAGATTTTTTAGCCCCCAAGTTTTTATTTTCACAAGGGTAACAAGAGAAATTGGACCCCAAAAGTTGTTGTCCAATTTGTCCTGAGTATGCTGGTACCCCATATGTGGGGGTAAACCACTGTTTGGGCGCACGGCAGAGCCTCGGAAGGAAGGAGCGCCGTTTTGGAATGCAGACTTTGATAGAATGGTCTGCGGGTATTATGTTGCGTTTGCAGAGCCCCTGATGTACCTAACCAGTAGAAACCCTCCACAAGTGACCCCATTTTGGAAACTAGACCCCCCAAGGAACTTATCTAGATGTGTGGTGAGAACTTTGAATGCCCAAGTGCTTCACAGAAGTTTAGAATGCAGAGTCGTGAAAATAAAAAATATTTTTTTTCACAAAAAAGATATTGTAGCCCCCAAGTTTTTATTTTCACAAGGGTAACAAGAGAAATTGGACCCCAGAAGTTGTTGTCCAATTTATCCCGAGTACGCTGATGCCCCATATGTGGGGGTAAACCACTGTTTGGGCGCACGGCAGAGCTCGGAAGGAGCGCCTTTTTGGAATGCAGACTTTGATAGAATGGTCTGTGGGCATTATGTTGCGATTGCAGAGCCCCTGATGTACCTAAACTGTAGTAACCCCCCACAAGTGACCCCATTTTGGAAACTAGACCCCCCAAGGAACTTATCTAGATGTGTGGTGAGAACCTTGAATGCCCAAGTGCTTCACAGAAGTTTATAATGCAGAGCCGTGAAAATAAAAAATATTTTGTTTTCCACAAAAAAGATTTTTTAGCCCCCAAGTTTTTATTTTCACAAGGGTAACAAGAGAAATTGGACCCCAAAAGTTGTTGTCCAATTTGTCCTGAGTATGCTGGTACCCCATATGTGGGGGTAAACCACTGTTTGGGCGCACGGCAGAGCCTCGGAAGGAAGGAGCGCCGTTTTGGAATGCAGACTTTGATAGAATGGTCTGCGGGTATTATGTTGCGTTTGCAGAGCCCCTGATGTACCTAACCAGTAGAAACCCTCCACAAGTGACCCCATTTTGGAAACTAGACCCCCCAAGGAACTTATCTAGATGTGTGGTGAGAACTTTGAATGCCCAAGTGCTTCACAGAAGTTTAGAATGCAGAGTCGTGAAAATAAAAAATATTTTTTTTCACAAAAAAGATATTGTAGCCCCCAAGTTTTTATTTTCACAAGGGTAACAAGAGAAATTGGACCCCAGAAGTTGTTGTCCAATTTATCCCGAGTACGCTGATGCCCCATATGTGGGGGTAAACCACTGTTTGGGCGCACGGCAGAGCTCGGAAGGGAAGGAGCGCCTTTATGGAATGCAGACTTTGATAGAATGGTCTGTGGGCATTATGTTGCGATTGCAGAGCCCCTGATGTACCTAAACTGTAGTAACCCCCCACAAGTGACCCCATTTTGGAAACTAGACCCCCCAAGGAACTTATCTAGATGTGTGGTGAGAACTTTGAATGCCCAAGTGCTTCACAGAAGTTTAGAATGCAGAGTCGTGAAAATAAAAAATATTTTTTTTTTCACAAAAAAGATATTGTAGCCCCCAAGTTTTTATTTTCACAAGGGTAACAAGAGAAATTGGACCCCAGAAGTTGTTGTCCAATTTATCCCGAGTACGCTGATGCCCCATATGTGGGGGTAACCCACTGTTTGGGCGCACGGCAGAGCTCAGAAGGGAGGGAGCACCATTTGACTTTTTGAGCGCAAAATTGGCTGTCGTGTTTGGAGACCCCCTGATGTACCTAAACAGTGGAAACCCCCCAATTCTAGCTCCAACCCTAACCCCAACACACCCCTAACCCTAATCCCAACCTGATCCATAATCCTAATCACTAACCCTAACCATAATCACAACCCTTACCCCAAAACAACCCTAATGTCAACCCTAACCATAACCCTAATCAAAACCCTAAATCCAACACACCCCTAATCCTAATCTCAACCCTAACCTCAAACCTAACCCTAATCCCAATACACCCCTAATCACAACCCTAACCTTAACCCTAATCCCAAACCTAACCCTAATCCCAAGCGTAAACCTAATGCCAACCCTAACCCTAATACCAACCCTAATCCAAACCCTAACCCTAATCCCAGCTCTAACCCTAACTTTAGCCCCAACCCTAGCCCTAACTTTAGCCCCAACCCTAACCCTAGCCCTAAGGCTACTTTCACACTTGCGTCGTTTGGCATTCCGTCGCAATCCGTCGTTTTGGACAAGAAACGGATCCTGCAAATGTGCCCGGAGGATGCGTTTTTTGCCCATAGACTTGTATTGCCGACGGATCGTGGCGGATGGCCACACGTCGCGTCCGTCGTGCACTGGATCAGTTGTGTTTTGGCGGACCGTCGGCACAAAAAAACGTTCAATGAAACGTTTTTTTGTACGCGCATCCGCCATTTCTGGCCGTAACTCCGCCCCCTCCTCCCCAGGACATAGATTGGGCAGCGGATGCGTTGAAAAACTACAGCTGCTGCCCACGTTGTGCACAATTTTCACAACGTGCGTCGGTATGTCGGGCCGACGCATTGCGACGACCCCGTACCGACGTAAGTGTGAAAGAAGCCTAACCCTAAATTTAGCCCCAACCCTAACCCTAAATTTAGCCCCAACCCTAACCCTAAATTTAGCCCAAACCCTAGCCCTAACCCTAGCCCTAACCCTACCCCTAACCCTACCCCTAACCCTAATTTTAGCCCCAACTGCTGTTCTCCTGCCGGCCGGCAGATGGAGACAGATGGCGGGCGCACTGCGCATGTGCCCGCCATTTTCTTCTGCCGGCGGCCAGGAGGAGCAGCAAGAGGATCCAGGGACACAGGTGAGTATTGTAGGGTCCCCGAATCCCCCTATTTCTCTGTCCTCTGATGTGCGATCACATCAGAGGACAGAGAATTACACTTTTCTTTTTTTTTTTTTTGCGGTCGCCGGTAAACAGTTAATTACCGGCGATCGCAAAACAGGGGTCGGTAAAACCGACCCCGATCATGCTCTTTGGGGTCTCGGCTACCCCCGGCAGCCGAGACCCCAAAGATTCTAGCGGGGCCGGCCGGCGGGCGCATTTTGAAGATGGCGGGGCCCACCGGGAGCCACGAGGAGCATCGGGGGAGCTAGGTGAGTATTGGGGGGCCACCTGGGACCCCTTTTCTCTGTCCTCCGATGTGCGATCACATCGGAGGACAGAGAAATTAAAAAAAGATCGCGTTTTGTTTTTTTTTGCGATCGCCGGTAAACGGTTAATTACCGGCGATCGCAAATGCGGGGTGGGTTAAAAAACCCCCGAATCATGTTCTCTGGGGTCTTGGCTAACCCCGGCAGCCGAGACCACGGAGAAAATCGGCCTCTGGGGGGCGCTATTCACTTTTTCCACAGCGCCGTTAATTAACGGCGCTGTGGTTTAAGTACCCTTAGCGGCCACCGTTAAAAGGCGTATCGGCGGTCGCTAAGGGGTTAAACAACTGAACTCTTTAGTGCAAAAACCTTGGCCAGGTAAAACGAACTTTCAAACAGTTAACTTATTCACAGTCATATTCAAGCTTATCTATTTTGGCTGCTTCCAAGGCAACACTTGGCACTGTTACTTCCTGGCCTGGGAAGATCATAAGTCAAGGTTACGCCTGGTGACAGGTAGACATCATGTGTCTTGTATTCGTGTACAGTCAGGTCATGTCCTGCAATAGGAGTTTGCATGGCCTGGGTATGCGTGATCATTGGTACTGTAGCCACTGCTGTTTCAGTTGTGGTTATGGTACACACTGTGGTCTTGATGAAGGCTTTAGGGGTTGGTGTTGAAATTGGAGCAGTAGTGGTGACCACTTTGGCTCTAGGTGGTGCTGCTGGTGTCTTAGGTCGGGTACCCTTTAAATTAAAAGCTGCGTCTTTGCTTCCTTACGTTTAAGGCATACCATCCCTTGTCACCAAAATGCCGAGTGAAAGATACAGTGTCCCCTGGATATAAGTCCCTGTCCAGGTGGCCTTCTCCGAGGTGAGATTTCACATCTCCCCAGTTGACAAACACCTCAGCATACAAGCCTGGCTCCTTGATGGACCCCCATCCTCTTTTTAGCTTAAAGGCCACTACAGTGCCCTGCCTCAGCGGGGGCCTGGTTAGTCTGTTTGACCTTGCGGGCCTGAGCCTTAGCGCATAGATCTTTCATCAAATGCTTTGCACCCACCCTGGTACGCCTTGTCCTTTTCCTTCCACTTATAGGCGAGCTGCTGCTGATACTCCTCCCAGTTAAGGACCTCCATTATTTCTCCTTCTTGCCTTTCTGCCCCGGGGAACCCCATTAGACCTGTCCCAGGGTTTTCCCAGGGATACACTCTCTGTTCGGCGTATTATCTCGCCTGGCATACTGGTGGGTGGGATCGGGGCTCTCATAAGGCATTCCATCCCATTGGCCTGGTCCCATTCCCCCAGGATCTGAATCCGTCAGGATCTATAACATGGTGGTGCAGCTAGCGGGCCCACTAGGAGTTCCTCGTCTAATGGGGCACAGTCGGTCTCCTTACCTGCTGCTGTGGTGTCTACGGTGCCGGTCTCCTCCGCTGTTATCAGGGGCTGCCAGATAGGACGCTGCTCCTAGTTTCACTCCCAGCGCCGCCTTCCATTTGGTCTTGGCACTCAGCTGCATCCGCAGGAGTTGGTCGCTCAGCTCCTTCACCTCCTCTTTCAGGAACTCTGGTACTTCTGGTGACAGCTCACTGCAGCTTCCATCCTGGTGGCTGGGGGAGTCCTCACCTTCCACCCCACACTCCGGGTCCGGTCTGCTCGCCAGGTCATCCTTCACGTTCCTTGCTGCATCCTCATCTGGTTCCCGCTCTCTCCTTTGGGGGCGGTGCTTCATCTTCCTCCTGCCATTCAGGATCAGGAGGCGGATCTCAGTTGCTGATGGGCATGACCTCATGGTGCAAAAGTATTTGGAGTGGGCGGCCATTGCTTTCGCGCCCCACAGCTAGTCCCTGCCCATGATGGTGCACCTTTCTTCTCCAGCGCTCCTAGTGGCGCTATGATGGTGGCAGTTTTGGCAGCAATTCACAATTAACAGTCTTTCAGCACAACACAGTCTCTTAGGCACACATGACCCGATTCTCAGGGTCAGTCCATCCTGTTCGTGATGCCAAAATGAGTCACCCTCCAGGGCCTTGGGGTACCCGGTACCGGGTCCGGTGTTCACAGGGGGATGTCACGGTGGCGACCCGGTTCGTGGCCCTGGGCCCCCATGTAAAAGGGAAATTGATTAAAGTTCATATTCGTGACGCCAGCTGTGGTGTTCTGTCAGTGGGCATCAACGCTGCTTTAAGGGGTCCTCTGGGGAGCTAGATGGTACAACTTCCCACAGGTGAAGTATATCCCCAGGGCTCCCGTTGTGTGGATGGAAGATGGTGTATGGTGAAGTAAAGAATGAGGACACATGTTTGCAGTCTCTTTACCTGGTTTACTGAAGACTTCAGGCAGCCACAGTCTAGGGCACCAGATCACAGGACAGGCAGGGTCCCGCTGGCTTGGAAGCGAATCCAGAGTCCCCTTTACCAGGTGGAGTTAAAAGCCTTCCTCATAGCGCGGTGGTGTTGTAGTCCCTTACTGCCTATGATGTCTGATAAGGTCCTCACAGTTGTCTCTGTCCTCCATGAAGGTGGGACATAAACCCATATGGCAGGTGACTCGAGTCTTTTTACAGGATCTCTATCATGACCCGGGCTCTATGTGTCACTGTGCCTCCTGGGTATTAGGGCGAACAGGTGATATATAATCCAGCTGTCCTGCCGGTTTCTGCTGTCAGTCTTAGAGTCCCTCACAACCTCAGTGTTCCGGCTACCGGTAATCTGCACCAGCCAGGGAGGTAGCTAATTCACTGCTCTGCTCCACTGGTATAAATCTCCTGTGCATCGCGCTCCTGGACGCTCACTGCAATCTGTTCTGCTTTCAGTATAATCTCGTTTAATCCCGTAGAATGTAAGTCTGCAAGGACAGGGTCCTCTCCCCTCTGCACCAGTCTGTCTTTGTTTACTGTAAACGTTATCTGGAACCCCTTTTCTCATGTAGAGCACCATGGAATTAATGGCACTATATAAATAAATAATAATAATCTCTGTCCAAGAGCTGCAGCACTTTCTTGTGGCTGCACGGCCCCTCATATGTTCTTCCTGCCTCTGCTCCAGTCTGCTGTCCGGCACTATCTGACTCACTTTCCCTCCAAACCACAATATACTGTATGTATGTATGTATATATATATATATATATATATATATATATATATATATATATATATATATATATATATATACACACAGGGGAGTCACCTGGAGATAGGATCAAAAGCTCCCCCTTGTGGCCTGGAGGGTGAACATGTTGTGTGTATTGTGATTACCTGATAAAAGATATCCTTCATCGCTTCCAAGCGTAACATCACTCTCCCCGTGAGGAAAGCAATGCCACTGTAACCAGGACCCTGGGGTGTTACACTTGATTGCAGTTGTTGCTGCTAAGGGCGGCCCAACCAGTTATTAGGTTTAGAGGGCAATCACTTTTCACACAGGGCCCTGTAGGTTTGGATTTTTTTCCTGTAATAATAAAGACCTTCATTTAAAAACTATTTTGTGTTATCTTTATCTAATATTTACTTTTGTTTGGTGATCTGACACATGTACCTGTGACAAACAACAGACAAAGCTTTGTCCGCAGCCCCCAATGCCTCTCCTCTTGACTTCTCAGCCCTGTTCCAAAGCCAGCTTTTCCACCATGACAGATGATCAGCTCTCCATCCTTCTATCAAGATCACATCTCACCACTTGCACTCTTGACCCGCTCCCATCCCACCTCATCCCTACCCTCGCAAAAGTCTTCATCCCAACCCTAACACAACTCTTCAACTTCTCATTTACAAACGGTGTCTTCCCCTCATCCTTCAAACATACATCAATCACACCTATCCTCAAAAAACACTCCCTCGACCCATCCTGTGTCCAGGTATCGCCCGATATCCCTTCTCCCTTATGCCTCAAAACTACTGGAACAGCATGTCCATCTTGTACTGTCCTCCCACCTCTCCTCCTGCTCCCTCTTTGACCGGTTACAATCTGGCTTCTGAACACATCACTCAACTGAAACTGCCCTAACTAAAGTGACCAATGACCTACTAACTGCCAAGAGCAAGCGGTACTTCTCTGTCCTCCTCCTCCTGGACCTGTCTTCTGCCTTCGACACTGTGGACCACTCCCTCCTGTTACAGATCCTCTCATCTCTTGGCATCACAGACTTGGCCCTATCCTGCATCTCATCATATCTAACAGACCGGACATTCAGTGTCTCCCTCTCCCACACCACCTCATCTCGCCCCCTGTCTGTCGATGTTCCCCAAGGCTCAGTTCTAGGACCCCTTCTCTTCTCCATCTACACCTTTGGCCTGGGACAGCTCATAGAATGCCACGGTTTACAATATCATCTCTACGCTGATGACACGCAGATCTACCTATCTGGACCCGACCTCACTTCCTTACTGACCAAAATCCCACAATGTCTGTCTGCTATTTCTTCCTTCTTTTCTGCTCGTTTTCTAAAACTGAACATGGACAAAACAGAATTCATCATCTTTCCCCCACCTCACTCTACCCCTCCACCCGACCTATCCATCAATGTCAATGTCTGCTCACTTTCCTCGGTCCCGCACGCTCAGTGCCTCGGGGTGATCCTTGATTCTACCCTCTCTTTCAAGCCACATATCCAAGCCCTTGCCTCCTCTTGCTGATTCCAACTCAAAAACATTTCCCGGATCCGTACATTCCTTGACCATGTAACCACAAAAACATTAGTACATGCCCTTATCTCCCACCTCGACTACTGCAACCTCCTACTCTCTGGCCTCCCCTCTAGCACCCTGGCACCACTCCAATCCATCCTAAACTCTGCTGCCCGACTAATCCACCTGTCTCCCCGTTACTCCCCAGCCTCTCCTCTCTGCCAGGCCCTTCACTGGCTTCCTATTGCTCAGAGGCTACAGTTCAAAACACTAACAATGACATACAAAGCCATTCACAATCTGACTCCTCCATACATCTGTGACATGGTCTCCCGTTACCTACCTACACGCAACCTTCGATCATCTCATGATCTCCTACTCTACTCCTCTCTCATCTCTTCCTCCGACAACCGCATCCAAGACTTCTTCCGTGCTTCCCCTATACTCTGGAACTCTCTACCCCAACACATCAGGCTCTCACCTACCACGGAAACCTTCAAAAGGAACTTGAAGACTCACCTCTTCCGACAAGCCTACAACCTGCAATGATCCCCAGTCTACTGAACCGCCACATGACCAGCTCTACCCTCACCTAGTGTATCCTCACCCATCCCCTGTAGACTGTGAGCCCTCGCAGGCAGGGTCCTCTCTCCTCCTTTACTTGTGTGTGCCTTGTTTTACTCATGTTTATTGTACTTGTCTATATTTGCCCCATTCACATGTAAAGCGCCTTGGAATAAATGGCGCTATAAAAATGAATAATAATAATAATAAAACATGCAAAATAGGAAATGTGTGTGCATATGTCTATGTATACACATATATATATGTGGGGAAAATGGAGAAGACATGCTAAGTGCTAGCTCACAGGCCACTGCAACGCATGATGGAGCTTGTAGTATTAGAAAACAGTACACCTGGGGACAAGAAGTGATTGAAAAACATCAGAGTTGCATCTGGCAGACACCAAGTGATGCTATCTGCATGATAAAGGTATATATCTATAATAGGAGTATGGATGCATTTACTGGCCCATAATAGATTAATAAATAAAAAATGAAACGAATTAGGGTAGTGGATAACGTTTTAAATATTTGGTACAGAAACCTTTGTTTGAAATGACAGAGGTCAGACATTTCCTGTAGTTCTTGACCAAGTTTATACACACTGCAGCAGGGATTTTGACCCATTCCTCCATACAGATCTGCTCCAAATCTTTCAGGTTTCAGGGCTGTTTCTGTGTAACATTGATATTCAGCTCTCTCCAAAGATTTTCTATTGGTTTCAGGTCTGGAGTCTGGCTAAACACACCAGGACCTTGAAATGCTTCTTACGGAGCCTGTTGTGAATTCTGCTCTTGTGTTCCCTCCAGTGGTTGTAGGTGGGAATGCAGTTGTCTCTGAGTCTCAGTCCTGGCCAGGTGTATCTGCTGATTAAAATTCTGACTGGGATATTTAGGTGTGCAGGATTCATTAGCCCTTGCCAGTTGTCAATGCTCCTTGTGAAGTCTTGGATCACTTTCTGGCTTCTCCTGCTTAGCTGCCAAATTCAGCAAAGATAAGTGTTTGGTTTTTGTGTCTGTGGCACACTGCTGTGTGCTTGTTTTTGTTTGTATTCCTACTCTGATTGTAGAATTCGCTGGAGTTGCAGATATACGCTTCTACATCTTTAGCTAGATGTAGGAAGTTTTTGTATATTCTGCTGTGGATATTTTTGAAGGGTTTTAATACTGACCGCACAGAACTCTGTCCTATCCTGTCCTATTTAGCTAGAGTGGCCTCCTGTGCTAAATCCTGTTTTTCTGCCTGTGTATGTTTTTTCCTCTCCGACTCACCGCCAATATTTGTGGGGGGCTGTCTATCCTTTGGGGATCTGCTCTGAGGCAAGATAGTATTCCCATTTCCATCTTTAGGGGTATTTAGTCCTCCGGCTGTGACGAGGTGTCTAGGATTGTTAGGTACACTCCACGGCTACTTCTAGTTGCGGTGTTAAGTTCAGGATTGCGGTCAGTATAGTGACCACCTTCTCCAGTGAAAGTTCTCATGCTGCTCCAAGGTCACCGGATCATAACAGGAGCCATTCCTTAGTTGCTCTTGCTTTGTGTTTTGGGTCATTGCCATGCTGAAAGACCCAGCCACAACCCATCTTCAATGCACCTACTGAAAGAAGGAGGTTGTTGGCCAAAATCTTGCGATCCATGACCCATTCATCCTCCCTTCAATGTAGTGCAGTTATCCTGTCTGCTTTGCAGAAAAGCACCCCCAAAGTATGATGTTCTCCCCACCATGCTCCATGGTTGGAACAGTGTTCTTGGAGTTGCACTCATTCTTCTTCTTCCTCCAAAAATGGCGAGAGGAGTTGATAGCAAAAAGTACTATTTTGTCTCATCTGACCACATGATCTTCTCCCTTGCCTCCTCTGGATCAACCAGATGGCCATTGGTGAACTTCTAACGGGCCTTGACATATGCTGGCGTGAGCATCAGGACCTTGCGTGCCCTGAAAGATTTTAATACATGACAGCGTAGTGTGTCTGTAGTACTACTACTGACATCCCTGCATGGTGTCCCCTTCCCCCTCCATGCAGGGACGCCGGCTTACTCACTGCCCCAGACCCTAGGCACAATCATCTGCATTTTCTTGCTTCCTGGTTGTGTGAGTGCTGCAGCGGCGCACCTAGTACACACATGTGCACACTCCTTCATTCTTAAAGGGGCAGCACAAGCATATACTAAATACCCTCCAGCTTGTTTTCCAGAGCTATTTAGTATAATTACTACACCTGTAAGATGGCTTCCAGCCAATTGCTAGGAGTTATCCTGTTGAGACCTTAGCAATGATGTACAATGTGTGGGACATAGGAGAGACTGTTGGGGATAAGGGAATACTCTAATTTTACCCCATTATGGCAAAATCAGCAACTGGTGGACTTTGACAAATTTACTGGTTTCAGAGGTTGGGAATCAAGGGGAATTCAGACTTTAGATCAGTTAGTAGGAAATGTAACACTTAAAAGCTTTAACAAACTACAAAAAAGAGTTTGGATTGCCTCACGGCCTCGTCTTTCGATACCTACAACTTAGATCTGCATGCCTAGCTCAGTTTAGTGCTGTGGCACCGGATATACGAAATAAATATTTACTAGACTCAATAGCAGCGGCAAAATACACGACCGGCTTAATTTCAAACATCTATCAGAAACTCTCTCACAGTCTCGCATGGGAGTCCATCCCCTGACAGCTACATTAAAATAGGAAGCAGATGTGATACGAATTATGAAGTTTTGAATCCCCAATGGCTGTAGATCTTTCGCGAACATTGTATCAAGCTTACAAACTTATTGCACAACATTGGCCAGATGCTCAACCACCGACAGTTAATAAGTTAATAAATAAGCAAAACAATATTATTTGGTTGGAAATTTGACAACATCTGGGGAACCTGGTTGAATGTTCGATGTCTACCATCTGGAGGATGGCAATTTCTGGCTTCATGAACACTTGTAGTATCATCAATCCAGGTTAAATTAGATAAGTAGGGCGAGTACACATGCAAACTAATTATGATAACGGAATGGCAGATATTCTAATGTATACACACCACAAAAAAAATATGAATACAGATTTCTCTGGAGTATTATCGAGGGAGGGATGGTTGTATTAGTTTGAATGAAAAACAAAAAAATCGAATCCTTGGAAGAAGACAACTTTATTATATTTTATGTAGAACAATAACATATAATGATACCATGTAACATTGAAAATATCTTTGTCCTACCGATGTCTCTTTGTACAAACTATTGTGTCATTTTCTTAATAAAAATGATCTCATAAAAAAGTGTGTCTTATAGACCAAGAAATATAGTAATTTCTAAAGTAATTTCTCTTTCTCATTCAATAATAGGTCTGTCTGTTATATGTTTTTGTACAATTTGTCAATAATGTATTTAGTTTGAGTTATTTTTGATGGTCAACAAAATACTATTTTCCAGTAATTCATTTTTCACACTCTAGGTATGATAATGTCATTTCCTCTGTATGGGATTTTGAATTCTCATTCCTCATCTTTGGTCCTGTTAAAATATAAACACTTCTATAAACCTCCCATGCTGGCGCGGTTCCAGCAGTGTCAGCACTTGCATTTCGGGGGCTCAGGTTTTTATGTCATATGAGCCCTGCTTCCAATTAGCGCTGCCTTCACTGTTCTCACCTTCAGACAAATCGAACAATAAGAGTTAGTCAAAGAGAAGTCACAGCACTGGCTTCATGTTCATGTTCAATACATCGAGGGCAGGGACAGTGAAGCTGGGGCTGATTGGGCACAGGGCTTGTGTGATGCAACAACCTCATATGAGCCCCAGGAATGTGAGTGACGATACCACTGGAACAGCACTGCTACGGAAGGTGAATATGATTTTTTAAAATTTTAACAAGGCAAAACATGATGACAACTCCTTTAAGAAAATACAATTTCCGTTTAAAACATTTCCCACATTAAGAATGTGAAAAAGGCTTTTCCCCTGTGTGGGTTCTCTGGTGGTGATCAAGAACCGATTTCCGGGTAAAACATTTCCCACATTCTGAACATGAAAAAGGCTTCTCCCCTGTGTGAATTCTCTGGTGCTTAAGCAAATCTGATTTCTGGTTAAAACATTTCCCACATTCTGAGCATGAAAAAGGCTTTTCCCCTGTGTGGGTTCTCTGGTGGTGAACAAGATGCGCTTTCTGGTTAAAACATTTCCCACATTCTGAACAGGAAAAAGGCTTCTCCCCTGTGTGGGTTCTCTGGTGGTGATCAAGAACCGATTTACGGATAAAACATTTCCCACATTCTGAACATGAAAAAGGCTTTTCCCCTGTGTGAATTCTCTGGTGCTTAAGCAAATCTGATTTCTGGCTAAAACATTTCCCACATTCTGAGCATGAAAAAGGCTTCTCCCCTGTGTGGGTTCTCTGGTGCTTAAGCAAACCTGATTTCTGGCTAAAACATTTCCCACATTCTGAGCATGAAAAAGGCTTCTCCCCTGTGTGGGTTCTCTGGTGGTGAACAAGATGCGCTTTCTCGTTAAAACATTTCCCACATTCTGAACATGAAAAAGGCTTCTCCCCTGTGTGAATTCTCTGGTGCTTAAGCAAATCTGATTTCTGGCTAAAACATTTCCCACATTCTGAGCATGAAAAAGGCTTCTCCCCTGTGTGGGTTCTCTGGTGGTGAACAAGACGCGCTTTCTCGTTAAAACATTTCCCACATTCTGAACAGGAAAAAGGCTTCTCCCCTGTGTGACTTCTCTGGTGCGTAAGCAAATCTGATTTCTGGTTAAAACATTTCCCACATTCTGAACACGAAAAAGGTTTCTCCCCTGTGTGAATTCTCTGGTGGTAATAAAGAACTGATTTTCGGTTAAAGCATTTCCCACATTCTGAACAGGAAAATGGTTTCTCCCCTGTGTGAATTATCTGGTGGTCATCAAGAACCGATTTTCGGTTAAAACATTTCCCACATTCTGAACAGGAAAAAGGCTTCTCCCCTGTGTGAATTATCTGATGGTTAAGCAAACCTGATTTCTGGCTAAAACAATTCCCACATTCTGAACAGGAAAAAGGCTTCTCCCCTGTGTGAGTTCTCTGGTGCTTAAGCAAATCTGATTTCTGGCTAAAACATTTCCCACATTCTGAACAGGAAAAAGGGTTCTCCCCTGTGTGAATTCTCTGGTGCTTAAGCAAATTATGTTTCTGGCTAAAACATTTCCCACATTCTGAACAGGAAAAAGGTTTCTCCCCTGTGTGAATTCTCTGGTGGTAATAAAGAACTGATTTTCGGTTAAAGCATTTCCCACATTCTGAACAGGAAAATGGTTTCTCCCCTGTGTGAATTATCTGGTGGTCATCAAGAACCGATTTTCGGTTAAAACATTTCCCACATTCTGAACAGGAAAAAGGCTTCTCCCCTGTGTGAATTATCTGGTGGTTAAGCAAACCTGATTTCTGGCTAAAACAATTCCCACATTCTGAACAGGAAAAAGGCTTCTCCCCTGTGTGAATTATCTGGTGGTTAAGCAAACCTGATTTCTGGCTAAAACATTTCCCACATTCTGAACAGGAAAAAGGCTTCTCCCCTGTGTGACTTCTCTGGTGCTTAAGCAAATCTGATTTCTGGTTAAAACATTTCCCACATTCTGAACACGAAAAAGGTTTCTCCCCTGTGTGAATTCTCTGGTGGTAATAAAGAACTGATTTTCGGTTAAAGCATTTCCCACATTCTGAACAGGAAAATGGTTTCTCCCCTGTGTGAATTATCTGGTGGTCATCAAGAACCGATTTTCGGTTAAAACATTTCCCACATTCTGAACAGGAAAAAGGCTTCTCCCCTGTGTGAATTATCTGGTGGTTAAGCAAACCTGATTTCTGGCTAAAACAATTCCCACATTCTGAACAGGAAAAAAGCTTCTCCCCTGTGTGAGTTCTCTGGTGCTTAAGCAAATCTGATTTCTGGCTAAAACATTTCCCACATTCTGAACAGGAAAAAGGCTTCTCTGCTGAGTGGGTTCTTTGGTGTATAACAAAATCTGATTTCTGGTTAAAACACTTCCCACATTTTGAACAAGAACATCTGTTCTCTGCTGTGTGAATTGTTTTATGTTTAAGAAAATGCTTTTCAAGGGGAAAACTATTTCCATATTCGGAAGGTGAAAACGGCTTCTTTGATTTAGGAGCAGTTCGTTTTTTAATGCTTATTTTGTGACTTTGATTTTCCTTAGTAGTTGGTAAGGAATCAGAAGACAGGACCCATTTCAAAGGATCAGATGACAGATCTTTGCTGTGAAGGCATGATGGTATATCTGGCGTAATGACATTCACTTCAATTGTATCCCGTGTGATCTCAAGATCATCTGATTTAAAAATTGAAGATGACAGCTGCCCCTCTGATCTCCTGGTACAGTAATCTGCTAAGAATAAAACCAATTATTTTTCCACTAAATATCAAATTTAATATTTTTTGAACATTTCTACTTAAACGGTCAGTAAAAATGGCAAGTTATGTAATATATTTGAATTATTGACCAGCAAAATGACAGTTCACAGTCTAATAGAAAACATCATAGGATGAACCAGTGGAGCGTTGCGTTCAACAGTCAACAGTTTGTTCATGCTGCCTCCCAAATATGAAATAAAAAGCCATCAAACAATGTTATGTAGACAAAACAATACCAATGAAAAGTTCTACTCATCTTACAAAAAACAAGTCCCCTCTCAGGTCCATCATCTGTCAATGGAAAAACAGAGGTTTCTACATAATTAGTGGCTTGAAAAGCAACATCGCTTCCATAAACCAGTCTAGCAAAATTAACTCTTCCAAAGTCAAATCTCCCCCTCGCTTCCGAGCCTTGCAGTGTGCTCAAACCACATTTAGCATCCATGTATTTGGCATTACTATAGCGAGAAGAACCCACTTAATTTATGGTGCGTGTGTCTTCTGGAGCACAATCTGAGCACTATGTGTTGGGTAATAAAATGGTATATTTTCCATTTTTACTCTCCAACATCCACTGCGCGCTAATTAGCGGAAAGTGGCTGTGGAGTCAAAATTGTCACTACTCCTAAAGATTAATTCACAGAGGGTTATACTGTCCAAAATGGAGTCACTTTACGGGGATTTCTGACATTTTGTCATATTAGGGCTTTTACAAATGCTGTGTCCCATCTTCTCTGGGATCTGCTCTTATGCCGTCTGCTTATTCATTCTATAGGCGGCGCTGGTAATGGAGGAGACATCAGAACCAGAAGCTCTGGGGGGCGCAGACTGTCGAGCCACCAAGTTTAAGTTGCCTGCAACCTGTGATACCATCCATTCTGGCAGGGTACCATTCATTCTGGCAGTTTGGGTGTGCACGCTGTCCAGCCAGAATAATCTGCTCCCTACTTCAGCCAACTGGAAAGCACCGCACCCCACTAAAGCTTGAAGCATATTGCTGGAAGCTGCGAGATACAGGCTGGTTCTCTGGTTCAGTCCTCTGTACTCAGCTCCCAGCTTGGGTATTTGTTTCCTGTTGTGACTCCGGCCTGTTTATTGACTACTCTTGTGTCTTGAGTTTGTATTTTCTCTTCCCTCATGATTGTAGCCAGACTACCTGACTATTCTTCTTGTCATCTCATACTACTGAAATGCAAATATCAATGTGGCCCAAGCCTAGGGGTCTGTGTGTAAATCCAGATGTAAAGGGGTTAAAGAAGTTAAAGGATGATGGGCAAAACTGTGACTACATAATACACCTACTGAAATAATCAAGCTGAACAGTCTTTTTAAGTATAAAAAGAAAAAATGAGTAACTAACGGCAAAATCTCTTCGGGGTAATTAGAGTATGGAACTCAGTGGCTCTTAGCAATATAAACTATCGTAAAGGCCAATATTTTCTATCACATTAATTTCAACAAGAAATATACTTTTAAATAAAACTATATATAAGGCTGTGTGCGCACTTTGCGTATTTGCTACACGGTTTATGCATCTTTTGGCAGAAAAACGCAGCTAACAATACACGCGGTTTTTTATGTGTTTTTGCATATCCAAAGAGCTAAATAAAGATATATTTAAAAAAAATAATAATTGTGATGTAATTTCCATGTTCAACCTCTTCAGCCAGATATCCTCATTAATATTAAATAAAGACACACACCAGCCTATTTAGGAGCATTAACATAATTAACCTACATATGCTGTAACAAAAAAGAAATTGTCAGAAATCTGCATGAAATGCAATATCTGTTTTATAGTTCAAAATATTTAAAAAAAAATTGCCTGGGCTCCCGCATAATTTTCATAACCAGCAGAGGGAAAGCCGACAGCTGATGTAAATATTCTGGGAAGGAGCCAATAGCCAAAGATTCGCAGGCTACGAGTATAAATATCAGCTCACAGCTATTTGCTTAGTCTTTACTGGCTAGTTTACAAGGAAACCCCAGAAAAAAAATTGACATGGATTCCTCCTATAAGCTCGAACCAGCTAAGGCTTGACAGACAGCTGCAGGCTGTTATTAATAGCCTGAAAAGGGACCATGGATATTGGCAGCCCCCAGGTTAGAAACTTCAGCTCTCAGCCACCCGAGAAATGGCACATCTTACAGATGCGCCAGTTCTGGCACTTAGCCTCGCTCTTCCCACTTGCCCTGTAGCGTTGGCAAGTGGGGCTCATATTTGTGGGGTTGATTTCGCCTTTGTATTATCAGGTGACATCAAGCCCACAGGTTAGTAATGGAGAGGCTTCTATAAGACACCTATCCATTACTAACCCTAATGATATTGTATAAAACAGAGACACCCAGAATAAAGTTTTTTATTTGAAATAATCACAGACTCCTTTATTGAATCAAAATGTACCATATTTACTGAATGCCTAAGAATGCCTAATCTCCAACTCCCCTGTCTCCTGCAAACAATCAAAAAAATAATAAACCAACATATACTATCCTGTCCGCCGTAGTCCATTTAATACCAAGTGTCCCACGGCGATCTCACGTGTAGAACAGTCACATCAGGAGATGTGACTGCTATACCCGGACTCCAGCGATACATTGACAAGAGGTAATTATTCCCGCAGTGTATCACTGTGCTGCTGTGAAAGTTCACCAGAGTTCATCAGCTGATCAGCTGCGATTCTCTCACTTAGGGCACTACCGCTGTGTGAGAACTTTCCCACGCAGCGATGCCGTAAGTGAGAGCACCGGAGCTGATCAGCTAATCAACTCCAGTGAACTCTCACGGTGGCTCAGTGGTACAATGCGGGAGCGACTACCTCCTGTCAAAAGATGTAGCCAGATGGGAGTAGTAGTCCCATCAGACGACGCATGGGTATGCATGTCCGTCACATGAGTACACACACACACACACACATTTTCCGCCCACACACAGAGACACACGCACGTATTCTCCGCCCACACACAGAGACACACGCATATTCTCCGCCCACACACAGACGCATACATATTCTCCGCCTACACTCTTCCTCCTTTTGACAGTATTTCCCTTTGACAATTTGCAGCATTTTTGACAGCAAATCTGAAGCTAGTCCGCAAACCGTTTTACACCTGCGTTTTTGCTGCAGATTTGACTGACTCAGTTGAAGTCAATGAGTCAAAAACGCAGCAAAAACGCAAAAACCGGTTTTTACGTACCGGTAATAGGATTTTACAGAGTCCACGACAGCACCCACAACGAGAGAGGGGATCCGCCCACCTTCCGGACAGGAACCTACAGGTTAAAAAGGGGCGGTCCCCCTCGCCCTCCAGTTTGTGTTCCAGAGTACAAGGGATACCGCCAATGCATCAGTACATGACAAAATTATCTTAAACACTACTAAATACCACCACCTCTATAGAGTGATCTCTAAGGCACACCTTCCAACAGAGTGCAGGAATAAGTAACTAAATACGGGGGGGAATGTATGGGTGCTGTCGTGGACTCTGTAAAATCCTATTACCGGTACGTAAAAACCGGTTTTCCTATCGCCACGACAGCACCCACAACGAGAGACTTTCAAAGACTATTTAACTGGGAGGGACCACAGCACTAAGTACTGAACGGCCAAACTGTAAGCTGGAATTAGCAGATAGATCAAGGCGATAGTGCTTATAAAAGGTGGAAGGTGATGACCAAGTTGCCGCCTTACATATCATTTCAATGGGGACATCTGCCTTCTCCGCCCAGGATGATGCCATGGCCCGAGTGGAGTGCGCCCTGATGCCTTCTGGTGGTGTTACTTCCCTGGCAGAATAGGCAAGACATATCGCTTCTCTAATCCATCTAGCGATAGAGTTCTTCGTGACACCAGAACCCTTTTTCTGATTCTTGAAAGAAACAAACAGAGCCCTACTCTGTCTCCAGCTTTGTGTCCTATCCAGGTATTCTAATATCGCCCTCTTTACATCTAGGGTATGATATTTTTTCTCCTCTTCTGAACCTGGATTTTCATAGAAAGATGGTAAATAAATCTCCTGACTTCTATGAAATTTAGTTGCTACTTTTGGTAAGTATGCAGGATCAGGTTTTAAGACAATCTTATCCTGTAGAATTATCAGATAGGGAGGATCTACTGATAACGCATGTATATCACTGACCCTCCTGGCAGATGTTAATGCTAAGAGTAGAGCTGTTTTTAAGGTTAAATTTTTCATTGAAATAGAGTCTAATGGCTCGAACGGAGGTTCAGTCAACGCCTCAAGCACCAAATTTAAATCCCAAGGGGGTATTCTTACAATATGGATTGGGTTAGAACGCTGACATGCCTTAATAAACTTAGCAACCCATCTATTACCAGCTATATCACTGTTATATAGAGCTCCCAAGGCTGAAACTTGAACTCTTAGAGTGTTGACTGCTAAACCCAATTCCCAGCCTTTCTGAAGGAATTCTAAAATAGCTGAAATCGGAGCCTTATCTCCTAATGGTTGCTGATAAAACAAAAGGAATTTTTTCCAAATTTTTGTGTAGATCTTTGTAGTGACCTCCTTCCTACTTTTCAATAAGGTAGCTATTAAAGCATTAGAGAACCCCCTCTCCTTCAGAAGCTCCCTCTCAAGTTCCAAGCCGTTAAGTGAAGAGTCTCCAAATTTGGATGATGAAATGGACCTTGAGAGAGGAGTTCCGGAACCACTGGCAACACCCAGGGATCGGTCACAGACATTGTCCTGAGGAGAGAGAACCAAGGCCTCCTGGGCCAGAAGGGGGCGATTAAGATCACTCTGGCTCTTTCCTCCCGGATTTTCCTGAGAACTATCGGAATCAGACACATTGTTGGAAAGGCATATGCCAGCTGGAAGTCCCAACGGACATGAAGGGAATCCACTATAATTGGTTGGTCTGCTATCTGTAAAGATGCGAACATTCTGACCTTCCTGTTCTTCCTCGTAGCAAACAGATCTATTGTCGGCAACCCCCACAGATTGACTATCTGATCGAATATCTGTTGGTTTAGGGACCACTCACCCTGATGAAGGGAATGGCGACTGAGGTAGTCCGCCTCTATATTGAGTTCCCCTTTTATATGAACTGCCGACAGGGATTGTAAGTGTTTCTCGGCCAGAGACAATATCTGTGCTGTAGTGGTCATCAGGGATCGAGACCTTGTCCCCCCCTGATGATTGATGTAGGCTACCACAGTCATATTGTCTGTTTGTATCTGTACATGCATATTCCTCAGGGATGGTAGTAAGGAAAGAAGAGCCTGATTGACTGCAGTAAGCTCTCTTAGATTTGAGGAATTCTGGGACTCTTGAATCGACCATCGCCCTTGGGTTAGAATGTCTCCCATATGGGCTCCCCAACCGAACTGACTGGCATCTGTTGTAATTATGTTGTCCGGAGTGATGGTCCAGAGAACTCCTTTTGACAAATGTGCTGGATTGAGCCACCATCTCAGATCGTGAAGAGTGGCGGGTGATAATTTGAACCTTCTGCTCAGAGCACCGTGAAGATCTTTTTCTGCTTGAAGAACTTCGTATTGAAGCATTCGGGTATGAGCCTGAGCCCATCTTACCGCTGATATACACGCAGTCAAAGATCCTAGTAGAGACATTGCGTCTCTTAAACTTAAGTTTGGAGCTTTTCTTACAGCCATGATCCTTTGAACGATCTTCCGCTTCTTCTCTTCTGGTAGGAAGGATGACTGATCTTCTGAGTCTAGAAGAACTCCTAGGAACATTTGACGTCTTGTGGGTTCCAGTTTTGACTTTTCCCAGTTGATAATCCATCCGAGCTCCTGTAGGGATGATATTATGGCATTTACCCTAGACGTACACTGATCAATTGAATTTCCTACTATCAAAGAATCGTCTAGATAGGGCACCACAAGGGTTTCTCTCTCCCTGATATGGGCCATTACTTCCTTACAACCTTACAACTACATTACAACCTTAGTAAAAACTCTAGGTGCCATGGACAGGCCAAAGGGCATTGCCAAAAATTGAAAATGCTTAATCTGATGGTTTACCCATACTGCCATCCTGAGGAATTGCTGGTGATTTCTGTGAACTGGAAGATGGTAGTACGCATCTTTTAGATCCAAGACCGACATGTAGCACCTAGGAAACAAAAGCTTAGTTGTTGACTTAATGGATTCCATCTTAAAAGCGTGGTACTGAAGATATTTATTCAATTTACGTAAATTTATGATAGTCCTAAAGGACCCATCAGGTTTAGAGATTAAGAATAGCGGAGAATAAAAACCCGTCTTCTCCTGATGTTTTGGTACTTCTTCAATAACTCGCTTTGTAAGCAATTGTTGAATCTCTAATTCTAAGGCCTGTTGTTGGGCCGGAGTGTCCAGTGATGTTATCACAAAATGATCTCGGGGAGTTCTCAAAAATTCTAATTTTAATCCGGACTCAACCACCCCCATTATCCAGGCACTAGAAGTAATCTTTTTCCATTTATCTGAGAAGAACTTTAGTCTTCCCCCTACTGGTAGATCTGTTTTATCTGTAATTACGCCTACGCCTTGAGAAAGATGAAGGGTTCTTATAGTATCCACCTTTCTTCTTTTGATCTGATGTTTCCCAGTCGTGATTATATCCCTGCTGGTCTGCCTGGAATCTTCTGAAAGGCATGCGTCTTCGGAAGGCGTTCCTAAAAGTGGGATTAAACGTTTTAGGAAATCCCTTCTTCCTATCTTCTGCCTTTGCAAGGATGTCATCCAGCACCGGGCCGAATAGGTACTCACCCCTACATGGAATGGAGCAAAGTTTAGCTTTAGCCTGAGCATCCCCCTTCCATGTCTTTAGCCATAGTGCCCGTCTGGCTGCATTCGAAAGACCTGCCGATCTTGCGGCCAATTTCAGAAAATCAATTGAGGCATCTGCTAGATAAGCTGCTCCTTCTCTGACCTGAGACAGGGAATTTAACAATTTGTCCCTGGGTACCTTCGCTTTAAGCTGCTCCTCCAGCTGAGTCACCCAGACCATGATTGATCTGGCCGTACAGGTGCCTGCGATAGCAGGCTTAAAGGCTCCAGATGATGACTCCCATAGTTTTTTAAGGAGCATGTCAGCCTTTCTGTCTGAAGGATCCTTGAGGAGCCCTACATCTTCTAACGGAAGTGAGGCTGTTTTCGAAGTAGAGGCTACTGCCGCATCTATTTTCGGAACCTTCATCCACTGGGATAAAGTGTCATCTTCAAAGGGGTACCTTCTTTTTGCAGCTGAAGGTAAAAACCCTTTATCCAGCTTGTCCCACTCCCGTCTGACCAGATCTTTAACTGAATCCACCACTGGGAAAGCTTTCCGACTTCTCTGGCTCAGCCCTGCGAACAGGATCTCCTGGGTTGTTTTCGGTTCTTTACTCTCTGCAACCCCCATAGTTGCACGGACTGCCTTAATTAAGGTTTCCATACCATCCGTGGAAAAGCAAGGCCTTCCCTCCTCATCTGAAGAGGATGCCGAAGAACTTTCCGAACACTCGCCCTCTTGTACCGAAGGGCTGGAATCGGACACCAACTCCACACTGCTTTTTTCATGCCGTCTGGTTTTAAGGGATGATTTTATTTCTTCCCTAATTGCCTCCCTCAAATCCGATACCCGGAGAGGGGCCTCTTCTTCTAACATACGACATATGCATGATTGGCATAATTTCTTTACATAGGTGTCAGGTAGAGGCTCTGTGCATACAGCACACTGCTTATGCTTAGATTTGGAGACCTTTTTCCCCTACAATAAAGCATAGTGTAGAAAAAACAGCTGTATCAGGCAATGGTCTACATATTACACTCACCACTGCTGGAAAATGTAGAGTACCAGTTTTTGAGGGGGTGAGGTGCGACGTGACGCTGGTTTGCCAGGGTCCTGCTGCCCACGTTCACCGCTATGAGACCTGTGCTTTCCTGCCTGTCGGTGTTCGGCGTCTCCTGCCGAAGACATGTTGCCGCACACACATCTCACCTGAGCGCTGCTCCTTTTCAAAAGTCCCGCGCTCCTCCTCCCGGTCTCCTCTGGAAGTTGTTACTCTACTTCCGGGTCATAAGCGCCGACCTGCTCCTGCAGCGTCGCGCGCGTGTGAACGACCCAGCGCGGCATGCCTTCCCCCGGGAACGTCACCGCTCTTTGCCAGACGAGGGGGGAAGCTGGACACAGGACTTCCCCCGATGCTGCTTCCGGGCTCCCGACTCTGCCGTTCTCCCTGGACACCGCACAGAGGCTTGGCGGACCCGGGTAAGACGAAACGACCTGTAGGCTCCCACCGTCCGGACAGGAACCCAAACTGGAGGGCGAGGGGGACCGCCCCTTTTTAACCTGTAGGTTCCTGTCCGGAAGGTGGGCGGATCCCCTCTCTCGTTGTGGGTGCTGTTGTGGCGATAGGAAAAGAATTGATATGCTGCAGAAAATAAAACAATACAAATACGGACAGAAATTTACTGATAATGTGCAGTACACTTCAGGATTGTCTTTGATTTCCCTTGCTTTAGTATTCTATTGCATTTTTGGAGCATTTACAGACGTAAAAAAAAAATGCCACGAAAATGGATTGTGTGCATATAGCCCAATAGTGTAGAGCAGACACTTGATAAATCTAGATCTCAAGCATTTGGAAAAGGGAATGGAGACCTTTTTAACCCCTTAACGACCAAAGGTATTTTTGGTTTTGCATTTTCATTTTTTGCTCCACTTCTTCCCAGAGCCATAACTTTTTTTATTTTTTGTTAAATATTGTAACATGAAGGCTTGTTTTTTGTGGGTTGAGCTGTATTTTTGAACGAGAGCTTAGTTTTAACATATTGTGTACTGGAAAACGGTAAAAAAAATTCCAAGTGCAGTGAAATTGAAAAAAAGGGCAATTCCACAGTTGTTTTTTGTCTTACTTTTTTACTATATTCACTAAATACTAAAACTGACCTGCCAGTATGATTCTCCAGGTTAACCCGAATTCATAGACACCAAACATGTCTATGTTCTTTTTTATCTAAGTGGTGAAAAAAAAAATTCCAAACTTTGTTAATAAATAAATAAATAAATAAATAAATAGCACCATTTTCCGATACCCGTAGCTTCTCCATTTTTCATGATCTTGGGTTGGGTGAGGGCTGATTTTTTGCGCACTGAGCTGACGTTTTTAGTTATACCATTTTGGTGCATATACGATGTTTTGATCATCAGTTATTGCATTTTAATGCAACGTCATGGAAACAAAAAAAAAAGAAAGTAATTCTGGCAGTTTGACTTTTTTTGTCGCTACGCCGTTTAGCAATCAGGTTAATTCTTTTTTAATATTGATATATTGGGTGATTCTGAACTCGGCGATATCAAATAGGTTTATGTTTGATTTTTTTATTGTTTTAAATGGGGCAAAAGGGGGTGATTTGAACTTTTATATATTTTTTTTTTAAACATTTGTTTCTTCTACTTTTGGCATGCTTCAATAGTCTCCATGGACACTTCTATTTTGGACTAGAAGCTGCCATAACCCGATCGGCTCAGCTACATACAAGCGATGATCAGATCACCTGGATGTAGCAGGATTACTCACTTGTATGTGCTCCCACCACATGCAAGCTAGCAGTGACAACCATATAGGTCTCCAGGAGACCTCTGGTTGTCATGCCAACCCATCGGTGACCCAATGTCGGAAAGGGATTAAGGACTACCACGGAGTTACAGACTCAGATAACTGCGGCAGGGTGATCCCACCACAATCAAAATATCATGCAGATGAACAGGTAAAAAAAATAGACAGTTTTTTTATTCTATGATACATCCCCAACAACAACGTATGTATGAGGGGAGAGCTCAAACACTAAACCAGAGTTGCACCCATTTATGGTGAACCACTGGAGAAATTATGAGTCGTGTCTAGAAGAGTAGAGAAAGTATTAGTGCCCCCCATTTCAGGAGACATTGTACATTAATCAGAATTATTGAGGATTGTAAGCCTAATGTACCGAATATTCTCGAGTATAAGCCGACCCGATAATAAGCCGACCCCCTCATTTTGCCACAAAAAAACTGGGAAAACTTAATGACTCGAGTATAAGCCTAGGGTGGGAAATGCAGCAGCTACCGGTAAATGTCAAAAGTAAAAATAAATACCAATAAAAGGAAAATTAATTGACACATCAGTAGGTTAAGTGTTTTTGAATATTCTTATTGAATCAGGAGCCCCATATAATGCTCCATAAAGTTTATGATGGCACCATAAAATGCTCCATATTAAAATATGCCCCATATAATCCTGCATAAAGGTTAATAATGGCCCCATAAGATGCTCCATAGACACATTTGCCCAATATAATGCGGCACAAACATTGATTATGGCCCCATAAGATGCTCCATACAGTGTTGTGAATTCTGTAGTCGAGCTCCCTCCTGTGGTCGTGAATGGTACTTCGGTGAGTTCTGTCCGTGGGCTCCCTCTGGTGGCTGTGAGTGGAGCTGCTGCTTCTGAGGTTCCTTACACAGGTGACGTGGTTTATCCTTTGGTTGGCTTCTCTATTTAACTCCAATTAGATCGATACTCCATTCCAGCTGTCAATGTTTCTGCATTGGTTCAGTTCGCTCTTGGATCTTTCTGGTGACCTGTCTACTCCAGCAGAAGCTAAGTTCCTGATAGTATCTAATTCGTTCATTGTTTTCTTGTCCAGCTGGATATCATGATTTTGTCTTGCTAGCTGGAAGCTCTGGGATGCAGAGTGGCATCTCCGCACCGTTAGTCGGTGCGGAGGTCTTTTTGCACACTCTGCGTGGTCTTTTGTAGTTTTTTGTGCTGATCGCAAAGCTACCTTTCCTATCCTCTGTCTATTTAGTAAGTCTGGCCTCCCTTTGCTGAAACCTGTTTCATTTCTGCGTTTGTGACTTTCATCTTTACTCACAGTCAATATATGTGGGGGGCTGCCTTTTCCCTTGGGGAATTTCTCTGAGGCAAGGTAGGCTTTATTTTCTATCTCTAGGGCTAGCTAGCTCTTAGGCTGTGACGAGGCGCCTAGGTAGAGTCAGGAGCGCTCCACGGCTATTTCTAGTGTGTGTGATAGGATTAGGGATTGCGGTCAGCAGAGCTCCCACATCCCAGAGCTTGTCCTGTGTGAGTTTTAACTATCAGGTCATTCCGGGTGCTCCTAACCACCAGGTCATAACAATGCAGACATTTGCCCATATAATGCCGCACAAACGTTAATTATGGCCCCATAAGATACTCCATATAGACACTTGCCCCATACAGTACTGCACAAACGTTATGGCCCCATAAGATGATCCATACAGACACTTGCCCCATATAGTGCTGCAGAAATGATGATTATGGCCCCATACAGACACTTGCCCCATATAGTGCTAAACAAACGTTGATTATGGCCCCATACAGACACTTGCCCCATATAGAGCTGCACAAACGTTATGGCCCCATAAGATGCTCCATACAGACACTTGCCCCATTTGCTGTTGCTGCGAAAAAAAAAAATCACATACTCACCTCTCCGTCGCTCAGGCCCCTGGCACTTTCAATATTCACCTGACTTCGATCCGGCGCCACTCCATCTTAAGCGTCTTCTGCACTGACGTTCAGGCAGAGGGCGCGCACTAACCACGTCATCGCGCCCTCTGACCTGAGCGTCACTGCAGAAGACGCTGAAGACGGAGCAGCACCCGGAACGGGGAGCAGGTGAATATCGCACAGCGCTGCGCTCCCCGTTATACTCACCTGCTCCTGGAGCTGTGAAGTTCCTGTTTCCCTGGCGCCGCAGCTTCTTTCTGTACTGAACGGTCACCGTTACCGCTCATTACAGTAATGAATATGCGGCTCCACCCCTATGGGAGGTAGAGCAAGCATATTCATTACTGTAATGAGCGGTACCATGTGACTGCTCAGTACAGGAAGAAGCTGGGGTGCCGGGGAGCCAGGGACCGCGCCAGGAGCAGGTGAGTATAATTAGACGCCACCGCTCCCCCTCCCCTGACGACCCCTGGGTATGACTCGAGTATAAGCTGGGAGGGTTCAGCCCCCCAAAATAGAGCTGAAAATCTTGGCTTATACTCGAGTATATACGGTATTTTATGATGTGGAGTGAATCCATGAAACCAGGGCTCGAGCCATGCTAAAACATCTCCTGCAGGGGTGAATAAATGTACAGTACAGACCCAAAGTTTGGACATATAATTTCACGTGTTAATTCATAGTTTTGATGCCTTCAGTGTGAATGCACAATTTTCATAGTCATGAAAATACAGAAAAATCTTTAAATGAGAAGGTGTGTCCAAACTTTTGGTCTGTACTGTATATTACAGCCATCAGCACCACACAGCTTAGAGATATATCATGGCACAGGTGTAATGTTTTTTATGTAGTTTATCACAATTCTCCTTGAAGTTATTTGGTTTTAAAAGAAAAGCCGGATTACTTACCAGTAATGCCCTTTTAATGAGCCACGACAGCACCCACTTGAGAGAGGGACCTGCCCATAGGAACAGGAAACCTACAGAGATAAAAAGGGCGGTCCCACTCTCCTCCTCAGTTGTTTTTCAGAGTACGAGAGGAACCGCCATTGTTAAATTAATATATATGTCCATAAACTTTTGTACATTTTATCTTATTTATATTCATCCATGAACAAAATATACCGTATATGTAACCATACATAGCAACTAGGGTAGGAAGTGACAGGGTGCTGTCGTGGCTCATTAAAAGGGCATTACCGGTAAGTAATCCGGCTTTTTACCCTTCGCCACGACAGCACCCACTTGAGAGATTTACAGAGAACCTTCACCTGGGTGGGATCACTATTCTGAGGACAGCTCTCCCGAATGCCAAGTCAGATGTAGAAGATAGATCAAGTCTATAATGCTTATAAAAGATCAAGGGTGATGACCAGGTTGTGGCCTTACATATGAGCTCGATGGAGATGTCTTTATTCTCTGCCCACGAGGATGATACAGCCCAGGCCGAATGCGCTTTCACTCCTTCTGGAGGATTTTTGCTTTTTGATAAGTAGGCCAGACAGATGGCATCTCTGATCCAGCGGGACAAGGTAGCCTTCGTAACCCCGTGGCCTTTTCTGTGACCCTGAAAACATACAAACAGAGCCCTACTCTGTCTGCAGGACTGGGTTCTCTCTTTGTAATTTAAGACTGCTCTTTTCACATCCAACATATGTAGCTTCTCTTCCTCTGGATTTGATGGATTGTCATAAAAGGAAGGCAACACGATCTCTTGAGATCTATGGTTACAGGATGCTACTTTGGGAAGATATGATGGATCAGCCTTGAGAACCACCCTGTCCTGGTATATCATTAAGAAAGAAGGGTCGGGGGACTTCCGGGAGGCGGAGCTTGTGAATGGCCGCTTCTTAGTAGAGCTCCTGGACCAAGGGCGCAAATTCCAGCCAAAGCGCCAATTTCTCCTACCCGGAGACCAGGATAAGGACCGGACAAGGGGCACCCTGTTATGGCTGGCAATCAGGCAACACAGCGTGCAGTAATCAGCGCACATACAGAGATCTGGCAATAACCCAAAACAATAGGACGAGCTCTGAGACGTGGAATCTCTGTAGACTGCAGTACCTGATCTATCCTCACACAACTGGAAGCAGCAGTGGATTGCGCCTATCCACTACCTATGCAACTCGGCACTGCCTGAGGAGCTGACTAGCCTGAAGATAGAAATACAAGCCTGACTTACCTCAGAGAAATACCCCAAAGGAATAGGCAGCCCCCACATATAATGACTGTTAGCAAGATGAAAAGACAAACATAGGAATGAAATAGATTCAGCAAAGTGAGGCCCGATATTCTAGACAGAGCGAGGATAGCAAAGAGAACTATGCAGTCTACAAAAAACCCTAAAACGAAAACCACGCAAAGGGGCAAAAAGACCCACCGTGCCGAACTAACAGCACGGCGGTGCACCCCTTTGCTTCTCAGAGCTTCCAGCAAAAGATAATAACAAGCTGGACAGAAAAAACAGAAAACAAACTAGAAGCACTTATCTAGCAGAGCAGCAGGCCCAAGGAAAGATGCAGTAGCTCAGATCCAACACTGGAACATTGACAAGGAGCAAGGAAGACAGACTCAGGTGGAGCTAAATAGCAAGGCAGCCAACGAGCTCACCAAAACACCTGAGGGAGGAAGCCCAGAGACTGCAATACCACTTGTGACCACAGAAGTGAATTCAGCCACAGAATTCACAACAGTACCCCCCCCTTGAGGAGGGGTCACCGAACCCTCACCAGAACCCCCAGGCCGACCAGGATGAGCCACATGAAAGGCACGAACAAGATCTGGGGCATGGACATCAGAGGCAAAAACCCAGGAATTATCTTCCTGAGCATAACCCTTCCATTTGACCAGATACTGGAGTTTCCGTCTAGAGACACGAGAATCCAAAATCTTCTCCACAATATACTCCAATTCCCCCTCCACCAAAACAGGGGCAGGAGGCTCCACAGATGGAACCATAGGTGCCACGTATCTCCTCAACAACGACCTATGGAATACATTATGTATGGAAAAGGAGTCTGGGAGGGTCAGACGAAAAGACACCGGATTGAGAATCTCAGAAATCCTATACGGACCAATAAAACGAGGTTTAAATTTAGGAGAGGAAACCTTCATAGGTATATGACGAGAAGATAACCAAACCAGATCCCCAACACGAAGTCGGGGTCCCACACGGCGTCTGCGATTAGCGAAAAGCTGAGCCTTCTCCTGGGACAAGGTCAAATTGTCCACTACCTGAGTCCAGATCTGCTGCAACCTGTCCACCACATTATCCACACCAGGACAGTCCGAAGACTCAACCTGTCCTGAAGAGAAACGAGGATGGAACCCAGAATTGCAGAAAAATGGAGAGACCAAGGTAGCCGAGCTGGCCCGATTATTAAGGGCGAACTCAGCCAACGGCAAAAATGACACCCAATCATCCTGGTCAGCGGAAACAAAACATCTCAGATATGTTTCCAAGGTCTGATTGGTTCGTTCGGTCTGGCCATTAGTCTGAGGATGGAAGGCCGAGGAAAAAGATAGGTCAATGCCCATCCTACCACAAAAGGCTCGCCAGAACCTCGAGACAAACTGGGAACCTCTGTCAGAAACAATATTCTCAGGAATGCCATGTAAACGAACCACATGCTGGAAGAACAAAGGCACCAAATCAGAGGAGGAAGGCAATTTAACCAAGGGCACCAGATGGACCATTTTAGAAAAGCGATCACAGACCACCCAAATGACAGACATCTTTTGAGAAACGGGAAGGTCAGAAATGAAATCCATCGAAATATGTGTCCAAGGCCTCTTCGGGACCGGCAAGGGCAAAAGCAACCCACTGGCACGTGAACAGCAGGGCTTAGCCCTAGCACAAATTCCACAGGACTGCACAAAAGCACGCACATCCCGTGACAGAGATGGCCACCAGAAGGATCTAGCAACCAACTCCCTGGTACCAAAGATTCCTGGATGACCGGCCAGCACCGAACAATGAAGTTCAGAGATAACTTTACTAGTCCACCTATCAGGGACGAACAGTTTCTCGGCCGGACAACGATCAGGTTTATTAGCCTGAAATTTCTGCAACACTCTCCGCAAATCAGGGGAGATGGCAGACACAATGACTCCTTCCTTGAGGATACTCGCCGGCTCAGATAACCCCGGAGAGTCGGGCACAAAACTCCTAGACAGAGCATCCGCCTTCACATTTTTAGAGCCCGGAAGGTATGAAATCACAAAATCAAAACGAGCAAAAAACAACGACCAACGGGCCTGTCTAGGATTCAAGCGCTTGGCAGACTCAAGATAAGTAAGGTTCTTATGATCAGTCAAAACCACCACGCGATGCTTAGCACCCTCAAGCCAATGACGCCACTCCTCGAATGCCCACTTCATGGCCAGCAACTCTCGGTTGCCCACATCATAATTACGCTCAGCAGCAGAAAATTTCCTGGAAAAGAAAGCACATGGTTTGAACACTGAGCAACCAGAACCTCTCTGTGACAAAACCGCCCCTGCACCAATCTCAGAAGCATCAACCTCGACCTGGAACGGAAGAGAAACATCAGGTTGACACAACACAGGGGCACAGCAAAAACGACGCTTCAACTCCTGAAAAGCTTCCACGGCAGCAGAAGACCAATTAACCAAATCAGCACCCTTCTTGGTCAAATCGGTCAATGGTCTGGCAATGCTAGAAAAATTACAGATGAAGCGACGATAAAAATTAGCAAAGCCCAGGAATTTCTGCAAACTTTTTAGAGATGTCGGCTGAGTCCAATCCTGGATGGCCTGAACCTTAACCGGATCCATCTCGATAGTAGAAGGGGAAAAGATGAACCCCAAAAATGAAACTTTCTGCACACCGAAGAGACACTTTGATCCCTTCACGAACAAGGAATTAGCACGCAGTACCTGGAAAACCATTCTGACTTGCTTCACATGAGACTCCCAATCATCTGAGAAGATCAAAATGTCATCCAAGTAAACAATCAAGAATTTATCCAGATACTCACGGAAAATGTCATGCATAAAAGACTGAAAAACAGATGGAGCATTGGCAAGTCCGAACGGCATCACCAGATACTCAAAATGACCCTCGGGCGTATTAAATGCCGTTTTCCAATCATCTCCCTGCCTGATTCTCACCAGATTATACGCACCACGAAGATCAATCTTAGTAAACCAACTAGCCCCCTTAATCCGAGCAAACAAGTCAGAAATCAATGGCAAGGGATACTGAAACTTAACAGTGATCTTATTAAGAAGGCGGTAATCAATACACGGTCTTAGCGAACCATCCTTCTTGGCTACAAAAAAGAACCCTGCTCCCAATGGTGACGACGATGGGCGAATATGTCCCTTCTCCAGGGACTCCTTCACATAACTGCGCATAGCGGTGTGTTCAGGTACGGACAAATTAAATAAACGACCCTTAGGGAATTTACTACCAGGAATCAAATCGATAGCACAATCACAATTCCTATGCGGAGGAAGGGCATCAGACTTGGACTCTTCAAATACATCCTGAAAGTCCGACAAGAACTCTGGGATGTCAGAAGGAATGGATGACGAAATAGACAAAAATGGAACATCACCATGTACTCCCTGACAACCCCAGCTGGTTACCGACATAGAGTTCCAATCCAATACTGGATTATGGGTTTGTAGCCATGGCAACCCCAACACGACCACATCATGCAAATTATGCAGTACCAAAAAGCGAATAACTTCCTGATGTGCAGGAGCCATGCACATGGTCAGCTGGGCCCAGTACTGAGGCTTATTCTTGGCCAGAGGTGTAGCATCAATTCCTCTCAACGGAATAGGACACCGCAAAGGCTCCAAGAAAAATCCACAACGTTTAGCATAATCCAAATCCATCAGATTCAGGGCAGCGCCTGAATCCACAAACGCCATGACAGAATATGATGACAAAGAGCACATTAAGGTAATGGACAAAAGGAATTTGGACTGTACAGTACCAATAACGGCAGAGCTATCGAACCGCCTAGTGCGTTTAGGACAATTAGAAATAGCATGAGTAGAATCACCACAATAGAAACACAGTCTGTTCAGACGTCTGTGTTCGTGCCGTTCTACTTTAGTCATAGTCCTGTCGCACTGCATAGGCTCAGGTTTACTCTCAGACAATACTGCCAGATGGTGCACAGATTTACGCTCGCGCAAGCGACGACCGATCTGAATGGCCAAGGACATAGACTCATTCAAACCAGCAGGCATAGGAAATCCCACCATTACATCCTTAAGAGCTTCAGAGAGACCCTTTCTGAACAAAGCCGCTAGTGCAGATTCATTCCACAGAGTGAGTACTGACCATTTTCTAAATTTCTGACAATATACTTCTACATCATCCTGACCCTGGCATAAAGCCAGCAGATTTTTCTCAGCTTGATCCACTGAATTAGGCTCATCGTAAAGCAATCCCAGCGCCTGGAAAAATGCATCAACATTACTCAATGCAGAATCTCCTGGTGCAAGAGAAAACGCCCAGTCCTGTGGGTCGCCGCGCAAAAAAGAAATAATAATCAAAACCTGTTGAATAGGATTACCAGAAGAATGAGGTTTCAAGGCCAAAAATAGCTTACAATTATTTCTGAAGCTCAGGAACTTAGTTCTGTCACCAAAAAACAAATCAGGAATCGGAATTCTTGGTTCTAGCATCGATTTCTGATCAATAGTATCTTGAATCTTTTGTACATTTACAACGAGATTATCCATTGAGGAGCACAGAGCCTGAATATCCATGTCCACAGCTGTGTCCTGAAGCACTCTAATGTCTAGGGGAAAAAAAAGACTGAAGACAGAGCTAAGAAAAAAAAATGATGCCAGGATTTCTTTTTTCCCTCTATTGGAAATCATTGAATGGCTCCTTGTACTGTTATGGCTGGCAATCAGGCAACACAGCGTGCAGTAATCAGCGCACATACAGAGATCTGGCAATAACCCAAAACAATAGGACGAGCTCTGAGACGTGGAATCTCTGTAGACTGCAGTACCTGATCTATCCTCACACAACTGGAAGCAGCAGTGGATTGCGCCTATCCACTACCTATGCAACTCGGCACTGCCTGAGGAGCTGACTAGCCTGAAGATAGAAATACAAGCCTGACTTACCTCAGAGAAATACCCCAAAGGAATAGGCAGCCCCCACATATAATGACTGTTAGCAAGATGAAAAGACAAACGTAGGAATGAAATAGATTCAGCAAAGTGAGGCCCGATATTCTAGACAGAGCGAGGATAGCAAAGAGAACTATGCAGTCTACAAAAAACCCTAAAACGAAAACCACGCAAAGGGGCAAAAAGACCCACCGTGCCGAACTAACAGCACGGCGGTGCACCCCTTTGCTTCTCAGAGCTTCCAGCAAAAGATAATAACAAGCTGGACAGAAAAAACAGAAAACAAACTAGAAGCACTTATCTAGCAGAGCAGCAGGCCCAAGGAAAGATGCAGTAGCTCAGATCCAACACTGGAACATTGACAAGGAGCAAGGAAGACAGACTCAGGTGGAGCTAAATAGCAAGGCAGCCAACGAGCTCACCAAAACACCTGAGGGAGGAAGCCCAGAGACTGCAATACCACTTGTGACCACAGAAGTGAATTCAGCCACAGAATTCACAACAGCACCCGTGGTAGTCCCAGCTCTCCGGACCCCCCGGGAGTCACGAGGCGCAATCAGCGCCACATACCTCGCAGCACGTGGCGCCGCTCCCGGCCAGCAAGGTCGGAGGCGGTGAAGAGATCGGAGGAGAAAGAGTGCTCGGCACACAGCGGCACCGATCTTAGCCAGGAAGGAGGGCAGGAGTCACTGACAAGGATCCGAGGCGTCCCAGGACAGTAAGCGGCACCAGAGGGGTGCAGGAAGATCAGCGCGGGAAGAGAAGGTGAGCCGGCGCCATTTTGCTGGAAAGCGCGCCAGTCCTCACAGCCCGCTGCGCACCGCTGGAGGGGAGAGGAGAGCCAAACCGCAACTGCCGCCGCTAGGACAAGGTGAGCGGCACAGGGGACATATACATTACCATTGCACGGGGGAAGCAGGTGAAGGCTGCGGGACCTGGAGTACTCCAGCGGAAGGCGTGCCAGACCCCCCCCCACACTGTGGACATTGCCCCGTGGAGACTTATAGGAGATAGCAGCGCCGGTGCAGGAGAAGGTGAGCAGCACCCCTGACCTGGGTCAGTCATAACGCCAGCAGGGGTGTGAGGCGAGGAGAGAAACGTTTCTGAAAGTTTGCAGGAAGCACACCTGCTGCACAAACTGCGTAGCTGGAGCTCAGTACTGGCTCCTGTCACAGCCCTATAGTAACTACAGTGTATATGCAACATTTTTAGACGGCACAAAGTTTTAAGCGAAAGCTCACCTGATGCACTGACGTAAGAGACCTTTAAACTCATCCCCAGATGTAGTTACCAAGCACAAAGATATCACTGACAACTTAACAAATACTTCAGGCATCCATCTAACCATGGACAAATTTGTGGGTAAAAATGCCAAGGCCGGCAGAAGTTCTACACGTAACCAGGCAGGCACATCTCCGGTATCACAAAAAGCTGATACCAATACAGATAACCCACAGTCAATCGCAACCGCTATCATAGAACGGCTGATGCCTGAGATAGACAATCGTTTGGCAGCTTTCCAAACTTCATTGGACACAATAGTCTCACAAGTTAATACCCAGGGCGCACGCATAACAGATGCGGAACAAAGAATATCAGACCTGGAGGACTCCACCATAACTCTCACAGACAAACTAGATGATAAAGAAAAGATCATTTCGGATCTTATAGACAAAGTAGATGACCTTGAAAACAGAAGAATGGACAAACGAGCTAAAATGAACAATTTTATTGAAGACAAAAATCTAAAAGAGTATATAAATACAACAACAGTACAGACAACAGTAAAACAGATGCAATGAAAAAAGAAAGGCAACACTAGTGCCACGCACAAGTAAAAATGGTCAGGTAAACCATACAAAAAGTACATATAAGTATATGCCTATAAATGACCAAAGTAGGTGAGCTTGATTACTCCACATGCATAAATATCCAATTGAATGATTGTGCTAATAGCTAATAAAGCATAGGAGCAGCCACACCAACAATAGAAGGCTCTATGGCGTACCACATCAATAAGGAGGTTCAGGGTATAAACATGCAAACAATTACTTTAATACAATCCTAGTACTGTAAGGAAACCCATACAGCCTATTGGGAATAGTATGTGCCGATATTTTTGGGGACGTCCCGTAAATATCTAGTAGATGAGGCCAAAAATAAATCCTTAATGGTAGCAAAGGATAGAGGTGGATAGTAAGAAATATAACTGAAAACAATGAACCAACCTGCTGCTTGTGCGCCCCCCGAGGAAGCAACGTATGCGAAACGCGCGTTGGGGCCCCTCTTTCCACGCACAAGCAGCAGGTTGGTTCATTGTTTTCAGTTATATTTCTTACTATCCACCTCTATCCATTGCTACCATTAAGGATTTATTTTTGGCCTTATCTACTAGATATTTACGGGACGTCCCCAAAAATATCGGCACATACTATTCCCAATAGGCTGTATGGGTTTCCTTACAGTACTAGGATTGTATTAAAGTAATTGTTTACATGTTTATACCCTGAACCTCCTTATTGATGTGGTACGCCATAGAGCCTTCTATTGTTGGTGTGGCTGCTCCTATGCTTTATTAGCTATTAGCACAATCATTCAATTGGATATTTATGCATGTGGAGTAATCAATGCATGTGGAGTAATCAAGCTCACCTACTTTGGTCATTTATAGGCATATACTTATATGTACTTTTTGTATGGTTTACCTGACCATTTTTACTTGTGCGTGGCACTAGTGTTGCCTTTCTTTTTTCATATTGGGTTTCTTATATATATATTATGGCGGAGTATTGACTTTGTTTGCCCTCCCTATAGGTTTACTGACCTTGAAAACAGGTCCCGTCGCAACAATTTGAGACTTATAGGCCTCCCAGAGTCTATCCCTCCCTCGGAGCTAGTAAAAATTACATCTGAGTGGCTGCCTAAAACTCTTGGGGTATCGCCAACATCGGGCGTCGTGGCTGTTGAGAGAGCGCATGGACTAGGACCCCCGAGGGGAGGAGAAGGGGACAGGCCGCGTCCAGTCATCTTTAAAATCCTGGACTTCCAAGATAAAGTTCGCATCTTGGCAGCATTTAGAAAACAACGTACTCTGCTGTATGAGAACCACAAACTACTACTGTTCCAGGACTACTCGGCCGCTATGGCAGCCATACGCAAAGCCTTCAACCCTGCTTGTAAAATACTGGTGGATAAAAACATTCGCTTTAGTCTGCAATATCCTTCGATCCTGCGCTTTGTCATGGAGGGGAAAAACCGGTCCTTCAGTGATCCAGGAAAGGCTCTGGAATTCCTTCGGGAAGCACCCGGGGCTCACTCTAATTTGAATAATTCCTGAATAAGAAAGCTACTTTAATATGTCATTATTATGTGATATCGTGTTTATGATAATACTCCTGTGCCCTTAAGCGGCATGTTTATTTTCTATGTTATGCTCACTCTAAGGTTGAGTACATCTGTTATTGTTATAAAGTTAAATTGGGGAAGGGAATTGGGAGGGGGGAAGGGCTCTGCTTACGTACACTTAAATCTTGGGTCCTGGGAGATCTTACGCTCACTCGCTGGGATGGGTGGAGATCTCACTTACAACTTATGCAGGTGGGTCTGGCGGTCACCCGAAAAGGGATAGGTTAATGACTGACCAGGCAGGCACTAAAGACACCACTATCCGCTCCTTGCAATGGTGCTCATGGAATGTCAATGGACTAAACTCCCCAGTCAAGAGGAAAAAAGTTATACATTTTCTACAAAAACAAAATTTCCACATAATTTTTCTTCAGGAAACACATTGGATTAAGGGTAGTCATCCCTCTCTGTTAAGCAGAAAATATACACTCTGTGCTGAGGCCTCATACACAAAAAAAACAACGAGGAGTAGCTATACTGATATATAATGGCCTCAATTATGAGATACTTGACACTCTAGAAGATCCTCAAGGCAGATTTCTGCTGGTTAAAATTATGATTGAAGGAATGTGTTTTAATCTAGTCAACATTTACGCCCCAAACACGCCTGAGGTTCAGTTTCAGGTTAAACTAAGAGAGAGATTGGTGGGGTGGGATACGTCACGGGTAGTCATGGGAGGTGACTTCAACGAGGTAGCAGACATCTCCATGGATAGATCTAACCCTAAAGAAACTCATCGTTTGGTGCAGGATAGTGGTATTCAATCACTAATAGATCACTTTGATTTAATTGACATATGGAGACTACAACATCCCTTGGAGAGGGACTACTCTCATTACTCCCATGTACATGATTCACATGCCAGGATTGATTGCTGGTTGTTACACGAGTCATTGTTACCCTTAGTAACACAATCAAATATACAAAACATTCATATCTCAGATCATGCTCCGGTGACGTTTCCATCCAAACTAGTATCCCCAATCCACCAGGAGAGGAGGTGACGCTTTCCTTCATACCTATACCAATCAGATGATTTCAGAAAATACTTACAAATGTCATGGGGAGTATATAAAAACGATAATCAGGTCCACTGTGATGACGCACACTTGTTTTGGATGGCCTCTAAGGCCGTGTTGAGGGGTCAAATTATCTCCTATGTCAGCCATAAAAAAAAAGACATTATGAATAGAGCTAAGGAAACACAAAAATCAGTAACCCAAGCCTACAAGGATTTTAAACTAAATAACACCCCACTGACAAAGGAAAATTTTTTGAAGGCTAAGGAAGAGGCAGATACTCTGGCCCATGAAATGGCTTTATTCAACTTAGACTACCAAAAACAAAAATATTTTAAATGGGGTAACAAGCCGGGGAAGGTGTTGGCATCTCTCACAAGGCCATATAGGAAACCAACGAGAATATACAAAATACAACAACGTAATGGTCACACTTTAATTAAAAATGAAGAGATAGTGGATGAGTTTCGTTCTTTTTTCAGCGAGTTATATAGGTCAGAGGCAGGAGGAGGGAGTGGGGAATTCCTCAAAAACCACCTTGCTCCAGCGCTCACAGAGGAAGAGAGTGAAACCATTAACTCCCCAATAACACCTTCAGAAATCGTACAGACTTTATCTAAACTTAAAGTATCCAAAGCACCAGGCCAAGACGGGTTCAGCAACGAACACTATAAGATCCTAGGTACATGTATAGCTCCCCACTTGAGTGAGTTATTTAATAAGATAGTTGGACTTGGTCACCTGCCAGACCGGTTTAATGAGGCGGTGGTTATTGTTCTCCCAAAACCAGGTAAAGACCATACTCAGGTTGAGGGATATAGACCTATCTCATTATTAAATTCAGACTTTAAAATTTTCACAAAAATCCTGGCAGATAGACTACAGAAAATAATTCCAAAATTGATATCGCCACAACAAACTGTATTCATTCACGGGAAATCCATCACGTACAACATTAGGACAGCTGTGAGCGCCATATCTTATAGTAGAGCAAATAAACATATGAAAACTATTGTGGTAAGTCTCGACGCTGACAAGGCGTTTGATAGAGTAGCATGGAATTATCGATATGATCTGCTATCATTCCGAGAGTTTGGCCCGTGGTTTTGTGAAGCGGTCAAATCAGTTTACAGACAGCCATTGTCCATGATGTCCGTGAACAATGTTCTATCTAGACCCTTTGAGATTCAGAGGGGGACACGACAGGGTTGCCCTTTGTCTCCACTTTTGTTCGACATAGCATTAGACCCCTTCCTGAGAACACTACAGAACGAGGCAGCTTTTGAGGGGGTGAGGGTGGGAGCTACATCTGTAAAAATCTCAGCCTTTGCTGATGATGTTCTTTAATTCATTGCCAACCCGGAAAAAGCAATCCCGGCCATCATGCATATCTTAGAGAGTTTTGGTAGATGCTCTGGATTCAAAGTTAACTACAGTAAATCTGAGGCCTTGGCGGTTTTTAGATCCGGGAGGTTGAGCGACCCCACATTCCCATTCCACTGGTGCCAGGAATCTATCAAATACCTGGGGATACGGTTACCTGCAGACCCATCTATTTTATATAGAGCTAATTACAAACCACTAATCTCCTCCATAATTGATCTTCTCCATTCCTGGAAACACTTCACACTGTCGTTCTCTGGTAGATGCCATTTAATTAAAATGATAGTTTTTCCTAAACTGCTATACACCTTTCAGACTCTGCCCCTTCCCCTAACTCGATCAGATCTGAATTTGTTGAACCTAAACTTCCGAAAATTCATTTGGGGGGTTGGTGGTAGATCACGCATAAGTCTCGCAAGACTACAGGCGACTAAATTGGAGGGTGGTGTTAATTTTCCTGATCTGGGAAGATATAACTTAGCAGCTAACCTCAGATATGCAATTGATTGGATTAGGGGTCTTTCTCACTTTGCAAATGTTGAATTGGAGCAACAATTTTACCCACACATTTCGCTACCGGCTTTATTACATCTAGGCGGGGAGGACCTCCCAGTGGGAATACATGACCACCCATCACTATGGCAAACGATGCAAACTTGGCGACAATGTAGGAAGATTTGTAAGCTAAGGTACAATCTATCCCCCTTCCAGACCTTTTTGGGAAATCCGGGGTTTCTGAGGGGCTCTGTACCGTCTTTTTATAAGCTTTTGGCTTCCCAGGGATGCGGGCAGGTAATAGACCTCCTGGATCTTAATTTCTCAATAATATCCTTTGAAACGGCGTCACAACGATTCCCATTATTTAACAATAAACCGTTTTTATTTCTCCAGGCGCGTAGCTTGGTACAGAAATGTCAGTCAATGGGGGGGATGGTGGAGGGGAGGACCAATTTAGATGGGTTTATCCGAAATGCAAAATCTCACCCGGCTTCTATAAGTAACATTTATTCAATATTGCGTAGGAAATGGGTGGGGGAAGGGAAAACCACGGGAGTGGCTAGGTGGCTGAGGGATATGCCATGCTTGGAGGTGAGTGACCTCTTTAAAGCTACCATGGCACAAAGAAAGACTCTGCCATACAGCAGTTATACTGACATGGCACTTTTAATATTACATAGAGCCTATATCACACCTTGTCTGCAATCTAAGATGTCCCCATCCATCGTCTACCTATGCTCCAAATGTAAAGCCCATAATACTGACATATATCATCACTTATGGAGCTGCCCGCAAATTCGGGGACTATGGGGCGAAGTACATAAAGAATTGCAAAAAATTTGTGAGGTGGGCTTCACACTCACTCCACAATGGGCCATTTTTAATATCCTAGATGAGACATCTCGCAAATTACCCAAACACATCAAGGCAACACTTACGATATGGGCTTCAGCAACAAGGAAGAGTATTTTGCACCAGTGGTTGAGTCCTTTGGTCCCTTCGCTCCCTTTCATTCGCACAAAAATTCAGTTCATATTCAGAATGGAGTGGTTGGACGCACTGACCAACAAAGAAAAACAAGTAGGCAAATTCTTTTCCACATGGGCTATATTTATTCCATCGCTCCCTTTAGAGACTAGCGAGAAACTGAGAGCACAGTTTGAAAATACTCAATGGTATTTATTACAGCGGATAGGTGGTAACTCACCAATTCCATGAGATACTGTTATGACCTGGTGGTCAGGACAATAATGGACCTGGTGGTTAAGAGCACACGGAATGACCTGATAGTTACTGATAATAAGGACGAGCTCTGGGACGTGGGAACTCTGCTGACTGCAATCCCTAATCCTATCAAACACACTAGAAATAGCCGTGGATTGCGCCTAACGCTCCCTATGCAAATCGGCACAGCCTAAGGAACTAGCTAGCCCTGAAGATAGAAAATAAAGCCTACCTTGCCTCAGAGAAATTCCCCAAAGGAAAAGGCAGCCCCCCCACATATAATGACTGAGTAAAGATGAAAATACAAACACAGAGATGAAATAGATTTAGCAAAGTGAGGCCCGACTAACTGAACAGACCGAGGATAGGAAAGGTTACTTTGCGGTCAACACAAAACCCTACAAAAAGCACGCAAAGGGGGCAAAAAGACCCTCCGTACCGAACTAACGGCACGGAGGTACACCCTCTGCGTTCCAGAGCTTCCAACAAGCAGAAAAAAACAAATAGACAAGCTGGACAGAAAAAAACAGCAAACAAATAGCAAAGAGGAACTTAGCTATGCAGAGCAGCAGGCCACAGGAACGATCCAGGAGGAAACAGGTCCAATACTAGAACACTGACTGGAGGCCAGGATCAAAGCACTAGGTGGAGTTAAATAGGGTAGCACCTAACGACTTCACAACATCACCTGAGGAAGGAAACTCAGAAGCCGCAGTACCACTTTCCTCCACCAACGGAAGCTCACAGAGAGAATCAGCTGAAGTACCACTTGTGACCACAGGAGGGAGCTCTGCCACAGAATTCACAACAGCTCACGCAAGCGTCGATCGATCTGAATGGCCAAGGACATAGACTCATTCAGACCAGCAGGCATGGGAAACCCCACCTTGACATCCTTAAGGGCTTCAGAGAGACCCTTTCTGAAGATTGCTGCCAGGGCACATTCATTCCACTGAGTGAGCACAGACCACTTTCTAAACTTCTGACAATATATCTCCGCTTCATCCTGACCCTGACACAGAGCCAGCAAGATTTTCTCTGCCTGATCCACTGAATTAGGTTCGTCATAAAGCAATCCAAGCGCCAGGAAAAACACATCAACATCACGCAATGCCGGATCTCCTGGCGCAAGGGAAAATGCCCAGTCTTGAGGGTCAACACGTAACAAAGAAATAATGATCCTTACTTGTTGAACAGGGTCACCTGAGGAGCGAGGTTTTAAGGCAAGCAACAATTTACAATTATTTTTAAAATTCAAGAACTTAGATCTATCACCAAAAAACAAATCAGGAATTGGAATCCTAGGCTCTGACATCGGATTCTGAACCACAAAATCTTGAATGTTTTGTACCCTTGTAGTGAGATTATCCATCCAAGAGGACAGACCTTGAATATCCATGTTTACACCTGTGTCCTGAACCACCCAGAGGTAAAGGGGAAAAGAGAGACAAGACACACTGCAAAGAAAAAAAAATGGTCTCAGAACTTCTCTTATCCCTCTATTGAGATGCATTAGTACTTTGGGCCACCTGTACTGTTATGACCTGGTGGTCAGGACAATAATGGACCTGGTGGTTAAGAGCACACGGAATGACCTGATAGTTACTGATAATAAGGACGAGCTCTGGGACATGGGAACTCTGCTGACCGCAATCCCTAATCCTATCAAACACACTAGAAATAGCCGTGGATTGCGCCTAACACTCCCTATGCAACTCGGCACAGCCTAAGGAACTAGCTAGCCCTGAAGATAGAAAAATAAAGCCTACCTTGCCTCAGAGAAATTCCCCAAAGGAAAAGGCAGCCCCCCACATATAATGACTGTGAGTAAAGATGAAAATACAAACACAGAGATGAAATAGATTTAGCAAAGTGAGGCCCGACTAACTGAACAGACCGAGGATAGGAAAGGTTACTTTGCGGTCAGCACAAAAACCTACAAAAAGACCACGCAGAGGGCGCAAAAAGACCCTCCGCACCGACTCACGGTGCGGAGGCGCTCCCTCTGCGTCCCAGAGCTTCCAGCAAGCAAGACAACAATAAAAAATAGCAAGCTGGACAGAAAAATAGTAAACCAAAGAAATACAAGCTGAAACTTAGCTTCTGCTGGGAAGACAGGTCACAAGAACGATCCAGGAGTGAACTAGACCAATACTGGAACATTGACAGGTGGCATGGAGCAAAGATCTAAGTGGAGTTAAATAGAGCAGCCAGCTAACGAATTAACCTCGTCACCTGTGGAAGGAAACTCAGAAACACCCACCAGAGGAAGTCCATGGACAGAACCAGCCGAAGTACCATTCATGACCACAGGAGGGAGCCCGACAACAGAATTCACAACAAGATACTTCTATGGTCAAGTGTACGCAGAGTCTGGAGGTTCATGTTTTGGTTTATGTAGGGGAGGGAGGGTTTTGGGATACAATATCATTAATATTGTTACATTACTGTATTATCAATATTGGAAATGTATGATTTGTACTGTTTCATAAAACTCTAATAAACAGATTTTCAAAAAAAAAAGAAAGAAGGGTCTATGGAGAGAGCTTGGATGTCCCCTACTCTTCTGGCCGAGGTCAAGGCTATCAATAAGGCAACCTTATACGTGAGATTTTTTAGAGAAATAGAATGTAAGGGTTCAAAAGGGGGTTCAGTTAAAGCATCAAGAACTAGATTCAAGTCCCAGGGAGGTAAACGTGGGATATGTACTGGGGTACATCTTTCGCATGCTCTAATGAATCTTGCTATCCACCTGTCCCCTGCTATTTTAGCATTATAGAGGGCTCCTAAAGCGGACACCTGAACCCTTAATGTATTGACTGACAAAACCAATGCATGGCCTTTTTGTAGGAACTCTAGCATGGCTTTAATAGGAACCTTGCTAGAGAAGGGTTTTGTATAGAAAGTCAGGAACTTTTTCCATACTCTACTGTATACTAAAGTTGTAGATTTCTTCCTGCTTAACAGTAAGGTGTTAATTAGTTCTCGAGAAAACCCTCTTAATATCAGTATTTGCCTCTCAAGTTCCACGCCGTTAGGTGAAGGCCTTTCACTTGTGGATAGTAAAATGGACCCTGAGACAGTAGGTCTGGGATCACTGGCAGAATCCAAGGATCGCAAACTGACATCGCTCGAAGACAAGAGAACCAAGGCCTTTTTGGCCAGAATGGTGCTGTCAGAATGATCCTGGCCTTTTCTTCCCTTATCTTCTTGATGACCAACGGAATCGGCATCATTGGAGGAAAGGCATAGGCTAGGTCGTAGTTACACAGGTACTGGAGCGAGTCTATTATGTCTGGATGATCTACTTCATTTAAGGAGGCGAACATCTGCACTTGTCTGTTTTTTCTGGTGGTGAACAGGTCTATTTGTGGAAGACCCCATATCTTCACTATGCTCCTGAATATTTGAGGATTGAGAGTCCATTCTCCTTGGCGGAGTGTATGGCGACTTAGGAAGTTGGCTTTTGAATTTTCTACTCCTGTAATATGGAGAGCGACAGAAAATTGGGTTCTGCTAGGTTGAAAATGTTTGCCGCTGAAGACATTAGACTTCCTGATCGCATTCCGCCTTGACGATTTAAATATGCGACGGTTGTTGTGTTGTCTGATAGGATTCTCATATGGGATCCTTGGAGCTGAGGAAGGAAAGCATTTAAGGCATAATTAACCGCTTTTAGTTCCTTCCAGTTGGAGGACTGCTGAATCTCTACCGTATTCCAGCGACCTTGAGCTATATTTTTACCGAAATAGGCTCTCCACCCCTCTGGGCCTGCGTCAGTGGTGACTATTTTAGAGGAGATTATTGTCCATGAGACACCTCTGGACAAATGATTTTTATCTAAACCACCAATGCAGTGAATTAATCACGTCTTTTGATAGGGTAATTTTTGTATTTAAATGACCATGACAATGTGATTGTGCATACAGAATCTCATGTTGCAAGGCCCTAGTATGATATTGGGCCCATTGAACCGCAGGGATGCAGGAGGAGAGTGAGCCTAAAAGAGACATGGCATCTCTTAGGGACATTTGAGGATTAGACCTTGCCATAGTAACTTTTGAAATTATGGTTAATTTTTTGGATTCTGGTAAGAAACATTTTTGACTTACAGAGTCTAAGATTAGTCCTAGGAAGGACTGAAGTGTTTCTGGATGAAGCCTGGATTTTTTGAAGTTCACAATTCAACCTAAAGCCTGCAAAGATGAAATGGTATTAGCCAAACGTTCTTAACATTGCGAGGCTGAATTTCCAATTATTAAAAAGTCATCTAGGTAAGGTACGAATAACGTATCCTGATGACGCAGATAAGCCATCACCTCGAGCATGACTTTTGTGAAAACCCGAAGAGCTATGGAAAGGCCGAATGGCATAGCCGTAAATTGGAAGTGACGGATCCAGCCCTGTAGGTTGACCGCCACTCTGAGGTATTGTTGATGTTCTGCATAGATGTGAAGATGGTAGTATGCATCCTACAAATCTAGACCCGTCATGAAACATCTAGGAAACAAAAGTTTAATAGTGGACCTTATTGAATCCATCTTGAAGGTGTGGTCATGCAAAAAGGAATTTAATCTTTTTAGGTTAATTATAGTACGAAAAGAACCATCCGGTTTAGGAACCAGAAACAAAGAGGAATAAAATCCTCTCCCTTCCTGATCCTTTGGTACTTCTGTAGGAACATTCTTAGCCAAAAGACTCAGATGACTGAAGCTCTTCTTGATGTTCCGGCGCTCTCAGTGATGTTACAATAAAATTATCCCTTGGTAGTTGGGAAAATTCTAATTTTAGTCCGGATTTTACTAGACGAAGGATCCACTGGTTTGAAGTTATACTTTCCCATTTGTGGTGAAAATATTTCAGTCTTCCACCCACGGGGATTTCATTACTGATGGTATCTACCACATCTGGATGTTTCGGGATTACTAAATACGGCACCTTTCTGTTTTGTTTCCCAGCGATCCCTTTGTGGCTCATATGGCCTTCTCCTGTTAAATGGCCGTCTTCTAAACGCTCTCCTATAAGAAGGAAGAAACTGTTTAGGAAATCCCTTCCTTCTTTCTCCTGCTTTATTGAGTAGGTCGTCAAAAACCTTTCCAAACAGGAACTCACCCTGGCACGGGATTTTACATAGTCTGGATTTTGACTGTGCATCCCCCTTCCATCCTTTCAACCAGAGGGCTTGACGAGCCGCGTTGACCAGGCCTGCTGATCTCGCTGCCAGTTGGAGAGAATCCGCTGAAGCATCCGCTAAAAATGCCACAGCACTTCTGATCAGTGGAACTGTCTGGAGAATTTTTTCTCATGTGATCTTGCCTTTTACCTGTTGCTCCAGCTGGTCTATCCAAACTAATAGTGACCTAGCTGTGCATGTGCCTGATATGGCCGGTTTAAAGACTCCTGTGTTAGTCTCCCAAGATCCTTTAAGGGGAGCTTCAGTCTTACGATCTAGTGGATCTAGTAAGATTCCTGCGTCTTCTACCGGAAGGGAAGATTGCTTTGAGGTGGATGCTACTGCCGCATCTACCTTAGGGACTTTAGACCACACTGCTAATTCCTCATCACTAAAAGGGTAACGCCTTTTGGAAGATGATGGGAGAAACCCTTTGCCCTGTTTGTCCCATTCTTTTTTTACAGGGTCTTTAATAGCGGAAATGACTGGAAAGGCACGCTGTTTTTTCTGGCTTAGTCCTGCAAACATGATATTCTGAACCGACCTGACCTCCTTAGTATCTGGACACCCCATAGTGTTCCTAACGGATTTTATAAGGTTGTCTATACTGTCGACTGGAAAACATGCTCCCGCCTTCATCCTCAGAAGAGCTGGGAGATGATCCTGAGGTATTGGAGGATCAGATTAAGCCCTCTCCAGACTCTGAACTGGAGACGGGAGAAAGGCGCTTACTTCCATGTTTCTTTAGGGATTTTGATCCCGGAGACTGGATCTCCTGCCTTATTATGGCTCTGATATTTGTGATCGTAACAGCCGCCTCATCCTGTAAGGTCTGATCTATACAGCTTTGACACAATCTTTTAAGATACGTGTTGGGCAGGGGTTGCACACACAGAGCACACTCCTTATGCTTAGATTTATTGGTCTTCTTGGCCTAAGGGGAGAGGCAGAGAAGGAAGGGATCAGCTTATAGGTAGAGGATCATAAACACTCACCCAGTGAAGCTATCATCTTCATCATCATCATCATACCGGTTTTGGAGGTGGAGACGCTGTGTGGGGTCTGAGTAGATCTGGATCTCTACTCCTCGTTTTACTGCTCATGTGAGTGTCAGATCCTTACATGGAACGACCACTCCTTTTTGCCGATGATTTTGAGCCCTTAGCGCTGCTTTTGACAGCGCTATCTTGCTCCACCGCTGGTGGATGCTCGTTATGCGACGGGGACAGCATACTGAGCGAATAGCTCTGTGCCCCGGCCTGCCATTTCAATTGCGCAGTCATCTGCATTGCGCCGCCTGCCGCGAACCGGAAGTGCTCCGACCACTTCCGGTTCAATGAAGCAGCACGGACTTACCCGCACAACGCAGCCGCCACCGCCTCCTAGCAGCGCACTCCACCACTGGTAACTGGAAGATCGGCCCCACACACATGCCTCCTCCATAGGCCAGGCTTTGTCGCCCGGAACCTGCCGGATGGTGACCAGACGAGGGGGGAGGCTGCATGCAGTGGCTCCCCTGCCGCTGCTACTGATATCGCAGCCCCTGCTGTCATCGAGAGGACCACACAGGCGGGTGCACAGGCTCAGGTAATCTGGAGGTGCTCCAACCACCTCCATCTGTAGGAATCCAGGGATTTCCGATAGGAACAGGAAACCAACTGAGGAGAGGAGGACCGCCCTTTTTATCTCTGTAGGTTTCCTGTTCCTATGGGCGGGTCCCTCTCTCAAGTGGATGCGGTCGTGGCGAGGGGTAAAATTTAAAATTCGGTATAAAGGGAAACTGTTACAGTACAGAAATTCACACTTGGCCCTCACTGCACATTTAATGTTGTCGATCATAAAAGCAAAGTTTGTCCAGAAAGACTGGACCTGGTCTTGTAGGGACCATATGAGCACATTCAGCAGCACAGAAGGGGGAGAAGGTAAATTCATCCAATAAGATAACAGGGTTATAGGATTCCAACAGCATCATTACCCTCCGATTTCTCTTACAGGCCCATCATAGTATTTTTCTTCAAGTGGCTTTCTAACTTGTCAGCACATTCTACGTACACTGTCATTTGACTTTGCAGTTTACAGATCTGGGCAGGTTACGACCAGCATCTCCTGATTTCAGGGTGTAGGTTGGCCCTCCAGGCTATATATTCTATAGAAAGGGCTTTTAAAGTCCAAAGTCATTTGAACAGTTTTGGGTGGAGGAGAATGTTGTGGTCTAGAGGCAAAATGGTGATCACACGATTGTGATACAGCCAGACTACACCACCGATAAAGCAGCCACAGACAGTGGCTGAGAAGAATCTGTGACTTCTCTGCATTTAGTGGTTACTACTCACCTGGGTAGTCATCTGGAGGAATCTTCTCTTTACACCTCTCATCACCCCTCACACATGTCTCTGCAGTATTAATATGGGTCAGATCTTCATCCTGAAACAAATATTGTAAAAGTCACAGACAGATGGAGAAGTCACATCTATGATCAGCTCTAATCCTGCCATCTCCACCATTCTTATTACAAACAGGATAAACCGGATTACTTACCGGTAATTGTATTTTAAGGAGTCCACGATAGCACCCACTGAGAGAGGGGATCCACCCCCAGGAACAGGAAGCCTACAGATAAAAAGGGGTGGTCCCCCTCCCCTCCTCAGTTAGATTACAGAGTACAAGAGGAACCGCCAAGAAAACATTAGAACATCTTCATAAAAACTACTCAATATGTATAAACATATACCACCATCACCCGGAGTGAATTACTTACACATCTCTATTATGTGCTACTAAGGGAGGGAAGTGGGTTCTTTCATGGACTCCATAAAATACAATTACGGTAAGTAATCCGTTTTTTTATTCTCGCCATGACAGCACCCACTGAGAGACTTCAGAGAACCATCATCTGGGAGGGACCACCGTATTGGGGACAGGTCTCCTGAAAACCAAGTCAGAAGATGATGACAAATTGAGTCTATAGTGGCTGTAAAAGGTAGATGGTGAAGACCATGTTGCAGCATTACCTATCAGATCAATCGAGATGTCCGCCTTCTTAGCCCAGGAGAATGCCATAGACCATGCCGAATGTGCCCTTATTCCATCCGGAGGACCTTCACCCTTTGCTGAATAAGCCAGACAGATTGTATCTGTGATCCAACGTGATAAAGTGCTCCTTGTGACTCCAAACCCCTTCCTGTGGCTCTGAAAAGACACAAACAGAGCCCTACTCTGCCTTCAGGGATATTTAATATGTACTTTAATGATATGTACTTTAATGCGACAGACAGACGACGGACCTATCAGGGCATCAAAGACCAGATCAGGTCCTAGGGAGGCAAGCGAGCAATGTGTACAGAGTCGCTACGCTCACACGCTGAAATAAACCATGCAACCCATCTAACTCCCGCAATATTACGACTAGATAGGGCTCCCAAAGCTGATATCTGAACCTTTAATGTGTTAACTGAAAAACCCAGCTCCCAACCCTCGAAAATTGCAGCAACTGGAACCTCACTAGAGAAAGGCCCAGTATGAAAATTAAGGAACTTCCTCCACACTCTACTGTATATCTTGGTTGCGGATTCTTTCCTACCCTGCAGACTGGTACTAATCAGGTTGTCAGAAAACCCCCTTAATTTCAACAACTGCCTCAAGTTCCACGCCGTCAAGTGGAGACCTCTCACCCAAGGATGACAGGATGGACCCCAAGAGAGCAGGCCCGGATCTGATGGGAAGATCCAGGGGTCGGATATGGACATGGCCCTGAGCTATGAAAACCAAGGTCTCTTGGGCCAGAAAGGAGCAAAGAGAATTATCCTTGCTCTCTCGTCCCTGATCTTCCTGATGACTTGTGGAAGCACCATCATTGGAGGAAACGCATAGGCCAGACTGAAGCGACAAGGGAACTGGAGGGAGTCGACCAACTCCGGCTGATCTGCCCTGTTCAGGGAGGCAAATCTTTGGACCTTTCTGTTGTCCCTGGTAGCAAACAAGTCCATTTCCGGAAGCCCCCACAAGTCCACTAAATTCCTGAATACTTGGTGACTGAGACCCCATTCTCTCTGATAGAACGTATGGCGACTGAGGAAGCCGCTTTAAGATTTTCCACTCCCCTGATGTGAAGGGCTGAGAGAGACAAGAGATGGGCTTCGGCCAGTTCGAGAATATCCACCACAGTAGACATCAGCACTTTTGATCAAGTTCCGCCTTGCCAATTTACGTATGCAACTGACATGGTATTGTCCGACAAAACGCTCACATGCGTCCCCCACAGCTGTGGGAGAAAGTGATGTAGAGCATGACTGACTGCCTTTAATTCCTTTAGATTTGAGGAGTCATCAGCCTCCTCTATGGACCTCTGCCCCTGGGCCAGGTTATCGTCCATATGAGCTCCCCATCCATCAGGGCTAGCATAGTAACTATCCTGGACGGTTTCACTACCCATGGAATCCCCTTCCCTCCTGGTCTCCCGGGACCTCCACCACGACATGCTTAGATAACAGACATAAAACCTCCAACTCAAGAGCCTCCTGTTGTGCCGGGGATCTAAGAGAGGTGATGACAAAGGAATCTGAGGGGATTCGGACAAAACTCTAGTTTCAACCCCGATGTTATTAAGCCCAGGGTCCAGGGATTAGAAGTGATCTCCCGCCATCTGTGTCAAAAAATTTTTAACCTGCCACCCACAGGAGGGTCAGGGTCAATGGAATTTATTACTCTTCCTGGGAGAGGATCCGCTAAAATGGGAACCTTTTTGTTTGGTCTCCTTTGTCTCCCAGCGATCTCAGTTTTCATAATTCCACCTTCTACCGAATGGTCACTTTCTGAAGGCCCTCCTGTAGGACGGAACAGACTGGTTAGGGAACCCCTTTTGTCACTCTCCCGCCTTGGTGAGGATCTAATCGAGCACGCTGCCAAACAGGAACTCACCCTGGCATGGAATTGTGCACAATTTAGACTTTGCGCATCCCCCTTCCAGCCCTTCAGCCATAGGACACGACGAACAGAATTCACAAGACCAGCTGACCTTGTTGCCAGGCGTAGGGAGTCCACAGAAGCATCAGCTAGATATGCTGTAGTTCCCCTGATCAATGGACTAGAGGACATCAGCCTCTCTCTAGACAATCCTTTCTTGATCTGTTCCTCCAGCTGGTCCACCCAAACAAGCATTGACCTTCCTGTACATGTGCTGGATATAGCCGGTCTAAAGGCTCTGGTGCAGGACTCCCATGATCTTTTAAGTAATGTCTCTGATTTGCAGTCTAGAGCAGTGTTTCTCAACTCCAGTCCTCAGGACCCACCAACAGGTCATGTTTTCAGGATTTACTTAGTATTGCACAGGTGATAATTTCATTACCTGCTCAAGCATTAATTCCATCACCTGGGCAATACTAAGGAAATTCTGAAAACATGACCTGTTGGTGGGTCTTGAGGATTGGAGTTGAGAAACACTGGTCTAGAGGGTCAGATAGGACCACAGAATCTTCTACAGGCAGGACAAAATGTCTAGAAGTCGAGGCCACTGCGGAGTCCACCTTGGGAACCTTGGACCAAGCTGTCAGGTCATCTTCCTCAAAGGGACAAAGGGATACCTCCTCCTGGAAGATGAAGAGAGGAACCCTCGCGCTGTCCCTGCTTGCTCCATTCCATCCTGACCAAATCCTTCACCACACCAATAACCGGGAAAGCTCATATCTTTTTCTGCGAGAGACCTGCAAACATAATTTCCTTTGTAGATCTAACCTCTTTCACCACTAAAAGCCCCATCATATTTCTAACTGATTTCACCAGGTTATCCATACTTTCTATGGGAAAAAAAGATAGCCCTTCTTCACCAGATGACGATGAATCAGAAGCACCAGAGGATCCGGCCTGGTCACTACCGTAAGCAGAACTGGAGACAGGGGTAACACTCCTTGCTTTAGACTTATGTTTGTTAGGCCTGTTTGAGCATCCTAAGGACTGAAGTTCCTCTCATCATTAATCGTATATCAGCGCATCTAACTGAGGACTCCTCCTCTAAAGTCTGGCTGATACAATGCTGACACAGTCTTTTAACATAGAGGTCAGGAAGGGGTTGTGAGCACAATGCACATTCTTTGTGCTTGGCTTTTTTAGTTTTCTTAGCCTGATAGGGAGGTACACAGAAAGAAGGTGAATCAGCTTAGTAGGCAGAGTCATGTAAGGGTACCGTCACACAGTGGCATTTTGATTGCTACGACGGCACGATCCGTGACGCTCCAGCATCGTAACAATATCGCTCCAGCGTCGTAGACTGCTGTCACACTTTGCAATGTACGACGCTGGAGCGATAATTTCATGACGTATGTGCGATGTAGAAGCCGTTGGTTACTATGCACACATCGTATACAATATCGTGCACACCTTTGTTACACCATGCGATCATGCCGCCACAGCGGGACACTAGACGACAAAAGAAAGTTTCAAACGATCTGCTACGACGTACGATTCTCAGCGGGGTCCCTGATCGCAGGAGCATGTCAGACACAGCGAGATCGCTGGAACGTCACGGATATATCGCTGGAACGTCACGAATCGTGCCGTCGTAGCGATCAAAATGCCACTGTGTGACGGTACCCTTACACTCACCCAGTGAAGCTGTGATGTGGTACCGGTTCTGGAAGTGGAGGCACAGCACGAGTTCTAGATGGTACAGCTTACTCCGTACACTCTTGTTAGTGGAGTTGCCCTCTTGGGAGCGCCCAATGCTGTTCTTGGGATTGCTGTCCGGCTGCACTTCCATCACCTGTGGGTGCACCTCAGATTCTCCTGGAGAGGACATCTTTGGGACACATTGGCAGCAGGACGCCGCCGGATCTTATACTTAGAGCCCGTCCATCTCCAGAACAAGCCTCCCCGGACCCCAGGAAGTGAACCCAAGCAATTTCAGTTCAGTTCAGTAATGCTGAATGGGCAGTGCGCATACGTGGGCCTAAACTCGGAAGCACTGCCCGATGGAAGAGCAGGGCAGCCGATGCACGCATCCCGCTCCACAAGACAAGTGCCGGTCTGGTCATACTGCACCGCGTGAGCCAGGATAGCCATCAGACGAGGGGGAAGTCTGACAGGCAGGGATCTCCAGACGCTGCTTCTGGTGCCGCAGCCCCTGGTGTTCCCCAGACACCACACAGGTGGCATGCACAGGCCCAGGTAACCTTTCCTGTGCAGCTTCCCGCAGGAACAAGAAACCAACTGAGGAGGTGAGAGGGACAGCCCCTTTTTATCTGTAGGTTTCCTGTTCCTGTGGGCGGATCCTCTCTCTCAGTGGATGCTGTCAGCGATAATAAAAAAAAACAACATAATACTACTGGTGGATAGAACAAAACTGAACACAAAACCTTCACAGTTGTCTACACATCATTGGGGAGATCTCATGACACCTCTCTATCTACCTGATGATCCTGAGGAACATTGGTATCTCCTTGTTTACAGTCCTGTGGAAGAAGAGGACGGGGACATCTCTCTGGTGTTGTCCTCCTACTGGATAGATCTGGAGGAAACACATAAAGGGACTGAATTCATTCTTTACATACAGATAATTATAGGCTGTCTGTATTTAGTCCAGTCCATTACCTGGTGATTTTAGGAACTGGGGAATCTCCATCATGATGTCCTTGTACAGATCTTTGTGTCCTTCTAAATACTCCCACTCCTCCATGGAGAAATAGACGGTGACATCCTGATACCTTATAGGAACCTGACACATACAATGATACCGTCATCCCCCCAATCCCTTCATAGCATTACTGTATAATGTCCCAACATTCCCAGCAGTGTCACCTCTCCAGACAGCAGCTCAATCATCTTGTAGGTGAGTTCTAGGATCTTCTGGTCATTGATGTTCTCATGTATCAGGGGGTGAGGTTGAGGCCCCGTGATTGGGTTCAGGGGTCTTCCGCATTCCTCAGACACAGGGTCCTGACAGCGCTCACTAGAGGTCTTCTTCACTACTGTGTAATCCTGGTTATGGAGAGACACATTAATAAATCTCACTACAGACATTTCCAGATTCCTCACCTCTCCAGTTCTGTCCATCTGTTATTCCCATAGATGAGAATGATGTAATGTGACATCATCAGAATCTCTCACCTCTCCAGTAAGCCGGAAGAGGATCTCTAGGGTGAGGTGTAATATCCTCTCCGCCATCTTGTCTCTGTCCATATCCATCTTTGATGGGTTAATAAGGAAAATTCCCTCAATAGTAGATCTTCACAGAGGATTGGATATTGTAGATACCTGAATGAGAAGAAGATGAGCCGATGTAACATCATAAAAATCCTGTAGATAATAAGGGGAAACATATAAGAAGATAGAACTTGTAGATGTTGTACTCTCTAGTCTTGTATGGACTGGAACGTAAGTTGAATTGCTGACTAAGACATCTCCTCCATGCTCCCAATCACTGCCTATATTACTCACTGCTTTGGCAACTGATTGGCTGTAAGAATCATAACTTCGTTAGGACTGAGCAGAAAATACAGAGACTGGCGGGAACCCAAGCAGCAATGGTATATTTGCTATTTTACAGTGTTTAGTTTTCTTCTTTCCATCTACTAATAAAACCTATATATTTAGGCCACAGACAACAAGCAGTTTCTTCCTCGGAGTCGGCAGCTGAATACGTTCCTCATAGACTCATCTTCCATAACGCTAATTCTCGTCTCATTTACCGACACTGGAATCGGCATTAGCAATACTGCAGGAGATATTCATTACACGTGACAGGAGAAATAACTACTTCATGATGAGGACGACATCTTCATCTTCTACTACGGCTCTAGAAACAGATTTGTCCAGAGTCCGTCACTGACTCCATCACCACCGGCCGTCTATATGAAGGTTTCCCGACAATACTGTGTGGGGCCCCGAACTATGAGAGTAATACAGGTTTCCTTGGTTCCCGTCTTTCATAGTTGGGTCGTTTGTATCTATCAGCGGAAAAGCAACAAAACCATTGTGATTCTTATAAGGAGACAACACAAACCCCCTAAATATAACATTTTATAACAACCCCACAATCTGTGACTCTTCAGGGTAAATCGCTCTCTCCCCATTGGATTAGAGCTGATACTATGAAGCTAAAGGGACTAAACAGACTTTCTGTCACCTCCATAAAGGGGCACTTTACTGTGTTTGTCAGAACTGTCCGAGGATTATTAGAGGTGATAGTTTCCCCCAATTAGAAGGGACACCTGTGGATATTGGGGTCTTTACCTGCTACAGTCCTGGTGTGGACCCTCCACCCGCACTCCACCTATATGGCAGCTCTGTGCACACAGGACCTGTGATGAGGTCACAGGAGGGGAGGAGTCAGGGGTCACATGATCAGGGGCCTCAGTGTATGCAGGACTCTGCTGTGCTGGTTGTCATGGTGCTGGATGAGGGGAAGTTTATGTGTGGGGTCAGGAGGGGTTTACAGTGTGGATGTAGCAGAGCCGTGTGTGTACGGGGTGTACGGAGCAGAGCCGTGTGTGTACAAGGTGTACGGAGTGGAGCCTTGTGTGTACGAGGTGTACGGAGCAGAGCAATGTGTGTACGAGGTGTACGGAGCGGAGCCGTGTGTATGAGGTGTACGGAGCAGAGCCGTGTGTGTACGAGGTGTACGGAGCGGAGCCGTGTGGGTATGGGGTGTACGGAGCAGAGCCGTGTGTGTTCGAGGTGTACAGAGCAGAGCCGTGTGTGTATGGGGTGTACGGAGCAGAGCCGTGTGTGTACGAGGTGTACGGAGCGGAGCCGTGTGTGTACGGAGTGTACGGAGCGGAGCCAGGTGTACGGAGCAGAGACGTGTGTGTACAAGGTGTGCGGAGCGGAGCCATATGTGTACGAGGTGTATAGAGTGGAGCCGTGTGTGTACAAGGTGTACGGAGCGGAGCCTTGTGTGTATGAGGTGTACAAAGCAGAGCCGTGTGTGTACGAGGTGGATGGAGCAGAGCAATGTGTGTACGAGGTGTACGGAGCGGAGCCGTGTGTGTACGAGGTGGACGGAGCGGAGCCGTGTGTGTTCGAGGTGGACGGAGCAGAGCCATGTGTGTACAAGGTGGACGGAGCGGAGCCGCATGTGTACTAGGTGTATGGAGCGGAGACATGATTATAATCAACCTTTGGGGGCTAAATGGTTTTCTATCCTTGACCTTAGAGGGGCTTATAATTTGATACGCATCAAGAAGGTTGATGTGTGGTGATGGGAGAGCGTGCTCAGTACTTGATCGAGTATCCGGGTATTTGGGGGTCACACTCACGTGTTTACCGCCTATTAGACAGCCAATAAACACTCGGGGATTGCCCGCCATACACAGTAATGACTGTTATGAAGGCAATCCAGTGACACAGTGTGCCAGCAATCAGAGCACATACAGTGATCTGACAATAACCCAAAAACAATAGAACGAGCTCTGAGACGTGGAATCTCTGTAGACCGCAATACCTGAACCTATCCTAAACACAACTAAAGGCAGCTGTGGATTGCGCCTGACACTACCTATGCAACTCGGCACAGCCTGAGGAGCTGACTAGCCTGAAGATAGAAAAACAAGCCTGACTTGCCTCAGAGAAATACCCCAAAGGAAAAGGCAGCCCCCCACATATAATGACTGTTAGCAAGATGAAAAGACAAACGTAGAGATGAAATAGATTCAGCAAAGTGAGGCCCGATATTCTAGATAGAGCGAGGATAGCAAAGAGACCTCTGCAGTCTACAAAAAACCCTAAAGCAAAAAACCACGCAAAGGGGGCAAAAAGACCCACCGTGCCGAACTAACGGCACGGCGGTACACCCTTTGCGTCTCAGAGCTTCCAGCAAAACGAATTGACAAGCTGGACAGAAAAAGTAGCAACAAAAGCAAAGAAGCACTTATATAAGCAGAGCAGCAGGCCACAGGAAAGATCCAGAAGCTCAGATCCAACACTGGAACATTGACTAGGAGCAAGGAAGACAGAATCAGGCGGAGTTAAATAACAAAGAAGCCAACGAGCTTACCAGAACACCTGTGGGAGGAAGCTCAGAAGCCGCAGTACCACTTGTGACCACAGGAGTGAATTCAGCCACAGAATTCACAACAGTACCCCCCCCCTTGAGGAGGGGTCACCGAACCCTCACCAGAGCCCCCAGGCCGACCAGGATGAGCCACATGAAAGGCACGAACAAGATCTGGAGCATGGACATCAGAGGCAAAAACCCAGGAATTATTTCCTGAGCATAACCCTTCCATTTAACCAGATACTGGAGTTTCCGTCTAGAAACACGAGAATCCAAAATTTTCTCCACAATATACTCCAATTCCCCCTCCACCAAAACCGGGGCAGGAGGCTCAACAGAAGGAACCATAGGTGCCACGTATCTCCGCAACAACGACCTATGGAATACATTATGTATGGAAAAGGAGTCTGGGAGGGTCAGACGAAAAGACACAGGATTGAGAATCTCAGAAATCCTATATGGACCAATAAAACGAGGTTTAAATTTAGGAGAGGAAACCTTCATAGGAATATGACGAGAAGATAACCAAACCAGATCCCCAACACGAAGTCGGGGACCCACACGGCGTCTGCGATTAGCGAAAAGTTGAGCCTTCTCCTGGGACAAGGTCAAATTGTCCACTACCTGAGTCCAGATCTGCTGCAACCTGTCCACCATAGAATCCACACCAGGACAGTCCGAAGACTCAACCTGTCCTGAAGAGAAACGAGGATGGAACCCAGAATTGCAGAAAAATGGAGAGACCAAGGTAGCCGAGCAGGCCCGATTATTAAGGGCGAACTCAGCCAACGGCAAAAAGGACACCCAATCATCCTGGTCTGCAGAAACAAAACATCTCAGATATGTTTCCAAGGTCTGATTGGTTCGTTCGGTCTGGCCATTAGTCTGAGGATGGAATGCCGAGGAAAAAGATAGGTCAATGCCCATCCTACCACAAAAGGCTCGCCAAAACCTTGAAACAAACTGGGAACCTCTGTCAGAAACAATATTCTCAGGAATGCCATGCAAACGAACCACATGCTGGAAGAACAAAGGCACCAAATCAGAGGAGGAAGGCAATTTAACCAAGGGCACCAGATGGACCATTTTAGAAAAGCGATCACAGACCACCCAAATGACTGACATCTTTTGAGAAACGGGAAGGTCAGAAATGAAATCCATCGAAATATGTGTCCAAGGCCTCTTTGGGACCGGCAAGGGCAAAAGCAACCCACTGGCACGTGAACAGCAGGGCTTAGCCCTAGCACAAATCCCACAGGACTGCACAAAAGTACGTACATCCCGTGACAGAGATGGCCACCAGAAGGATCTAGCCACTAACTCTCTGGTACCAAAGATTCCAGGATGACCAGCCAACACCGAACAATGAAGTTCAGAGATAACTTTACTAGTCCACCTATCAGGGACGAACAGTTTCTCCGCCGGACAACGATCAGGTTTATTCGCCTGAAATTTTTGCAACACTCGCCGCAAATCAGGGGAGATGGCAGACACAATGACTCCTTCCTTGAGGATACTCACCGGCTCAGATGAACCCGGAGAGTCGGGCACAAAACTCCTAGACAGAGCATCCGCCTTAACATTTTTAGAGCCCGGAAGGTACGAAATCACAAAATCGAAGCGGGCAAAAAATAACGACCAACGGGCCTGTCTAGGATTCAAGCGCTTGGCAGACTCGAGATAAGTAAGGTTCTTATGATCAGTCAATACCACCACGCGATGCTTAGCTCCTTCAAGCCAATGACGCCATTCCTCGAATGCCCACTTCATGGCCAGCAACTCTCGGTTGCCCACATCATAATTACGCTCAGCAGCCGAAAACTTCCTGGAAAAGAAAGCACATGGTTTCAACACTGAGCAACCAGAACCTCTCTGTGACAAAACCGCTCCTGCTCCAATCTCAGAAGCATCAACCTCGACCTGGAACGGAAGAGAAACATCTGGTTGACACAACACAGGGGCAGAACAAAAACGACGCTTCAACTCCTGAAAAGCTTCCACAGCAGCAGAAGGCCAATTAATCAAATCAGCACCCTTCTTGGTCAAATCGGTCAATGGTTTGGCAATGCTAGAAAAATTACAGATGAAGCGACGATAAAAATTAGCAAAGCCCAGGAATTTTTGCAGACTTTTCAGAGATGTCGGCTGAGTCCAATCCTGGATGGCTTGGACCTTAACCGGATCCATCTCGATAATAGAAGGGGAAAAGATGAACCCCAAAAATGAAACTTTCTGCACACCGAAGAGACACTTTGATCCCTTCACAAACAAAGAATTAGCACGCAGGACCTGGAAAACCATTCTGACCTGCTTCACATGAGAGTCCCAATCATCTGAGAAGATCAAAATGTCATCCAAGTAAACAATCAGGAATTTATCCAGATACTCACGGAAGATGTCATGCATAAAAGACTGAAACACAGATGGAGCATTGGCAAGTCCGAACGGCATCACTAGATACTCAAAATGACCCTCGGGCATATTAAATGCCGTTTTCCATTCATCTCCTTGCCTGATTCTCACCAGATTGTACGCACCACGAAGATCTATCTTAGTGAACCAACTAGCCCCCTTAATCCGAGCAAACAAGTCAGATAACAATGGCAAGGGATACTGAAATTTAACAGTGATCTTATTAAGAAGGCGGTAATCAATACACGGTCTCAGCGAACCATCCTTCTTGGCTACAAAAAAGAACCCTGCTCCCAGTGGTGATGATGATGGGCGAATATGTCCCTTCTCCAGGGATTCCTTCACATAACTGCGCATAGCGGCGTGTTCAGGCACGGATAAATTAAATAATCGACCTTTAGGGAATTTACTACCAGGAATCAAATTGATAGCACAATCACAATCCCTATGCGGAGGTAGGGCATCGGACTTGGGCTCTTCAAATACATCCTGATAATCAGACAAGAACTCTGGGACCTCAGAAGGAGTGGATGACGAAATAGACAAAAATGGAACATCACCATGTACCCCCTGACAACCCCAGCTGGATACCGACATAGAGTTCCAATCCAATACAGGATTATGCTTTTGCAGCCATGGCAACCCCAACACGACCACATCATGCAGATTATGTAGCACCAGAAAGCGAATAACTTCCTGATGTGCAGGAGCCATACACATGGTCAGCTGGGTCCAGTACTGAGGTTTATTCTTGGCCAAAGGTGTAGCATCAATTCCTCTCAACGGAATAGGACACCGCAAAGGCTCCAAGAAAAACCCACAACGTTTAGCATAATCCAAATCCATCAGATTCAGGGCAGCGCCTGAATCCACAAACGCCATGACAGAATACGATGACAAAGAGCATATCAAGGTAATGGACAGAAGGAATTTGGATTGTACAGTACCAATGACGGCAGACCTATCGAACCGCTTAGTGCGCTTAGGACAATGAGAAATAGCATGAGTGGAATCACCACAGTAGAAACACAGACCATTCAGACGTCTGTGTTCTTGCCGTTCAACTCTGGTCATAGTCCTATCGCACTGCATAGGCTCAGGTTCAATCTCAGGCAATACCGCCAAATGGTGCACAGATTTACGCTCACGCAAGCGTCGACCGATCTGAATGGCCAAAGACATAGACTCATTCAAACCAGCAGGCATAGGAAAACCCACCATGACATCCTTAAGAGCCTCAGAGAGACCCTTTCTGAACAAAGCTGCCAGCGTAGATTCATTCCACAGAGTGAGTACTGACCACTTCCTAAATTTCTGACAATATACTTCTATATCTGTTGTGAATTCTGTGGCTGAATTCACTCCTGTGGTCACAAGTGGTACTGCAGCTTCTGAGCTTCCTCCCTCAGGTGTTCTGGTGAGCTCGTTAGCTGCTTCGTTACTTAACTCCACCTGATGCTGCTATCCTTGCTCCTTGTCAATGTTCCAGTGTTGGATCTGAGCTTCTCCGTATTGTTCCTGTGTCCTGCTGCTCTGTATAGCTAAGTGCTTTTTTGCTATTTTGTTGCTTTTTTTCTGTCCAGCTTGTCTTTTGTTTTGCTGGAAGCTCTGAGACGCAAAGGGTGTACCGCCGTGCCGTTAGTTCGGCACAGTGGTCTTTTTTGCCCCCTTTGCGTGGTTTTTGCTTTAGGGTTTTTTGTAGACTGCAAAGTTCGCTTTACTGTCCTCGCTCTGTCTTAGAATATCGGGCCCCACTTTGCTGAATCTATTTCATTCCTACGTTTTGTCTTTTCATCTTACTCACAGTCATTATATGTGGGGGGCTGCCTTTTCCTTTGGGGTATTTCTCTGGGGGCAAGTCAGGCCTATTTTTCTATCTTCAGGCTAGCTAGTTTCTTAGGCTGTGCCGAGTTGCATAGGTAGTTGTTAGGCGCAATCCACAGCCGCTTTTAGTTGTGTTTAGGATAGGATTAGGTGTGCAGTCTACAGAGTTTCCACGTCTCAGAGCTCGTTCTTTTGTTTTTGGGTATTTGTCAGTTCACTGTGTGCGCTCTGATCGCTAGGCACACTGTGTCTCTGGATTACCTTCATAACACCTTTCATTAGCAGACATAACAGTACAAGGAGCCAAACTAATGATTCTCAATAGAAGGAAAGAAAAAGTTCTGACATCATTTTTTTTTTTTTTTTTTTTCTGCTCTGTGTTCATTTTTTTTTTTCCCCTAGACATTTGGGTGATTCTGGACACAGGTGTGGACATGGATATTCAGGGTCTGTGCTCTTCAATGGATAATCTCGTTATAAATGTACAAAAGATTCAAGACACTATTGATCAGAAATCTATGTTAGAACCAAGAATTCCTATTCCTGATTTGTTTTTTGGAGATAGAACTAAGTTTCTAAGTTTCAAAAATAATTGTAAGCTATTTCTGGCCTTGAAACCTCATTCTTCTGGTAATCCTATTCAACAGGTTTTGATTATTATTTCTTTTTTGCGCGGCGACCCTCAAGACTGGGCATTTTCTCTTGCGCCAGGAGACCCTGCATTGAGTAGTGTCGATGCGTTTTTCCTGGCGCTCGGATTACTGTACGATGAGCCTAATTCGGTGGATCAGGCTGAGAAAAATTTGCTGGCTTTGTGCCAGGGTCAGGATGATATAGAAGTATATTGTCACAAATTTAGGAAATGGTCAGTACTCACTCAGTGGAATGAATCTGCGCTGGCAGCGTTGTTCAGAAAGGGTCTCTCTGAGGCTCTTAAGGATGTCATGGTGGGATTTCCTATGCCTGCTGGTTTGAATGAGTCTTTGTCTTTGGCCATTCAGATCGGTCGATGCTTGCGCGAGCGTAAATCTGTGCACCATTTGGCGGTATTGCCTGAGGTTAAACCTGAGCCTATGCAGTGCGATAGGACTATGACCAGAGTTGAACGGCAGGAATACAGACGTCTGAATGGGCTGTGTTTCTACTGTGGTGATTCCACTCATGCTATTTCTGATTGTCCTAAGCGCACTAAGCGGTCCGCTAGGTCTGCCGTCATTGGTACTGTACAGTCCAAATTCCTTCTGTCCATTACCTTGATATGCTCTTTGTCGTCGTTTTCTGTCATGGCGTTTGTGGATTCAGGCGCTGCCCTGAATCTGATGGATTTGGATTATGCTAAACGTTGTGGGTTTTTCTTGGAGCCTTTGCGGTGTCCTATTCCATTGAGAGGAATTGATGCTACACCTTTGGCCAAGAATAAACCTCAGTACTGGGCCCAGCTGACCATGTGCATGGCTCCTGCACATCAGGAAGTTATTCGCTTTCTGGTGTTGCATAATCTGCATGATGTGGTCGTGTTGGGGTTGCCATGGCTACAAACCCATAATCCAGTATTGGATTGGAATTCCATGTCGGTATCCAGCTGGGGTTGTCAGGGGGTACATGGTGATGTTCCATTTTTGTCAATTTCGTCATCCACCCCTTCTGAGGTCCCAGAGTTCTTGTCTGATTATCAGGATGTATTTGAAGAGCCCAAGTCCGATGCCCTACCTCCGCATAGGGATTGTGATTGTGCTATCAATTTGATTCCTGGTAGTAAATTCCCTAAGGGTCGATTATTTAATTTATCCATGCCCGAACACGCCGCTATGCGCAGTTATGTGAAGGAATCCCTGGAGAAGGGACATATTCGCCCATCGTCATCACCACTGGGAGCAGGGTTCTTCTTTGTAGCCAAGAAGGATGGTTCGCTGAGACCGTGTATTGATTACCGCCTTCTTAATAAGATCACTGTTAAATTTCAGTATCCCTTGCCATTGTTATCTGACTTGTTTGCTCGGATTAAGGGGGCTAGTTGGTTCACTAAGATAGATCTTCGTGGTGCGTATAATCTGGTGAGAATCAGGCAAGGAGATGAATGGAAAACTGCATTCAATACGCCCGAGGGTCATTTTGAGTATCAAGTGATGCCGTTCGGACTTGCCAATGCTCCATCTGTGTTTCAGTCTTTTATGCATGACATCTTCCGTGAGTATCTGGATAAATTCCTGATTGTTTACTTGGATGACATTTTGATCTTCTCAGATGATTGGGAGTCTCATGTGAAGCAGGTCAGAATGGTTTTTCAGGTCCTGCGTGCTAATTCTTTGTTTGTGAAGGGATCAAAGTGTCTCTTCGGTGTGCAGAAAGTTTCATTTTTGGGGTTCATCTTTTCCCCTTCTACTATCGAGATGGATCCAGTTAAGGTCCAAGCCATCCAGGATTGGATTCAGCCGACATCTCTGAAAAGTCTGCAAAAGTTCCTGGGCTTTGATATTTTTTATCGTCGCTTCATCTGTAATTTTTCTAGCATTGCCAAACCATTGACCGATTTGACCAAGAAGGGTGCTGATTTGGTTAATTGGTCTTCTGCTGCTGTGGAAGCTTTTCAGGAGTTGAAGCGTCGTTTTTGTTCTGCCCCTGTGTTGTGTCAGCCAGATGTTTCTCCTCCGTTCCAGGTCGAGGTTGATGCTTCTGAGATTGGAGCAGGGGCGGTTTTGTCACAGAGAGGTTCTGATTGCTCAGTGATGAAACCATGTGCTTTCTTTTCCAGGAAGTTTTCGCCCGCTGAGCGTAATTATGATGTGGGCAACCGAGAGTTGCTGGCCATGAAGTGGGCATTCGAGGAGTGGCGTCATTGGCTTGAAGGAGCTAAGCATCGCGTGGTGGTATTGACTGATCATAAGAACTTGACTTATCTCGAGTCTGCCAAGCGCTTGAATCCTAGACAGGCCCGTTGGTCGTTATTTTTTGCCCGCTTCGACTTTGTGATTTCGTACCTTCCGGGCTCTAAAAATGTGAAGGCGGATGCTCTGTCTAGGAGTTTTGTGCCCGACTCTCCGGGTTTATCTGAGCCAGCGGGTATCCTCAAGGAAGGAGTCATTGTGTCTGCCATCTCCCCTGATTTGCGGCGGGTGCTGCAAAAATTTCAGGCGAATAAACCTGATCGTTGTCCAGCGGAGAAACTGTTCGTCCCTGATAGGTGGACTAATAAACTTATCTCTGAACTTCATTGTTCGGTGTTGGCTGGTCATCCTGGAATCTTTGGTACCAGAGAGTTAGTGGCTAGATCCTTCTGGTGGCCATCTCTGTCACGGGATGTACGTACTTTTGTGCAGTCCTGTGGGATTTGTGCTAGGGCTAAGCCCTGCTGTTCTCGTGCCAGTGGGTTGCTTTTGCCCTTGCCGGTCCCAAAGAGGCCTTGGACACATATTTCGATGGATTTCATTTCTGACCTTCCCGTTTCTCAAAAGATGTCAGTCATTTGGGTGGTCTGTGATCGCTTTTCTAAAATGGTCCATCTGGTGCCCTTGGCTAAATTGCCTTCCTCCTCTGATTTGGTACCTTTGTTCTTTCAGCATGTGGTTCGGTTGCATGGCATTCCTGAGAATATTGTTTCTGACAGAGGTTCCCAGTTTGTTTCAAGGTTTTGGCGAGCCTTTTGTGGTAGGATGGGCATTGACCTATCCTTTTCCTCAGCTTTCCATCCTCAGACTAATGGCCAGACCGAACGAACCAATCAGACCTTGGAAACATATCTGAGATGTTTTGTTTCTGCAGACCAGGATGATTGGGTGTCCTTTTTGCCGTTGGCTGAGTTCGCCCTTAATAATCGGGCCAGCTCGGCTACCTTGGTTTCTCCATTTTTTTGCAATTCTGGGTTCCATCCTCGTTTCTCTTCAGGACAGGTTGAGTCTTCGGACTGTCCTGGTGTGGATTCTGTGGTGGACAGGTTGCAGCAGATCTGGACTCAGGTAGTGGACAATTTGACCTTGTCCCAGGAGAAGGCTCAACTTTTCGCTAATCGCAGACGCCGTGTGGGTCCCCGACTTCGTGTTGGGGATCTGGTTTGGTTATCTTCTCATCATATTCCTATGAAGGTTTCCTCTCCTAAATTTAAACCTCGTTTTATTGGTCCGTATAGGATTTCTGAGGTTTTCAATCCTGTGTCTTTTCGTCTGACCCTCCCAGACTCCTTTTCCATACATAATGTATTCCATAGGTCGTTGTTGCGGAGATACGTGGCACCTATGGTTCCATCTGTTGAGCCTCCTGCCCCGGTTTTGGTGGAGGGGGAATTGGAGTATATTGTGGAGAAGATTTTGGATTCTCGTGTTTCTAGACGGAAACTCCAGTATCTGGTTAAATGGAAGGGTTATGCTCAGGAAGATAATTCCTGGGTTTTTGCCTCTGATGTTCATGCTCCCGATCTTGTTCGTGCCTTTCATGCGGCTCATCCTGGTCGGCCTGGGGGCTCTGGTGAGGGTTCGGTGACCCCTCCTCAAGGGGGGGGTACTGTTGTGAATTCTGTGGCTGAATTCACTCCTGTGGTCACAAGTGGTACTGCAGCTTCTGAGCTTCCTCCCTCAGGTGTTCTGGTGAGCTCGTTAGCTGCTTCGTTACTTAACTCCACCTGATGCTGCTATCCTTGCTCCTTGTCAATGTTCCAGTGTTGGATCTGAGCTTCTCCGTATTGTTCCTGTGTCCTGCTGCTCTGTATAGCTAAGTGCTTTTTTGCTATTTTGTTGCTTTTTTTCTGTCCAGCTTGTCTTTTGTTTTGCTGGAAGCTCTGAGACGCAAAGGGTGTACCGCCGTGCCGTTAGTTCGGCACAGTGGTCTTTTTTGCCCCCTTTGCGTGGTTTTTGCTTTAGGGTTTTTTGTAGACTGCAAAGTTCGCTTTACTGTCCTCGCTCTGTCTTAGAATATCGGGCCCCACTTTGCTGAATCTATTTCATCCCTACGTTTTGTCTTTTCATCTTACTCACAGTCATTATATGTGGGGGGCTGCCTTTTCCTTTGGGGTATTTCTCTGGGGGCAAGTCAGGCCTATTTTTCTATCTTCAGGCTAGCTAGTTTCTTAGGCTGTGCCGAGTTGCATAGGTAGTTGTTAGGCGCAATCCACAGCCGCTTTTAGTTGTGTTTAGGATAGGATTAGGTGTGCAGTCTACAGAGTTTCCACGTCTCAGAGCTCGTTCTTTTGTTTTTGGGTATTTGTCAGTTCACTGTGTGCGCTCTGATCGCTAGGCACACTGTGTCTCTGGATTACCTTCATAACACCTTTCATTAGCAGACATAACATATATCATCCTGACCCTGGCACAAAGCCAGCAAATTTTTCTCAGCCTGATCCACTGAACTAGGCTCATCGTAAAGTAATCCGAGCGCCAGGAAAAACGCACTGACATTACTCAATGCAGGGTCTCCTGGCGCAAGAGAAAATGCCCAGTCTTGAGGGTCGCCGCGCAAAAAAGAAATAATAATCAAAACCTGTTGAATAGGATTACCAGAAGAATGAGGTTTCAAGGCCAGAAATAGCTTACAATTATTTTTGAAATTAAGAAACTTAGTTCTATCACCAAAAAACAAATCAGGAATAGGAATTCTTGGTTCTAACATAGATTTCTGATCAATAGTATCTTGAATCCTTTGTACATTTATAACGAGATTATCCATTGAAGAGCACAGACCCTGAATATCCATGTCCACACCTGTGTCCTGAAACACCCAAATGTCTAGGGGAAAAAAAACAACTGAACACAGAGCTGAGAGAGAAAAAAAAAACGATGTCAGAACTTCTTTTTTCCCTCTATTGAGAATCATTAGGTTGGCTCCTAGTACTGTTATGAAGGCAATCCAGTGACACAGTGTGCCAGCAATCAGAGCACATACAGTGATCTGACAATAACCCAAAAACAATAGAACGAGCTCTGAGACGTGGAATCTCTGTAGACCGCAATACCTGAACCTATCCTAAACACAACTAAAGGCAGCTGTGGATTGCGCCTGACACTACCTATGCAACTCGGCACAGCCTGAGGAGCTGACTAGCCTGAAGATAGAAAAACAAGCCTGACTTGCCTCAGAGAAATACCCCAAAGGAAAAGGCAGCCCCCCACATATAATGACTGTTAGCAAGATGAAAAGACAAACGTAGGGATGAAATAGATTCAGCAAAGTGAGGCCCGATATTCTAGATAGAGCGAGGATAGCAAAGAGAACTCTGCAGTCTACAAAAAACCCTAAAGCAAAAAACCACGCAAAGGGGGCAAAAAGACCCACCGTGCCGAACTAACGGCACGGCGGTACACCCTTTGCGTCTCAGAGCTTCCAGCAAAACGAATTGACAAGCTGGACAGAAAAAGTAGCAACAAAAGCAAAGAAGCACTTATATAAGCAGAGCAGCAGGCCACAGGAAAGATCCAGAAGCTCAGATCCAACACTGGAACATTGACTAGGAGCAAGGAAGACAGAATCAGGCGGAGTTAAATAACAAAGAAGCCAACGAGCTTACCAGAACACCTGAGGGAGGAAGCTCAGAAGCCGCAGTACCACTTGTGACCACAGGAGTGAATTCAGCCACAGAATTCACAACAGTACCCCCCCCTTGAGGAGGGGTCACCGAACCCTCACCAGAGCCCCCAGGCCGACCAGGATGAGCCACATGAAAGGCACGAACAAGATCTGGAGCATGGACATCAGAGGCAAAAACCCAGGAATTATCTTCCTGAGCATAACCCTTCCATTTAACCAGATACTGGAGTTTCCGTCTAGAAACACGAGAATCCAAAATTTTCTCCACAATATACTCCAATTCCCCCTCCACCAAAACCGGGGCAGGAGGCTCAACAGAAGGAACCATAGGTGCCACGTATCTCCGCAACAACGACCTATGGAATAAATTATGTATGGAAAAGGAGTCTGGGAGGGTCAGACGAAAAGACACAGGATTGAGAATCTCAGAAATCCTATACGGACCAATAAAACGAGGTTTAAATTTAGGAGAGGAAACCTTCATAGGAATATGACGAGAAGATAACCAAACCAGATCCCCAACACGAAGTCGGGGACCCACACGGCGTCTGCGATTAGCGAAAAGTTGAGCCTTCTCCTGGGACAAGGTCAAATTGTCCACTACCTGAGTCCAGATCTGCTGCAACCTGTCCACCACAGAATCCACACCAGGACAGTCCGAAGACTCAACCTGTCCTGAAGAGAAACGAGGATGGAACCCAGAATTGCAGAAAAATGGAGAGACCAAGGTAGCCGAGCAGGCCCGATTATTAAGGGCGAACTCAGCCAACGGCAAAAAGGACACCCAATCATCCTGGTCTGCAGAAACAAAACATCTCAGATATGTTTCCAAGGTCTGATTGGTTCGTTCGGTCTGGCCATTAGTCTGAGGATGGAAAGCCGAGGAAAAAGATAGGTCAATGCCCATCCTACCACAAAAGGCTCGCCAAAACCTTGAAACAAACTGGGAACCTCTGTCAGAAACAATATTCTCAGGAATGCCATGCAAACGAACCACATGCTGGAAGAACAAAGGCACCAAATCAGAGGAGGAAGGCAATTTAACCAAGGGCACCAGATGGACCATTTTAGAAGAGCGATCACAGACCACCCAAATGACTGACATCTTTTGAGAAACGGGAAGGTCAGAAATGAAATCCATCGAAATATGTGTCCAAGGCCTCTTTGGGACCGGCAAGGGCAAAAGCAACCCACTGGCACGTGAACAGCAGGGCTTAGCCCTAGCACAAATCCCACAGGACTGCACAAAAGTACGTACATCCCGTGACAGAGATGGCCACCAGAAGGATCTAGCCACTAACTCTCTGGTACCAAAGATTCCAGGATGACCAGCCAACACCGAACAATGAAGTTCAGAGATAACTTTACTAGTCCACCTATCAGGGACGAACAGTTTCTCCGCCGGACAACGATCAGGTTTATTCGCCTGAAATTTTTGCAACACTCGCCGCAAATCAGGGGAGATGGCAGACACAATGACTCCTTCCTTGAGGATACTCACCGGCTCAGATGAACCCGGAGAGTCGGGCACAAAACTCCTAGACAGAGCATCCGCCTTAACATTTTTAGAGCCCGGAAGGTACGAAATCACAAAATCGAAGCGGGCAAAAAATAATGACCAACGGGCCTGTCTAGGATTCAAGCGCTTGGCAGACTCGAGATAAGTAAGGTTCTTATGATCAGTCAATACCACCACGCGATGCTTAGCTCCTTCAAGCCAATGACGCCATTCCTTGAATGCCCACTTCATGGCCAGCAACTCTCGGTTGCCCACATCATAATTACGCTCAGCAGCCGAAAACTTCCTGGAAAAGAAAGCACATGGTTTCAACACTGAGCAACCAGAACCTCTCTGTGACAAAACCGCTCCTGCTCCAATCTCAGAAGCATCAACCTCGACCTGGAACGGAAGAGAAACATCTGGTTGACACAACACAGGGGCAGAACAAAAACGACGCTTCAACTCCTGAAAAGCTTCCACAGCAGCAGAAGGCCAATTAATCAAATCAGCACCCTTCTTGGTCAAATCGGTCAATGGTTTGGCAATGCTAGAAAAATTACAGATGAAGCGACGATAAAAATTAGCAAAGCCCAGGAATTTTTGCAGACTTTTCAGAGATGTCGGCTGAGTCCAATCCTGGATGGCTTGGACCTTAACCGGATCCATCTCGATAATAGAAGGGGAAAAGATGAACCCCAAAAATGAAACTTTCTGCACACCGAAGAGACACTTTGATCCCTTCACAAACAAAGAATTAGCACGCAGGACCTGGAAAACCATTCTGACCTGCTTCACATGAGAGTCCCAATCATCTGAGAAGATCAAAATGTCATCCAAGTAAACAATCAGGAATTTATCCAGATACTCACGGAAGATGTCATGCATAAAAGACTGAAACACAGATGGAGCATTGGCAAGTCCGAACGGCATCACTAGATACTCAAAATGACCCTCGGGCATATTAAATGCAGTTTTCCATTCATCTCCTTGCCTGATTCTCACCAGATTGTACGCACCACGAAGATCTATCTTAGTGAACCAACTAGCCCCCTTAATCCGAGCAAACAAGTCAGATAACAATGGCAAGGGATACTGAAATTTAACAGTGATCTTATTAAGAAGGCGGTAATCAATACACGGTCTCAGCGAACCATCCTTCTTGGCTACAAAAAAGAACCCTGCTCCCAGTGGTGATGATGATGGGCGAATATGTCCCTTCTCCAGGGATTCCTTCACATAACTGCGCATAGCGGCGTGTTCAGGCACGGATAAATTAAATAATCGACCTTTAGGGAATTTATTACCAGGAATCAAATTGATAGCACAATCACAATCCCTATGCGGAGGTAGGGCATCGGACTTGGGCTCTTCAAATACATCCTGATAATCAGACAAGAACTCTGGGACCTCAGAAGGAGTGGATGACGAAATAGACAAAAATGGAACATCACCATGTACCCCCTGACAACCCCAGCTGGATACCAACATAGAGTTCCAATCCAATACAGGATTATGGGTTTGCAGCCATGGCAACCCCAACACGACCACATCATGCAGATTATGTAGCACCAGAAAGCGAATAACTTCCTGATGTGCAGGAGCCATACACATGGTCAGCTGGGTCCAGTACTGAGGTTTATTCTTGGCCAAAGGTGTAGCATCAATTCCTCTCAACGGAATAGGACACCGCAAAGGCTCCAAGAAAAACCCACAACGTTTAGCATAATCCAAATCCATCAGATTCAGGGCAGCGCCTGAATCCACAAACGCCATGACAGAATACGATGACAAAGAGCATATCAAGGTAATGGACAGAAGGAATTTGGATTGTACAGTACCAATGACGGCAGACCTATCGAACCGCTTAGTGCGCTTAGGACAATGAGAAATAGCATGAGTGGAATCACCACAGTAGAAACACAGACCATTCAGACGTCTGTGTTCTTGCCGTTCAACTCTGGTCATAGTCCTATCGCACTGCATAGGCTCAGGTTCAATCTCAGGCAATACCGCCAAATGGTGCACAGATTTACGCTCACGCAAGCGTCGACCGATCTGAATGGCCAAAGACATAGACTCATTCAAACCAGCAGGCATAGGAAAACCCACCATGACATCCTTAAGAGCCTCAGAGAGACCCTTTCTGAACAAAGCTGCCAGCGCAGATTCATTCCACAGAGTGAGTACTGACCACTTCCTAAACTTCTGACAATATACTTCTATATCATCCTGACCCTGGCACAAAGCCAGCAAATTTTTCTCAGCCTGATCCACTGAACTAGGCTCATCGTAAAGTAATCCGAGCGCCAGGAAAAACGCACTGACATTACTCAATGCAGGGTCTCCTGGCGCAAGAGAAAATGCCCAGTCTTGAGGGTCGCCGCGCAAAAAAGAAATAATAATCAAAACCTGTTGAATAGGATTACCAGAAGAATGAGGTTTCAAGGCCATAAATAGCTTACAATTATTTTTGAAATTAAGAAACTTAGTTCTATCACCAAAAAACAAATCAGGAATAGGAATTCTTGGTTCTAACATAGATTTCTGATCAATAGTATATTGAATCCTTTGTACATTTATAACGAGATTATCCATTGAAGAGCACAGACCCTGAATATCCATGTCCACACCTGTGTCCTGAAACACCCAAATGTCTAGGGGAAAAAAAACAACTGAACACAGAGCTGAGAGAGAAAAAAAAAATGATGTCAGAACTTCTTTTTTCCCTCTATTGAGAATCATTAGGTTGGCTCCTAGTACTGTTATGAAGGCAATCCAGTGACACAATGTGCCAGCAATCAGAGCACATACAGTGATCTGACAATAACCCAAAAACAATTGAACGAGCTCTGAGACGTGGAATCTCTGTAGACCGCAATACCTGAACCTATCCTAAACACAACTAAAGGCAGCTGTGGATTGCGCCTGACACTACCTATGCAACTCGGCACAGCCTGAGGAGCTGACTAGCCTGAAGATAGAAAAACAAGCCTGACTTGCCTCAGAGAAATACCCCAAAGGAAAAGGCAGCCCCCCACATATAATGACTGTTAGCAAGATGAAAAGACAAACGTAGGGATGAAATAGATTCAGCAAAGTGAGGCCCGATATTCTAGATAGAGCGAGGATAGCAAAGAGAACTCTGCAGTCTACAAAAAACCCTAAAGCAAAAAACCACGCAAAGGGGGCAAAAAGACCCACCGTGCCGAACTAACGGCACGGCGGTAAACCTTTTGCGTCTCAGAGCTTCCAGCAAAACGAATTGACAAGCTGGACAGAAAAAGTAGCAACAAAAGCAAAGAAGCACTTATGTAAGCAGAGCAGCAGGCCACAGGAAAGATCCAGAAGCTCAGATCCAACACTGGAACATTGACTAGGAGCAAGGAAGACAGAATCAGGCGGAGTTAAATAACAAAGAAGCCAACGAGCTCACCAGAACACCTGAGGGAGGAAGCTCAGAAGCCGCAGTACCACTTGTGACCACAGGAGTGAATTCAGCCACAGAATTCACAACAAATGGCATAAACATGTTGGCTACTGGCATTACTCTGACTGCCCGCCGCATAGTACCATCAAGTCTGTATAAAACCTGGTGACGCCATGTTTGGAGCATTGTACACGGACATAGTGTAGGGAGAGTTTCTGCTGGTGTTACATTAAACCAACAGCCCTTTTCCAGACTAACTCAAATACAAGTGCTTCTCACAAAATTAGAATATCATCAAAAAGTTAATTTATTTCTGTTCTTCAATACAAAAAGTGAAACTCATATATTATCTAGAGTCATTACAAACAGAGTGATCTATTTCAAGTATTTATTTATGTTAATGTTGATGATTATGGCTTACAGCCAATGAAAACCCATAAGTCATTATCTCAGTAAATTAGAATAATTAACAAAAAACACCTGCAAAGGCTTCCTAAGCATTTAAAAAGGTCCCATAGTCTGTCTCAGTAGCTCCACAATCATGGGGAAGACTGCTGACTTGACAGATCTCCAGAAGGCAGTCACTGACACACTCCACAAGGAGGGTAAGCCACAAAAGGCCATTGCTAATGAAGCTGGCTGTTCACAGAATGCTGTATCCAAGCATATTAATGGGAAGTTGAGTGGAAGAAAAAAGTGTGGTAAAAAAGGGTGCAGAAGCAATCGGGATAACCGCAGCTTTGAAAGGATTGCTACGAAAAGGCCACTCAAAAAATTTGGGAAATTCACAAGGAGTGGACTGCTGCTGGAGTCATTCGTTCAAGAGCCACCACACACAGACATCTCCAGAACATGGGCTACAAGTGTCGCATTCCTTGTCTCAAGCCACTATTGACCAATAGACAACGCCAGAAGAGTCTTACCTGAGCCAAGGAGAAAAAGAACTGGACTGTTGTCAGTGGTCCAAGGTGTTGTTTTCAGATGAAAGTAAATTTTGCATTTCATTTGGAAATCGAGGTCCCAGAGTCTGGAGGAAGAGTGGAGAGGCCACAATCCAAGCTGCTTGAGGTTTGGTGGGAAGTACCACAATCAGTGATGGTTTGGGGAGTCATGTCATCTGCTGGTGTAGGTCCACTGTGTTTTATCAAGACTGAAGTCAGTGCAGCCGTCTACCAGGAAACTTTAGAGCATTTCATGCTTCCCTTGCTTTTTTGGAGATTAAAATTTCATTCTCCAGCAGTCCACACTGCAGAAGAACCAATACTTGGTTTACAAACAACAGTATCACTGTGCTTGATTGGCAGCAAACTCGCCTGACCTTAGCCCCATAGAGCTGAGCTGTGGAGTCTATAGTTTTGACTTGAGATGTGGATACTGTATATAGATTTTTAAACATGTCTTTCCCTCTTGCGGGCAGCATGTGCAGATGGCCGTGTGTATCCTTTGTAGACACCCATATATTTTGCAAATAATATCTTATGATGTGTGTATGCATCTATATATTCATCTTCTGAAGTGCAGGCAGTATTTGCATATCCATAATTTACATATTTTACTTACATTTTCTGCTGCATTAAAGGGACACAAAAGCCTCTCAGTATAGCTTGCTACCAGTCCCCTTTGTTACAGCTGCGAACGCAGATGCATCCACGTCGCCAGACCACGATGACGTGGGGTGGGCGTCCCAGGTGGGAATGGAATGTGGACCCACTGGACCACAGAAGGGAACCTGGACCTACCCAGACTAGGGAAGGGCAGTGAACAGGGTCTGTGGCAGCTGAGCTTGTGGACAAGATGGTGACATGCAGAACTAGATAACATCACACAATTTCAGGTAAGAAAGATAAAGTTTACTCTAGCAAAATCACAGTACATAAACAGAACATAACTATGCCAGGCTCCAGATTACTCACGTCAAGAAAGGGTACATGTCTCAGGGAAACAGACGAAGGCAGGAGGACATCACAGATTGATGCAGGCCAGGGTTATCTGGCACGAGCATACTAGGATGGCCTCTCTCTCAGGCTTCAGCCATAGCACAGGATCAGCGGGAGAACATCAGACACCGACCTCGGACAGACATCAGACAATAGCATGGGTCATCACAGGTTGATGTAATCCAGGGTCATCTGGCACGGGCATACTAGGACTGCCTCTCTATCAGGCCTTAAGCATAGCACAGGCTCAGCAGGATAACATCAGACACCGACCCAGGACAGACATCACAGTGTGGACCCTGGGGTATCGGTGGGACATCGGGACACAAGCAGAACATCTGGACACAGGCTGGACATCTGGACATAGGCTGTGCATCTGAACATCAGGACACAGGCTGGACATCTGGACACAGGCTGGACATCAGGACATCTGGAAACGGGCTGGACATCAGGACATCTGAACACAGGCTGAACATCAGGGCACAGGCTGGACATCAGGACATTGGACACAGGCAGGACATTGGAGCACTGGCATGACATCGGTACACCGCTGTGCTGGCCTAGGTCATCAGCTGGGACACCGATGGCACAGAACCAGTCAGCGGTGGTTGGTCTCTGAGAACCAGACAGCGGTCGCCAGTCTCTAGACATCGGACATCATCTCCAGACAGTGGCTGTCAGGCCTCTAACTACGGCCGTCAGGCTCCGGGAATCGGACCTAGGAAGGTACTCAAGCTGGATGGTGCCAGCACCGCCGAGTTGGACTGGGGCCAGACTGAGTTAGCACTGCATAGCAGGCTGAGCACAGCATAGTAAAAATTCAGCAACTCAGCAACTAGCTCAGCAAAAACACCAGATTCCATCTTTAAAGGACGAACCCAGGTTAGTTCAAAGTCACTGGGTACAGGGTTTCAGACACAGAGGGACTTCAAAAACATAACACAGAGGACACAGTTCAGACAGGGTCAGGTACACGAATGGAAACAGGATCAAGGGTTTGGACCTGAAAATGCAGCCCTCAAGGAAAACAAAACAACAGAAACGGGCCTGGATTTGTAGCCTCCAGGAAAGGCGGATCTGGGTACTCAGCCCCCAGAGCAGGCGGAAAAACAAGACACAAACAGAAACGGATCTGGGTACTCAGCCCTCAGGGCAGGCGGAAGAACAGGGTCAGCTTTCCCAGAACTGAATGCAGGCAGAACAGGAGCTGAACACCGCACACACATGGCAAGACTCAGACTTATTGTAAAGCTCTGGCAACGCCCAAAAGGAAAGAGGGAGTTTAAATAGGAGCTGCCCCTCAGCAATAGGCTGGGGAAGGCAACTCAGGTGCACACACTAACCCTAATAAAAGCAGGGAAGGTGTGGCCACGACCACCCTAAGCACAAACAGAAACCATTACAGAACAGTTAACACAGGAACTGAGGCTTAGGGCACCTGACAGCGGCTGCAAGCCTGGACACATGTGGAAAGTCAGGCACCAGCTGCAGAGGGCCTTGCAACCCGTGGATAGCTTCCACAGTGGCAGCCAGGAACCGCACATGCGGATGGTCATGCAGCAGAGCAAAGCCATCACAACACATGTACAGCTACACAGAGGAGCAGGGAACTGAGCTGCATCCATACAGGTAACAGACAACAGTATCCCTGCTAGTTAGGCGGAGAGGAGCAAAGGGTTAAAGCAGAGACATGCAGAGTAACACCAGAGAAACAAGGTACAAACCCACTGGCATTACATCCTCTAAAGAAGGAAATTGAGTTTTTCAAAACGTGTAAGACTAGGACTGGTATTCTTGCTCTGTGGACTATGTGACGTCACACGCTGCTGTACCTGTGCCCATATTGCCTTGGTTTTTGTGTTCAGACACGTCACCATCCAGGCCCGCCTGTTCGCTACATTGCAGCTCTACTTGCTTCTTTATTTCGCCAAGGACCTCCGTACAGCACCGAGTGCAGCTCTTGTTTCAAGTGGATGCAGCTAAGAACTTTGCTGGACTGCATAGCGGGGAATGGGGTAATTACATACTTCATTACTGTATAGTGTTTCCTCTGTTTGCTGAGGTTTTTAATGTGTAGCTGAATGTGTGAAGGAACAAATTAAGAAAGATTCTCCATTTTGTGCTTTGACTCCATTTTCTTGTTGGTTAAAGATAAATTCTGTTATTTAATTAGGTAAAAGGTTACAGCTGCCATGAAGTAATTTTATCTTGTTTTTCTTAAGTCTGTTATTCAACTAATAAAATAATGCACCTAAGTGCAAGTAGGTATGCGCTTGATAATTGCCAATAAAAATTATGTGCAATAGAGAATAAAATAACCCCTATGGGTAATAGACTAAGGCGCAAGCAAGTGTGCGCTTGATAATAGCCGATAAAATCTGTGTGCAATAGAGAATAAGATAACCCCTATGGGTAATACACTAAGGCGCAGTTTCTCAATATGTCCACCAGAGAATTGTCCTTATTTACACCGGTAATCAATAGTCAAAGTGCTAGGCATGAATGTTCCTACCTCCGGTGATAAGTCTGTGATGAATAATGAAACCGCCGTGCTGCCGCTGTATTTCCAAGGAGCTTCAGGCACAACGTGCTGATGCAGAGTCCAGACTGGTGGCTGCCCCGGCCGGTAGCAGCCACCTGAAACTAACCTCCGGGTTGGAACGGGGTCCTGAGATGTCGGACGTGTAGTGAGGGTCAAACAACCCTGAAGAAGGAGACAGCAGTCTCAGAAACGCGTCGGTTGTTTGACCCTCACTACGTTCCGTATTCACTCTCGGGCTCCGGTAACGGTCACGTGACTAGACACGTCACGCAGGTCCTGCGCCTCACTCGGACCTACCGCTCTCACACCACGCAGCATCCAACATCTCAGGACCCCGTTCCCGATCTGCTCGATCCCCCATACAGAGGCACACGTCTCCGTCCGGTCATTTTCAACGCCCTGTAGATTAATTTGGAAATCACTGAGTTAACCGTGAAGGATCACTTTAGATCCTCCCTCAACAAATGCATATTGGCACATACGCTACGATGGCAGGGCGGGCAGATTAGGCTAATATCCATACTTTAATTTTTATAAATCACCTGTTTGCAGCCTGGTTTGTCACTACCCCTAAGTTTGCTATTCGGTGTACAGTGCACACAAACTACCTCATATTGTGTTTTTATTGGTTTTCATTTACATATATACCTATTGTGCTGTTGATGTACTGTATACACAATAAACGGGGGCCAGAGATCTGCTTGATCCCCCATACAGAGGCACACGTCTCCGTCTGGTCATTTTCAGTTGCCGGCAACGCCCTGTAGATTAATTTGGAAATCACTGAGTTAACCGTGAAGGATCACTTTAGATCCTCCCTCAACAGTTGGTGCCTGAAACGTGGGGCCCCAAACAGGAACGCCTCTGCCCCCCGGAGGACAACAAGACAAAGGACCCTCAGACCGGACACAGGCACTGGAAAATTGGGACTGATCATGCCCCACAACAACCACGGTAAGTTGGCAGTTATAGTGTCCAGACTGACCGTTTGGTGTGGTTTTCCTGTGTGTGTGCTGCAAAGAGGATCTGAGGTTTGTCCCCGATGGTGGGGTGATTCTTGGGTGGAATCATATAGAGGTGTATGGGAGCCCAGTGCTCGAACCGTACCTCATAAGGTACGGACACCCCGGATTGACCAGTGATGCAATTCTCTTTATAGTCAAAATATCCTGAATTCCTGATCACTGCTAGAATCAGGCGCGGTGAGGTGATTGAAGATGGGTAGGATGCGTAACTCAGGAATATATAGATATATATGTATATGTCCAGGGGTATCTGGAGGGAAAGTCTGAGACGCCCTCCTCCTTTCACTGAGTACCGCGTTTTTGGGTTGTCCCAGGGGGGGACAGGTAGACCCAGTGGATTAGACTATACGGCTGCTCTAGTACGATGCACGACTAAAGTAAGGATATTTAGCTCTAAAGGAGAATCAGTTTCCGTGGAAGTAAAAGAAGACTTTGAATTTGTGTGAAGAATCTGATACTGTTAGCCCAAAAACGGGGAAAGAAATCTGTCAGGAATGCAAGAAAGATATTCTCAATCATGGGTTTTTCTAAGGTGGTCTAGTTTTTCATATGAATTGTGTGATGAAGGTTTTATAGAAATTAATTAAGTCTGAGAACTGCTATATTCTGTTTCTGTGTGAAATTTCTAAGATACCTGATGGGAGGGGTCAAACAGCTGCGCTATTGCTTTCTTCTTTCTGTGCTGAGGAATGCTGTGATTTTCTTATCTCTGCTGTGTCTCTGGTATGGAGGGGGCACGTAGCTTCGTTCTTTCTGTATTTTCACCAATATATCCTGGACTGCCGAGAAGTTCTATGGGCGTCTTATGGTAGTATTTAAAGATCTGGGATTCTCATTGTAACAAAAAGCCCATACACACCTTTTTGTAGTAGCTTTAATGTCCGGCCTTAAATCTGAATTGAAAGAGGCAATAATGTCAGTTAGACCCGATATTGAGACTTCCACTCCGGATGATGCATTAAAAGTAGTAAAAAAAGGTTTTCAGAACTTAACCCACTCTGCATCAACAGGGAAATCAAAGGTTAAACCAGTAGCCGCAGCGATTTCTGCTCCAATCTTAGCCCCCACCGCAGCTACAAGGACACAGCTGGTTCCTTATCAGTGGCCCATGCAACAGACTCCAGCTCCAGCCCTCCTCCCATACACAAATCCAGTCCCATACTCCAATATCCCTTTTAACCCTATGTCTGGGAACCTCCCTCCCAAGCCCTGCCATGTCAATTCTCAGACCAAGTGCTTGTTTTAATTAGAGTAGATGCCAGACCCAATAAATATACTCTCACAAAATCCATCCCTGTGGGACCTTTCCCTGAAGTTACTGCTCAGTTCGTAATCTCTCCCTCATGTTCGGTAAATTTACTGGGGGCAAATTTATTATCACAGTTCCGCTCCAGAATATAATTCCAAGATGATGGTCAGATGGTACTTACGTTATATAACCCCTATGCAGATGAACATAATGAGATGTGTATCTTACATGCCCTTTCCACGGTTATGATGGCCCTGATAGGCCCAGATCCACCCCCAATAATGCCTGTAGAACCAGTAAAAGTGTTTCTCAAACTTGGTGCCCCTTTTCCCAAAGTCCATCAATACCCTTTGAAACATGATCAGGAGCAGGGCCTCAAGGAGCAAATACAAACGTTACTCGATAATGGTGCCCTGGTACCCTGTGTTTCCCCATGTAACACGCCTTTGTTTCCCGTTAAGAAAAAACCCCACCCGGCCAACCCCCTGTGTACCGGCTAGTACAAGATCTACAGGCAGTTAATGCAGCTACTGTTCTGGAAACATCGGTGGTGCCTAACCCACATACTCTTTTGTCCCAGATATCTCAGGATGCTGCTTGGTTCACAGTTATCGACCTTGCCAATGCCTTCTTCAGCATTCCATTACACCTAAATTGCCAGTTTCTGTTTGTATTTATTTATCAGGGACGACAATTGACGTGGACAGTTATGCCACAAGGGGCCCAAAACAGTCCCAATCAGTTTGCAAAAAAAATATGGGCGAGTGTCTTTTACCCTGGCAGTTAGAACACCCCTATGTCACGCTGCTTCAGCATGTGGATGATTTCTTGTTGTGTGCACAAACAGAGCGGGACCCATTGCTGCCACTGTTAGCCTCCTCAAGTATCTGGCAGATCTGAATTGTCGGGTTTCGGCCTCAAAACTTCGGTTTTGCCTTGGTCAAGTGATATTTTTGGGTCACTGTCTCCTTCCTTGGTGCCAGATACCTCACAAAAGAAAGAAAAATAGCCGTCAGCTCCCTTCCTTTCCCAAAAGATGAGACTGAACTCCAGCGTTTTCTTGGACTATGTACCTATTTTCGTCAGTGAATACCGGACACATACTGCATAATGCAACCTCTCTACAATGCCCTGAAAGACGGTTCAAGATATGCTGATGATTTTGGCAGATTCCACACCGGATACGCTGTTACTACGGAAGATACTGTATTGCCCGAAGCTGCACTCCCTCCCTCCCTGTCAGCACAAGAAGTAGAACTTCAGGCTCTGTCTACTGCATGTGTTGTGGCCAAAGACAGGCGGGCTAATATATACACGGACTCACAGTATGCATTTGGTATTGCTCATGATTTCGGAGCCCTATGGGCCAATCGAGGGTTTATTACTACCGCCGGGACTCCAGTGAAGAATGCTGAAGCTGTTAAAAACCTCATGGACTCAATCAAATTACCTACCCAGGTGGCCATTATCAAGGTCAAGGCGCACGGTCCTAGAAACAGTCCACAGACTGTTGGTAACACCTTTGCGGATATTCAAGCAAAAGCTGCTGCTCTCCTACCCGTTGAAATGATCATTCCAACTATGGTGACCACACGCTCTCAGCGTAAACAGTTACAAGAAACACTGACTCTACAGGAACCTGATGATCCACGACAGAGTGAGGTTTTCTGCCGGACCCCGCGAGACCGCTTAATGGCGATGCAGAGAATGTTGCCAAAGGAAGAAGTGAAACAGTGGAAGGCTGATGGAGCATGTATGGACAATGGTCTCTGGAAAAAGGACCAATTTGTGTGTCTCCCTAAGCGGATGTACCCTGCTATTGCCACGTGGGCACATGGGCCCACACATCGAGGAAAAAACAGGCCCTAGCCCTGGTACAAAAATCCTACTGGGCTTCAGGTATTTCTACAGTCCTGACAGCACTCAACCGTGCATGTAACATCTGTCAGACCTGTAATCCCGGTCATCTTCAACGTGTACCCCCGAAGCACCTTGCTAAGCCTGACTATCCTTTCCAAAGGCTCCAGGTGGACCACATCACGTTGCCTAAGTCTGGAAGGTATGAATATTGTCTGGTGGTTGTCGACATGTTCTCCAGTTGGCCAGAACCATTCCCTGTTACTAACATGACTGCAAAGATTACAGCGAAGAAACTGGTGATGGAAGTTATATGCAGATATGGTGTTCCCGAAGTCATCAAAAGTGACCAAGGCCCGGTCTTTTCTTCTCATGTGTATCAGGAGGTTCTGACAATGCTTGGATCCACTGTAGCCCTTCATACTCCGTACCATCCACAATCCAGTGGGAAAGTTAAGAGGCTGAATGGCACACTGAAGAGACAATTGACCAAAATGATGCAGGAGACTACGGCTCCATGGCCAGAGCTCCTACCCATTGTACTGTACCACATTCGTACCACCCCTATTGCAAAACATGGCCAGTTGCAAATTTCCAGTCTAAGTAGTTGTCAGAAGAAACTGATCGTGCTGTTCAATATGTTATTCAGCTTAGTAAAAATCTTGCTAACACCCATGTTTTAGTTTCTTCTTCCCTTCCAGATTCAGTAGAAACTGACATTTGTCACAACTTGAAGTCTTGGTGGTTTTATGGTCGTGAAAAGTCATGTCAGAAAATATGGGCTAGAACCCTTGTATGACGGTCCCTACCAGGTCCTCAGTATCACTCTTATGTCAGTAAAGCTGGAAGGAAGGCCGACGTGGATCCACGCATCGCACTGCAAGCTGGTCAAACAGACAAGTAGCAAATAAGGGGACATAATGTTTTGGTTTTTCGTATTTCCATACAATAATATTGGTAACCGCATGGGACAGCCTAAATTCTCCAATATCCTTGAATAATAAGTTTGTACAATATCATGAAAGATTAGTAGTACAGATGGGTATAGCCAATAAAATTGTCAGGTCTATTTTCATTTATCCTATGATTACACAAATGTGGGATAAATTGGTTAGGGCCACAGACGATCTAGATGATCAAATTTGGGATATATTGGATATAGTTAATACTACTGTTGCTGTTGTGAGGCTGTGGCCTCTGATACAGCTAGGGGGCGCTGTTTGTTCTCCCCAGAATGTGCATGTAGACGGATGAAGTCTATAGGTGTGCATGAGAGTTACGGATCTCCGGTCCGGGTTTTCCAGGTGGCTGAAGGCCACAGGTTTGTGTGTGTTTAAAAACCCTGCAGTAAGGGGTATGGGTGTGTCAGGTGTCTGGCCTGGTCAGGCCAGGTGTGCGAGGTGCACGTCAGGGTCAGTCTGGTGTGTGCTGGTCTGCAGAGTGCATGGAGGCCAGCAGAGCCAGCACCCAGGGCAGCTGAATAGCCTGGCACCCGCAGCGTACACAGAGATGCAAGTCGTCCATGGTACTGGTCTCGGATGTGGACAGTCCTGTGCCCGGAGGTGGATGTCCTGTGCCCGTAGGAGTCAGATGTGGACAGTCCTGTGCCCGGAGGTGGATGTCCTGTACCCGAAGGAGTTGGATGTGGACAGTCCTGTGCCCGGAGGTGGATGTCCTGTGCCCGTAGGAGTTGGATGTGGACAGTCTTGTGCCCGGAGGTGGATGTCCTGTACCCGAAAGAGGACTAGCATGTGCAACGATTGCAAACAGGTGGACATGGTGCCCGGCTTCTATCCGGAGGATATCCTGAACTGTGTACGACTGTGTGAGTAAAGAGACTGCGATACAGCGATGCAGGACACCCACGAGAACTAGTCAGAGGAGGGCTGGCGTGTGTAGTGTCTGCAATATATGAGGCTGTGTGTATGGAGATGTATAGAGACTGTGAGATGGCGTGCGGTCGCCCAGGGAAACTGGACAAGGGAAGTCTGGCCTGTTTAGGGACCGCAAATCTAAAGCCATGTGATATGTATTGCTTTGAACTGGTGTAAACTGGTCACTGATAATATCCATTGAAGTTATATGCATTTATGTGAATTGGATTTTAATGCTGTGAAGAAACACATTAAAAGAGACTTTTGTGTTTGAATTTGTTGGTCACTGCTTCTTCACTGCGTACGATGCTACTGCAGCTTTACACTGTCCAAAACCAACTTATCATAGTCATTAGTCAACATACTGTAGTACTGGATTACTTAACAGCAGCACAGGGCGGTATGTGTCAGGTTATTGGACCAGCTTGCTGTTATTATATAGATCCCAATAGCACTATGAAGTTAAAGTTAGAAGATATTAAAAGACTCAGATCAATATGATAAAGACAATGACCGTAATAAGGACAGTTGGTGGGCAGACACTTTCTCCTTTCTTAATCCAGCCAATTGGTTTAAGGGATTTTGGGGCTGGATAGCTGGAATCTTGCAAAGTTTGTTACACATCGCTGCCTTTATCCTTGTCATGTATGTAATACTAAAACTTGTTCTTTGGTGTATTTCTGTATGTATTAGGAAATTCTGCACTAAGACAGCTAATGATGATACCAAAAGTGTTGCCACCCCTGCTCTTCTCTACACCGATTTCACAAAGTTACCTGATGAAGATGTTGAAGCCAAGCGCATGGCTATTTTCAAAAGATTCCCACCACTGTTATCAATAATTGTTATTCGTAAATTCTAGTGTACAGGGGGGACGGGTACGCCGCAACAGCCATGGCTGGTAACATGGCACCAGTCATGTGAAGACCAGTACCTGTTATGATCTGGTGGTTTAAGAGCAACATGGGACGAGCTCTGAAGGAGGTGGTACCTGTACTGACCGCAGTTCCTAAGCTCAACACAACACTAGAAGTAGCCGTGGGATGTTCCTGTCACTCCCTAGACACCTCGTCACAGCCTGAGAACTAACTACCCCTAAAGATAGAAACAGGAAAGCTATCTTGCCTCAGAGAAAATCCCCAAAGGATAGATAGCTCCCCACAAGTAATGACTGAGTGGAGAGGGAAAAGACATACATAGAATGAAACCAGGATGTAGCATAGGAGGCCAGTCTAGCTAGAAAGGACAGGACAGGATACTGTGCGGTCAGTATAAAAACTACAAAAAGTCCACACAGAGTTTACAAAAATCTCCACACCTGACTAAAGGTGTGGAGGGTAAATCTGCTTCCCGGAGCTTCCAGCTAACTGAATTAATCCATACTGACAAGCTGGACAAAACATAGAATGCGCAGAACAATTAAGTCCACAACAAGTGGACCGAGAAGAGCAAAGCAAGGACTTATCTTTGCTGAAATGGTCAGGATATCAGGGAAATCCAAGCAGAGATGTGAATCCAACCAGAAACCATTGACAAGTGGCACTGGCTGAAGAGAAGAGCCAGGCATAAAAGCCGAGCAGAAAGACAATCAGTGGAAGCAGCTGCAGACTGCTAAATCCAAGGAGCAGCCATTCCACTTAAAACCACCGAAGGGAGCCAAAGAGCAGAACTCACAAAAGTGCCACTTACAACCACCGGAGGGAGCCCAAGAGCGGAATTCACAACAGTACCCCCTCTTGAGGAGGGGTCACCGAACCCTCACCAGAGCCCCCAGGCCGATCAGGACGAGCCAAATGAAAAGCACAAACCAAATCGGCGGCATGGACATCGGAGGCAACAACCCAAGAGTTATCCTCCTGGCCATAACCCTTCCACTTGACAAGATACTGAAGCCTCCGCCTCGAAAAACGAGAATCCAAAATTTTCTCAACCTCATATTCCAACTCTCCCTCAACCAACACCGGGGCAGGAGGATCAACCGAGGGAACAACGGGCACAACATATCTCCGCAACAAAGATCTATGGAAAACATTATGAATGGCAAAAGAGGCTGGAAGAGCCAAACGAAAAGACACCGGATTGATAATTTCAGAAATCTTATAAGGACCAATAAACCGAGGCTTAAACTTAGGGGAAGAAACCTTCATAGGAACATGACGAGAAGACAACGAAACCAAATCCCCCACACAAAGCCGGGGACCAACACACCGACGGCGGTTAGCAAAACGTTGAGCCTTTTCCTGAGACAACGTCAAATTGTCTACCACATGAGTCCAAATCTGCTGCAGCCTGTCCACCACAGAATCCACACCAGGACAATCAGAAGGGTCAACCTGCCCCGAAGAAAAACGAGGATGAAAACCAAAATTACAAAAGAAAGGTGAAACCAAAGTAGCCGAACTAGCCCTATTATTAAGGGCAAACTCGGCCAACGGCAAGAAAGCCACCCAATCATCCTGATCAGCAGACACAAAGCATCTCAAATAGGTTTCCAAGGTCTGATTAGTTCGCTCAGTTTGGCCATTTGTCTGAGGATTAAATGCCGAAGAAAAAGACAAATCAATGCCCATCCTAGCACAAAAGGCCTGCCAAAACCTAGAGACAAACTGAGAACCTCTGTGAGACACAATATTCTCAGGAATGCCATGCAAACGAACCACATGCTGAAAAAACAATGGAACCAAATCTGAGGAGGAAGGCAACTTAGGCAAAGGTACCAGATGGACCATTTTAGAGAACCGGTCACAAACCACCCAGATAACAGACATCTTCTGGGAAACAGGAAGATCCGAAATAAAATCCATGGAAATATGCGTCCAGGGCCTCTCAGGGACAGGCAAAGGCAAAAGCAACCCACTAGCGCGGGAACAGCAAGGCTTGGACCGGGCGCAAGTCCCACAGGACTGCACAAAAGCACGCACATCCCGCGACAAGGAAGGCCACCAAAAGGACCTAGCAACCAAATCTCTGGTACCAAAAATCCCAGGATGACCAGCCAACACTGAACAATGAACCTCAGAAATTACCCTACTTGTCCATCTATCAGGAACAAACAGCTTCCCCACTGGACAGCGGTCAGGTTTATCAGCCTGAAATTCCTGAAGCACCTGCCGCAAATCAGGGGAGATGGCAGAAAGAATCACCCCTTCCTTAAGAATGCCAACCGGCTCAATGACTCCAGGAGAATCAGGCAAAAAACTCCTAGAGAGGGCATCAGCCTTAACATTCTTAGATCCCGGAAGATACGAGACCACAAAATCAAAACGGGAGAAAAACAGGGACCATCGAGCCTGTCTAGGGTTTAGCCGCTTGGCCGACTCGAGGTAAATCAGATTCTTATGATCAGTCAAGACCACAACGCGGTGCTTGGCTCCCTCAAGCCAATGACGCCACTCCTCAAATGCCCACTTCATAGCCAACAACTCACGATTGCCGACGTCATAATTGCGCTCCACAGGCGAAAACTTTCTGGAAAAAAAAGCACACGGTTTCATCAAAGAACCATCAGAATTCCTCTGAGACAAAACGGACCCTGCCCCAATCTCAGAAGCGTCAACCTCAACCTGAAAAGGAAGAGAAACATCTGGCTGACGCAACACAGGGGCAGAAGTAAATCAGCGTTTAAGCTCCCGAAAGGCCTCAACAGCTGCAGAGGACCAATTCACCACATCAGTGCCTTTCTTCGTCAAATCAGTAAGGGGCTTAACCACACTGGAAAAGTTGGCAATGAAACGGCGATAGAAATTAGCAAAGCCCAAAAATTTCTGAAGGCTCTTCACAGATGTGGGTTGAATCCAGTCACGAATGGCTTGGACCTTAACAGGATCCATTTCCATAGACGAGTGAGAAAAAATAAAACCCAAAAAAGAGACCTTCTGAACTCCGAATAGGCACTTAGACCCCTTCACAAATAAAGCATTATCACGAAGGATCTGGAATACCATCCTGACCTGCTTCACATGAGACTCCCAATCATCGGAAAAAATCAAAATATCATCCAAATATACAACCATGAATTTATCAAGATCATTGCGGAAAATATCATGCATGAAAGATTGGAACACAGATGGAGCATTAGAGAGCCCGAATGGCATCACAAGGTATTCAAAATGGCCTTCGGGCGTATTAAATGCAGTTTTCCATTCGTCACCCTGTTTAATACGAACAAGATTATATGCCCCTCGAAGGTCAATCTTAGTAAACCAACTAGCCCCCTTAACCCGAGCAAACAAATCAGAAAGCAAAGGCAAGGGGTATTGGAATTTGACCGTGATCTTATTAAGAAGACGATAATCTATACAGGGTCTCAAGGAGCCATCCTTCTTAGCAACAAAAAAGAAACCCGCTCCCAATGGTGACGAAGACGGCCGAATATGCCCCTTCTCCAAAGACTCCTTAACATAACTCCGCATGGTGGCATGCTCTGGCACTGACAGATTGAAAAGTCGGCCCTTAGGGAACTTGCAGCCAGGAATCAAGTCAATAGCACAATCACAGTCCCTGTGCGGTGGAAGGGAACTGGACTTGGGCTCATCAAATACATCCTGGAAATCCGACAAAAACTCAGGGACCTCAGAAGAGGGGGAAGAGGAAATTGACATCAAAGGAACGTCACTATGTACCCCTTGACAACCCCAACTAGTCACAGACATAGTTTTCCAATCCAGCACCGGATTATGTTCCTGTAACCATGGAAAACCCAGTACAACAACATCATGCAGGTTATGCAACACCAGAAAACGTCAATCTTCCTGATGTGCTGGAGCCATGTACATGGTCATCTGAGTCCAGTACTGAGGTTTATCCTTGGCCAATGGTGTAGCATCAATGCCCCTCAAAGGAATAGGGCTCTGCAAAGGCTGCAAGGAAAAACCACAGCGCCTGGCAAATTCTAAGTCCATTAAGTTCAGGGCAGCGCCTGAATCCACAAATGCCATGACAGAAAAGGACGACAATGAGCAAATCAGGGTCACAGATAAAAGAAATTTAGGCTGTACAGTACTGATGGTAACAGACCTAGCGACCCTCTTAGTACGCTTAGGGCAGTCAGAAATAACATGAGCAGAATCACCACAGTAAAAACACAGCCTATTCTGACGTCTGAATTCCTGCCGTTCTGTTCTAGTCAAAATCCTATCACATTGCATAGGCTCAGGACTCTGCTCAGAGGACACTGCCATATGGTGCACAGCTTTGCGCTCGTGCAGACGCCGATCAATCTGAATGGCTAGAGACATAGATTCGCTCAAACCAGAAGGTGTAGGGAAGCCCACCATAACATCTTTAAGGGCTTCAGAAAGACCTTTTCTGAAAATTGCAGCCAGAGCATCCTCATTCCATTTAGTGAGCACAGACCATTTTCTAAATTTCTGGCAGTATAATTCTGCCGCTTCCTGACCTTGACACAGGGCCAACAGGGTTTTTTCTGCATGATCCACAGAATTAGGTTCGTCATACAATAATCCGAGCACTTGAAAAAATGCGTCTACATTCAGCAATGCCGGATCCCCTGATTCAAGGGAGAATGCCCAGTCCTGAGGGTCACCACGCAGCAAGGATATGATGATTTTAACTTGCTGAATGGGATCACCAGAAGAACGGGGTTTCAAAGCAAAAAACAATTTGCAGTTATTTTTAAAGTTCAAAAACTTGGATCTGTCCCCCAAAAAAACAAATCAGGAGTAGGAATTCTAGGCTCTAAAGCCGGAGTCTGGACAACATAATCTTGGATACTCTGTACTCTTGCAGCAAGTTGATCCACACGAGAAAACAAACCCTGAACATCCATGCCAGAGCATAAATCCTGAACCACCCAGAGATCAAGAGGAAAAAATAGACAAAACAGAGCACAGAAAAAAAATGGCTCAGAATTTTTTTTTCCTTCTTTTGAGATGCATTTAATTCATTTTTGGCCACTTGTACTGTTATGATCTGGTGGTTTAGGAGCAACCTGGGACGAGCTCTGAAGGAGGTGGTACCTGCACTGACTGCAGTTCCTAAGCTCAACACAACACCAGAAGTAGCTGTGGGATGTTCCTGTCACTCCCTAGACTGTTATGACCTGGTGGTTAAGAGGCCACACTGAAATGACCTGGTGGCTAAAACGCAACATGGAACGAGCTCTGAGAAGGTGGTATCTCTACTGACCGCAATCCCTAATCCTAAAAACACAACTAGAAATAGCCGTGGGATGTTCCTGACACTCCCTAGACACCTCGTCACAGCCTCAGATATAACTACCCCTAAAGAAGGAAATAGAAAGCTATCTTGCCTCAGAGAAACCCCCAAAAGGAAAGACACCCCCCCACAAATATTGACTGTGAAAGGAGAGGGAAATGACGAACACAGAAATGAAATTAGATTTCAGCAAAGGGAGGCCGATACTAAACTAGATAGACAGAGAGCAAAGGATACTGTGCGGTCAGTATTAAAAACTACAAAATCCATGCAGAGTATACAAAAATGAACTCCACACCGACTCACGGTGTGGAGGGGCAAATCTGCTTTCCCAGAGCTTCCAGCTAGCCTGAATAAGACATAGTGACAAGCTGGACAAAAGAGACAAAATGTAAAGCAATAGAGTCCAAACAAATGGACAAACAAAACTAGCAAAACTTATCTTTTGCAGACAAGGACTGGCCATTTGAGAAATCCAAGGGAAGAATCAAATCCAAACAAGGACATTGACAGCAGGCAAGAACTAACGCCCAGAGCAGGTTTAAATAACAAACCCAGGCAAGGCGATTAGTAAAGACAGCTGCTACAGCCACCTAACGGAGCAGCAGTTCCACTTGAAACCACCAGAGGGAGCCCAAGGGCAGAACTCGCAAAAATACCATTAGCAACCACAGGAGGGAGCTCCAGAACGGAACTCACAACACTAGACACCTCGTCACAGCCTGAGAACTAACTACCCCTAAACATAGAAACAGGAAAGCTATCTTGCCTCAGAGAAAATCCCCAAAGGATAGATAGCCCCCACAAGTAATGACTGTGAGTGGAGAGGGAAAAGACATACATAGAATGAAACCAGGATGTAGCATAGGAGGCCAGTCTAGCTAGATAGAAAGGGCAGGACAGGATACTGTGCGGTCAGTATAAAAACTACAAAAAATCCACACAGAGTTTACAAAAATCTCCACACCTGACTAAAGGTGTGGAGGGTATATCTGCTTCCCAGAGCTTCCAGCTAACAGAATTAATCCATACTGACAAGCTGGACAAAACATAGAATGCGCAGAACAATTAAGTCCACAACAAGTGGACCGAGAAGAGCAAAGCAAGGACTTATCTTTGCTGAACTGGTCAGGATATCAGGGAAATCCAAGCAGAGATGTGAATCCAACCAGAAACCATTGACAAGTGGCACTGGCTGAAGGGAAGAGCCAGGCATAAAAGCCGAGCAGAAAGACAATCAGTGGAAGCAGCCTCAGACTGCTAAATCCAAGGAGCAGCCATTCCACTTAAAACCACCGGAGGGAGCCCAAGAGCAGAACTCACAAAAGTGCCACTTACAACCACCGGAGGGAGCCCAAGAGCGGAATTCACAACAAGTACCCCTCGAGCTTATAGCTTTGGATAGTACCTCTGATGCTGGACATTACTTAACAAAATTTATCTATTGGGGAATGTGAAGGAACAAACTAAGAAAGATTCTCCATTTTGTGCTTTGACTCCATTTTCTTGTTGGTTAAAGATAAATTCTGTTATTTAATTAGGTAAAAGGTTACAGCTGCCATGGTGTAATTTTATCTTGTTTTTCTTAAGTCTGTTATTCAACTAGGCTATGGTTCATAATTGGTATAAAGACCTTGAATGTTCTGACTCGTGCCAGGGAGGGGACTCAGGGGTGTATCGCTATACAAGACTGAGGCACCTGTTAGTATGTCTTTTTTATGCCAAAAAGACATGACCATATCTGTAGTTTCCGTTTTTTTCTGTATACTCATGGGTTAAGTTTTTCCTGCATTCTTATAGGTTAAGAACTGTGAGCATGTTCTTATGCTGATTGGTTGAAGTATAATTTCTGTGACTATGAAAAGTCATACACAATAAACGGGGGCCAGAGATCTGCTCGATCCCCCATACAGAGGCACACGTCTCCGTCCGGTCATTTTCAGTTGCCAGCAACGCCCTGTAGATTAATTTGGAAATCACTGAGTTAACCGTGAAGGATCACTTTAGATCCTCCCTCAACAAATGCATATTGGCACATACGCTACGATGGCAGGGCGGGCAGATTAGGCTAAACTCCATACTTTAATTTTTATAAATCACCTGTTTGCAGCCTGGTTTGTCACTACCCCATAGTTTGCTATTCGGTGTACAGTGCACACAAACTACCTCATATTGTGTTTTTATTGGTTTTCATTTACATATATACCTATTGTGCTGTTGATGTACTGTATACATAAAGTTTTTTACAATTAAGCATACTCGCTGTGAGTCCTATGTGTTCCTGGGAGTCTGGGACCGACATAATAGCGAGAAAGGTATATACCTATTTATGGTTTCCTGAGTGCATCTTATGTAAATTTGTAGACGTTTGACTGGGTGTTCAATATACCGTATTTTCCGCTTTGTAAGACGCACTTTTATTTCCCCCAAATTGGGGGAGAAATGGGGGTGCGTCTTACAATCGGAATAGTGAATAAAATAGGGGAAAAGTAGTAAATATTTCTTACTGAGGGGCTGGCGGTGGCTGCGGAGCAGACTGGTTGTAAGCTGCGGTGGGGCAATGGAGCAGGCCTGGAGCTGGGGGTGGCGGCGCGGTCATCTCCGGTGTTTGTCGCTGCCATCCCCGGTGTTCGGCTGTGCGCGGGCGGCATAATGCTGGCCGGCGCCATTGAACTTCCGGAATTGGAATCCGGAGTTTCCGGTTTCTTGAATCCTGTGCCTGTGTCTACTACACAGGACTTCAAGAAAATGGCAGCCGAATCAGCGCATGCGCAGATAAAGCTCGCTGTTACTGAGCTCCGATCTGCGCCTGCGCTGAAGTAAACCAGCTAATACAGGTAGCTAGCAGCAGGGAAAATTCTGGGCTCCGCTGCACACGGAGCCCTAAAGCAGAGGAGGGAGAGAAGCATGATTCTCCTCCTCCTTTGCAGGGAGAGATATTGATTGGTGGAGGGAACTGTTGCTGAGCTGTCTCCACCAATCAGATATCTTATCCCTGCACAATGTATAGTGTAACACTTGTTATTTACACTAGTCCGAGATCCGTGGGAGAGGTGAGCACACATTGAAGTTTATAAAGCACAACCCCCATCATCCTTCAGAATATACTGTACCAATGGGTGTATTTTGATGGATGATGGGGGTTGCAGCCATATGTAGCGTAACAGATCCCCACAACAGTGCATCATCAGCAGATCCCCCCCAATAATTGTTTACCTTGCAGATCCCCATAACAGTGCGTCACCACAGATCCCCCATAACAGTGTGTCATCCACAGATTCCCATAACAGTGTCACCACAGATCCCCCATAACAGTGCGTCATCTGCAGATCCCCATAACAGTGTGTAACCACAGATCCCCATAACAGTGTGTCATCCGCAGATCCCCATAACAGTGCGTAACCAAAGATCCCCATAACAGTGTCACCACACATCCCCATAACAGTGTGTCATCTGCAGATCCCCATAACAGAGTGTCATCCGCAGATCCCCATAACAGTGCGTAACCAAAGATCCCCATAACAGTGCGTCATCCGCAGATCCCCATAACAGTGTGTCATCCGCAGATCCCTATAACAGTGTGTCATCCGCAGATCCCCCTAACAGTGTCACCACAGATCCCCCATAACAGTGTCATCCGCAGATCCCCATAACAGTGTCACCACAGATCCCCCATAAGTGTGTCATCCGCAGATCCCCATAACAGTGTGTCACCACAGATCCCCCATAACAGTGTGTCACCATAGATCCCCCATAAAAGTACGTCACCACAGATCCCCATAACAGTGCGTCATCCGCAGATTCCCCCAATAAGTGTGTACCCTGCATATCCCCCATACCAGTGCGTCACCACAGATCCCCATAACAGTGCATCATCCGCAGATTCCCCCCAATAAGTGTGTACCCTGCAGATCCCATAACAGTGCATCACCACAGATCCCCCATACCAGTGTGTCACCACAGATCCCCATAACAGTGAGTCATCCGCAGATCTCTCAATAAGTGTGTACCCTGCGGATTCCCCATACCAGTGCGTCACCACAGATCCCCATAACAGTGCGTCATCCGCAGATCCCCATAACAGTGTGTCATCCGCAGATCCCTATAACAGTGTGTCATCCGCAGATCCCCCTAACAGTGTCACCACAGATCCCCCATAACAGTGTCATCCGCAGATCCCCATAACAGTGTCACCACAGATCCCCCATAAGTGTGTCATCCGCAGATCCCCATAACAGTGTGTCACCACAGATCCCCCATAACAGTGTGTCACCATAGATCCCCCATAAAAGTACGTCACCACAGATCCCCATAACAGTGCGTCATCCGCAGATTCCCCCAATAAGTGTGTACCCTGCATATCCCCCATACCAGTGCGTCACCACAGATCCCCATAACAGTGCATCATCCGCAGATTCCCCCCAATAAGTGTGTACCCTGCAGATCCCATAACAGTGCATCACCACAGATCCCCCATACCAGTGTGTCACCACAGATCCCCATAACAGTGAGTCATCCGCAGATCTCTCAATAAGTGTGTACCCTGCGGATTCCCCATACCAGTGCGTCACCACAGATCCCCATAACAGTGAGTCATCCACAGATCTCTCAATAAGTGTGTACCCTGCGGATTCCCCATACCAGTGCGTCACCACAGATCCCCCATAATAGTGTGTCGTCCGCAGATCCCCCATAACAGTGCATCACCACAGATCCCCCATAACAATGTTTTTCATTCATCATAGGTGTAGAAAAAGACATGGGCTACACATCTAAAATCATAAGTTGATCTAGGCAAAATGAAACTGAACATGAAGTTCTTAGTTTAACAATCTGATTAGACTATATGAAGCCGCTAGCACATGACGGCAAACCTTAGTGAGCAAAAATTTGCGGAACCCCTCTTACAGTCTCCAGCCTTGCAGCATGAGTACTGTGAGGCACCAGGTACCCACCCTGCTGGTTCATTGTCACTGTGGTGGTGGTTGGCACATTACTCCGCACATTTAAAGGGAACCTGTCACCCCGAAAATCGCGGGTGAGGTAAGCCCACCGGCATCGGGGGCTTATCTACAGCATTCTGGAATGCTGTAGAAGAGCCCGCGATGTATCCTAAAAGATGAGAAAAAGACGTTAGATTATACTCACCCAGGGGCGTTCCCGCTGTTTGTCCGGGTCCGGCGCCTCCCATCTTCATCAGATGACGTCCCCTTCTGGTCTTCATGTTGCGGCTCCAGCGCAGGCGTACTTTGTCTGCCCTGTTGAGGGCAGAGCAAAGTACTGCAGTGCACAGGCGCCGGGCCTCTCTGACCTTTCCCGGTGCCTGCGCACTGCAGTACTTTGCTCTGCCCTCAACAGGGTGGAGCAAAGTACGCCTGCGCTGGAGCCGCAGCATGAAGACCAGAAGAGGACGTCATCTGATGAAGATGGGAGGACCCGGACCAACAGCGGGAACGCCCCTGGGTGAGTATAATCTAACGTCTTTTTCTCATCTTTTAGGATACATTGGGGGCTTATCTACAGCATTCCAGAATGCTGTAGATAAGCCCCCGATGCCGGTGGGCTTACCTCACCAGCGATTTTCGGGGTGACAGGTTCCCTTTAAGACTACAGTACGGTATTTAACGTTATTGGCACACTGAGATTTGCCGTGACTTGGCACAAGGCTTTACAAGTCTGATCATAATGTTAAAGTAAAAACTTCTTGTTCAGTTGAATACAGTACATTTTTGCCTAACACCACTAGATCAACTTGTGATTTTTGGATGTGCAGCCCATGTATTTTCTACAGCAATAGTACCGTATTCATTCATGCTCTCAATTGCAATGCCCCCATTACTATGAAGGACAGAGCTGACAGTTGTTTCACTACTGTATTTTGTTGCAGAACAATACCGTACAGTTAGCTGCTGCATATTGCGCATTTTTCAAGAATGTCAAAGCAGAAAAGGCATGCATATAAAATTCCCTTTAAACTGGAGGTGATAAAATACGCTGAAGAGCATGGGAACAGAGCAGCAGAGAGACATTTTGGACCGCCTCCAACTGAAAAAATGATAAGAGAGAGAGTGGAGGAAACAGGAGGATGAGCTGCAGAAAGCGGGAAAAAGCAGATCTGGCGTGGTGCAAAGTGGCCAGAGTTAGATGTGGACGTAAAAGAGTGGATCATAGGCCACAGAAATAATGGCCTTTCGGTCTCAACGAAAATGATCATATTCGAAGCCAAGCGGATTGCTGCTGAGAAAGGCATCAATGACTTCACTGGATCACCATCATGGTGCTTCAGATTTATGAAGAGATGTGGCCTTGCTATGCGCACAAAAACAAGAATTGTGCAAAAAATGCCACAAGAATATGAAGCTAAGATACTGTCTTTCCACAAGTTTGTAATTGACAGCAGAAAGAAAAATGGATATGAATTAGGCCAGATTGGGAATATGGATGAAGTCCCTCTAACCTTTGACGTGCCATCCAACAGAACTGTTGAGGCAAAGGGTTCAAAAACCGTAACGGTAAAAACTGCAGGACATGAAAAAAACCACTACACAGTTGTGTTGTCCTGCTGTGCCGATGGCACGAAACTGCCACCAATGTTAATTTTTAAAAGAAAGAACATGCCCAAAGAAGCTATCCCACGAGGAGTTGTTGTGCACGTTCACGAGAAAGGATGGATGGACGAGAATGGAATGAGATTGTGGGTTGATAAAGTGTGGTCCAAACGTCCTGGAGGACTTCTGAAAAAAACAGCCCTGTTAGTGCTAGACCAGTTCAGGGCACATATTAGTGAAAACACAAAAAAAGTGTTTAAAGAAGTCAAGACCCATCTTGCGGTAATTCCAGGGGGGCTTACCAGCCAGCTGCAACCTCTCGATGTTTCTATAAACAAGCCATTTAAAGTCTACATGCGAGAAGAGTGGAATAAATGGATGGCTGCTGGCAATCATGACCTGACACCAACTGGACGCATGAAGAGGCCCACTATCACTCAAGTTTGTGAGTGGGTGAAGACATCATGGCAGTCAGTAAAGGACGAAACAATTATACGTTCATTCAAAAAATGTGGGATTAGTAATGCCTTGGATGGCACTGAAGATGGTATGCTATATGAGGACAGTGAAGAAAGTGACACTAATGACTGTGTGGACCTGAGCTTCCTAAACTCTGACAGCAGTGATGAGGAATTTCTGGGATTCACTGACTAGAACATTGTGGTGCTTGAGGATTAAAGTTTCTCCTCACTTGTTAGCCAGAACATGGCTTTTTGTCGTTACTTACGGTACATGGGACTGTTCTTACATGTTACCCACAATGCTGCTGTTGACTGCTGTTGAGTCTACTATGTTAAAATATTTTGTTATTTAATTAAAGGTTTTTGCACACTATTTGGCTCAAAATATTTTTTTCCTTATTTTCCTCCTCTAAAACCTAGGTGCGTCTTATAATCAGGTGCGTCTTATAAAGCGAAAAATACGGTACCTGTTTGCAGCTTCTGTTTTCTCCCATAGGCTGTCCTTCTCTGAAGGCTTTTAGCACAGGTGTTTCTCATTTTGTCTAATTGGAATCCCCCCCAAAAATATTTGGTGCGGGCACAGAAGAGCATATCTCACAATTTTGCATCCCTTACAAAATAATTTTCCTCCTATTGACGCACATTGATTGTCTTTTGATTGCACCTATAAAGAATGATGCCAACAAAAACTGCCCACCCAAACATGATATGATACCCTCACATTGAATTCCACCACATATGCAATATGATGACCCTCCTGTACCACCCACCTCAACTCCCCTGGAAAACTGTGGTGACCCCAACACTGTATGATACCCAACTGTCCAAATATGACCCCCACATAGCCCTACATACATTATAATAGCCCACAGACAGTATAATGGCCCCAACACAACCATCCACACTGTGTAATGGCCCCGCTAGCCCTTAAAACAATATAATCCACTCTACACAGCCTTCCAAACAGCATAAAAGCTCCTACCCAGCCCTCCGCACGTTACGATGGACCCCACATAACCTTCACAATTTAATTACTCGCATTCATTATAATAGCCTTTCAAACAGTATTATGGGCTCTACATAGCCCTGAACACAGTATAATGGCCCCCACAAAGTGCTGAAAAAGTATAATGGCCTTGCAAACAGTACAATGGCCCTCACATAACCCTTCAAATAGTATAATGTTACCACATAGTCCACCATATAGTATAATGGCCACCACATTGCCTTCCATTTAGTATAATAGTCCACACATCTATAATATAACGCTGGGAGCGTCACTCTGTCCGAAGCCTCGATAGACTGCGCAAGCGCAAGCGCCGGCGCAGTCTGGGCCTCACATAGCGACGCTCCCGGGAGATCGCGGTGTGCGTTCACACTGAACGCACACCGCGATCTCCACCGCAGAAGCAGGGACCGCTAGGAGGGTGAGTATCGCCTATATTCACCTGTCCCCGTTCCATCGCTGAGCGGCGCCATCTTCCTGGTCTCCTCGGCCTGTGGCCTTCAGTTCAGAGGGCGCGATGACGCTTAATGCGCGCCGGCGCCGCCCTCTGACTGAACAGTCACAGCCAGGAGACCGGGAAGATGTCGGCGCTCAGCGATGGAACGCCGGACAGGTGAGTATAGTAAGTGCTGGGGGGGGCCTGAGCTGGCGGCGATACCGGCACCTGACCCCCACAGCGCGCCGATGTCCCCGCCTGCTCATGCCCCCCAGCACTCGGCGCCGAGCGGATCAGAGGCAGTATGGGGACGCAGGATGCAGCAGCACATAACAATGGGGACGCAAGATGCAGCAGCACATAACAATGGGGACGCAGGATGCAGCAGCACATAACAATGGGGACGCAGGATGCAGCAGCACATAACAATGGGGACGCAGGATGCAGCAGCACATAACAATGGGGACGCAGGATGGAGCAGCACATAACAATGGGGACGCAGGATGCAGCAGCACATAACAATGGGGACGCAGGATGCAGCAGCACATAACAATGGGGACGCAGGATGCAGCAGCACATAAGGATGGGGACGCAGGATGCAGCAGCACAAAAGGATGGGGACGCAGGATGCAGCAGCACATAACAATGGGGATGCAGGATGCAGCAGCACATAAGGATGGGGACGCAGGATGCAGCAGCACATAAGGATGGGGACGCAGGATGCAGCAGCACATAAGGATGGGGACGCAGGATGGAGCAGCACATAAGGATGGGGACGCAGGATGGAGCAGCACATAACAATGGGGACGCAGGATGCAGCAGTACATAAGGATGGGGACGCAGGATGCAGCAGCACATAAGGATGGGGACGCAGGATGGAGCAGCACATAACAATGGGGACGCAGGATGCAGCAGCACATAAGGATGGGGACGCAGGATGGAGCAGCACATAACAATGGGGACGCAGGATGCAGAAGCACATAACAATGGGGACGCAGGATGCAGCAGCACATAAGGATGGGGACGCAGGATGGAGCAGCACATAACAATGGGGACGCAGGATGGAGCAGCACATAACAATGGGGACGCAGGATGCAGCAGCACATAAGGATGGGGACGCAGGATGGAGCAGCACATAACAATGGGGACGCAGGATGCAGCAGCACATAACAATGGGGACGCAGGATGCAGCAGCACATAAGGATGGGGACGCAGGATGGAGCAGCACATAACAATGGGGACGCAGGATGCAGCAGCACATAAGGATGGGGACGCAGGATGGAGCAGCACATAACAATGGGGACGCAGGATGCAGCAGCACATAAGGATGGGGACGCAGGATGGAGCAGCACATAAGGATGGGGACGCAGGATGCAGCAGCACATAAGGATGGGGACGCAGGATGGAGTAGCACATAAGGATGGGGACGCAGGATGCAGCAGTACATAAGGATGGGGACGCAGGATGCAGCAGCACATAACAATGGGGACGCAGGATGCAGCAGCACATAACAATGGGGACGCAGGATGCAGCAGCACATAAGGATGGGGACGCAGGATGCAGCAGCACATAAGGATGGGGACGCAGGATGGAGCAGCACATAAGGATGGGGATGCAGGATGCAGCAGCACATAAGGATGGGGACGCAGGATGCTGCAGCACATAAGGATGGGGACGCAGGATGCAGCAGCACATAAGGATGGGGACGCAGGATGGAGCAGCACATAAGGATGGGGACGCAGGATGGAGCAGCACATAAGGATGGGGACGCAGGATGCAGCAGCACATAAGGATGGGGACAAAGGATGCAGCAGCACATAAGGATGGGGACGCAGGATGAAGCAGCACATAAGGATGGGGACGCAGGATGGAGCAGCACATAAGGATAGGGACGCAGGATGGAGCAGCACATAAGGATGGGGACGCAGGATGGAGCAGCACATAAGGATGGGGATGCAGGATGGAGCAGCACATAAGGATGGGGACGCAGGATGGAGCAGCACATAACAGGATGGGGACGCAGGATGGAGCAGCACATAAGGATGGGGACGCAGGATGCAGCATGAACATAAGGATGGGGACGCAGGATGCAGCATGAACATAAGGATGGGGACGCAGGATGCAGCATGAACATAAGGATGGGGACGCAGGATGCAGCATGAACATAAGGATGGGGACGCAGGATGCAGCATGAACATAAGGATGGGGACGCAGGATGCAGCAGCACATAAGGATGGGGACGCAGGATGCAGCATGAACATAAGGATGGGGACGCAGGATGGGAGCAGCACATAAGGATGGGGACGCAGGATGGGAACAGCACATAAGGATGGGGACGCAGGATGCAGCAGCACATAAGGATGGGGACGCAGGATGGAGGAGCACATAAGGATGGGGACGCAGGATGGAGCAGCACATAAGGATGGAGACGCAGGATGCAGCATGAACATAAGGATGGGGACGCAGGATGCAGCATGAACATAAGGATGGGGACGCAGGATGCAGCATGAACATAAGGATGGGGACGCAGGATGCAGCACATAAGGATGGGGACGCAGGATGCAGCAGCACATAAGGATGGGGACGCAGGATGGAGCAGCACATGACAGGATGGGGACGCAGGATGGGAGCAGCGCATCACAGGATGGGAGCAGCGCATGACAGGATGGGGACGCAGGATGGAGCAGCACATACCAGGATGGAGACCATATACCAATATAAATGCTCGCCACCCGGGCGTAGAACGGGTTCAATAGCTAGTACAATATAATGGGCCACAATGTACTCACTGATTTAAAATAATAAAATACTCAACTCTCCTGGTTTCCCTGCTTGTCCAGTCTCCATAGTCTGTGCTCTGAAACTCTTCACTTCTCAGCACAGTGACACAATTAAATGACGCACCTACAAAGGGAGAATGATGGTGACGGTTTCCCTATTTCATCATTGCTTTCAACTGTATTGGCATCCAGGATGCCAATACAATTCAACCTACGATGTTGGGTGGGACCCTCTGCCTCACAGACCCCATAGCAGCTGCAAGGTTTGTGCCATTGGCGGTGCGGCACTGCTTCCAACAACATTCTAGTCACCTCAGTACTCATCTGTCCAGATTGGAGTTAATTCAGGAAGATCCTCGCAGAAGTAACTCCAATCTAGCGACAAAGAAGGAGAAAATGGTCAGCTCAGCCACATATGGAAGATCCATGAAGAGGAAACGTGTGGTGCCAGAGGAAACAGGTAGGTACAGAAATTCCAGCATCCAAATCTTCATAAAACACTATTGAAAAAAATATTTATACGGTCACAAGTCCAGTAACCGTCTGTTACACGCAAACACGTTTCCGACTGCTGTCTTTATTTATTGCACATACAATTGTGAATTGGTCACAAACATGATCAAACATGACCAATCACAAGGAAAGAAGGTCACAGCAGGTAAGAAAGAACTTCAGTAAAAAAGAGATTTGAAAACATGATAATCAGGGGTGCACAAAAAATGATGGGGCCGAGAAGAGCAGATCTCACTTTACAGCACTTACAGAGTAATGTTCCTCCTATTGAAGCCCTAGATTCCCCTTTAATTGCTCCTATAAAGTGTGATGCCAACTAAATTGCCCCCCAAACACAGTAAGATACCCCCAAAGTAAATTCCAACAGAGTACTCTCCGCATGCACAGTATGATGATCCTACTGTACATGGGGCTGGAACAAGGCATTTTGTTGCCCTAGGCAGTTGAAGCCGATGCCCCCACCCACATGAACCCTCATCCCCATGTAAAGAAATAGGTCGGAGACTAATTTAACCCCTTAGTGACAGAGCCAATTTGGTATTTAACCCCTTTACCCCAAGGGTGGTTTACACGTTAATGACCAGGCCAATTTTTACAATTCTGACCACTGTCCCTTTATGAGGTTATAACTCTGGAACACTTCAACGGATCCCGTTGATTCTGACAATGTTTTCTCGTGACATATTCTACTTCTTGATAGTGGTAAAATTCCTTTGATATTTAACTGCGTTTATTTGTGAAAAAAAAATGGAAATTTGGCGAAGATTTTGAAAATTTCGCAATTTTCCAACTTTGAATTTTTATGCAATTAAATCACAGAGATATGTCACACAAAATACTTAAGTAACATTTCCCACATATCTAATTTACGTTAGCACAATTTTGGAACCAAAATTTATTTTTGTTAGGGAGTTAACCAGTGGTCCCCAACTCCAGGCCTCGAGGGCCGACAACAGTGCAGGTTTTCAGGATTTCCTTAGTATTGCACAGGGGTTGGAATCATCACCTGTGCAGATGATCACATTACCAACGATGCAATACTAAAGAAATCCTCAAAACCTGCACTGTTGGAGGCCCTCGAGGCCTGGAGTTGGGCACCCCTGGAGTTAACGGTTAAAAGTTGACCAGCAATTTCTCATTTTTACAACACCATTTTTTTTTAGGGACCACATCTCATTTGAAGTCATTTTTAGGGGTCTATATGATAGAAAATAACCAAGTGTGACACCATTCTAAAAATTGCACCTCTCCAGGTGCTCAAAACCACATTCAAGAAGTTTATTAACCCTTTAGGTGTTTCACAGGAATTTTTGGAATGTTTAACCCCTTAGTGACAGAGCCAATTTGGTACTTAATGACCAGGCCAATTTTTGCAATTCTGACCACTGTCACTTTATGAGGTATAACTCTGGAACGCTTCAACGGATCCCGCTGATTCTGAGATTGTTTTTTGTGACATATTGTACTTCATGTTAGTGGTAACATTTCTTCGATATTACTTGCGATTATTTATGAAAAAAACGGAAATATGGCGAAAATTTTTAAAATTTTGCAATTTTCAAACTTTGTATTTTTATGCCCTTAAATCAGAGAGATATGTCACAAAAAATAGTTAATAAATAACATTTCCCACATGTCTACTTTACATCAGCACAATTTTGGAACCAAAATTTTTTTTTGTTAGGGAGTTATAAGGGTTAAAAGTTGACCAGCAATTTCTCATTTTTACAACACCATTTTTTTTTAGGGACCACATCACATTTGAAGTCATTTTGAGGGGTCTATATGATAGAAAATAATGAAGTGTGACACCATTCTAAAAACTACACCCCTCAAGGTTCTCAAAACCACATTCAAGAAGTTTATTAACCCTTTACGTGCTTCACAGGAACTGAAACAATGTGGAAGGAAAAAATGAACATTTAACTTTTTTTGCAAACATCTTAATTCAGAACCATTTTTTTTATTTTCACAAGTGTAAAAACAGAAATGTAACCATAAATTTTGTTATGCAATTTCTCCTGAATACGCCAATACCCCATATGTGGGGGTAAACCACTGTTAGGGCGCACCGCAGAGCTTGGAAGAGAATGAGTGCCGTTTTACTTTTTCAATGTAGAATTGGCTGGAATTGAGATCGGACGCCATGTCGCGTTTGGAGAGCCCCTGATGTGCCTAAACGGTAGAAATCCCCCACAAGTGACCCCATTTTGGAAACTAGACCCCCCATGGAACTTATCTAGATGTGTGGTGAGAACCTTGAATGCCCAAGTGCTTCACAGAAGTTTATAATGCAGAGCCGTGAAAATAAAAAATATTTTTTTTTCCACAAAAAAGATTTTTTAGCCCCCAAGTTTTTATTTTCACAAGGGTAACAAGAAAAATTGGACCCCAAAAGTTGATGTCCAATTTGTCCTGAGTATGCTGGTACCCCATATGTGGGGGTAAACCACTGTTAGGGCGCACCGCAGAGCTTGGAAGAGAAGGAGTGCCGTTTTACTTTTTCAATGTAGAATTGGCTGGAATTGAGATCGGACGCCATGTCGCGTTTGGAGAGCCCCTGATGTGCCTAAACAGTAGAAATCCCCCACAAGTGACCCCATTTTGGAAACTAGACCCCCCATGGAACTTATCTAGATGTGTGGTGAGAACCTTGAATGCCCAAGTGCTTCACAGAAGTTTATAATGCAGAGCCGTGAAAATAAAATTATTTTTTTTTCCACAAAAAATATATTGTAGCCCCCAAGTTTTTATTTTCACAAGGGTAACAGGAGAAATTGGACTGCAATAGTTGTTGTCCAATTTATCCCGAGTACGCTGATGTGCCATATGTGGGGGTAAACCACTGTTTGGGCGCACGGCAGAGCTCGGAAGGGAAGGAGCGCCTTTTTGGAATGCAGACTTTGATAGAATGGTCTGTGGGCATTATGTTGCGATTGCAGAGCCCCTGATGTACCTAAACTGTAGTAACCCCCCACAAGTGACCCCATTTTGGAAACTAGACCCCCCAAGGAACTTATCTAGATGTGTGGTGAGAACTTTGAATGCCTAAGTGCTTCACAGAAGTTTAGAATGCAGAGTCATGAAAATAAATTTTTTTTTTTTCACAAAAAAGATATTGTAGCCCCCAAGTTTTTATTTTCACAAGGGTAACAAGAGAAATTGGACCCCAGAAGTTGTTGTCCAATTTGTCCCGAGTACGCTGATGCCCCATATGTGGGGGTAACCCACTGTTTGGGCGCACGGCAGAGCTCAGAAGGGAGGGAGCACCATTTGACTTTTTGAGCGCAAAATTGGCTGTCGTGTTTGGAGACCCCCTGATGTACCTAAACAGTGGAAACCCCCCAATTCTAGCTCCAACCCTAACCCCAACACACCCCTAACCCTAATCCCAACCTGATCCATAATCCTAATCACTAACCCTAACCATAATCACAACCCTTACCCCAAAACAACCCTAATGTCAACCCTAACCATAACCCTAATCAAAACCCTAAATCCAACACACCCCTAATCCTAATCTCAACCCTAACCTCAAACCTAACCCTAATCCCAATACACCCCTAATCACAACCCTAACCTTAACCCTAATCACAAACCTAACCCTAATCCCAAGCGTGACCCTAATGCCAACCCTAACCATAATACCAACCCTAATCCAAACCCTGACCCTAATCCCAGCTCTAACCCTAACTTTAGCCCCAACCCTAGCCCTAACTTTAGCCCCAAGCCTAACCCTAGCCCTAAGGCTACTTTCACACTTGCATCGTTTGGCATTCCGTCGCAATCCGTCGTTTTGGACAAGAAACGGATCCTGCAAATGTGCCCGCAGGATGCGTTTTTTGCCCATAGACTTGTATTGCCGACGGATCGTGACGGATGGCCACACGTCGCGTCCATCGTGCACTGGATCAGTTGTGTTTTGGCGGACCGTCGGCACAAAAAAACGTTCAATGAAACGTTTTTTTGTACGTCGCATCCGCCATTTCTGACTGCGCATGCGTGGCCGTAACTCCGCCCCCTCCTCCCCAGGACATAGATTGGGCAGCGGATGCGTTGAAAAACTACAGCTGCTGCCCACGTTGTGCACAATTTTCACAACGTGCGTCGGTATGTCGGGCCGACGCATTGCGACGGCCCCGTACCGACGTAAGTGTGAAAGAAGCCTAACCCTAAATTTAGCCCCAACCCTAACCGTAAATTTAGCCCCAACCTTAGCCCTAACCCTAGCCCTAACCCTACCACTAACCTAACCCTACCCTAACCCTACCCCTACCCCTAACCCTACCCCTAACCTAACCCTAACCCTACCCCTAACCCTACCCCTAATTTTAGCCCCAACTGCTGTTCTCCTGCCGGCCGGCAGATGGAGACAGATGGCGGGCGCACTGCGCATGCGTCCGCCATGTTCTTCTGCCGGCGGCCAGGAGGAGCAGCAAGAGGATCCAGGGACACAGGTGAGTATTGTAGGGTCCCCGAATCCCCCTATTTCTCTGTCCTCTGATGTGCGATCACATCAGAGGACAGAGAATTACACTTTACTTTTTTTTTTTTTTTTTGCGGTCGCCGGTAAACAGTTAATTACCGGCGATCGCAAAACAGGGGTCGGTAAAACCGACCCCGATCATGCTCTTTGGGGTCTCGGCTACCCCCGGCAGCCGAGACCCCGAAGATTCTCCCGGTGCCGGCCGGTGGGCGCACTGCGCATGCGCCCGCCATTTTGAAGATGGCGGCGCCCACCGGGAGACACGAGGAGCATCGGGGGAGCTAGGTGAGTATTGGGGGGCCACCTGGGACCCCTTTTCTCTGTCCTCCGACGTGCGATCACATCGGAGGACAGAGAAATTAAAAAGAGATCCCGTTTTGTTTTTTTTGCGATCGCCGGTAAACGGTTAATTACCAGCGATCGCAAATGCGGGGTGGGTTAAAACCCCCCCGAATCATGTTCTCTGGGGTCTCGGCTACCCCCGGCAGCCGAGACCCCGGAGAAAATCGGCCTCTGGGGGGCGCTATTGACTTTTTCCACAGCGCCGTTAATTAATGGCGCTGTGGTTTAAGTACCCTTAGCGGCCGCCGTTAAAAGGCGTATCAGCGGTCGCTAAGGGGTTAAATAAAAATGAACATTTAACTTTTTTTCACAAAAAATTTATTTCAGCTCCAATTTGTTTTATTTTACCAAGGGTAACAGGAGAAAATGGACCCCAAAAGTTGTTGTACAATTTGTACTGAGTACTCTGATACACCATATGTGGGGGTAAACCACTGTTTGGGCGCAAGGGAGAGGTCGGAAGGAAGGAGCGCCGTTTGACTTTTCAATGCAAAATTGACAGGAATTGAGATGGGACGCCATGTTGCGTTTGGAGAGCCACTGATGTGCCTAAACAGTAGAATGAGTAGAACTAGTAGGGTAATGACTGGCACAAGATGGAGGCATCAGTGAAGAGGCTGGACAGAAATATGACCCTGGCTGCCGCAGTTAAGATGGATTGGAGAGGAGAAAGTTTGGAAAGAGGGAGACCGATCAGAAGAGAGTTGCAGTAGTCCAGACAAGAATGAATAAGAGCGACAGTAAGAGTCTTAGCAGTTTCAAAGGTGAGAAAAGGTCGGATTCTGGAGATGTTTTTAAGATGCAGGTGACAGGAGCGAGTGAGTGATCGGATATAGGGAGTAAAGGAAAGTTCGGTGTCGAATATCACCCCAAGACAGCGGGCATGCTGCTTGGGAGTTATGGTTGAACCCTCCAGGGTAATTTCGATGTTGGGTAGAGTGAGGTTAGTAGAGGGGAGAAACACAAGTAGTTCAGTTTTGGAGAGATTTAGTTTCAGATAGAGGGAGGACATGATGTTAGGGTACCGTCACACAGTGCAATTTTGATCGCTACGACGGCACGGTTCGTGACGTTCGAGCGATATAGTTACGATATCGCAGTGTGTGACACGCTCCTGCGATCAGGAACCCCGCTAAGAATCGTACGTCGTAGCAGATCGTTTGAAACTTTCTTTCGTCGTCTAGTGTCCCGCTGTGGCGGCATGATCGCATGGTGTAACATATATCGTATACGATGGGCGCATAGTAACCAACGGCTTCTACATCGCACATACGTCATGAAATTATCGCTCCAGCGTCGTAGATTGCAAAGTGTGACAGCAGTCTACGACGCTGGAGCGATATTGTTACGATGCTGGAGCGTCACGGATCGTACCGTTGTAGCGATGAAAATTGCACTGTGTGACGGTACCCTTAGAGACAGCAGACAGACAATCCTTGGTATTTTGAATTAGGGTAGGGGTGATTTCGGAGGAAGAAATGTATAATTGGGTGTCGTCAGCATAGAGATGGTACTGGAACCCAAATCTGCTGATTGTTTGTCCAATAGGGGCACTGTATAGAGAGAAGAGGAGGGGGCCCAGGACTGAGCCCTGCGGAACCCAGATAGTAAGGGGACGACAGGAAGAGGAGCCGGCAAAAGATACAGTGAAGGAGCGGTCAGAGAGGTAGGAGGAGAACCAGTAGAGGGCTGTGTCCTTGAGGCCTATGGAGCGGAGCATGGTGAGAAGCAGCTGGTGATCCACAGTGTCAAATGCGGCAGAGAGATCCAGGAGAATCAGCAGGGAGCCATGACCTTTGGATTTAGCTGTTATTAGATCATTAGAGACTTTAGTGAGGGCAGTTTCAGTGGAGTGTAAAGAGCGGAAACCAGATTGTAAGGGGTCAAGAAGAGAGTTATCCGAGAGATAGCGGATTAGACGTGAGTGGACCAAGCGTTCCAGGAGTTTAGAGATGAAGGAAAGGTTAGAGACAGGTCTGTAGTTAGCCATGCAGTTCTGGTCCAGGGATGGCTTTTTAAGTAAAGGGGTAATGATGGCATGTTTAAATGAGGAGGGAAAGATGCCTGAGGAAAGAGAGAGGTTAAATATTTTAGTCAGGTGAGTGATGACCACTGGTGAGAGAGACTGCAGGAGAGGTGAAGGAATGGGGTCACTATTGCAGGTTGTAGGCTGAGCAGAAGTGAGGAGCTTGGAAAATTCTTCTTCTGAAACAGGCTCAAAGATGTCTAGTGAGCTTGAGGTGCAGCAGGGAAGGGGATCCAGGCACTGAGGAAATTGGGCTGAGATATCCTGATGGCTGTGGTTGATTTTTTCTAGGAAATAAGTGGCCAGATCCTCACCACTGAGATTGGAGATGGGGGCCTGTACTTTAGGTTTCAGGAGGGAGTTTAAGGTTTCAAAAAGTCGTTTTGGGTTGTTGGATAGTGAGGTGATGAGGGTGGTGAAGTAGGATTGTTTGGCCAGAGAAAGGGCAGAGTTATAGGTTTTGAACATGAACTTATAGTGGATGAAGTCTTCTGCTAAGAGAGATTTTCTCCACTGCCGCTCTGCACACCTTGAGCAGCGCTCAAGAAAGCGTGTTTGCATAGTGTGCCAGGGCTGCCGTTGTCTGTGTCGGGTCTTTCTGCGTATAGAAGGTGCTGCTTCATCCAGGGCATTCTTCAGTGTAATATTGAAGTGTGACAATGCTAAGTCTGGACAGGAGAGTGAGGAGATGGGGGCTAAAGATGTGTGGAGGTTGTCCATAAGCTGCTGGGTATGTGTGTAAGTGGGGGTGTCCCGGGTGAGGAGACATGTTGTGGATTCTGTTTTTGGGCTCCCTCTGGTGGTTACAGATGATACTGGGTGACTTGTGTTCTCTGCTGTCTCTGGTGTCCACCTGTTCTATCAGGATATGGGAGTTTCCTATTTAACCTGGCCTTCTTGTCATTTCCTCGCCGGCGATCAATGTAATCAGTGTGTCTTGTTACCTCTGCGTCCCGCTTCTGTTATCTTCAGGACAAGCTAAGTTTTGATTTTTCTATTTCACGTTTTGCTTAATTTTAGTCTTAGTCCAGCTTGCAGATATGTGATTCCTTTTTGCTGGTTGCTCTAGTGGGCTGATATTACTCCTCATGTTCCATGAGTTGGCACATGAGTTCAAGTAATTTCAGGATGGTTTTTTGAAGGGTTTTTCGCTGACCGCGCAGTTCACTTTTGTATCCTCTGCTATCTAGCTTTAGTGGGCCTCATTTTGCTGAATCTGTTTTCATATCTACGTATGTGCTTTCCTCTCATTTCAACGTCATTACATGTGGGGGGCTGCTATTTCTGTGGGGTGTTTCTCTGGAGGCAAGAGAGGTCTGTGTTTCTTCTAATAGGGGAAGTTAATCCTTCGGCTGGCGCGAGACGTCTAGGAATCATCGTAGGCACGTTCCCCGGCTACTGCTAGTTGTGTGTTTAGGTTCAGGATCGCGGTCAGCTCAGTTTCCATCACCCTAGAGCTCGTCTTGTTTTTTGCGCTTGTTCTTTTGTGGTCCCCTGCCATTGGGATCATGACAGTATCGCCGGCCAAAAATCTGGTAATCGTATTGGCTGAAGTAGGAGGAAAAGTAGTCTGAGGAAGTTTTTTTTTTTTTTTTTCCCTCAGTGTTTGCTGCCTAGCCTTAATTGCAGCCTGGCTGCTTCTTACCTCCTCTTAATCCTTGAATGGCTCTGACCTCAGCTGTTTATCATGGATGTCCAGAGTTTGGCTTCCAGCCTGAATAATCTTGCTGCTAAGGTTCAAAATATACAAGATTTTGTTGTACATGCTCCTATGTTTGAACCTAGAATTCCTATCCCAGAGTTTTTTTCTGGAGATAGATCTAGTTTTTTGAATTTTAGGAACAATTGCAAGTTGTTTCTTTCTTTGAAATCTCGTTCCTCTGGAGACCCTGCTCAGCAGGTCAAGATCGTTATATCTTTCCTGCGGGGTGACCCTCAGAATTGGGCATTTGCATTGGCACCAGGGGATCCTGCGTTGCTCAATGTGGATGCGTTTTTTCTAGCATTGGGTTTGCTCTATGAGGAACCTAACCTAGAGATTCAGGCTGAAAAAGCTTTATTGGCTCTCTCTCAGGGGCAAGATGAAGCAGAAATATATTGTCAGAAATTTCGGAAATGGTCGGTGCTTACTCAGTGGAATGAGTGCGCCCTGGCTGCAAAATTCAGAGATGGCCTTTCTGAGGCCATTAAAGATGTTATGGTGGGGTTCCCTGCGCCTACAGGTCTGAATGAGTCTATGACTATGGCTATTCAGATTGATCGGCGTTTACGGGAGCGCAAACCTGTGCACCATTTGGCGGTGTCTTCTGAACAGGCACCTGAGACAATGCAATGTGATAGAATTCAGTCCAGAAGTGAACGGCAAAACTATAGGCGGAAAAATGGGTTGTGTTTTTATTGTGGTGATTCAGCTCATGTTATATCAGCATGCTCTAAACGCACAAAAAAGGTTGATAAGTCTGTAGCCATTAGTACTTTACAGTCTAAGTTCATTCTGTCTGTGACTCTGATTTGTTCATTATCAGCCATTTCCGTCGATGCCTATGTGGATTCAGGCGCTGCCCTGAGTCTTATGGATTGGTCATTTGCCAACCGCTGTGGGTTTAGTCTGGAGCCTCTGAAAGTCCCTATTCCTTTGAAAGGAATTGACTCTACACCTTTGGCTATGAATAAACCTCAGTACTGGACACAAGTGACCATGCGTATGACTCCCGTTCATCAGGAGGTGATTCGCTTCCTGGTACTGTATAATTTACATGATGTCTTAGTGCTTGGTCTGCCATGGTTACAAACTCATAACCCAGTCTTGGACTGGAAAACAATGTCTGTGTTAAGCTGGGGATGTCAGGGGGTTCATGATGATGCACCTCCGATTTCTATTGCTTCATCTACTCCTTTTGAGGTTCCTGTATTTTTGTCTGATTATCGGGATGTTTTTGAGGAGCCTAAGCTCAATTCGCTTCCTCCTCACAGGGATTGCGATTGTGCTATAGATTTGATTCCTGGCAGTAAATTTCCTAAAGGTCGTTTGTTCAATCTGTCAGTGCCAGAGCATACTGCTATGCGGGATTATGTTAAGGAGTCCTTGGAAAAGGGACATATCCGTCCATTTTAGTCCCCTTTGGGAGCAGGTTTTTTTTTCGTGGCCAAAAAAGATGGTTCCTTGAGGCCTTGTATAGATTACCGTCTTTTGAATAAGATTACAGTCAAATATCAGTATCCTTTGCCATTGTTGACTGATTTGTTCGCTCGCATTAAGGGGGCTAAATGGTTCACTAAGATTGATCTTCGGGGTGCGTATAATCTTGTGCGGATAAAGCAGGGTGATGAGTGGAAAACCGCATTTAATACGCCTGAGGGCCATTTTGAGTATTTGGTGATGCCTTTTGGACTTTCTAATGCTCCTTCTGTCTTCCAGTCCTTTATGCACGATATTTTCCGTGAATATCTGGATAAATTTATGATTGTGTATTTGGATGATGTTTTGTTTTTTTCTGATGACTGGGAGTCCCATGTTCAGCAGGTCAGGAAGGTGTTTCAGGTCCTGCAGGCCAATTCTTTGTTTGTAAAAGGTTCAAAGTGTCTCTTTGGAGTCCTGTTATGTCTGCTAATGAAAGGTGTAATGAAGGCAATCCAGAGACACAGTGTGCCTAGCAATCAGAGCGCACACAGTGATCTGACAAATACCCAAAAACAAAGAACGAGCTCTGAGACGTGGAAACTCTGTAGACTGCACACCTACCTATCCTAAACACAACTAAAAGCGGCTGTGGATTGCGCCTAGCAACTACCTATGCAACTCGGCACAGCCTAAGAAACTAGCTAGCCTGAAGATAGAAAAATAGGCCTGACTTGCCCCCAGAGAAATACCCCAAAGGAAAAGGCAGCCCCCCACATATAATGACTGTGAGTAAGATGAAAAGACAAAACGTAGGGATGAAATAGATTCAGCAAAGTGGGGCCCGATAATCTTAGACAGAGCGAGGATAGTAAAGCGAACTTTGCAGTCTACAAAAAACCCTAAAGCAAAAACCACGCAAAGGGGGCAAAAAAGACCCACCGTGCCGAACTAACGGCACGGCGGTACACCCTTTGCTTCTCAGAGCTACCAGCAAAACAAAAGACAAGCTGGACAGAAAAAAAGCAACAAAATAGCAAAAAAACACTTAGCTATACAGAGCAGCAGGTCACAGGAACAAGCAGTAGAAGCTCAGATCCAACACTGGAACATTGACAATGAGCAGGGATAGCAGCATCAGGCGGAGTTAAGTAACGAAGCAGTTAACGAGCTCACCAGAACACCTGAGGGAAGAAGCTCAGAAGCTGCAGTACCACTTGTGACCACAGGAGTGAATTCAGCCACAGAATTCACAACAGTACCCCCCCCCTTGAGGAGGGGTCACCGAACCCTCACCAGAGCCCCCAGGCCGACCAGGATGAGCCGCATGAAAGGCACGAACAAGATCGGGAGCATGAACATCAGAGGCAAAAACCCAGGAATTATCTTCCTGAGCATAACCCTTCCATTTAACCAGATACTGGAGTTTCCGTCTAGAAACACGAGAATCCAAAATCTTCTCCACAATATACTCCAATTCCCCCTCCACCAAAACCGGGGCAGGAGGCTCAACAGATGGAACCATAGGTGCCACGTATCTCCGCAACAACGACCTATGGAATACATTATGTATGGAAAAGGAGTCTGGGAGGGTCAAACGAAAAGACACAGGATTGAGAACCTCAGAAATCCTATACGGACCAATAAAACGAGGTTTAAATTTAGGAGAGGAAACCTTCATAGGAATATGACGAGAAGATAACCAAACCAGATCCCCAACACGAAGTCGGGGACCCACACGGCGTCTGCGATTAGCGAAAAGTTGAGCCTTCTCCTGGGACAAGGTCAAATTGTCCACTACCTGAGTCCAGATCTGCTGCAACCTGTCCACCACAGAATCCACACCAGGACAGTCCGAAGACTCAACCTGTCCTGAAGAGAAACGAGGATGGAACCCAGAATTGCAAAAAAATGGAGAAACCAAGGTAGCCGAGCTGGCCCGATTATTAAGGGCGAACTCAGCCAACGGCAAAAAGGACACTCAATCATCCTGGTCAGCAGAAACAAAACATCTCAGATATGTTTCCAAGGTCTGATTGGTTCGTTCGGTCTGGCCATTAGTTTGAGGATGGAAAGCCGAGGAAAAGGATAGGTCAATGCCCATCCTACCACAAAAGGCTCGCCAAAACCTTGAAACAAACTGGGAACCTCTGTCAGAAACAATATTCTCAGGAATGCCATGCAACCGAACCACATGCTGAAAGAACAAAGGTACCAAATCAGAGGAGGAAGGCAATTTAGCCAAGGGCACCAGATGGACCATTTTAGAAAAGCGATCACAGACCACCCAAATGACTGACATCTTTTGAGAAACGGGAAGGTCAGAAATGAAATCCATCGAAATATGTGTCCAAGGCCTCTTTGGGACCGGCAAGGGCAAAAGCAACCCACTGGCACGAGAACAGCAGGGCTTAGCCCTAGCACAAATCCCACAGGACTGCACAAAAGTACGTACATCCCGTGACAGAGATGGCCACCAGAAGGATCTAGCCACTAACTCTCTGGTACCAAAGATTCCAGGATGACCAGCCAACACCGAACAATGAAGTTCAGAGATAAGTTTATTAGTCCACCTATTAGGGACGAACAGTTTCTCCGCTGGACAACGATCAGGTTTATTCGCCTGAAATTTTTGCAGCACCCGCCGCAAATCAGGGGAGATGGCAGACACAATGACTCCTTCCTTGAGGATACCCGCTGGCTCAGATAAACCCGGAGAGTCGGGCACAAAACTCCTAGACAGAGCATCCGCCTTCACATTTTTAGAGCCTGGAAGGTACGAAATCACAAAGTCGAAGCGGGCAAAAAATAACGACCAACGGGCCTGTCTAGGATTCAAGCGCTTGGCAGACTCGAGATAAGTCAAGTTCTTATGATCAGTCAATACCACCACGCGATGCTTAGCTCCTTCAAGCCAATGGCGCCATTCCTCGAATGCCCACTTCATGGCCAGCAACTCTCGGTTGCCCACATCATAATTACGCTCAGCGGGCGAAAACTTCCTGGAAAAGAAAGCACATGGTTTCATCACTGAGCAATCAGAACCTCTCTGTGACAAAACCGCCCCTGCTCCAATCTCAGAAGCATCAACCTCGACCTGGAACGGAAGAGAAACATCTGGCTGACACAACACAGGGGCAGAACAAAAACGACGCTTCAATTCCTGAAAAGCTTCCACAGCAGCAGAAGACCAATTAACCAAATCAGCACCCTTCTTGGTCAAATCGGTCAATGGTTTGGCAATGCTAGAAAAATTACAGATGAAGCGACGATAAAAATTAGCAAAGCCCAGGAACTTTTGCAGACTTTTAAGAGATGTCGGCTGAATCCAATCCTGGATGGCTTGGACCTTAACAGGATCCATCTCGATAGTAGAAGGGGTAAAGATGAACCCCAAAAATGAAACTTTCTGCACACCGAAGAGACACTTAGATCCCTTCACAAACAAAGAATTAGCACGCAGGACCTGAAAAACCATTCTGACCTGCTTCACATGAGACTCCCAATCATCTGAGAAGATCAAAATGTCATCCAAGTAAACAATCAGGAATTTATCCAGATACTCACGGAAGATGTCATGCATAAAAGACTGAAACACAGATGGAGCATTGGCAAGTCCGAACGGCATCACTAGATACTCAAAATGACCCTCGGGCGTATTGAATGCAGTTTTCCATTCATCTCCTTGCCTGATTCTCACCAGATTATACGCACCACGAAGATCTATCTTAGTGAACCAACTAGCCCCCTTAATCCGAGCAAACAAGTCAGATAACAATGGCAAGGGATACTGAAATTTAACAGTGATCTTATTAAGAAGGCGGTAATCAATACACGGTCTCAGCGAACCATCCTTCTTGGCTACAAAGAAGAACCCTGCTCCCAGTGGTGATGATGATGGGCGAATATGTCCCTTCTCCAGGGATTCCTTCACATAACTGCGCATAGCGGCGTGTTCGGGCACGGATAAATTAAATAATCGACCTTTAGGGAATTTACTACCAGGAATCAAATTGATAGCACAATCACAATCCCTATGCGGAGGTAGGGCATCGGACTTGGGCTCTTCAAATACATCCTGATAATCAGACAAGAACTCTGGGACCTCAGAAGGGGTGGATGACGAAATCGACAAAAATGGAACATCACCATGTACCCCCTGACAACCCCAGCTGGATACCGACATGGAATTCCAATCCAATACTGGATTATGGGTTTGTAGCCATGGCAACCCCAACACGACCACATCATGCAGATTATGTAGCACCAGAAAGCGAATAACTTCCTGATGTGCAGGAGCCATGCACATGGTCAGCTGGGCCCAGTACTGAGGTTTATTCTTGGCCAAAGGTGTAGCATCAATTCCTCTCAATGGAATAGGACACCGCAAAGGCTCCAAGAAAAACCCACAACGTTTAGCATAATCCAAATCCATCAGATTCAGGGCAGCGCCTGAATCCACAAACGCCATGACAGAAAACGACGACAAAGCGCATATCAAGGTAATGGACAGAAGGAATTTGGACTGTACAGTACCAATGACGGCAGACCTAGCGGACCGCTTAGTGCGCTTAGGACAATCAGAAATAGCATGAGTGGAATCACCACAGTAGAAACACAGCCCATTCAGACGTCTGTATTCCTGCCGTTCAACTCTGGTCATAGTCCTATCGCACTGCATAGGCTCAGGTTTAACCTCAGGCAATACTGCCAAATGGTGCACAGATTTACGCTCGCGCAAGCGTCGACCGATTTGAATGGCCAAAGACAAAGACTCATTCAAACCAGCAGGCATAGGAAAACCCACCATGACATCCTTAAGAGCCTCAGAGAGACCCTTTCTGAACAAAGCTGCCAGCGCAGATTCATTCCACTGAGTGAGTACTGACCATTTCCTAAATTTCTGACAATATACTTCTATATCATCCTGACCCTGGCACAAAGCCAGCAAATTTCTCTCAGCCTGATCCACTGAATTAGGCTCATCGTACAGCAATCCGAGCGCCAGGAAAAACGCATCGACACTACTCAATGCAGGGTCTCCTGGCGCAAGAGAAAATGCCCAGTCTTGAGGGTCGCCGCGCAAAAAAGAAATAATAATCAAAACCTGTTGAATAGGATTACCAGAAGAATGAGGTTTCAAGGCCAGAAATAGCTTACAATTATTTTTGAAACTTAGAAACTTTGTTCTATCTCCAAAAAACAAATCAGGAATAGGAATTCTTGGTTCTAACATAGATTTCCTTTCAATAGCATCTTGAATCTTCTGTACATTTAAAACGAGATTATCCATTGAAGAGCACAGACCCTGAATATCCATGTCCACACCTGTTTAAACGAGTCCACAGAGCACACAGGTACTATATATACACGTGTCAATGTGGGCAATAATTTATATAGAGTGCTCAATAGAAGTAACAAGTGCGCTGTGGAAGAATTTGTGGAGAACCCACTCAACCAGAGATAGAAACTACCATAGCCAGTATATAGATAAAAGCAAGAAAGAACACCAAGCAGGAATTATATCTCAAAAAACGCCTTTATTAAATACAATTGGCAAAGTACATTTTATACACTCAAAATTCTACGTATGAGGACAAAAATATATATATATATATATATGTACCCGTATAAAAACAGTATTATAATAAAAAAATCTTTTTATATAAAAGAGGAATTTTGGTACAGGCTGACCCCAACCGTATCTTTATGTATAGGAGGGTGTGTGGCTCCCACAGGATGTAAAAATATATATCCTATTTTAACCACAGCCAATCTTAAGTAAAAATGATAAAATCGGACACACCAAAACGCAGTACATGTATATAATAGACTGCACAAACTAAAGTGCAATGTGCCAAAATTCAGTAATACAAAATCACAAAATATAAAAGAAGTGGGTGATAAAAAATGCCTATTGAATAGAAAATATATATGTAACAATGGCTCACAATAGCAGTGCAAAAAAATTACAAAGAAGTGACAAGAGCAAGCACAGAAAAGCAGTCTATCACAACTCAATGAATACTGCGTGTAAGCAGGCGCCGAAGTGCCAAAGTGTCAGATTTAGCAGGGAAAAAGTGCACCATTACCCCACCTGGGCACAATGCTGCTGGTTATACTGCAAAAAAGTCGCTAGAGCACCACAGATTACCAAATGAGGTGCAGCTGCCTAGGCAATCCAAGTGTGGACTATAGAGAAAATGGGGAGCGCACTATACCTTAATTATAATAACTGGGTCAGCAGGGTCAGCCAGGTCCTCTTAGAACGCGCCCCGACGCGCGTTTCGGATATTAATCCTTCGTCCCCCTGAGAGGAAACTCCAGTATCAGGTTAAGTGAAAGGGTTATGCTCAGGAAGATAATTCCTGGGTCTTTGCCTCTGATGTCCATGCTCCCGATCTTGTTCGTGCCTTTCATATGGCTCATCCTGGTCGTCCTGGGGGCTCTGGTGAGGGTTCGGTGACCCCTCCTCAAGGGGGGGGGGTACTGTTGTGAATTCTGTGGCAGAGCTCCCTCCTGTGGTCACAAGTGGTACTTCGGCTGATTCTGTCTGTGAGCTTCCGTTGGTGGAGGAGAGTGGTACTGCGGCTTCTGAGTTTCCTTCCTCAGGTGATGTGGTGAAGTCGTTAGGTGCTGCTCTATTTAACTCCACCTGGTGCTCTGATCCTGGCTTCCAGTCAATGTTCTAGTATTGGACTTGCTTCCTCCTGGATCGTTCCTGTGGCCTGCTGCTCTGCATAGCTAAGTTTCGCTTGAGTTATTTTTGTTTGCTGTTTTTTTTCTGTCCAGCTTGTTTATTTGGTTTTTCTTGCTTGCTGGAAGCTCTGGGACGCAGATGGTGTACCTCCGTGCCGTTAGTCGGTACGGAGGGTCTTTTTGCCCCCTTTGCGTGGTTGTTTGTAGGGTTTTGTGTTGACCACAAAGTTACCTTTCCTATCCTCGCTCTGTTCAGAAAGTCTGGCCTCACTTTGCTAAATCTATTTCATCTCTACGTTTGTCTTTTCATCTTAACTCACAGTCATTATATGTGGGGGGCTGCCTTTTCCTTTGGGGTATTTCTCTGAGGCAAGGTAGGCTTATTTTCTATCTTCAGGCTAGCTAGTTTCTCAGGCTGTGCCGAGTTGCATAGGGAGCGTTAGGCGCAATCCACGGCTGCCTCTAGTGTGGTTGGAGAGGATTAGGGATTGCGGTCAGCAGAGTTCCCACGTCTCAGAGCTCGTTCTATGTTTTTGGGTTATTGTCAGATCACTGTATGTGCTCTGACTACTATGTCCATTGTGGTACTGAATTACCTAATCATAACACAGCGCTCTGGGACGGGAGAAAACAAGGTCCAGAGTATTCCCGTCCTCATGCGTAGGAGAATTAGTAAACTGTGAGAGGTTGAATGAAGAAGTTAGAGAAAGAAGATGAGAGGCAGATTGGGGGAGAAAATCAATGATGGGGATGTTAAAGTCTCCAATGATGATGGCGGGGATGTCACAGGATAGAAAGTGAGTAAGCCAGGTGGCAAAGTGGTCTAGAAACAGGTGGGAGGAGCCTGGAGGGCGATAAACAACCGCCACCCGCAAGGGGAAGGGCTTAAAGAGTCTGATGGCATGGACTTCAAAGGAAGGAAATGTAAGTGAGGGAACCGGGGGGATGACCTGGAATGCACATTGTGATGAAAGGAGTAAACCAACACCTCCACCCTGTCTGTTCTCAGGTCTGGTGGTATGTGAAAATTTCAGCCCACCAAACGAGAGCGCGGCAGTGGTGTCTGAGTGCTGGATCCACGTTTCTGTAATAGCCAGAAGGTTAAGGTAATTAGAGAGGAAAAGATCGTGAATGTAAGTTAGTTTGTTACACACAGACCGTGCATTCCAGAGAGCACAGTGGAAAGCAATAGGAGAAGGCATACACTGAATGTTAATAAGATTAGCAGGGTTTCTATATGTAGCTGGAGGAGAGTATTGTATGCTGGTGGAGGGAGGTCCAGGGTTTGGGGAGATGTCACCTGCAACTAGTAGAAGGAGATAAATCAGAAACAGCAGGTGGTGGGATGATTTGTATGAACGTTTTGAGTGCTGCATGGCGGTAGTGGCTGGTTTGGAGTGTGTAAGAAATGTCAGTAGAGCCTCAGAGTTCAACATGGGAGAGGGGAGAAGGGAGGGGTGGATATAGAGAGAGTGCCCAGAAAGTGTTAAAGGGCGGGCGAGTTGTGAGAAAGCAGAAGTAGAAACAAATAAGCAGATTGATATGATCAATGCATAATGTTGTACGACTGACCAAGAAGCATGATTGTTTGGAAAACTTATGCACCTTACCTGTCTCCTGTCCAACTGCCATTGTATAACTGCCACGCACTTTAAACTGTCGCACTTAAAATCTGTTGCACTCGCGAACATGCACGCGTCCTATCCCAGCCACACTAAATATATATGAAATGGAGTGACTGCTAGCATCAGGAGCCAAATGGTCCCAATCAGCAATCAACCAATTAACATAAGGCCAGAGCAGGCATTACTATGGAGGGTAAACAACCAATGCTGAACAAAGCCATAAAACAGTGGGAAAGAGGAATAAAGAAAAAAAAATAGCTTTGAACACTTTAAATCAGAAACCAAGAACAGAGGGAAAAAATAAAAATAACACAGGATGGATGGATAAAATACCCTGAGCAAAGCTTGACATCATTTTACTCTGTCATAGCCTGCCAGCCAATCACAATCTATTTGCGGTTTATTTCCCTTGGCGCATGCGCACTATCCTTCTGTCAGTGCCGAAGCGCCATCTTGGATGTGGCTTAATGTCTTCTTATGCGCCTCACTTTTAAAAATGCCTGTATGTTATATGTATACAGCAATACACACATGGTATGATCGTATCCCTAGGAAACCATATATTTTTAGTTATATTTTCTAATGATAGATACTATATGGCTTCATGGCTTTAGTTTACACTCTGACACAACGGACGGCACCTTCCTCAGGCTGTCTCCGTTTGCTGATGTCCCTCCAACTTGATACATAGCCCTTCAAGGCCATGCCATCGCTATTGGAGGATCCATATAAGTGATTATATATTGACAAATATCTATTCATATAATAGGCTTTCTTACACCACTATCTTTTACCATGCATTACTTTTATTAGATTAATAGGGCATTGTTACTGGCCGACAGTTATGACACCTTAAGTATAAAAAATAAACAAAAATAAAAAAAAAAAAAGAAGAAAAAAGCAATAGAAGAAAAAAATATAATTCATCCTCCATGTGGTTATATTCCATCCGCCGGCAGGCTGAAGATTGCGTGCAAGTTGCTAGACGTGAAGATATCACTAAAACAATATAAAGTAATATTAAAATAGGAGCGCTATAACAAGATGACAAAATTCATTTATATACCATGCTCCAAACCTTAAACTAGGAGTCCATATACACCCGATTCCTAGGTATACATTTACGGGGCTAATACATGTTAGGGTGAATTTTAAATTCCACATTGAGTCCTATCGGCTTTCAAGTGTTAAGTTCATAAATCCATCTAAGATCTTGTTTTTTTAGAAGGCATACTCTGTCCCCTCCTCTCCTTTGTACAGGGATCTTATCTATGATTTTAAATCTGAGATCTTTCTCTGTGTATCTCAATTCTGTGAAGTGTTTTGAAACCGGGAGGTCTAATCGTTTTTTTCTGATTGAGTGTCGGTGATTAGTAATGCGTACTTTAAACTCACAAGTCGTTTCCCCTACGTACCATAATTTACAGGGACACTCTAACAGATAGATCACATGATCAGAGTTACATGTTAAAAATTGCTTAATTTCATATTCCTTACAAGTATCTGGATGTTAGAGAGTGGGACCCTTCAACATATAATTGCAATTTACACATGACAGACATGGGAAACAACCCTTCTGGCTCACCCCGGTAATTGTGGTCTGACATATATTTTTTAAAGGGCCAATATCTGATTTCACTACATAGTCTTTGATATTTCTGCCCCTACGATATGAAAACAGTGGGGGCTCTCTGAATTCTTTTATTCCTGGTAAACAATTACCCAGCATTCCCCAATGTTTTCTAATTATCCCTGCTATATTTCCACTCTCCTCAGTATATGTCATCACACACGGTATTCTAGTCAATAATTTCTTCTTATTTTGGCCATCCTTTCCCAACAATTCTTTCCGATCTTTGTTTAAGACTACATTTTTGGCAATATTTATTACTCCTTGTGGGTACCCCCTATTCACAAATTTCTTTACTAAGGTATCTATAACACCATCTATCTCCCCATCCTCTTTTACAATCCTACGTACCCTTAGTAGTTGGCTAAGTGGTATTGATCTCACCATTTTGCGAGGGTGTTGGCTGTCGTAGGTTAGGAGGTTGTTTCTATTGGTTTCTTTGACAAACAGATTAGTTGTCAATTCTCCATTATTTTGTCAAAAGGAGACCAAATCAGAAGAAGGCAATTTAGGCAAAGGCACCAAATGAATCATCTTAGAGAATCGTTCACAAACAACCCAGATAACCGACATCCTCTGGGAAACAGGAAGATCGGAAATAAAATCCATAGAAATATGCATCCAGGGCCTCTCAGGGATCGGCAATGGCAAAAGCAACCCACTAGCACGGGAGCAACAAGGCTTGGCCCGCGCACAAGTCCCACAGAACTGCACAAAAGAACGCACATCACGCGACAATGAAGGTCACCAAAAGGACCTACCAACCAAATCTCTGGTACCAAAAATGCCAGGATGACCAGCCAACACGGAACAGTGAACCTCAGAAATCACTCTACTAGTCCATCTGTCAGGAACAAACAGTTTCCCCACAGGACAGCGGTCAGGTTTGTCAGCCTGAAATTCCTGAAGAACCCGTAGTAAATCAGGGGAAATGGCAGAAAGGACCACCCCCTCTTTCAGAATACCGACCGGCTCTAAGACCTCAGGAGAATCAGGCAAAAAAACTCCTAGAGAGGGCATCAGCCTTAATATTCTTAGAACCCGGAAGGTACAAGACCATGAAATCAAAATGAGAAAAAAACAAGGACCATCGAGCCTGTCTAGGATTCAACCGTTTGGCAGACTCGAGGTAAATCAGATTCTTATGATCGGTCAAGACCACAATACGGTGCTTAGCTCCCTCAAGCCAATGTTGCCACTCCTCAAACGCCCACTTCATAGCCAACAACTCTCGATTGCCGACATCATAATTGCGTTCAGCAGGCGAAAACTAAGAAAAAATGAAGGCACACGGTTTCATTAAGGAACCAACAGGATCCCTCTGAGACAAAACAGCCCCTGCCCCAATCTCAGAAGCGTCAACCTCAACCTGAAATGGAAGAGAAACATCCGGTTGACGCAACACTGGAGCTCCCTGATGTCATGATCGAGATGTGGGGGGAGATCCGGCTGGACACAATCCGCTGTCTCGTCAGGAGCCTGTCCAGATGTGGAGCAGCTGCACACACTGCTGAGTGATAAACGTCACACAAACTGGATTTGCCTGCATGTATTTTTTTTTTCTTTTTCCTTTTGATTTTCGAATGATCCAGGATCCGGCCCTCATTTGTTGATGACTTTGGTTTCTATTGACAACAAAATTTACAATTTAATTTTAGCAAAAATGTTTAACTTGAACCTTTCGTCCATTGAGATCTGACACATGACATGAGCCCTTTGTTGTTTTGAGCAGTATGATTTCCTTTGTTTGCCTGACATCCTTCATACTATATGCTCATTATGGCGTCATCTTTTTCTCCTGCTGATTTGGTCTTGCTATATATGTTTTTCTTCTGCTGGTAGCTGTCATACTATAGGATCAATATGGCGGTGTATTCATTTTCTTCTTCTTCCCATTCATTGTTTCTAAGACCTGAAATATCACATACCTGCGTGATGGTGGTAGTGGGGGGACAGACTTCCTCGGGTAGCGCTGGCTTCCTCAGACAGGTCTGACCACTCGGATTATCAGCTTGAGATGGTTTGTGGTGTCCGGTGATGGTCTGCGTCATAGTTGGGATGTTTGTGCAGCTTCTTAAAGTCTAAACTAAGCCCAAAAAATGGCAACGTTTGCCACAATAACTCTACCCAGCTTTCCCAGACTCTGGAATGGCAGCTCTGCCTGTGTACATCCTCACAGCTATAGCTGCATAGGTGGCCTTGGATGCGGTTACCATAAGTGGGCCATACGGGCAAGGTGTTATTGGGCCGGACGTCGTCTCTGGTTCTGTATGTAATGTGCCCACTGTACCTTACATACAGTATGATTTCTCCGCAGGGCCGGTGGGGTGGTAGCCACAGAGTAGGACGCCGCCTGGAGTTTACTGCCCGGTTGACTTCTGTGCCAAAGAGGAGAAGCAGAGCATTTTGGTGAATTTCCTCCTACCGTCTCGTATTTACCTCAACTTTCCTGTGCCATGCAGTGCTAGCCTTGGAAATATCAAGAAGGTGAGGTCTGTTGTGAATTCCGTTCTTGGGCTCCCTCCGGTGGTTGTAAGTAGCATTTTTGTGAGTTCTGCTCTTGGGCTCCCTCCTGTGGTTTTGAGTGGTATGGCTGCTTCTTGGATTTAGTTTCTGCAGCTGTTTTCACTGATAGTCTTCCTGGCTCGGCTATATTAGTCTGGCCTTATCCCTCATTCAATTCCAGTTGTCAATTGTTCCAGCCTGGAGTTATTGCTCTTTGGATTTTCCTGACTCTCTGACCAGTTCAGCAAAGCTAAGTCCTTGCTTGTTCTTTTGCAGTTCACTTGTTGTGGACTTTGTTGTTCAGCACTCTCTATGTTTTGCTCATTTGTCCAGCTTATCAGTATGGATCTATTCAGCTAAGCTTGAAGCTCTGGGCAGCAGAGTTTGCCCTCCACACCTTTAGTCAGGTGTGGAGATTTTTGCATTTCTCTGCGGTGGACTTTTTCTAGTTTTTTTACTGACCGCACAGCGTTCTGTCCTGTACTATTTCTATCTAGCTAGAAGTGGCCTCCTGTGCTAAATCTTGTTTCATACTACGTATGTCATTTCCTTCTCCTCTCACAGTCATTATTTGTGGGGGGCTAAACTATCCTTTGGGGATTTCCTCTGAGGCAAGATAGTTTTCCTGCTTCTATCTTTAGGAGTAGTTAGCTCTTAGGCTGTGACGAGATGCCTAGGCAGAGTTAGTAGCATTCCACGGCTACTTCTAGTGTTGCGTTGAGCTTAGGGACTGCGGTCAGTATAGTTACCACCTGCTCAGAGCTAGTCGCATGTCGCTCCTTAATCACCAGACCATAACAGAGGTCTACTACTCCCATCTGCACACATTTTTGCTTTGTAATTGCAAATGAGACAGACGTGGTGTGTGGGTCACTTGTAGTGAGGGATAAGCGGCTTCAGAGTGAATTTGACGCCGCTTATCTCTGGTGTCCATTCTCATGTTTGCATCTTGTTGTATATTAATATTATGGTATTTACTGTTAATTGTTATTGCTATTTGGACAAACCTTTGTCATTTCCCAGGTTTGCTCCCATTAAAAGGAAAATACCTATGCTGACCCATTGTGTTACCTGCCGGATCTGCCATGAATGGCAAAAATCGATGATGTGAAAGTAGCCTAAGTCACTGCCAACAGTGTCTACATTAGTCATAGTCACCAATGGGGGAGGCAGCACGAAAAGTGCCTAGGGCAGCACAAACTCAAAAGATGGCCCTGGGTTACCCCAACATATGGGGTATCAGCGTACTCAGGACACATTGTGTTAAGGACTGGTGGAACGCACCAAGTACAAGATGAAATGGAACTAGGTGTGTTCGCAGTCCGAGGTCCACCGTGCAGGTAAAAACCCTGCTGCTAATAAGACGGACTATATGGCGGTACTATAAGTATACACACACAAGTTAACTTCACCCTGCGTGAAGGAAGCGATCCTGTTGCGTCACAGGACCGCGGTACCGCACAGAGCGCGAGCAACAAGTCAGCGAACTCAACCCCAACTAGGATTGAAGTCCGATTAGACACTTGCTGGCACAACACCGCAACTGGGTGTGTAAGGAAACTAAATAATAATATAAAGGCACAAGAGTGCGTGCGGTGCCGCACTGACGGACGCCACTAACCACCCAGGCTTGGGTCAGGAAAGCGCAGAGCAAGTGCACGGCGCCGTACAGGCGAACACAGCAATTGGTAGCTGTAATGTGTGTTACGTGCTGTTGGATAAGTCGGGCTCTAGATAGCAAACATACACCTTCCGCGAACAATCATTCAATAGGGAGGGTTATTTAAAGAGCGACTTTCACTCACAACACACACATATTTAGAAGACAATACTAGCGCATGGCCGTGCGGTCATGCACAGTTTATATAGCTGCAGCACAGGAAACAGCTACAGAAGTTTTGCCCTTTCAGGACCTGCCAAAAGGACCAATGGAATGTGCTGCAGTACCTGAGCATGTGACCCTCGATCTCCAACGGGAGATCCTGCCCTGGGCATGCTCAGACAGAGAAAAGCAGGACTTAGATCCAGAAACGTCCACTCGCCGCTGCCCAGCACTGGCTTCAATGGCAGAAGCAGGAAAAGCAGCAGTAACTCTTCGCACAGTCAGACTGAGCGAGACGCTGGGATCGACGTCCCTGCTGAGCAGACTCCACTGCGGCTGGAGAAGAATGGGAGACCGCAGCGGAGACGGATCGAGATTCCCCCTGTGCAGCAGAGGAAACTCGACTCCTAACATTACCCCCCCTCCTAGGGCCCCCCTCCTTGGGCCTCGCTACGTTCGAAGGCAGCAATGAGCTGCGGGGCCCGAATGTGCTCAACAGGCTCCCAGGACCTGTCCTCGGGGCCATAACCCTTCCAGTCTACCAAATAAAATTTTTTGCCACATACCACCTTGAACCCCAAAATAGCGTTCACCTCATAATCGTCCGTAGACGAACCCGATGTCCCAGCAGATGACTCGGAAAATCGGGACATATACACGGGTTTCAAGAGGGACACATGAAAGGTGTGGGTGATAACCAGGCGTGGCGGAAGGGCCAAACGATAGACCACAGGATTAACCTGCTCGAGGACCTTGAATGGACCCAAGTAGCGAGGAGAAAATTTAGTGGACTCAACTCGCAGCCTGATGTTATGGGCGGAGAGCCACACGAAGTCTCCAGGAGCAAAGGTCGGAGCGGGGCGCCGATGAGCATCGGCGGAGGACCTCATTCTCTCCTTAGAGGCCCGAATGGCATCCTGAGTGCAGTCCCAAATATCCCGTGCCTCCACAGCCCAGTCTGCCACCCTGGAGTCGGCGGAAGACACGGGCATAGGCACAGGTACCCGTGGATGCTGACCATAGTTGAGGAGGAATGGGGTTTGTCCAGTGGGGTCGGCTACGGCGTTGTTCAGTGCAAACTCTGCCCATGATAGCAAGGATGCCCAGTCATCCTGCCTGGCTGAAACAAAATGTCGCAGGTATGTGACCAAGGTCTGGTTGGCCCTCTCTACCAACCCATTCGTCTCAGGATGATAAGCGGAAGAGAGATTCAACTCAATACTGAGAAGACGACAAAGCTCTCTCCAGAACCGAGACGCAAACTGGGGACCCCGGTCACTGACAATTTTTTTCAGGCATACCATGTAGGCGGAAGATGTGTTTAATGAACAACGCTGCCAAGGCCCGTGCAGAAGGTAACCGTGGTAGCAGCACCAAATGCACCATTTTCGAGAAATGATCGGTGATGACCCAAATGATGGTACAGCCGCGAGACTTGGGTAAACCCACAACAAAGTCCATCCCGACCATCTCCCAGGGCCTATCTGCCACCGGCAAGGGATAGAGCAACCCAGCTGGCCTTTGACGCGGAGATTTATTTTTGGCGCAGGAGACACACGCCAGAATATAATCCCTGACATCCCGGACCATATGCGGCCACCAGTACGTCCTCGCCAGTAGCTCAGATGTCCTCTTTGTCCCAAAGTGTCCACCCACCCTGGACGAATGAGCCCAAGAGAGAACCTCCAGTCGCAAATTAATGGGCACAAAAGTCTTGCCTGGAGGCACAGACTATAGCGAAACTGGCGCTACGGTTCTCAGGCTCTCGGAAGGGACAATAAGCCGAGGCTCCTCTTCCTCCTCCTCAGTTGACATAAGGGAGCGAGAGAGAGCGTCAGCACGGATATTCTTCTCCCCGGCGAGATAATGAAGGGAAAAGTGGAACCGGGAGAAGAACAGGGACCATCTGGCCTGGCGAGAATTTAGCCGCTGGGCTGTTTGCAAATAAACCAAATTTTTGTGGTCCGTGTAAACTTGGAAGGGAAACCGCGCACCTTCCAGAAGGTGTCTCCACTCCGAAAAGGCCAACTTCATTGCTAGCAACTCCCTGTCCCCGATGGAGTAGTTTCTCTCCGTTGGCGTGAAGGTCTTAGAGAAGAAGAAGCATGGATGCTTCCGACCTTGAGCATCCTTTTGATAGAGGACTGCTCCAGCACCAACGGATGAGGCATCCACCTCCATTAGGAATGGCTTATCCACATCGGGACGATGTAAGATGGGAGCGCTAGCAAAGTGGGACTTAATAGAAGTGAAGGCCTTGGAGACCTCTTCCGACCACAATTTGGGATTCGCTCCCTTCTTGGTGAGGGCTACCAAGGGAGCTACCAGAGTTGAGAAGTGGGGAATGAACTGGCGGTAATAGTTTATGAACCCCATAAAGCGCTGCACCGCTTTAAGAGAATGGGGCTCTTGCCAGTCCATCACTGCCTGTAGTTTGGCAGGATCCATAGCCAATCCCTGGGCGGAGATGATATAGCCCAGGAAAGGTAAGGACTCCTGCTCAAACACACACTTCTCCAACTTCGCATTAAGAGAGTTTGCCTGTAGGAGGTCGAAGACTCTGCCAACATCTCTCCGGTGGGAGTGAATATCTGGAGAAAAGATGAGAATATCATCCAGATAGACTACAACCGAGGTGGAAAGCATATCCCGGAAGATGTTGTTGACAAAGTCTTGGAAAACGGCAGGTGCGTTGCAGAGCCCGAAGGGCATCACCAGATACTCATAGTGCCCATCTCTGGTGTTAAATGCCGTTTTCCATTTGTCCCCCTCACGGATGCGAATCAGGTTATAAGCACCCCGCAGATCTAGTTTAGTAAACACTCTAGCTCCCCGAAACCTATCGAAAAGCTCAGATATCAAAGGCAAAGGGTACTTGTTCTTAACTGTGATAGCATTAAGACCCCTGTAGTCTATGCATGGACGTAGTTCTCCATTCTTCTTCTGCACGAAAAAGAACCCTGCCCCAGCAGGTGACACTGACTTCCTGATGAACCCTCTTGCCAGATTCTCTTGAATGTACTGAGACATTGCCTCCGTTTCCGGGAGAGATAATGGATAGACTCGACCCCGGGGAGGCTCAGCACCAGGCAAGAGATCAATAGGACAGTCATAGGGGCGATGGGGCGGAAGGGTCTCCGCTGCCTTTTTGGAGAACACGTCTGCATAAGACCAATATTGCTTGGGGAGAGAGGAAAGATCTGCGGGTACCTCTGTAGTAGCAACCTAAACGCACTCTCGATGACACCTGTTCCCACAAGATTCACCCCATCCCAGAATTCTGCCTGAGGACCACTCGATGTGAGGAGAGTGGTACCGTAACCAAGGTATCCCCAAGAGAACCTCATCAATTCCCTCAGGAATGACGAGTAGAGATATAATCTCCTGATGAGATGGTGACATGGACAGAGTAAAAGGGATAGTTTGATGTGTAATCTGTGCGGGCAGTGTCGACCCATTCACCACTTGTACCGGTACTGGTTGAGATAGCATGACCAGAGGAATTGCGTGACGTTGGGCGAAGGCTGAAGACATAAAATTGCCCTCCGCCCCAGAATCCACGCAGAGTTCTACCGAGTGAGAGGATGAGCCCAATGTTATTGTCCCCTTAAAGGACAATTTGGAGGCAAACGTCGCCGTGCCTAGTGCACCTCCACCAACTACCACTAGACACTGACGTTTCCTTGACCGCTGGAGACATCTGGAGGCAAGATGTCCTGACTGTTGGCAAAGATGACAAATCTGGAGTGCACGAGCGGTCAGGGACTTAGATCCCGCTCGTGACTCTACCACAGGCTCATGGGGCTCAGAAGCCTGGTCTGGAGATTCCAAAGGTTTGGCGAAGGTGGGAGCCAGCCGAAACCTCTGCCTACACTGGGCTCGCTCTAACCTCCACTCGTGAAAACGAAGATCAATACGAGTGGATAGAGTTATTAATTCCTCCAGTGTGGCGGGAATCTCCCTAGTAGCCAGGGCGTCCTTAACGTGGTCAGCCAGCCCCCTCCAAAAAATATTGGAATGAGGGCTTTATCCAACCACTCCAGCTCAGATGCTAAGGTGCGGAAGTGGACGGCAAAATGACTGTCCAAGGACGAGCCCTGAGTCAATGCCAACAATTGGAGCGCCGTATCATGGGTGACACGAGGTCCTAAAAAGACCTGTTTCAGAGTGATCAGAAACAACGGAGCACTCTGCACCACATGATCGCTCCCATAGCGGCGTAGCCCACTACAACGCCCTGTCCGATAGAAGAGACACTATAAATCACACCTTAGCCCGCTCTGTAAGGAAACGAGAGGCCAGAAGCTCGAGATGGATAGAGCACTGACTCACGAAACCCCTACAAGACTTACTATCACCAGAGAATTTCTCTGGAAGCGGGAGGCGAGTTAGAGTCGGGACAGGAGCGGCAGTGGACAAGGTGGCTGCAGCAACACTAGCAGCCTGAACAGCGACAGCAGTGACATCCACAGCTGAGATTGAACGCTCAAGAGCCGCCAACCTTCCCTCCAGCTGCTGGATGTACCGCTGTGAACGCTGATCGTCCATCATTTACTAGCCAGACCTTGGCGCTAGTATTATGTTAAGGACTGGCGGAACGCACCAAGTACAAGATGAAATGGAACTAGGTGCGTTCGCAGTCCAAGGTCCACCGTGCAGGTAAAAACCCTGCTGCTAGTAAGACGGACTATGTGGCGGTATTATAAGTATACACACACAAGTTAACTTCACCCTGCGTGAAGGAAGCGATCCTGTTGCGTCACAGGACCGCGGTACCGCACATAGAGCGCGAGCAAGAAGTCAGCGAACTCAACCCCAACTAGGATTGAAGTCCGATTAGACACTTGCTGGCACAACACCGCAACTGGGTGTGTAAGGAAACTAAATAATAATATAAAGGCACAAGAGTGTGTGCAGTGCCGCACTGACGGACGCCACTAACCACCCAGGCTTGGGTCAGGAAAGCACAGAGCAAGCGCACGGCGCCGTACAGGCGGACACAGCAATTGGCAGCTGTAATGTGTGTTACGTGCTGTTGGATAAGTCGGGCGCTAGATAGCAAACATACACCTTCCGCGAACAATCATTCAATAGGGAGGGTTATTTAAAGAGCGACTTTCACTCACAACACACACACACATTTACAAGACAATACTAGCGCATGGCCATGCGGTCATGCGCAGTTTATATAGCTGCAGCACAGGAAACAGCTACAGAAGTTTTGCCCTTTCAGGACCTGCCAAAAGGACCAATGGAATGTGCTGCAGTACCTGAGCATGTGACCCTCGATCTCCAACGGGAGATCCTGCCCTGGGCATGCTCAGACAGAGAAAAGCAGGACTAAGATCCAGAAACGTCCACTCGCCGCTGCCCAGCACTGGCTTCAATGGCAGAAGCAGGAAAAGCAGCAGTAACTCTTCGCACAGAGTCAGACTGAGCGAGACGCTGGGATCGACGTCCCTGCTGAGCAGACTCCACTGCGGCTGGAGAAGAATGGGAGACCGCAGTGGAGACGGATCGAGATTCCCCCTGTGCAGCAGAGGAAACTCGACTCCTAACACATTGGACAACAACTTTTGGTGTCCAATTTCTCCTGTTACCCTTGGGAAAATATAAAACTGGGGGCTAAAAAATAATTTTTGTGGAAAAAAAAGGATTTTTTTTTCACGGCTCTGTGTTGTAGTAGTAGTAACTGTAGTGAAACACTTGGGGGTTCAAAGTTCTCACAACACATCTAGATAAGTTCCTTGGGGGGTCTAGTTTCCAATATGGGGTCACTTGTGGGGGGTTTCTACTGTTTAGGTACATTAGGGGCTCTGCAAACGCAATGTGACGCCTGCAGACCATTCCATCTAAGTCTGCATTCCAAATGGCGCTCCTTCCCTTCCGAGCTCTCCCATGCGCCCAAACAGTGGTTTACCCCCACATATGGTGTATCAGAGTACTCAGTACAAATTGTACAACAATTTTGGGGGTCCATTTTCTCCTGTTACCCTTGGTAAAATAAAACAAATTGGAGCTGAAATACATTTTTTGTGAAAAAAAGTTAAATGTTCATTTTTATTTAACCCCTTAGCGACCGCCGATACGCCTTTTAACGGTGATTCCCCCCACACATGGGGTACTAGCGTACTCGGGACAAATTGGACAACAACTTTTGGGGTCCAGTTTCTCCTGTTACCCTTGGGAAAATACAAAACTGGGGGCTAAAAAATAATTTTTGTAAAAAAATATGATTTTGTATTTTTACGGCTCTGCATTATAAACTTCTGTGAAGCACTTGGTGGGTCAAAGTGCTCACCACACATCTAGATAAGTTCCTTAGGGGGTCTACTTTCCAAAATGGTGTCACTTGTGGGGGGTTTCAATGTTTAGGCACTACTAATAGTTCTACTAGGAAGATGGCCGCCCCCACCGATGAAAGGGATGACAGCGCAGATCGCGCGCTGTGTCTTCACGTGGGCGCAGGGAATTCGGAAATTGGACATGCGCACACCACTACACCACCAACGGAAAGCTGGGGAAGAAAAGAGCGCTGTGAACACGCCCACCCGACCTGACCAGCCTGATTGACAGGCAAAAACGGCGACTTTGGTAATGTATTTCTCAGCATACATGGGGAATCAGGGTACACTACATACACTATAGTAACACACAGCGCAGGCCCTATTTAACAGTATTTATAGCTCAATCTGAAAAAACGGGGTGACAGGTTCCCTTTAATATTTTTCATTTTTATGCTTTTTTTTTAGCTATAGTCCTTTTATTTGCATATATTAGCAGACCCTATAATGACAGCTCTGGCAATGTTTATTTTCAAAGAAAGCATTTGTAATGCTCAGATAAAAATATCTATCTCTTCTCTTTCCCTAAAGAACATGTATGTAACTGGTTAATGTTAAAATCACACACAACAATATTGTTTTGGACGCTATCAAATGACAACCTTGTACAAAGTTAAAACTTAATTAAAATAAAAGAATAATGACCTAACTGGCTGTTTGTGTGATATTGTAAAATCATTTATTGTTTCTACTACTTGGCAATTGTTACATTTAGTTATTTTTATTTTTTCCTTGGATTTTTCTAGTCATTACAATTATTTTGCATTATTACATGGATTTTTGCATTATTTCACAGTGAATGATGAGTTCAGGAGGCAAAGGTGGCGGAGAAGTGGCCATGAGTGCAGAAGTATTATTTCTATAAAGATATATTGCAAGGTTTCTTATGTATGCCCAGTTATTTATTCAAAGTTTATTAAAACATCAGTGATCCCTTAACCAAGAAAAATCAGGAGAAACACATCTGTTATACAAAATGTTTAAGGTCAACAAAACACTGATTCAAAATGGTTCTATAATGGACAATTCATTTACCCATATTTATATAGAAAAGGTAAAAATCACAACTGAAGAAGAAGCCAGTAATACATGAACAAAAGTAACACCCGGAAAATAAAATACTGTAACATAAGTAAAACATTATATTCAATAATATTCATATTTTAACCTTATATGTTTTGTTTGCGGCAGTTCAGAGAAATCAAAAACCATATCATGTTTGGTGCACTATATTAAATGATTTTTGCATATAAACTTACGTTATCTTAACCCAATGATTCTTGATAATGCAAAAAGAAAGGGGATTACTAATGCTGCTAGGTTATTTCTAGGTACCCAGATAAGGTCATTTTTGTGATAAAATGTAATGAAAACTGTAAATGATCTAGCCTAAGCAAATAAATAGTGCAAGTCACATATCTAATGAGAAAATTATTATTTAAATGATTATAACTTTAAACCATAACGCAGAAAAATAAACTGTGGTACATATGTTTGACTGTGATTTTAGAATTACTCACTTATCGCCACAGAGTTGAGCTTTAGAAATACAGAATAACCTTTCAAACGAAAGATTTCAAACTCAATGTGGACAAATCTGAACTCATCATCTTTCCTCCATCCCACAAATCTTCCTTACTTGACCTATCTATCGCAGTCAATTACATCATGCTTTCCCCTGTACCCGATGTCCGCTGCCTCGGAGTAACCTTCGACTCTGCCCTGTCCTTCAAACCACACATCCAAACTCTTTCCACCTCCTGTCGCCTCCAGCTCAAAAATATCTCCAGGATCCGTCCTTTCCTCAACCCCCAATCTACTAAAATGCTTGTGCACGCCCTCATCATTTCCCGCCTTGACTACTGCAACATCCTTTTCTGTGGCCTCCCTGCTAACACCCTTGCACCTCTCCAGTCCATCCTTAACTCTGCTGCCCGACTAATCCATCTCTCTCCTCGCTACTCCTCCGCTTCCCCCCTCTGCAAATCTCTTCACTGGCTCCCATTCCCTCAGCGTATCCAGTTCAAATTGCTAATACTGACCTACAAAGCCATCCACAACCTGTCTCCTCCATATATCTCTGAACTAATCTCTCGATATCTTCCCTCACGTGACCTCCGGTCCTCCCAAGACCTCCTTCTCTCCTCCACACTTATTCGCTCCTCATCCAATCGCCTCCAAGACTTCTCCCGAATATCCCCCATCCTCTGGAACTCTCTGCCCCAACACGTCCGACTATCAACCACAGTCGGATCCTTCAGACGGAACCTGAAAACTCATCTCTTCAGGAAAGCCTACAGCCTGCACTGACACCGCTGCTGCCTCATCACTATCGAAGCTACCGCCTCACCAACACCGGAGCTACCGCCTCACCAACACCGGAGCTACCGCCTCACCAACACCGGAGCTCCTGCAACCCTCAACCTACTGTCTCCTTCCCCATAATCCTGTAGAATGTAAGCCCCTCTGTATCAGTCCGTCATTGTTAGTTTGTTTACTATATGTGATATTTGTAACTTGTATGTAACCCCTTCTCATGTACAGCACCATGGAATCAATGGTGCTATATAAATAAATAATAATAATAATATAAAGTGCAGTGTAAATAAGATGACTGCCGTCTGTATTTGAACCAGAATGTTACAAACTATCTATATATACATATATATATATATATATATATATATATATATATATATATATATATATATATATATATATATATAGAGGAAGGAGATATAGTGTATATTGGATCCATTTGTGAAGAAATAGTGTATATTGGATGTTACATGGAGCTGTGCAATAGAGATCCATAAACCCATTGCATAAGCCTTTTTCACATTATCATCAAGGGTAATTTTCATCATTTTTGTTTTATAACTGGAATGGCCAATTCTGTAGCATTATTCTCTCCATAACTATTATGTGGGAGCCCTTGATAGAACACCCCTTAGACCCCATTAAAATCATTGGTGTATGTCCGGATTTGAACGTAGCTATTTGGCTCTATTTTAAGCTATAGATATTACAATAGTCTGAACAGAGCCTAAGATGTAACTTCATATGAAACTACTGTGATACATTATAAAGTACAAAATAGTTTTGAAGCTTTGTGTAGAAATATATCAGACAAAGAATATAAAACTACTAGACACTCTAAAAGGATAGTTAAAAGTAACTATTAATATGAATACTAGTGATTATAAAACACTCGATTTTTTTAGATTTCTGGTTAAGATTTAAAATTATTCTTACACATGCGTACCGTTGCAGATATATAGAGTATATAAAGAGTATTATAAATAGGCCAGGTGTTTACATTTAATATATAGTTAAGAAAAAGTTCTACTTACTTGTTAAAATCTTTCTCATGCACACTGAAAAAAATGTGGAATATCGCAGTTCAAATGAAATGGGAAAAGGATTCTATTTGTAGGATGTCTCTTACTCATAAAGCTAAATAGGCATGACTGTGATCAAAGTTTTCTTGGACATTATCTGTACAGGATGCGGCCTCTGTGCTTGTTGGCTAGTTTATCTGTTATCCACCCCGGGCGTGGCTATTTTATCTGTTAGCCACACAGGGCACGTAGTTGGCTATCACAGCTAACACAGCCCCTGGACACGCTGAAAAATTATGCTGCCACTGCAAAATAATTGTAATGACTAGCAAAATCCAAGGAAAAAATAAAAATAACTGAATGTAACAATTGCCAAGTAGTAGAAACAATAAATGATTTTACAATATCACACAAACAGCCAGTTAGGTCATTATTCTTTTATTTTAATTATGTTTCAACTTTGTACAAGTTTGTCATTTGATAGCGTCCAAAACAATATTGTTGTGTGTGATTTTAACATTAACCAGTTACATACATGTTCTTTAGGGAAAGAGAAGAGATAGATATTTTTATCTGAGCATTACAAATGCTTTCTTTGAAAATAAACATTGCCAGAGCTGTCATTATAGGGTCTGCTAATATATGCAAATAAAAGGACTATAGCAGACCAGCAAAGTGAAGTTTTACATTTGTTTTTGATGTATCATGTGAAACTGCGTTTAAATCAATAGCCACAAAATATTTAGAAAAAGAATCTTTTATCCAACAACATTTCCAATTGAACAACCTGTGGAACATAAAGAACTTCACAGCTAGATGACAACAGACTGGTATTTTTTTCCCCCCCATAGCATAGTATATATTTTACAAAAAAAAAATCATAATAAAAAAAGCATGAAATGAAAAATATCAAATTCCTATGCACATATGAACAAAAGAGGAAGTGTCTGTGTTCATCTGAAAAAAAAAAAACCTGACAGATCATGTTAGGAATACTCTTTGTTGCATCTAGAACTGAACATAACTAAGATTGTCTTTGCCTTTAATTCTCCTGGTTCTCAAAACACCATGTATTGGGTTTTATTACAAAAAAATCTAATCTGGACACATTGGAAAATTAGAGAACATTGCAACTAAAATACATATTACAGAACCAAGCTCATTAAACTTTTACAATAGCGTGCCTTTGCTTTTATAATCGTATAAAACACACCACTTCATACTTGCGGGTGTTGTAATATGGCCACATACATAATGTGCCCATATAATGAGACTGGTGTTATAAACCACGTGTAAAAATGAGAGTCCTAGGATATAATTATATAAAATGGCATGGTGTGTTATAAAACATGAATAAAACACAATGCCCTGATACTCATAGCAGCTACAGCAGCATACATATAATATGAAAATCTAATAGGATATAAAATAAAACAAATTAAGAAAATCTAATATAAAACAAATACTGGAATAATATCAAACAATATCAAACTATATCAAAAGGGGAAGTCAGCCAGACTCAGGGACAGCTGGCTGACAGGAGGAGGGGTGGGGTTACACACTTTGATACACTTTGATAGGGGGCGGGGCACCTGTCAGATTGAGTTTGACGAATCATCTGAATGATACACTACTGTCAGTAATGGTACCGTCACACTGAACGATATCGTTAGCGATCCGTGACGTTGCAACCTCCTGGCTAGCGATATCGTTAAGTTTGACACGCAGCAGCGATCTGGATCCTGCTGTGACATCGTTGGTCGGCGCAGAAAGTCCAGAACTTTATTTCATCGCTGGACTCCCGCAGACATCGCTGAATCGGCGTGTGTGATGGCGATTCAGCGATGTCTTCACTGGTAACCAGGGTAAACATCGGGTTACTAAGCGCAGGGCCGCGCTTAGTAACCCGATGTTTACCCTGGTTACCAGCGTAAACGTAAAAAAAAAACAACACTACATACTTACATTCCGGTGTCTGTCCCCCGGCGCTGTGCTTCTCTGCACTGTGTAAGCGCCGACGTCACCGCTGTGCTTTCCGGCTGGCGCTCACTGTCAGTGCAGAGAATCACAGCGCCGGGGGATAGACACCGGAATGTAAGTATGTAGTGTTTTTTTTTTTTACGTTTACGCTGGTAACCAGGGTAAACATCGGGTTACTAAGCGCGGCCCTACGCTTAGTAACCCGATGTTTACCCTGGTTACCAGGGGACTTCGGGATCGTTGGTCGCTGGAGAGCTGTCTGTGTGACAGCTCTCCAGCGACCACACAGCGACGCTGCAGCGATCGGGATCGTTGTCTAGATCTCTGCAGCGTCGCTAAATGTGACGGTACCTTAACACTCACTGCTTGAGAAAGGCTCAGTGTGAGCCGAAACGTCGCACAGAGATGTGGGTTGGATAAACGTCACACTTTTTTCACCTTGAAAAGGACTTGGAGTGCTGCCTTCTTTTGCTTATTTTGTATACATGTTGGGTAGATGAGTGGACCATTCTATCCAGGAGGCCAGGCACCCACCGGTGAGCATTGTGCTGTTCCAACTTTTCCTTTTATCTATTTTTGTCCGGAAATGTGTGCACAATATAACTAACTTATTTTTTAAGTACTTTGCATAATCTACAATTTTTTGCTCTACAAGCCATTTTTTGTTCCATGGAAGCACCATGGAACTAGGAGTCTTTAATTATACACCTGAGGAGGAGGAGCGAATCCTTGGGGGCATCGATGGAGAAGCTATTTTTCTGAAAACACCTTCCACATTGGAATTGAAATGCAAGTATGAAAGTGATGTAAAATGATTAGTGAATTTACAGCTACATATAATGACTTTGGGGCAATATTACAAAGAAGGTAAAATCCCTAGGGGATTGAGATCAGGTATACGTCCAAATCTATTTCAAGGTAATGCGGTATATTGTGCACGCTTTGTCGTGATATCGAACAAATATGCTATGGACACTATTTTGCTCAATATTGATTTTTTGCAAACTGAAATAAAAAAACTACAATTGAATATTGGGGAATCTGAGTGCAAGATACAAACATTGTTAACAGTTGAAGAGTGGAATGTATTTAAAGAAAAAAATTGATAACTAGAGTGTTAAATTGCGCAATGACTTGGAAGAGATTAAAAGGAGGAAGTGTAATAGAGATCTGAAGGACTATGAAACAGGACATATATACACTTGACAGAAGGAAAACAGCAAACCTATTTGGAAAAAGAAAGGTGGTTGTAATAACAATCATAAAAGTGGTGATAATGAGACATTGATCAATAATCATATTGTTCCCTATAGACCAGGACAATGGAATGGAAGGACAATCAAGCACAAGAGGAGAGGATGCAAACGTCACCATCGGTACCAAAAGAAAACCAGAGAAAAACAGGTCACAGCCACAAAGACAAGCAACCTCCAAGAAGAAGGATCAGAACTTGTGATTAACATTTCTGACAAGGTATTAACCCCTTCACAGGTTTCTATCTTGAGTAGAGGACTGTCCTTTGCCCCTTGTTCACATACAAAATGGTTTGATCTACAAATAGATATGGAGAGGTTCTTTAGATCAATAAAATTGAAAGAATGGTTTCAGGATAAGAATGTAATGAGTAAAATGAGAAATAGTGAGTTTGACTAAGTGTTTGGAATTGAGAAAAAGTAGTGACTTTGTGCCACCTACAAATTCTGCTATCATAGATGCCTTTGAAAGAGTAGTGAGGAGGGTCATTGAGGAAATTAGAGATGGGGTCTCAGATAAATTTAAACACCCTAATGTAACAAGGGAGGAATATAAAGCATTACAGGAACTTGTCCATGATGACGACATCATAATAAAACCCGCAGACAAGGGTGTTGCTGTCGTCATCATTGACAAGTCAAAATATATTGCAGAAATAAACCGGCAATTAAGAGATGAGATGGTATACCAAAAATTGGACAGTGACCCCAAATTTGGGATAATGGGGGAAATTAATGACTGTCTAAAAGAAGCATTCGAAAACAAAATTATTGATCAAGAACTAATGAATTACCTGTCTTTAGAATTCCCTAGAACTCCGGTATTATACATAACCCCGAAGATCCACAATTCATTGGTTGACCCTCCTGGGCGACCGATAGTGTCAGGGGTGGATTCAGTCTTTAGTAGGATAGGCACTTTCTTGGACAAAATTCTCAATTCCATTGCTAAAAAATCAAAATCATATATCAAAGATACCACTGATTTCCTAAATAAACTAGAGCTAATAAAATTGGAGGGTGAAGTGATTTTGGCATCATTTGATGTCATTTTATTTTATACCTCAATTGAACATAGTTCTGGAATAAAAGCAGTTGAGAAAAAGTTAAATACTACTGAGATATCGGTGGCAGGTAAAACATTTCTGATAAAATTGTTGGAAATAATTTTAAGGCGGAGCTATTTCTTATTTAGTGATACGTTCTACTCACAAAAACGCGGAACAGCGATGGGGGCCAATATGGCCCCCGTATATGCAAACCTTGTCATGAGTATCCTGGAGGAAGACCTTGTCTATGTGTCCCACCACTTCCGGCATGTGCTGGTGTGGTGAAGATACATAGACTATGTTTTCCTCCTATGGAGCGACACAGAAAAAGAACTGGAGGATTTTCATCAATATTTGAATGGAGTAGATGAGACCATTACATTTACATTGATCTCCTCTAGGACCAATATCCAATTCTTAGATGTCTCTGTTAGACAAAATAATGGAGAACTGACAACTACTGTTTGTCAAAGAAACCGATAGAAACAACCTCCTAACCTACGACAGCCAACACCCTCGCAATATGGTGAGATCAATACCACTTAGCCAATTACTAAGGGTACGTAGGATTGTAAAAGAGGATGGGGAGATAAATGGTGTTATAAATACCTTAGTAAAGAAATTAGTGAAAAAGGGGTACCCACAAGGAGTAATAAATATTGCCAAAAATGTAGTCTTAAACAAAGATCGGAAAGAATTGTTGGGAAAGGATGGCCAAAATAAGAAATTATTGACTAGAATACCGTGTGTGATGACATATACTGAGGAGAGTGGAAATATAGCAGGGATAATTAGAAAACATTGGGGAATGCTGGGTAATTGTTTACCAGGAATAAAAGAATTCAGAGAGCCCCCACTGTTTTCATATCGTAGGGGCAGAAATATCAAAGACTATGTAGTGAAATCAGATATTGGCCCTTTAAAAAATATATGTCAGACCACAATTACCGGGGTGAGCCAGAAGGGTTGTTTCCCATATCTGTCATGTGTAAATTGCAATTATATGTTGAAGGGTCCCACTTTCAAACATCCAGATACTAATAAGGAATATAAAATTAAGCAATTTTTAACATGTAACTCTGATCATGTGATCTATCTGTTGGAGTGTCCATGCAAATTATGGTACGTAGGGGAAACGACTTGTGAGTTGAAAGTACGCATTAATAATCACCGACACTCAATCAGAAAAAAACGATTAGACCTCCCGGTTTCAAAACACTTCACAGAATTGAGACACACAGAGAAAGATTTCAGATTTAGGATCGTAGATAAAGTCCCCATACAAAGGAGAGGAGGGGACAGAGTATGCCTTCTAAAAAAACAAGAACTTAGATGGATTTCTGAACTTAACACGTTAAAGCCGAAAGGACTCAATGTGGAATTTAAAATTCACCCTAACATGTATTAGCCCTGCAAAGGTATACCTAGGAATCGGGTGTATATGGACTCCTAGTTTAAGGTTTGGAGCATGGTATATAAATGAATTTTGTCATCTTGTTATAGCGCTCCAATTTTAATATTAATTATTTTATAATTATTATATTGTTTTAGTGATATCTTCACGTCTAGCAACTTGCACGCAATATTCAGCCTGCCGGCGGATGGAATATAACCACATGGAGGATAAATTATATTTTTTTCTTCTATTGCTTTTTTCTTCTTTTTTTAAAACAAATGTTGTTTATTTTTTACAATTAAGGTGTCATAACTGTCAGCCAGTAACAATGCCCTATTAATCTAATAAAAGTAATGCATGGTAAAAGATAGTGGTGTAAGAAAGCCTATTATATGAATAGATATTTGTCAATATATAATCACTTATATGGATCCTCCAATAGTGATGGTATGGCCTTAAAGGGCTATGTACCAAGTTGGAGGGACATCGGCAAACGGAGACAGCCTGAGGAAGGTGCCGTCCGTTGTGTCAGAGTGTAAACTAAAGCCATGACGCCATATAGTATCTATCATTAGAAAATATAACTAAAAATATATAGTTTCCTAGGGATACGATCATACCAGGTGTGTATCGCTGTATACATATAACATACAGGCATTTTTAAAAGTGAGGCGCATAAGAAGACATTAAGCCACATCCAAGATGGCGCTTCGGCACTGACAGAAGGATAGTGCGCATGCGCCAAGGGAAATAAACCGCAAATAGATTGTGATTGGCCGGCAGGCTATGACAGAGTAAAATGATGTCAGGACATGCGCAGTAGAGGTGATAGAACGCCGAAACTGGCAGAGAAAGCGTCCTCCATGTGGTCTGACCGGCGTGCGGCAGGGTAAGAGGTGTAAACAATCACAACATGTGTATTATGAGACAAATGTTTATTAAGAAAGGAATAATAAGAGTATGTTAAAAACAAGAGAAATAATTGTGAAGATATATGATTATATTAGCACCTTAGCACAGTGCACTTTACCAGATATGGATTATACAAAGGACTTTTTGCACATGTGTTGTAAAAAATTATGTATATATGTATTAATGATTGATGGCCAATATAATATGCAAAGGATTGTAGATTTTGCCTATAAGAACACAATTGTCAGTAACACTCACTGCTTGAGAAAGGCTCAGTGTGAGCCGAAACGTCGCACAGAGATGTGGGTTGGATAAACGTCACACTTTTTTCACTTTGAAAAGGACTTGGAGTGCTGCCTTCTTTTGCTTATTTTGTATACATGTTGGGTAGATGAGTGGACCATTCTACCCAGGAGGCCAGGCACCCACCGGTGAGCATTGTGCTGTTCCAATTTTTCCATATACGAGGGGTGATCCAAAAGTAATGATAATCAATACTAAACACAATGAATATAGTCAAAATTTTTTTTTATTTTTTTACATAGTCTCCTAACAAGTCTATACATTTAGTCCATCTCTTTTCTAAACTTAGAATTCCCTTCGAAAAAAATTCTTGATCTTGACCCTGAAAAAAATCCCCAACAGCAGTTATCACGTCACTATTGTCATCAAATTTCTTGCCCCGGAGGTGTTCCTTGAGCCGAGGAAAGAGAAAGAAGTCACTGTGGGCTAGATGTGGTCAATAGGGGGGGGGGGGGGGGTGTTCCACCAGTTCAAAGCCCGCTTCTTGACTGGTAGCCATGGCAATTGCAGCTTTGTGAGCCGGCACGTTATCTTGGTGAAACAGCACTCCAGCCCACAGTTTGCCGCGCCTTTTCTCCTTGATAGCCTCCCGCAATCTTCTTATTTGTTCTGCGTAGTAGGAGCCCGTAATTGTGGCTCCCTTCTCCAAATAGTCCACCATAATAATTCCTTCAGCGTCCCAAAAAACAGACGCCATAACCTTCCCTGCTGAACTTGACACTGAATTTCTTCGGCGTCGGTTCGTCGTCTCGTTTCCACGTCATCGATTGTTGTTTAGTTTCGGGATCAAAGTGGTGGATCCAGGTCTTGTCCATGGTCAAAAAATGTGACAAAAAATTTTCCTTGTCTGCTTGGAACTTTTCGAGATTTCGTTTCTTCTTTTGCTCGTCGGTTAACATTTTTGGCACCCAACGCGCGGAGACCTTTCTCATATGCAATTATTTTGCAAGGATTCTTTGAATACTGCCATATGAGATTCCTGTGACCTCAGCTACATGCCTGATAGTCACTCTTCGATCTGCCAATACAACTTCTTCAACTTTTCTCACGTTTTCTTCATTGAGGGACGTGGATGGGCGTCCTTCACGATGTTCAACTTCCGTCGATGTTCTTCCCAGCTTAAATTCCTTGGCCCAGCATGCAACTGTGGAATATGGAGGAGAAGAGTCCCCCAATGTTTCCACCAAGTCGCTGTGTATGTCTTTGGTAGTCATTTTTTTCAAGCAGAGGTATTTGATGACAGCTCTGAGCTCGTTTTTTTCCATTTTGATGTTCACTCCTCGGCAGTTCATATTCAAATGAATGTAGCTCCCGGGAATCGTGGTCTATTTAAGTGATTTTTTTTTTCCTGGACTAGTGGGTACCTAAGAGAGAAGAAAACATTTTATTTTAATTTCTGTGTGCAATAGAAATAACCAATTATCATTACTTTTGGATCGCCCCTCGTGTATATATATATATATATATATATATATATATATATACACACACACACACACACACAGGGGAGTCACCTAGAAATAGGAGCAAAAGCTCCCCCTTGTGGCCTGGAGGGTGAACATGTTGTGTGTATTGTGATTACCTGATAAAAGATATCCTTCATCGCTTCCAAACGTAACATCACTCTCCCCGTGAGGAAAGCAATGCCACTGTAACCAGGACCCTGGGGTGTTACACCTGATTGCAGTTGTTGCTGCAAAGGGAGGCCCAACCAGTTATTAGGTTTAGGGGCAATCACTTTTCACACAGGGCCCTGTAGGTTTGGATTTTTTTCCTGTAATAAAGACCTTCATTTAAAAACTGTATTTTGTGTTATCTTTGTCCAATATTTACTTTTGTTTGGTGATCTGACACATGTACGTGTGACAAACATGCAAAAGAATAGGAAATGTGTGTGCATATGTCTATGTATACACATATAAATGTGTGTAAAATGGATAAGACGTGCTAAGTGCTAGCTGACAGGCCACTGCAACGCATGATGGAGCTTGTATTATTAGAAAACAGTACGCCTGGGGACAAGAAGTGATTGAAAAACATCAGAGTTGCATCTGGCAGACACCAAGTGATGCTATCTGCATGATAAAGGTATATATCTATAATAGGAGTATGGATGCATTTACTGGTCTATAATAGATTAATGAATAAAAAATGAAACGAATTAGGGTAGTGGATAACGTTTTAAATATTTGGTACAGAAACCTTTGTTTGAAATCACAAAGGTCAGACATTTCCTGTAGTTCTTGACCAAGTTTACAGACACTGCAGCAGGGATTTTGACCCATTCCTCCATACAGATCTGCTCCAAATCTTTCAGGTTTCAGGGCTGTTGCTGTGTAACATTGATATTCAGCTCTCTCCAAAGGTTTTCTATTGGTTTCAGTTCTGGAGACTGGCTAAGCACACAAGCACCTTGAAATGCTTCTTACGGAGCCATTCCTTAGTTGCTCTTGCTTTGTGTTTTGGGTCATTGCCACGCTGAAAGACCCAGCCACGACCTATCTTCAATGCTCCTACTGAAAGAAGGAGGTTGTTGGCCAAAATCTTGCGATCCACGACCCATTCATCCTCCCTTCAATATAGTGCAGTTATCCTGTCTGCTTTGCAGAAAAGCACCCCCCAAGTATGGTGTTCTTGGAGTTGCACTCATTCTTCTTCCTCCAAACATGGCGAGAGGAGTTGATAGCAAAAAGTACTATTTTGTCTCATCTGACCACATGATCTTCTCCCTTGCCTCACCTGGATCAACCAGATGGCCATTGGTGAACTTCTAACGGGCCTTGACATATGCTGGCGTGAACATCAGGACCTTGCGTGCCCTGAAAGATTTTACTCCATGATGGCGTAGTGTGTTTGTAGTACTACTACTGGCATCCCTGCATGGTGTCCCTTCCCCCCTCCATGCAGAGACGCCGGCTTACTCACTGCCCCAGACCCTCGGCACAATCCTCTGCATTTTCCTTCCTAGTTGTGTGAGTGCTGCAACGGCGCACCTAGTACACACATGTGCACACTCCTTCATTCTTAAAGGGGCAGCACAAGCATATACTAAATACCCTCCAGCTTGTTTTTCAGAGCTATTTAGTATAATTACTACACCTGTAAGATGGCTTCCAGCCAATTGCTGGGAGTTATCCTGTTGAGACCTTAGAAATGATGTACAATGTGTGGGACAGAGGAGAGACTGTTGGAGAAAAGGGAATACTCTAATTTTACCCCATTATGGGAAAATCAGCGACTGGTGGACTTTAACAAATTTACTGGTTTCAGAGGTTGGGAATCAAGGGGAATTCAGACTTTAGATCAGTTAGTAGGAAATGGAACACTTAAAAGCTTCAACAAACTACAAAAAGAGTTTGGATTGCCTCACGGCCTCTTCTTTCGATACCTACAACTTAAGGTACCTTCACACATAACGATTTCGTTAACGATATCGTTGCAACATCACGCTTTTTGTGACGTAGCAACGATCCCGCTAACGATCTCGTTATGTGTGACAGCGACCAACGATCAGGCCCCTGCTGGGAGATCGTTGGTCGTGGGGAATGATCAGGACCTTTTTTTGGTCGCTGATCACCCGCTGTCATCGCTGGATCGGCGTGTGTGACGCCGATCCAGCGATGTGTTCACTTGTAACCAGGGTAAATATTGGGTTACTAAGCGCAGGGCCACGCTTAGTAACCCGATATTTACCCTGGTTACCATTGTAAAAGTAAAAAAAAACAAAAAACACTACATACTTACATTCCGATGTCAGTCATTTCCCCCGCCGTCAGCTTACCTGCACTGACTGTCAGCGCTGGCCATAAAGCACGCTGAGCACAGCAGTGACGTCACCGCTGTGCTCTGCTTTACAGCCGCTGCTGACACAGTCAGTGCGGGAAGCTGACGGCGGGGGACGTGACAGACATCGGAATGTAAGTATGTGTTTTTTTTTTTTTACTTTTACAATGGTAACCAGGGTAAATATCGGGTTACTAAGCACGGCCCTGCCCTACCCGGGGACTTCGGCATCGTTAAAGACAGTTTCAACGATGCCGAAGTCGTTCCCCTGATCGTTGGTCGCTGGAGAGAACTGTCTGTGTGACAGCTCTGCAGCGACCACACAATGACTTACCAACGATCACGGCCAGGTCGTATCGCTGGTCGTGATCGTTGGTAAGCCGTTTAGTGTAACGGTACCTTTAGGCATGCAGATCTAACTCAGTTTAGTGCTTTGGCACCGTATATACGAAATAAATATTTACTAGACTCAATAGCAGCGGCAAAATACACGACCGGCTTAATTTCAAACGTCTATCAGAACCTCTCTCACAGTCTCGTATGGGAGACCATCCCCTGACAGCTACATTAAAATAGGAAGCAGATGTGATGCGGATTATGGAAGTTTTGAATCCCCAATGGCTGTAGATCTTTAGCGAACATTGTATCAAGCTTACAAACTAATTGCACAACATTGGCCAGATGCTCAACCACTGACAGTTAATTAATTAATAAATAAGCAAAACAATATTATTTGGTTGGAAATTTGACAACAACTGGGGAACCTGGTTGAATGTTCCACGTCTACCATCTGGAGTACTCCAGAGAAATAACATATGGCAATTTCTGGCTTCATGAACACTTGTAGTATCATCAATCCAGATTAAATGAGATAAGTAGGGCGAGTACACATGCAAACTAATTATGATAACTGAATGGCAGATATTCTAATGTATACACATCATAAAAAAATAATATGAATACAGATTTCTCTGGAGTATTATCGGGGGAGGGATGGTTGTATTAGTTTGAATGAAAAAAAAAATCAAATCCTTGGAAGAAGATGACAACTTTATTATATTTTATGTAGAACAATAACATATAATGATACCATGTAACATTGAAAATATCTTTGTCCTACTGATGTCTCTTTGTAAAAACTATTGTGTAATTTTCCTAATAAAAATTGTCTCATAAAAAAGTGTGTCTTATTGACCAAGAAATATAGTAATTTCTAAAGTAATTTCCCCTTCTCATTAAATAATAGGTCCGTCTGTTATATGTTTTTGTACAATTTGTCAATAATGTATATAGTTTCGGAGTTATTTTTGATGGTCAACAAAATACTATTTTCCAGTAATTCATTTTTCACACTCTAGGTATGATAATGTCATTTCCTCTGTGTGGGATTTTGACTTCTCTTTCCTCATGTTTGGTCCTGTTAAAATATAAACACTTCTATAAACCTCCCATGCTGGCGCGGTTCCAGCAGTGTAAGCACTTGCATTTCGGGGGCTCAGGTTTTATGTCATATGAGCCCTGCTTCCAATTAGCGCTGGCTTCACTGTTCTCACCTTCAGACAAATCGAACAGTAAGAAGAAGTAAAAGAGAAGTCACAGCACTGGCTTCATGTTCATGTTCAATACATCGAGGGCGGGGACAGTGAAGCTGGGGCTGATTGGGCACAGGGCTTGTGTGATGCAACAACCTCATATGAGCCCCAGAAATGTGAGTGACGATACCACTGGAACAGCACCGGTACGGAAGGTGAATATGACTTTTTTTTATTTTAAGAAGGCAAAACATGATGACAACTCCTTTAAGAAAATACAATTTCCGTTTAAAACATTTCCAACATTAAGAACGTGAAAAAGGCTTTTCCCCTGTGTGAATTCTCTGGTGCTTAAGCAAATCTGATTTATGGCTAAAACATTTCCCACATTTTGAACAGGAAAAAGGCTTCTCCCCTGTGTGAATTCTCTGGTGCTTAAGCAAATCTGATTTCTGGCTAAAACATTTCCCACATTCTGAGCTTGAAAAAGGCTTCTCCCCTGTGTGGGTTCTCTGGTGGTGAGCAAGATTCGCTTTCTGGGTAAAACATTTCCCACATTCTGAACATGAAAAAGGCTTCTCCCCTGTGTGAATTCTCTGGTGCTTAAGCAAATCTGATTTCTGGCTAAAACATTTCCCACATTCTGAGCATGAAAAAGGCTTCTCCCCTGTGTGGGTTCTCTGGTGGTGAGCAAGATTCGCTTTCTGGGTAAAACATTTCCCACATTCTGAACATAAAAAAGGCTTCTCCCCTGTGTGAATTCTCTGATGCTTAAGCAAACCTGATTTCTGGCTAAAACATTTCCCACATTCTGAACATGAAAAAGGCTTCTCCCCTGTGTGGGTTCTTTGGTGTATAACAAAATCTGATTTGTGGTTAAAACATTTCCCACATTTTGAACAAGAACATCTGTTCTCTGCTGTGTGAATTGTTTTATGTTTAAGAAAATGCTTTTCAAGGGGAAAGCTATTTCCATATTCGGAAGGTGAAAACGGCTTCTTTGATTTAGGAGCAATTCGTTTCTTAATGCTTATTTTGTGACTTTGATTTTCCTTAGTAGTTGGTAAGGAATCAGAAGACAGGACCCATTTCAAAGGATCAGATGACAGATCTTTGCTGTGAAGGCATGATGGTATATCTGGCGTAATGACATTCACTTCAATTGTATCCCGTGATATCTCAAGATCATCTGATTTAAAAATTGAAGATGACAGCTGCCCCTCTGATCTCCTGGTACAGTAATCTGCTAAGAATAAAACCAATTATTTTTCCACAAAATATCAAATTTAATATTTTTTGAACATTTCTACTTAAACGGTCATTAAAAATGGCAAGTTATGTAATATATTTGAATTATTCACCAACAAAATGACAGTTCACAGTCTAATAGAAAACATCATAGGATGAACCAGTGGAGCGTGGCGTTCAACAGTCAACAGTTTGTTCATGCTGCCTCCCAAATATGGAATAAAAAGCCACCAAACGATGTTATGTAGACAAAATAATACCAATAAAAAGTTCTACTCATCTTACAAAAAACAAGTCCCCTCTCAGGTCCATCATCTGTCAATGGAAAAACAGAGGTTTCTACATTATTAGTGGCTTGAAAAGCAACATCGCTTCCATAAACCAATCTAGCAAAATCCTCTCTTCCAAAGTTAAATCTCCCCCTCGCTTTCGAGCCTTGCAGTGTGCTCAAACCACATTTAGCATCCATGCATTTGGCATTACTATAGCGAGAAGAACCCACCTAATTTATGGTGCGTGTGTCTTCTGGAGCACAATCTGGGCACTATGTGTTGGGTAATAAAATGGTTTATTTTCCATTTTTACTCTCCAACATCCACTGCGCGCTAATTAACAGACAGTGGCTGTGGAGTCAAAATTGTCACTACTCCTAAAGATTAATTCACAGAGGGTTATACTGTCCAAAATGGAGTCACTTTATGGGGATTTCTACTGCTCTGGTTTTCTGACATTTTGTCATATTAGGGCTTTTACAAATGCTGTGTCCCATCTCCTCTGGGATCTGCTCTTATGCCGTCTGCTTATCAAATAATAATTGTGATGTAATTTCCATGTTCAACCTCTTCAGCCAGATATCCTCATTAATATTAAATAAAGACACACACCAGCCTATGTAGGAGCATTAACATAATTAACCTACATATGCTGTAACAAAAAAGCAATTGTCAGAAATCTGCATGAAATGCAATATCTGTTTTATATTTCAAAATATTTTTTTAAAAATTGCCTGGGCTCCCGCATAATTTTCATAACCAGCAGAGGGAAAGCCGACAGCTGATGTAAATATTCTGGGAAGGAGCCAATAGCCAAAGATTCGCAGGCTACGACTATAAATATCAGCTCACAGCTATTTGCTTAGCCTTTACTGGCTAGTTTACAAGGAAACCCCAGAAAAAAAATTGACATGGGTTCCTCCTATAAGCTCGAACCAGCTAAGGCTTGACAGACAGCTGCGGGCTGTTATTAATAGCCTGGAAAGGGACCATGGATATTGGCATCCCCCAGGTTAGAAACTTCAGCTCTCAGCCACCCGAGAAATGGCGCATCTTATAGATGCGCCAGTTCTGGCACTTAGCCTCGCTCTTCCCACTTGCCCTGTAGCGTTGGCAAGTGGGGTTCATATTTGTGGGGTTGATGTCGCCTTTGTATTATCAGGTGACATCAAGCCCACAGGTTAGTAATGGAGAGACTTCTATAAGACACCTATCCATTACTAGCCCTAATGATAATGTATAAAACACAGACACCCAGAATAAAGTCCTTTATTTGAAATAATCACAGACTCCTTTATTGAATCAAAGTGTACCATATTTACTGAATGCCTAATCTCCAACTCCCTTGTCTCCTGCAAACAATCAAAAAAATAATAAACCAACATATACTATTTTGTCCGCCGTAGTCCATTTAATACCAAGTGTCCCACGGCGATCTCACGTGTAGAACAGTCACATCAGGAGATGTGACTGCTATACCCGGCCTCCAGCGATACATTGACAGGAGGTAATTATTCCCGCAGTGTATCACTGCGCTGCTGTGAGAGTTCACAGGAGTTCATCAGCTGATCAGCTGCGATTCTCTCACTTAGGGCACTACTGCTGTGTGAGAACTTTCCCACGCAGCGATGCCGTAAGTGAGAGCACCGGAGCTGATCAGCTAATCAACTCCAGTGAACTCTCATGGTGGCTCAGTGGTACACTGCGGGAGCGACTACCTCCTGTCAAAAGATGTAGCCAGATGGGAGTAGTAGTCCCACCAGACGATGCCTGGGTATACATGTCCGTCGCATGAGAACACACACACAAACACACATATATTTTCCGCCCACACACAGAGACACTCGCACGTATTCTCCGCCCACACACAGACGCATACATATTCTCCGCCTACACTCTTCCTCCTTTTGACAGTATTTCCCTTTGACAATTTGCAGCATTTTTGACAGCAAATCTGAAGCTAGTCCGCAAACCTTTTTACACCTGTGTTTTTGCTGCAGATTTTACTGACTCAGTTGAAGTCAATGAGTCCAAAACGCAGCAGAAACGCAAAAAGAATTGACATGCTGCAGAAAATAAAACAATACAAATAAGGACAGAAATTTACTGATAATGTGCAGTACACTTCAGGATTGTCTGATTTCCCTTGTTTTAGTATTCCATTGCATTTTTGGAGCATTTACAGAAGTAAAAAAAAAAATGCCACGAAAATGGATTGTGTGCATGTAGCCCAATAGTGTAGAGCAGACGTTTGATAAATCTAGATCTCAAGCATTTGCAAAAGGGAATGGAGACCTTTCTAACTCCTTAACGACCAGAGGTATTTTTGGTTTTGCATTTTCATTTTTTGCTCCCCTTCTTCCCAGAGCCATAACTTTTTTATTTTTTGTTAAATATTGTAATGTGAGGGCTTGATTTTTGTGGGTTGAGCTGTATTTTTGAACGAGAGCTTAGTTTTAACATATTGTGTACTGGAAAACGGGAAAAAAAATTCCAAGTGCGGTGAAATTGAAAAAAAAGGGCAATCCCACAGTTGTTTTTTGTCTTGCTTTTTTACTATATTCACTAAATACTAAAACTGACCTGCCACTATGATTCTCCAGGTTACTACTAATTCATAGACGCCAAACATGTCTACGTTCTTTTTTATCTAAGTGGTAAAAAAAAAATTCCAAACTTTGTTAAAAAATAAATAGCACCATTTTCCGATACCCGTAGCTTCTCCATTTTTCGTGATCTTGGGTTGGGTGAGGGCAGATTTTTTGCGCACTGAGCTGACGTTTTTAGTTATACCATTTTGGTGCATATACAATGTTTTTATCGTCAGTTCTTGCATTTTAATGCAATGTCATGGAAACCAAAAAAAGGAAGTAATTCTGGCACTTTTACTTTTTTGTCGCTACGCCGTTTAGCAATCAGGTTAATTCTTTTTTAATATTGATATATTGGGTGATTCTGAACTCGGCGATATCAAATAGGTTTATGTTTGATTTTTTTATTGTTTTAAATAGGGCAAAAGGGGGTGATTTAAACTTTTATATTTTTTTAAAAACATTTTTTTTTCTACTTTTGGCATGCTTCAATAGTCTCCATGGACACTTCTATTTTGGACTAGAAGCTGCCATAACCCGATCGGCTCAGCTACATACAAGCGATGATCAGATCACCTGGATGTAGCAGGATTACTCACTTGTATGTGCTCCCACCACATGCAAGCCAGCAGTGACAACGATAGAGGTCTCCAGGAGACCTCTGGTTGTCATGCCAACCCATTGGTGACCCGATGTCGGAAAGGGGTTAAGGACTACCACGGAGTTACAGACTCAGATAACTGAGGCAGGGTGATCCCACCACAATCAAAATATCATGCAGATGAACAGGTAAAAAATAGACAGTTTTTTTATTCTATGATACATCCCTAACAACAACGTATGTATGAGGGGAGAGCTCAAACACTAAACCAGAGTTGCACCCATTTATGGTGAACCACTGGAGAAATTATGAGTCCTGTCTAGAAGAGCAGAGAAAGTATTAGTGCCCCCCATTTCAGGAGAGATCGTACATTAATCAGAATTATTGAGGATTGTAAGCCTAATGTACCGCATATACTCGAGTATAAGCCGACCCGATAATAAGCCGACCCCCCTAATTTTGCCACAAAAAAACTGGGAGAACTTAATGACTCGAGTATAAGCCTAGGGTGGGAAATGCAGCAGCTACCGGTAAATGTCAAAAGTAAAAATAGATACCAATAAAAGTAAAATTAACTGAGACATCAGTAGGTTAAGTGTTTTTGAATATCCTTATTGAATCAGGAGCCCCATATAATGCTCCATAAAGTTTATGATGGCCCTTTAGATGCTCCATATTAAAATATGCCCCATATAATCCTGTATAAAGGTTAATAATGGCCCCATAAGATGCTCCATAGACACATTTGCCCAATATAATGCTGCACAAACCTTGATTATGGCCCCATAAGATGCTCCTTACAGACACTTGCCCCATATAGTGCTGAACAAATGTTGATTATGGCCCCATACAGACACTTGCCCAATATAGAGCTGCACAAACGTTATGGCCCCATAAGATGCTCCATACAGACACTTGCCCCATTTGCTGTTGCTGCGAGAAAAAAAAAATCACATACTCACCTCTCCATCGCCCAGGCCCCCGGCTGTTATGAACTGGTGGTTTAGGAGCAACATGGGACGAGCTCTGAAGGAGGTGGTACCTGTACTGACCGCAGTTCCTAAGCTCAACACAACACTAGAAGTAGCCGTGGGATGTTCCTGTCACTCCCTAGATACCTCATCACAGCCTGAGAACTAACTACCCCTAAAGATAGAAACAGGAAAGCTATCTTGCCTCAGAGAAAATCCCCAAAGAATAGATAGCCCCCCACAAATAATGACTGTGAGTGGAGAGGGAAAAGACATACGTAGAATGAAACCAGGATGTAGCATAGGAGGCCAGTCTAGCTAGATAGATAGGACAGGACGGAATACTGTGCGGTCAGTATTAAAAACTACAAAATCCACACAGAGTTGACAAAAATCTCCACACCTGACTAAAGGTGTGGAGGGTAAATCTGCTTCCCAGAGCTTCCAGCTTAACTGAAAAAAACCATACTGACAAGCTGGACAAAAACATAGAATGTACAGAACAATAAAGTCCACAACATGTGGACAAAAAAAAGAGCAAAGCAAGGACTTATCTTTGCTGAACTGGTCAGGATATCAGGGAAATCAAAGCAGAAATGTGAATCCAACCAGGAACCATTGACAAGTGGCACAAGCTGAAGGAAAGAGCCAGGCTAAATAGCCGAGCAGAATAGACAATCAGTGGAAGCAGCTGCTGACTGCTAAATCCAAGGAGCAGCCATACCACTTAAAACCACCGGAGGGAGCCCAAGAGCAGAACTCACAAAAGTGCCACTTACAACCACCGGAGGGAGCCCAAGAGCGGAATTCACAACACCCGGCACTTTCAATATTCACCTGACTTCGCTCCGGCACCACTCCTTCTTAAGCGTCTTCTGCACTGACGTTTAGGCAGAGGGCGCGCACTAACCACGTCATCGTGCCCTCTGTCCTGAGCGTCACTGCAGAAGATGCTGAAGACGGAGCGGCGCTGCGCTCCTCGTTATACTCACCTGCTCCTGGTGCTGTGAAGTTCCTGTTTCCCCGGTGCCGCAGCTTCTTCCTGTACTGAACGGTCACCGTTACCGCTCATTACAGTAATGAATATGCGGCCCCACCCCTATGGGAGGTAGAGCAAGCATATTCATTACTGTAATGAGCGGTACCAAGTGACCACTCAGTACAGGAAGAAGCTGGGGTGTCGGGGAGCCAGGGACCGCGCCAGGAGCAGGTGAGTATAATTAGACGCCACCGCTCCCCCTCCCCTGACGACCCCTGGGTATGACTCGAGTATAAGCCGGAAGGGGGACTTTCAGCCCCCCAAAAATGGGCTGAAAATCTCGGCTTATACTCGAGTATATACGGTATTTTATGATGTGGAGTGAATCCATGAAACCAGGGCTCGAGCCATGCCAACACATCTCCTGCAGGGGTGAATAAATGTACAGTACAGACCTAAAGTTTGGACATATAATTCCACGTGTTAATTCATAGTTTTGATGCCTTCAGTGTGAATGTACAATTTTCATAGTCATGAAAATACAGAAAAATCTTTAAATGAGTAGGTGTGTCCAAACTTTTGGTGTGTACTGTATATCACAGCCATCAGCGCCACACAGCTTAGAGATATATCATGGCACAGGTGTAATGTTTTTTATGTAGTTTATCACAATTCTCCTTGAAGTTATTTGGTTTTAAAAGAAAAGCCGGATTGCTTACCGGTAATGCCCTTTTAATGAGCCACGACAGCACCCACTTGAGAGATTTACAGAGAACCTTCACCTGGGTGGGATCACCGTGCTGAGGACAGCTCTCCCGAATGCCAAGTCAGATGTAGAAGATAGATCAAGTCTATAATGCTTATAAAAGGTCAAGGGTGATGACCAGGTTGCGGCCTTACATATGAGCTCGATTGAGATGTCTTTATTCTCTGCCCACGAGGATGATACAGCCCGGGCCGAATGCACTTTCACTCCTTCTGGAGGATTTTTGCTTTTTGATAAGTAGGCCAGACAGATGGCATCTCTGATCCAGCGGGACAAGGTAGCCTTCGTAACCCCGTGGCCTTTTCTGTGACACTGAAAACATACAAACAGAGCCCTACTCTGTCTGCAGGACTGGGTTCTCTCTTTGTAATTTAAGACTGCTCTTTTCACATCCAACATATGTAGCTTCTCTTCCTCTGGATTTGATGGATTGTCATAAAAGGAAGGCAACACGATCTCTTGAGATCTATGGTTGCAGGATGCTACTTTGGGAATATATGATGGATCAGGCTTGAGAACCACCCTGTCCTGGTATATCATTAAGAAAGAAGGGTCTATGGAGAGTGCTTGGATGTCCCCTACTCTTCTGGCTGAGGTCAAGGCTATCAATAAGGCGACCTTATACGTGAGATTTTTTTAGAGGAATAGAAAGTAAGGGCTCAAAAGGGGGTTCAGTTAAAGCATCAAGAACTAGATTCAAGTCCCAGGGAGGTCCCAGGGAGTCTTTTTTGCAATCACATGCTGGGGTAGTAGTGTGCGGGCCTCTGATGCTAATAAGCTGAATAAGATTATCAAGAAGGCAAGTTCTGCTGTGGGCTGTAATCTGGACTCTTTTGGGGAGGTAGTGGAGAAAAGAACTCTGAAAAAGTGTATGGCAATTATGAACAATAATGCACATCCACTATATGAGCTATTCATGAGACAGAAGGGCACCTTCAGCAATCGACTACTACTTCTGAGGTGTAAGAAGGAAAAATATAGGAAATCGTTTGTGCCAACTGCCATGGGAATGTACAACAATAACATTAGGGTTAAACCACCAAGGTGAATGTCTACTTATTTCTCCACATTTCAGTTAACTCGTGTATGTCCTATTCTAATGTATAATGTTCTTCTGTCAACTCTACTGTCATGTCAACTATGTAATTCTTTTATGATTTTTATGATTTAAGTTGTGCTGCTGTGATACTATAATTTCCCACGGGATCAATAAAGTGTATTGTATCGTATCGTAAATATGGGATATGTACTGGGGTACATCTTTCGTATGCTCTAATGAATCTTGTTATTAACCTGTCCCCTGCTATGTTATCACTATAGAGGGCTCCTAAAGCCGACACCTGAACCCTTAACGTATTGACTGACAAACCCAATGCATGGCCTTTTTGTAGGAACTCTAGGATGGCTTTAATAGGAACCTTGCTAGAGAAGGGTTTTGTATAGAAAGTCAGGAACTTTTTTCATACTCTACTGTATATTAAAGTTGTAGATTTCTTCCTGCTTAACAGTAAGGTGTTAATTAGTTCTCGAGAAAACCCTCTTAATGTCAGTATTTGCCTCTCAAGTTCCACGCCGTTAGGTGAAGGCCTTTCACTTGTGGATAGTAAAATGGACCCTGAGACAGTAGGTCTGGGATCACTGCCAGAATCCAGGGATCGCAAACTGACATCGCTCGAAGACAAGAGAACCAAGGCCTTTTTGGCCAGAATGGTGCCATCAGAATGATCCTGGCCTTTTCTTCCCTTATCTTCTTGATGACCAACGGAATCAGCGTCATTGGAGGAAAGGCATAGGCTAGGCCGTAGTTCAACAGGTACTGGAGCGAGTCTATTATGTCTGGATGATCTACTACATTTAAGGAGGCGAACATCTGCACTTGTCTGTTTTTTCTGGTGGCGAACAGATCTATTTGTGGAAGACCCCATATCTTCACTATGCTCCTGAATATTTGAGGATTGAGAGTCCATTCTCCTTGGCGGAGTGCATGGCGACTTAGGAAGTCGGCTTTTGAATTTTCTACTCTAATATGGAGAGCCGTGAGTGACAGAAAATTGGGTTCTGCTAGGTTGAAAATGTTTGCCGCTGAAGACATTAGACTTCCTGATCGCGTTCCACCTTGACGATTTAAATATGCGACGGTTGTTGTGTTGTCTGATAGGATTCTCATATGGGATCCTTGGAGCTGAGGAAGGAAAGCATTTAAGGCATAATTAACCGCTTTTAGTTCCTTCCAGTTGGAGGACTGCTGAATCTCTACCGTATTCCAGCGACCTTGAGCTATATTTTTACCGAAATGGGCTCCCCACCCTTCTGGGCCTGAGTCAGTGGTGACTATTTTAGAGGGGATTATTGTCCATGAGACACCTCTGGACAAATGATTTTTATCTAACCACCAATGCAGTGAATTAATCAAGTCTTTTGATAGGGTAATTTTTGTATATAAATGACCCTGACAATGTGATTGTGCATACAGAATCTCATGTTGCAAGGCCCTAGTATGATATTGGGCCCATTGAACCGCATGGATGCAGGAGGAGAGTGAGCCTAAAAGAGACATGGCATCTCTTAGGGACATTTGAGGATTAGACCTTGCCTTAGTAACTTTTGAAATTATGGTTAATTTTTTGGATTCTGGTAAGAAACATTTTTGACTTACAGAGTCCAAGATTAGTCCTAGGAAGGACTGAAGTGTTTCTGGATGAAGCCTGGAAAGATGAAATGGTATTAGCCAAACGTTCTTAACATTGCGAGGCTGAATTTCCAATTATTAAAAAGTCATCTAGGTAAGGTACGATTAACGTATCCTGATGAAGAAGATAAGCCATCACCTCGAGCATGACTTTTGTGAAAAGCCGAGGAGCCATGGAAAGGCTGAATGGCATAGCCGTAAATTGGAAGGGACGGATCCGGCCCTGTAGGTTGATCGCCACTCTGAGGTATTGTTGATGTTCTGCATAGATGGGAAGATGGTAGTACTCATCCTTCAAATCTAGACCCATCATGAAACATCTAGGAAACAAGAGTTTAATAGTGGACCTTATTGACTCCATCTTGAAGATGTGGTCATGCAAAAAGGAATTTAATCTTTTTAGGTTAATTATAGTACGAAAAGAACCATCTGGTTTAGGAACCAGAAAGAAAGGAATAAAATCCTCTCCCTTCCTGATCCTTTGGTACTTCTATAAGAACATTCTTAGCCAAAAGACTCAGAATTTCTGACTGAAGTGCTTCTTGCTGTTCCGGCACTCTCAGTGATGTTATAATAAAATTATCCCTTGGTAGTTGGGAAAATTCTAATTTTAGTCCGGATTTTACTAGACGAAGGATCCACTGGTTTGAAGTTATGCGTTCCCATTTGTGGTGAATATTTCAGTCTTCCACCCACTGGGATTTCATTACTGATGGTATCTACCACATCTGGATGTTTTGGGATTACTAAAAAAGGCACCTTTCTGTTTTGTTTCCTTTGTTTCCCAGCGATCCCTTTGTGGCTCATATGGCCTTCTCCTGTTAAATGGCCGTCTTCTAAACGCTCTCCTATAAGAAGGAAGAAACTGTTTAGGAAATCCCTTCCTTCTTTCTCCTGCTTTATTGAGTAGGTCGTCAAGAACCTTTCCAAACAGGAACTCACCCTGGCACGGGATTTTACATAGTCTGGATTTTGACTGTGCATCCCCCTTCCATCCTTTCAGCCGGAGGGCTCGACGAGCCGTGTTGACCAGGCCTGCTGATCTCGCTGCCAGTCGGAGAGAATCCGCTGAAGCGTCCGCTAAAAATGGCGCAGCACTTCTGATCAGTGGAACTGTCTTGAGAATTTTTTCTCATGTGATCTTGCCTTTTACCTGTTGCTCCAGCTGGTCTATCCAAACTAATAGTGACCTTACCAGTGCATGTGCCTGATATGGCCGGTTTAAAGGCTCCCGTGTTCGTCTCCCAAGATCTTTTAAGGGGAGCTTCAGTCTTACGATCTAGTGGATCTAGTAAGATTCCTGCCTCTTCTACTGGAAGGGAAGATTGCTTTGAGGTGGATGCTACCGCCGCATCTACCTTAGGGACTTTAGACCACACTGCTAATTCCTCATCACTAAAAGGGTAACGCCTTTTGGAAGATGATGGGAGAAACCCTTTGCCCTGTTTGTCCCATTCTTTTTTGACAGGGTCTTTAATAGCGGAAATGACTGGAAAGGCACGCTGTTTTTTCTGGCCTAGTCCTGCAAACATGATATTCTGAACCGACCTGACCTCCTTAGTATCTGGACACCCCATAGTGTTCCTAACGGATTTTATAAGGTTGTCTATACTGTCGACTGGAAAACATGCTCTGCCTTCATCCTCAGAAGAGCTTGGAGATGATCCGAGGTATTGGAGGATCAGATTAAGCCCTCTCCAGACTCTGAACTGGAGACGGGAGAAAGGCGCTTACTTCCATGTTTCTTTAGGGATTTTGATCCCGGAGACTGGATCTCCTGCCTTATTATGGCTCTGATATTTGTGGTCGTAACAGCCGCCTCATCCTGTAAGGTCTGATCTATTAAGCTTTGACACAACCTTTTAAGATACGTGTCGGGCAGGGGTTGCATACACAGGGCACACTCCTTATGCTTAGATTTATTGGTCTTCTTAGCCTAAGGGGAGAGGCAGAGAAGGAAGGGATCAGCTTATAGGTAGAGGATCATAAACACTCACCCAGTGAAGCTATCATCTTCATCATCATCATCATCATACCGGTTTTGGAGGTGGAGACGCTGTGTGGGGTCTGAGTAGATCTGCATCTCTACTCCTCGTTTTACTGCTCATGTGAGTGTCAGATCCTTCCATGGAACGACCACTCCTTTTTGCCGATGATTTTGAGCCATTAGCGCTGCTTTTGACAGCGCTATCTTGCTCCACCGCTGGTGGATGCTCGGTATGCAATGGGGACAGCATACTGAGCAAATAGCTCTGTGCCCCGGCCTGCCATTTCAATTGCGTGGTCATCTGCATTGCGCCGCCCGCCGCGAACCGGAAGTGCTCCGACCACTTCCGGTTCAATGAAGCAGCACGGACTTACCCGCACGACGCAGCCGCCACCGCCTCCTAGCAGCACACTCCACCGCTGGTAACTGGAAGATCGGCCCCACACACATGCCTTCTCCATAGGCCGGGCTTTGTCGCCCGGAACCTGCCGGATGGTGACCAGACGAGGGGGGAGGCTGCATGCAGTGGCTCCCCTGCCGCTGCTACTGATGTCGCAGCCCCTGCTGTCATCGAGAGGACCACACAGGCGGGTGCACAGGCTCAGGTAATCTGGAGGTGCTCCAACCACCTCCATCTGTAGGAATCCAGGGATTTCCGATAGGAACAGGAAACCAACTGAGGAGGAGAAGGGGACCGCCATTTTTATCTCTGTAGGTTTCCTGTTCCTATGGGCGGGTCCCTCTCTCAAGTGAGTGCGGTCGTGGCGAGGGGTAAAATTGAAAATTCAGTATAAAGGGAAACTGTTACAGTACAGAAATTCACACTTGGCCCTCACTGCACATTTAATGATGTCGATCATAAAAGCAAAGTTTGTCCAGAAAGACTGGACCTGGACTTGTAGGGACCATATGAGCACATTCAGCAGCACAGAAGGGGGAGAATGTAGATTCATCCAATAAGATAACAGGGTTATAGGAAGCCAACAGCATCATTACCCTCCGATTTCTCTTACAGGCCCATCATAGTATTTTTCTTCAAGTGGCTTTCTAACTTGTCAGCACATTCTACGTACACTGTCATTTGACTTTGCAGTTTACAGATCTGGGCAGGTTACGACCAGCATCTCCTGATTTCAGGGTGTAGGTTGGCCCTCCAGGCTATATATTCTATAGAAAGGGCTTTTAAAGTCCAAAGTCATTTGAACAGTTTTGGGTGGAGGAGAATGTTGTGGTCTAGAGGCAAAATGGTGATCACACGATTGTGATACAGCAAGACTACACCACCGATAAAGCAGCCACAGACAGTGGCTGAGAAGAATCTGTGACTTCTCTGCATTTAGTGGTCACTACTCACCTGGGTAGTCATCTGTAGGAGTCTCCTCTTTACACCAGTCATCACCCCTCACATATGTCTCTGCAGTATTAATACGGGTCAGATCTTCACCCTGAAACAAATATTGTAAAAGTCACAGACAGATGGAGAAGTCACATCTATGATCAGCTCTAATCCTGCCATCTCCACCATTCTTATTACAAACCGGATAAACCGGATTACTTACCGGTAATTGTATTTTAAGGAGTCCACGATAGCACCCACTGAGAGAGGGGATCCACCCCCAGGAACAGGAAGCTTACAGATAAAAAGGGGTGGTCCCCCTCCTCAGTTGGATTACAGAGTACAAGAAAAACCGCCAAGAAAACATTAGAACATCTTCATAAAAACTACTCAATATGTATAAACATATGCCACCATCACCCGGAGTGAATTACATACACATCTCTATTATGTGCTACTAAGGGAGGGAAGTGGGTTCTTTCATGGACTCCATAAAATACAATTACGGTAAGTAATCCGTTTTTTTATTCTCGCCATGACAGCACCCACTGAGAGATTTCAGGGAACCATCATCTGGGAGGGACCACCGTATTGAGGACAGGTCTCCTGAAAACCAAGTCAGAAGATGACAACTTGAGTCTATAGTGGCTGTAAAAGGTAGAAGGTGAAGACCATGTTGCAGCATTACATATCCGATCAATCGATATATCCGCCTTCTTAGCCCAGGAGAATGCCATAGACCGTGCCGAATGTGCCCTTATTCCATCCGGAGGACCTTCACCCTTTGCTGAGTAGGCCAGACAGATTGTATCTGTGATCCAACGTGATAAAGTGCTCCTTGTGACTCCAAACCCCTTCCTGTGGCTCTGAGGAGACACAAACTGAGCCCTACTCTGCCTTCAGGGATATTTAATATGTACTTTAATGATATGTACTTTAATGCGACAGACGACGGACCTATCAGGGCATCAAAGACCAGATTCAGGTCCTAGGGAGGCAAGCGAGCAATGTGTAAAGAGTCGCTACGCTCACACGCTGAAATAAACCATGCAACCCATCTAACTCCCGCAATATTACGACTAGATAGGGCTCCCAAAGCTGATATCTGAACCTTTAATGTGTTAACTGAAAAACCCAGCTCCCAACCCTCGAAAATTGCAGCAACTGGAACCTCACTAGAGAAAGGCCCAGTATGAAAATTAAGGAACTTCCTCCACACTCTACTGTATATCTTGGTCGTGGATTCTTTCCTACTCTGCAGACTGGTACTAATCAGGTTGTCAGAAAACCCCCTTAATCTCAACAACTGCCTCAAGTTTCATGCCATCAAGTGGAGACCTCTCACCCAAGGATGACAGGATGGACCCCAAGAGAGCAGGCCCAGATCTAATGGGAAGATCCAGGGGTCGGATATGGACATGGCCCTGAGCCATGAAAACCAAGGTCTCTTGGGCCAGAAAGGAGCGAAGAGAATTATCCTTGCTCTCTCGTCCCTGATCTTCCTGATGACTTGTGGAAGCACCATCATTGGAGGAAACGCATAGGCCAGACTGAAGCGACAAGGGAACTGGAGGGAGTCGACCAACTCTGGCTGATCTGCCCTGTTCAGGGAAGCAAATCTTTGGACCTTTCTGTTGTCCCTGGTAGCAAACAAGTCTATTTCCGGAAGACCCCACAAGTCCACTAAATTCCTGAATACTTGGTGACTGAGACCCCATTCTCTCTGATATAACGTATGGCGACTGAGGAAGCCACTTTAAGATATTCCACTCCCCTGATGTGAAGGGCTGAGAGGGACAAGAGATGGGCTTCAGCCAGCTCGAGAATATCCACCACAGTAGACATCAGCACTTTTGATCAAGTTCCGCCTTGCCAATTTATGTATGCAACTGACATGGTATTGTCCGACAAAACTCTCACATGCGTCCCCCACAGCTGTGGGAGAAAGTGATGTAGAGCATGACTGACTGCCTTTAATTCCTTTAGATTTGAGGAGGCATCAGCCTCCTCTATGGACCTCTGCCCCTGGGCCAGGTTATCGTCCATATGAGCTCCCCATCCATCAGGGCTAGCATCCGTAGTAACTATCCTGGACGGTTTCACTACCCATGGAATCCCCTTCCCTCCTGGTCTCCCGGGACCTCCACCACGACATGCTTAGATAACAGACATAAAACCTCCAACTCAAGAGCCTCCTGTTGTGCCGGGGATCTAAGAGAGGTGATGACAAAGGAATCTGAGCGGATTCGACAAAACTCTAGTTTCAACCCCGATGTTACTAAGCCCAGGGTTTAGGGATTAGAAGTGATCTCCCGCCATCTGTGTCAAATTTTTTTTAACCTGCCACCCACAGGAGGGTCAGGGTCAATGGAATTTATTACTCTTCCTGGAAGAGGATCCGCTAAAATGGGCACTTTTTTGTTTGGTCTCCTTTGTCTCCCAGCGATCTCGGTTTTCATAATTTCACCTTCTACCGAATGGTCACTTTCTGAAGGCCCTCCTGTAGGACGGAACAGACTGGTTAGGGAACCCCTTCTTTCTCTCTCCCGCCTTGGTGAGGATCTAATCGAGCACGCTGCCAAACAGGAACTCACCCTGGCATGGAACTGCACACAATTTAGACTTTGCGCATCCCCCTTCCAGCCCTTCAGCCATAGGACACGACGAACAGAATTCACAAGACCAGCTGACCTTGTTGCCAGGCGTAGGGAGTCCACAGAAGCATCAGCTAGATATGCTGTAGTTCCCCTGATCAATGGACTAGAGGACATCAGCCTCTCTCTAGACAATCCTTTCTTGATCTGTTCCTCCAGCTAGTCCACCCAAACAAGCATTGACCTTCCTGTACATGTGCTGGATATAGCCGGTCTAAAGGCTCTGGTGCAGGACTCCCATGATCTTTTAAGTAATGTCTCTGCTTTGCAGTCTAGAGCAGTGTTTCTCAACTCCAGTCCTCAAGACCCACCAACAGGTCATGTTTTCAGGTTTTACTTAGTATTGCACAGGTGATAATTTCATTACCTGCTCAAGCATTAATTCCATCACCTGGGCAATACTAAGGAAATTCTGAAAACATGACCTGTTGGTGGGTCTTGAGGATTGGAGTTGAGAAACACTGGTCTAGAGGGTCAGATAGGACCACAGAATCTTCTACAGGCAGGACAAAATGTCTAGAAGTCGAGGCCACTGCGGAGTCCACCTTGGGAACCTTGGACCAAGCTGTCAGGTCATCTTCCTCAAAGGGACAAAGGGATACCTCCTCCTGGAAGATGAAGAGAGGAACCCTCGCGCTGTCCCTGCTTGCTCCATTCCATCCTGACCAAATCCTTCACCGCACCAATAAACAGGAAAGCTCGTATCTTTTTCTGCGAGAGACCTGCAAACATAATTTCCTTTGTAGATCTAACCTCTTTCACCTCTAAAAGCCCCATGGTATTTCTAACTGATTTCACCAGGTTATCCATACTCTCTTTGGGAAAACACGATAGCTCTTCTTCACCAGATGACGATGAATCAGAAGCACCAGAGAATCCAGCCTGGTCACTACAGGAAGCAGAACTGGACACAGGGGTAACACTCCTTGCTTTAGACTTATGTTTGTTAGGCCTGTTTGAGCATCCTAAGGACTGAAGTTCCTCTCATCATTAATCGTATATCAGCGCATCTAACTGAGGACTCCTCCTCTAAAGTCTGGCTGATACAACTCTGACACAGTCTTTTAAGATAGAGGTCAGGAAGGGGTTGTGAGCACAAGGCACATTCTTTGTGCTTGGCTTTTTTAGTTTTCTTAGCCTGATAGGGAGGTACACAGAAAGAAGGTGAATCAGCTTAGTAGGCAGAGTCATGTAACACTCACCCAGTGAAGCTGTGATGTGGTACCGGTTCTGGAAGCGGAGGCACAGCACGAGTTCTAGATGGTACAGCTTACTCCGTACACTCTTGTTAGTGGAGTTACCCTCTTGGGAGCGCCCAATGCTGTTCTTGGGATTGCTGTCCGGCTGCACTTCCACCACCTGTGGGTGCACCTCAGATTTTCCTGGAGAGGACATCTTTGGGACACATTGGCAGCAGGACGCCGCCGGATCTTATACTTACAGCCCGTCCATCTCCAGAACAAGCCTCCCCGGACCCCTGGAAGTGAACCCAAGCAATTTCAGTTCAGTAATGCTGAATGGGCAGTGCGCATGCGTGGGCCTAAACTCGGAAGCACTGCCCGATGGAAGAGCAGGGCAGCCGATGCACGCATCCCGCTCCACAAGATGAGTGCCGGTCTGGTCCTACTGCACCGCGTGAGCCAGGACACCCTCTTCCGGATCCTGGCCTCACATCATCCACCATCAGACGAGGGTGAAGACTGACAGGCAGAGATCTCCAACCGCTGCTTCTGGTGCCGCAGCCCCTGCCGTTCCCCAGACACCACACAGGTGGCATGCACAGGCCCAGGTAACCTTTCCTGTGCAGGATCCCGCAGGAACAAGAAACCAACTGAGGAGGTGAGGGGGACAGCCCCTTTTTATCTGTAGGTTTCCTGTTCGGGGGGGCGGATCCTCTCTCTCAGTGGGTGCTGTCAGCGATAATAAAAAACAACAACATAATACTGGTGGATAAAACAAAACTGAGCACAAAACCTTCACAGTTGTCTACACATCATAGGGGAGATCTCATGACACCTCTCTATCTACCTGATGATCCTGAGGAACATTGGGATCTTCTTGTTTACTGTCCTGTGGTAGAAGAGGACGGGGACATCTCTCTGGTGTTGCCCTCCTACTGGATAGATCTGGAAGAAACACACACAGGGACTGAATTCATTCTTTACATACAGATAATTATAGGCTGTGTGTATGTAGTTCTATTACCTGGTGATGTGAGGGGCTGGGGAATCTCCATCATGACGTCCTTGTACAGATCTTTGTGTCCTTCTAAATACTCCCATTCCTCCATGGAGAAATAGACGGCGACATCCTGACACCTTATAGGAGCCTGACACATACAATGATACCGTCATCCCCCCGATCCCTTCATAGCATTACTGTATAATGTCCCAGCATTCCCAGCAGTGTCACCTCTCCAGTCAGCAGCTCAATCATCTTGTAGGTGAGTTCTAGGATCTTCTGGTCATTGATGTCCTCATGTATCAGGGGGTGAGGTTGAGGCCCCGTGATTGGGCTCAGGGGTCTTCCCCATCCCTCAGATACAGGGTCCTGACAGCGCTCACTAGAGGTCTTCTTCACTACTGTGTAATCCTGGTTATGGAGAGACACATTAATAAATCTCACTACAGACATTTCCAGAGTCCTCACCTCTCCAGTTCTGTCCATCTGTTATTCCCATAGATAAGAATGATGTAATGTGACGTCATCAGAATCTCTCACCTCTCCAGTAAGCCGGAAGAGGATCTCTAGGGTGAGGTGTAATATCCTCTTGTCTCTGTCCATATCCATCTTTGATGGGTTAATAAGGAAAATTCACTCAATAGTAGATCTTCACAGAATACCTGAATGAGAAGAAGATGAGCCGATGTAACATCATAAAATTCCTGTAGATAATAAAGGGAAACATATAAGAAGATAGAACTTGTAGATGTTGTACTCTCTAGTCTTGTATGGACTGGAACGTAAGTTGAATTGCTGACTAAGACATCTCCTCCATGCTCCTAATAATAATCTTTATTTTTATATAGCGCTAACATATTCCGCAGCGCTTTACAGTTTGCACACATTATCATCACTGTCCCCAATTGGGCTCACAATACAGAATCCCTATCAGTATGTCTTTGGAATGTGGGAGGAAACCGGAGTACCCGGAGGAAACCCACGCAAACACAGAGAGAACATACAAACTCTTTGCAGATGTTGTCCTGGGTGGGATTAGAACCCAGGACCCCAGCGCTGCAAGGCCCAATCACTGCCTATGTTAATCACTGCTTTGGCGACTGATTGGCTGTAAGAATCACAACTTCGTTAGGACTGAGCAGAAAATACAGAGACTGGCGGGAACCCAAGCAGCAATGGTATATTTGCTATTTTACAGTGTTTAGTTTTCTTCTTTCTATCTCCTAATAAAACCTATATATTTAGGCCACAGACAACAAGCAGTTTCTTCCTCGGAGTCGGCAGCTGAATACGTTCCTCATAGACTCATCTTCCATAACGCTAATTCTCGTCTCATTTACCGACACTGGAATCGGCATTAGCAATACTGCAGGAGATATTCATTACACGTGACAGGAGAAATAACTACTTCATGATGAGGACGACATCTTCATCTTCTACTACGGCTCTAGGAACAGATTTGGCCAGAGTCCGTCACTGACTCCATCACCACCGGCCTCTATATGAAGGTTTCCCAACAATACTGTGTGTTGCCCCGAACTATGAGAGTAATACAGGTTTCCTTGGTTCCCGTCTTTCATAGTTGGGTCGTTTGTATCCATCAGCGGAAAAGGAGCAAAACCATTGTGATTCTTATAAGGAGACAACACAAACCCCCTAAATATAACATTTTATAACAACCCCACAATCTGTGACTCTTCAGGGTAAATCGCTCTCTCCCCATTGGATTAGAGCTGATACTATGAAGCTGAAGGGACTAAACAGACTTTCTGTCACCTCCATAAAGGGTAAATGCTAGAGTGTATGGGCTCCTTCCAGGTGTGACGTCATTTCCGGGGGCGTGTCCTATCGGGAGGGGGCGTGTTTTCAGTCACATCATGAAGGCGGCAAAGCAAAGCAGCATGATTATAGCTTGTGGACGCCATGGCACATGGAGGTTAGTGGTTTCACTGTGAAAAAATGCTACTTGCTGCTCGCTATTGGGGGGAGGCTCTGTGATGGGCGACCTGCTTGTCTGTGTGGGGGGCACCGCTGCTGCTGTGGGGGACCCCCGTGGTGGGCTTTGTGGGGGGGCACCGCTGCTGCTGTGGGGGACCCCTGTGGTGTGCTTTGTGGGGGGGGGGCACCGCTGCTGCTGTGGGGGTCCCCCGTGGTGGGCTTTGTGGGGGGGGGCACCGCTGCTGCTGTGGGGGACCCATGTGGTGGGCTTTGTGGGGGGGGGGGCACCGCTGCTGCTGTGGGGGACCCCCGTGGTGGGCTTTGTGGGGGGGCACCGCTGCTGCTGTGGGGGACCCCCGTGGTGGTGGGGGGGCACCGCTGCTGCTGTGGGGGACCCCCGTGGTGGGCTTTGTGGGGGGGGGGCACCGCTGCTGCTGTGGGGGACCCCCGTGGTGGGCTTTGTGGGGGGGGGCACCGCTGCTGCTGTGGGGGACCCCCGTGGTGGGCTTTGTGGGGGGGGGGCACCGCTGCTGCTGTGGGGGACCCCCGTGGTGGGCTTTGTGGGGGGGGGCACCGCTGCTGCTGTGGGGGACCCCCGTGGTGGGCTTTGTGGGGGGGCACCGCTGCTGCTCTGGGGGACCCCCGTGGTGGGCTTTGTGGGGGAGGCACCGCTGCTGCTGTGGGGGACCCCCGTGGTAGGCTTTGTGGGGGAGGCACCGCTGCTGCTGTGGGGGACCCCCGTGGTGGGCTTTGTGTGGGGGGGACCGCTGCTGCTGTGGGGGACCCCCGTGGTGGGCTTTGTGGGGGGGGGCACCGCTGCTGCTGTGGGGGACCCCCGTGGTGGGCTTTGTGGGGGGGGGGGCACCGCTGCTGCTGTGGGGGACCCCCGTGGTGGGCTTTGTGGGGGGGGGGCACCGCTGCTGCTGTGGGGGACCCCCGTGGTGGGCTTTGTGGGGGGGGCACCGCTGCTGCTGTGGGGGACCCCCGTGGTGGGCTTTGTGGGGGGGCACCGCTGCTGCTCTGGGGGACCCCCGTGGTGGGCTTTGTGGGGGAGGCACCGCTGCTGCTGTGGGGGACCCCCGTGGTAGGCTTTGTGGGGGAGGCACCGCTGCTGCTGTGGGGGACCCCCGTGGTGGGCTTTGTGTGGGGGGGACCGCTGCTGCTGTGGGGGACCCCTGTGGTGGGCTTGGTGGGGGGGGCACCGCTGCTGCTGTGGGGGACCCCTGTGGTGGGGGGGGCACCGCTGCTGCTGTGGGGGATCCCTGTGGTGGGCTTTGTGAGGGGGGGGGCACCGCTGCTGCTGTGGTGGACCCCCGTGGTGGGCTTTGTGGGGGGGGACCGCTGCTGCTGTGGGGGACCCCCGTGGTGTGCTTTGTGGGGGGGGGGGGCACCGCTGCTGCTGTGGGGGACCCCTGTGGTGGGGGGGCACCGCTGCTGCTGTGGGGGACCCCCGTGGTGGGCTTTGTGGGGGGGGGCCCCGCTGCTGCTGTGGGGGACCCCCGTGGTGGGCTTTGTGGGGGGCCACCGCTGCTGCTGTGGGGGACCCCTGTGGTGGGCTTTGTGGGGGGGGGCACCGCTGCTGCTGTGGGGGACCCCTGTGGTGGGGGGGGCACCGCTGCTGCTGTGGGGGACCCCTGTGGTGGGCTTTGTGGGGGGGGCACCGCTGCTGCTGTGGGGGACCCCTGTGGTGGGCTTTGTGGGGGGGGCACCGCTGCTGCTGTGGGGGACCCCCGTGGTGGGCTTTGTGGGGGGGCACCGCTGCTGCTGTGGGGGACCCCCGTGGTGGGCTTTGTGGGGGGGGCACCGCTGCTGCTGTGGGGGACCCCCGTGGTGGGCTTTGTGGGGGAGGCACCGCTGCTGCTGTGGGGGACCCCCGTGGTGGGCTTTGTGGGGGGGGACCGCTGCTGCTGTGGGGGACCCCTGTGGTGGGCTTTGTGGGGGGGGACCGCTGCTGCTGTGGGGGACCCCCGTGGTGGGCTTTGTGGTGGGGGCACCGCTGCTGCTGTGGGGGACCCCCGTGGTGGGCTTTGTGGGGGAGGCACCGCTGCTGCTGTGGGGGACCCCCATGGTGGGCTTTGTGGGGGAGGCACCGCTACTGCTGTGGGGGACCCCCGTGGTGGGCTTTGTGGAGGGGGACCGCTGCTGCTGTGGGGGACCCCTGTGGTGGGGGGGGCACCGCTGCTGCTGTGGGGGACCCCTGTGGTGGGCTTTGTGGGGGGGGCACCGCTGCTGCTGTGGGGGACCCCCGTGGTGGGCTTTGTGGGGGGGGGGGACCGCTGCTGCTGTGGGGGACCCCCGTGGTGTGCTTTGTGGGGGGGCACCGCTGCTGCTGTGGGGGACCCCTGTGGTGGGGGGCACCGCTGCTGCTGTGGGGGACCCCCGTGGTGGGCTTTGTGGGGGGGGCACCGCTGCTGCTGTGGGGGACCCCCGTGGTGGGCTTTGTGGGGGGGCACCGCTGCTGCTGTGGGGGACCCCTGTGGTGGGCTTTGTGGGGGGGCACCGCTGCTGCTGTGGGGGACCCGTGTGGTGGGCTTTGTGGGGGGGGCACCGCTGCTGCTGTGGGGGACCCGTGTGGTGGGCTTTGTGGGGGGGCACCGCTGCTGCTGTGGGGGACCACTGTGGTGGGCTTTGGGGGGGGCACCGCTGCTGCTGTGGGGGACCCCCGTGGTGGTGGGGGGCACCGCTGCTGCTGTGGGGGACCCGTGTGGTGGGCTTTGTGGGGGGGGGGGCACCGCTGCTGCTGTGGGGGACCCCTGTGGTGGGCTTTGTGGGGGGGGCACCGCTGCTGCTGTGGGGGACCCCCGTGGTGGGCTTTGTGGGGGGGGCACCGCTGCTGCTGTGGGGGACCCCCGGGGTTGGCCATGTGGGGGGGGCACCGCTGCTGCCGTGGGGGACCCCTGTGGTGGGCTTTGTGGGGGGCACCGCTGCTGCTGTGGGGGACCACCGTGGGGGACCCCCGTTGTGGGCTTTGTGGGGGGGGCACCGCTGCTGCTGTGGGGGACCCCTGTGGTGGGCTTTGTGGGGGGGACACCGCTGCTGCTGTGGGGGACCCCCATGGCGGGCTTTTTTTTTTGGGGGGGGGTCACCGCTCTTGTTGTGGGGACCCCCTGTGGTGGGCTTTTTTGGGGGGGGCACCACTGCTGCTGGCTGTTGTGGGGGATCCCCGTGGTGGGCTTTTTGAGGGGGGCACCGCTGCTGCTGGCTATTGTGGGGGACCCCCGTGGTGGGCTTTTGGGGGGGCACCGCTGCTGCTGGATGTTGTGGGGGACCCCTGTGGTGGGCTTTTTGGGGGGGACCGCTGCTGTGGGGGACCCCTGTGGTGGGCTTTGTGGGGGGGGGCACCGCTGCTGCTGTGGGGGACCCCTGTGGTGGGGGGGGCACCGCTGCTGCTGTGGGGGACCCCTGTGGTGGGCTTTGTGGGGGGGGCACCGCTGCTGCTGTGGGGGACCCCTGTGGTGGGGGGGGGGCACCGCTGCTGCTGTGGGGGACCCCTGTGGTGGGCTTTGTGGGGGGGGGCACCGCTGCTGCTGTGGGGGACCCCCGTGGTGGGCTTTGTGGGGGGGGGGGACCGCTGCTGCTGTGGGGGACCCCCGTGGTGTGCTTTGTGGGGGGGCACCGCTGCTGCTGTGGGAGACCCCTGTGGTGGGGGGGCACAGCTGCTGCTGTGGGGGACCCCCGTGGTGGGCTTTGTGGGGGGGGGGACCGCTGCTGCTGTGGGGGACCCCCGTGGTGGGGGGGCACCGCTGCTGCTGTGGGGGACCCCTGTGGTGGGGGGGCACCGCTGCTGCTGTGGGGGACCCCCGTGGTGGGCTTTGTGGGGGGGCACCGCTGCTGCTGTGGGGGACCCCTGTGGTGGGCTTTGTGGGGGGGGGGGCACCGCTGCTGCTGTGGGGGACCCCTGTGGTGGGGGGGCACCGCTGCTGCTGTGGGGGACCCCTGTAGTGGGCTTTGTGGGGGGGCACCGCTGCTGCTGTGGGGGACCCCTGTGGTGGGCTTTGTGGGGGGGCACCGCTGCTGCTGTGGGGGACCCCTGTGGTGGGCTTTGTGGGGGGGGCACCGCTGCTGCTGTGGGGGACCCCCGTGGTGGGCTTTGTGGGGGGGGGCACCGCTGCTGCTGTGGGGGACCCCCGTGGTGGGCTTTGTGGGGGGGCACCGCTGCTGCTGTGGGGGACCCCTGTGGTGGGCTTTGTGGGGGGGCACCGCTGCTGCTGTGGGGGACCCGTGTGGTGGGCTTTGTGGGGGGGCACCGCTGCTGCTGTGGGGGACCCATGTGGTGGGCTTTGTGGGGGGGCACCACTGCTGCTGTGGGGGACCCCTGTGGTGGGCTTTGTGGGGGGGGCACCGCTGCTGCTGTGGGGGACCCCCGTGGTGGTGGGGGGCACCGCTGCTGCTGTGGGGGACCCGTGTGGTGGGCTTTGTGGGGGGGGGGCACCGCTGCTGCTGTGGGGGACCCCTGTGGTGGGCTTTGTGGGGGGGCACCGCTGCTGCTGTGGGGGACCCCCGTGGTGGGCTTTGTGGGGGGGCACCGCTGCTGCTGTGGGGGACCCCCGTGGTTGGCTTTGTGGGGGGGGCACCGCTGCTGCCGTGGGGGACCCCTGTGATGGGCTTTGTGGGGGGGCACCGCTGCTGCTGTAGGGGACCACCGTGGGGGACCCCCGTTGTGGGCTTTGTGGGGGGGGCACCGCTGCTGCTGTGGGGGACCCCTGTGGTGGGCTTTGTGGGGGGGACACCGCTGCTGCTGTGGGGGACCCCCATGGCGGGCATTTTTTTGGGGGGGTCAACGCTCTTGTTGTGGGGACCCCCTGTGGTGGGCTTTTTTTGGGGGGGCACCGCTGCTGCTGGCTGTTGTGGGGGATCCCCGTGGTGGGCTTTTTGAGGGGGGCACCGCTGCTGCTGGCTATTGTGGGGGACCCCCGTGGTGGGCTTTTGGGGGGGCACCGCTGCTGCTGGATGTTGTGGGGGACCCCTGTCGTGGGCTTTTTGGGGGGGACCGCTGTTGTGGGGGACCCTTGTGGTGGGCTTTTTGGGTGTGCACCGCTGCTGCTGGCTGTTGTGGGGGACCCCCGTGGTGGGCTGTGGGGGACCCCCGTGGTGGGCTTTCTGGGGGGCACCGCTGCTGTGGGGGACCCCCGTGGTGGGCTTTTGGGGGGCACCGCTGCTGCTGTGGGGAACCCCTGTGGTGGGCTTTTTGGGGGGTGGCACTGCTGCTGTTGTTGTGGGGGATCCCCGTGGTGTGCTCTTGGGGGGGCACCGCTGCTGCTGGCTGTTGTGGGGGACCCCCGTGGTGGGCTTTTGGGGGGGCACTGCTGCTACTGGCTGTTGTGGGGGACCCCCGTGGTGGGCTCTTGGGGGGGGCACCGCTGTTGTGGGGGACCCCCGTGGTGGGCTTTTGGGGGGGCCCTGCTGCTACTGGCTGTTGTGGGGGACCCCTGTGGTGAGATTTTGGGGGGGACCTGCTGCTGGCTATTGTGGGGGACCCCTGTGGTGAGATTTGGGGGGGGGGCACCTACTGCTGCTGGCTGTTGTGGGGGACCCCCTGTGGTGGGCTGTTGTGGGGGGCACCTGCTGCTGCTGGCTATTGTGGTGGGACCCCTGTGGTGGGATTTTGGGGGGCTGCTGCTGCTGACTATTGTGGGGGACCCCTGTGGTTGAATTTTGGGGGGTGGCTGTTGGGGGGACCCCTGTGGTGGGGTTTGGAGGTGACCTGCTTACGGGGTGGACCCCTTTTAGTGGGGGAGACCTGTGGTGGGGTTTGAGGGTGACATGCTTGTGGTTCGGTTTGGGGGGGTGTGACCTGTCTATTGGGGGGGGACCCCTGTTGTGGGATTTGAGGGCTATCTGCTTGTGGGATGTGGGGGGAGACCTGCTGCAGGCTATTGGGGGACCCCTGTGGTGGGATGTGGTGGTGACCTGCTCGTGGTGGGACGTGGGGAGGCGACCTGCCTGTGGTGGGACGTGGGGAGGCGACCTGCCTGTGGTGGGACGTGGGGAGGCGACCTGCCTGTGGTGGGACGTGGGGAGGCGACCTGCCTGTGGTGGGACGTGGGGAGGCGACCTGCCTGTGGTGGGACGTGGGGAGGCGACCTGCCTGTGGTGGGACGTGGGGAGGCGACCTGCCTGTGGTGGGACGTGGGGAGCCGACCTGCCTGTGGTGGGACGTGGGGAGGCGACCTGCCGCTTACGGAGGGATCCCCTTTATTGGGGGGCGACCTGCTTATGGGTTGGGTTTGGGGGCTGATGAGGGCTTAGGCTGGGTGGAGTGGACGTCCGATAAGAGTTTAGGCTGGGTCGGGGGTGGACGTCCGATGGGGGGTTTGTGCTGGGTGGGGTGTCCGCGTCTGATGGGGGTGTGTGCTGGATGGGGGGGTCCACGTCCTGTGGGGGTTTGGCCGTCCGGTGGGGGTTTATTATTGGGTGGGCGTGGTGTACGATGGGAGTAATGCTTGGAGGAGGGGTGGACGTCCGATGGGGGGTTTATGCTGGGGGGTTAAGCTGGGGTGGCATCCGATTGGGGGGGTGTCTGATGGGATTTATGGTTGGAGGCAGGGGGCGTCATATGGGGATTTACGCTTGTGGGAGGGAATGTCTGGTGGGCTTTGGGTTTATCCTGTGGGGTCCGCTGGTTAATGTGAGGTGGAGGTTTCTGACTGGGGGAGCGAGGTTATGCTGTGTGGCCTTCTGGTTGATGTGGGGGAGCTAATGCTTCATTGGGGTACACAAAAAAAAATGGGTGAATGCTGCTTATACTATGCAAAAAAAAATTTTAGGTATTTCCTGTAGAGGAGGGTACACCACCAACTAGCACGAAGCTAATCCGTTTTAACTTAATGTCAGTTGGAGGAAGACATGGGTCTGGACCGCCCAGCCCAGTTTAGGCCTTAGGTTTTGGGAGGTTTTTTTTATTAACGATTTTTCTTTAATTTTTTTTTTTCTTCCCAGATATGGCTTTTGAGGGCGACAGTGGAATTGTCACTCTAATCTCCCACCTAGAATTGTCACTACCATATCATCTGTGGTCTACGAGGCAAGGCCCTAACACATCAAGAGTGTTTGGGGTTCCCCGGAGGACCGTTCATGCCACGAATCGCCCTACCCTCTCGCCTCTCTGCGTCCAGGTTATTCCATGCCCATCTTCATCATCGCTCTGCGAAAAAGGATTTGTGATCTTAAGGACTGGTATATCCTACGAGGCAGTAAGGGGGCTACTTTAAAAAAAAAAAAAAAAAAAAAAAAAAAACACAGGACAAATATGTCCTAGTTTTCCCCTGAGCAATGTGGACGTCTCCTGGGGAAACCTTCCTATTCATGCAGCCTCCACGTTTTCCAGAGGCTCCTGTGACCTTGCTCTTAAAATATCCAGGCTTTGGTCTAGGCCTTCTCTGGTGGCCGGTCCACACCGCCAGCGCCCTGAACAATCATGCATGCCAACTTTCTAGTGCGTCCTACTCTGCGCCTATCAGTTTAAGTGTACTTCGCTTCTGCAACAGAGGACTAAAGTCTGCCTCCCAAGAGATCTGTTCAAATTTGGTTGTTTTGGAAATGTTCTGTCCAAAAAAAAAAACGACGGGACAACTCTCTGACCCGCCAGGAAAAGACGAGACCTTCCCTTAGGCCAGCTCCCTCCTGGCATCCATGAACCCACCAGCACTGGTCTGCTTGGCCTGGATCTAGCAGACTCTCTTCGACATGATGGGGCATGCCCACCTTGGATGTTTCTCAGGATCGGCTGCCGTGTCCTTCACAATTCAAGGCCGGTATTATGATCTCTGGTCCGGGACACCGAAACCTCAGACACCGGAGGCAGGCCTGAGGGGGGGGGGGGGCTTCACAGCTGCATACCCTACCGACAGTCCTGCCCGCATGCACCAACAGCATATTACATTTTTACAATACTTTAGAAATGCATAAAATGAAACAAGCAAAGGCACAAAATGAAACAAGGAAAGGCATAAAGTTTTTCTATGCAAAAAAAGGCAGTTTTATAAAATTAGAAATATTTCTATATCTAATGTTAAAATTATATTTATCCAGTATTTATTTAAGTAAAAGTCTGAGATTTCTGTGAGAAATGGTAATTGTTTACCTCTTAAACCAGTTCTGAATGTAAATAAAACATTGCTCTGATTAAGTCTCCACATTGTATTTGTCTTTTATTTCATGCGTAGGGCAGGACAAGCCCATGATGTATCTGTGTAAAGCTAGGTTCACATTGCGTTAATGGGTTAACGCTAACAGACTGCGTTGCACGGCGAAAATGTTGAAATTAACGCCGTGCAACGGGTCCGTTAGCGCACCCATTGACAGCAATGTTACTTTTAGCTGAAGCGCATCACTAGCGCATGCCATTTTCGGCACGCGCTAGCGATGTGTTGTTCTTTTGTGACGGACCTCGGACGCTGCTTGCAGCGTCCGAGGCCCGTTCCTCGCTACCGCAGATCGGGGATCTGCGCTAGCGGGGAGGGTGAACGCCGACCCTCTAGAAACATTGCGTTAGCGCAATCCGCTAGCGCTATGCGCTTAACGGATTGCACTAACGCAATGTGAACCTAGCGTAAGACGTAAGGTGCTATAATAACAGCCTTGGGCTGGTTTCACACCAGCATTCGGCAGGGCTGCGGATGGCAGCCTTCTTCCTCCGTTAAGCCCCGCCCAATGCCGCACCTCTTCCTTCAGTTCCGCCTACGTCTGCATGCGTCCTGCATCTGCATGCGTCCTGCATACCCTATCTTTAACGTTGGGTACGCAGGCCAAGCGGATGCCTCTGCATGCGTTGTTTTAACGCTGCGCCGACCGCAACAAAATGCAACATGTTGCGTTCGACGCAGTTCAGCGCATCGTCAAAACGACACGTGCCTGTGTACCCAATATTAAAGATAGGGGATGCATGCAGACGTAGGCGGAGCTGAAAGAAGAGGTGTAGCAGTGGGTGGGGCTTAACGGAGGAAGAGGGCTGCCGAACGCTGGTGTGAAACCAGTCTTTAGACAGGTAAACCACTTTTGAAACAATGTTCGCTTGTACAAGCATTTAACCCCTTAGTGATGGGGCCAATTTTTTAAAATCTGACCAGTGTCACTTTATGTAGTAATAACTCTGGAATGCTTCAACATATTCCATTGATTTTGAGGTTGTTTTTTTTCCTGACATATTAGACTTTAGGCTAGGTTCACATTGCGTTAGTGCAATCCGTTTAGCGCTAGCGCTAGCGGATTGCGCTAACGCAATGTTTTATAGGAGGCTGCGGTCGGGGTCGCGGTAACGTCCCCGCTCTCGCAGATCCCCGATCTGCGAGAGCGGGGAACGGACCGCGGGCGCGCCTCGGACGCTGCAAACAGCGTCCGCGGCGCGCCAGGAATCACCGGCGCGTCGCTAGCGCGTGCCGAACATGGCACGCGCTAGTGAAGCGCGTTCCCATTAGCGTGAATGGGCGCGCTAACGGACGCGTTGCACGGCGTTAATTTCGCCGTGCAACACTGTCCGTTTAACGCGGTCCCATAACGCAATGGGAACCCAGCCTTATGATAATGGTAAACTTGGGCTAATGATAAACTTGGGTTAATATGTTTTGCTTTATTTTGTTAAAATATCAGAAATTTTAAAAAATAGAAATTTTCAAATTTTGAATGATTTTCCCTTTAAGGCTGGTGTCACACTAGAGAGGAATACGGACGAGTGCTATGCGAGAAAAAAAAATTGCATAGCACTCGGACCAATGTTAATCTGTTGGGCAGCTCCCATCACGTTTTTTTTTTTTTCACGGCCGTATTATATGTGCGAGTGAAATTGCACTATGCTGCGATTTGCACCGTATATCAGCCGAGAATCCCCAATGAAAGTCTGTTTATGCAAGAAAAACTCATACCACACGGGCCATCAGTGTGACTTGCGAGAAATACGCAATGGTGTCCTTTGAAAGGCTTGCAATTCAGGTGCGGTGTACAGTAAAAAAGTAAGCTCTGTCAAGCTTACAATATTTACAAATAGTTAATTTGTCGGCTTCTGTCAAATCATTGCAGGATAGGAGACATGGTTTACATACAGTAAACCATTGCAGAACGGTTAGATTTATATAGGTCAGTGACTAATACGGTTAGTAGTATGTGTGTGTGTGTAAAATTTGGGACCTGTATGTATTTAATAAAAATGTTTTCACTAAAAAAACTGGCGTGGGCTCCCACACAATTTTCTGTGCCACAGAGGGAAAGTCAGTGACTGAGGACAGATATTATAGAATAGAGAGGGACCATGGTTATTGCCACCCCAGAAAAGGTGCATCTGTAAGATGCGCCAATTCTGGCACTCAGCCTCTGTTCTCCTGCCCTGTAGCGGTGGCATATGGGGTAATAAGGGGTTAATGTCACCTTTGTATTGTAAGGTGACAGTAGGCCAGCTTACTAATGGAGAGGTGTCTGATAGATGCCTCTCCATTACTAACCTGTGGGCTTGATGTTACTTGACAATAAAATGGTGACATCAACCCCACAAATCTGAGCCCCACTGCTACAGGGCAAGTGGGAAGAGCGAGGCTAAGTACCAGAATTGGCAGATCTATAAGATGCGCCATTTCTGGGATGGCTGAGAGCTGATGGTTTTTAGCCTCTGGGGCTGCCAATATCCATGGCCTCTTCACAGACTATTAATATCAGCCTACAGTTTTTATAGGGTGACCCCATGTCAATATTTTGTGTCCCACCGTAAAATAGCCAGTAAAGGCTAAGCAAACAGCTGTGAGCTGATAATAATAGCCTGGGAACCTTTATGGTTATTGGCTCCTTTCCAGAATATTAACATCAGCTGTCAGCTTTCCCTTTGCTGGTTATGAAAATTATGCCGTGCTAGATATAGACACTGACATTCACAGCAGCGCGTCCGCCCCGATGCTCTATTCTGACTCCTTTCTCAGGCCCCCAAAAAAGTGTTAACTAAGTACCCTTTATTTTCTTGCACTGTAGCCGTTCACTTACTACAGGGTATTCAATCATTGCTTCTGTTCCCCCCCCCCCCCCACATAAAGCACGACCACTATCTATATGCCTTTATATACAGCATTCTAGAATGCTGTGTATATATAGTAGGCCCACTGCCTGTATACCCTTATATACAGCATTTTATAAAGCACAACCACTATCTGTATGCCCTTAAGACTTGCCTAGCCCCATACAATGGGCTTTGCTAGTCTTAATCCGGGGCCTTCTCTTCTATCACCGTCCTTCTTTCTTTGAGTCGATGACGCGTCCTATGTCATCCACACGGTGTCTTCCATCGTGCTCCTGTGCATCGCACTTCTTTCTGCCCGTGGCAGTACTTTGCTTTGTGCTCGGGAGAGAAGTGTTCCTGCACAGAAGCGTGATGAGGGAGGTTGTGTGGATGATGTAGAACACATCATCCACGGGAAGGACTGTGCCGGATGAAGACCAGCGCCAAACAACACCGGACCGCCCCGTAGGTGAGTATAAGAAGTTATTTACATTATGCACATTGGCTTAGGGACATACCGTATATACTCGAGTAGAAGCTGACCCCCCCCCCCCTAATTTTGCCACAAAAAACTGGGAAAACTTAATGACTCGAGTATAAGCCTTAGGGTGGAAAATGCAGCAGCTACTGGTAAATGTCAAAAATAAAAATAGATACCAATAAAAGTAAAATGAATTGAGACATCAGTAGGTTAAGTGTTTTTGAATATCCATATTGAATGAGGAGCCCCATATAATGCTCCATAAAGTTTATGATGGCCCCATAAGATGCTCCATATTAAAATATGCCCCATATAATGCTGCACAAATGTTAATAATGGCCCCATAAGATGCTTCATAGAAACTTTTGCCCCATACAATGCTGCATAAAGGTTGATGGCCCCATAAGATACTCCATAGATTATGCCCCATGAGATGCTCCACACATTATGCCCCATTTGCTGTTGCTGCGAATAAAATTAAAAAAAAAAACACATACTCGCCTCTCTTCGCTCAGGCCCCCGACACTTTCCACTGCTGCGCGCTGCTCTGTCTTCCATCCTCTGCACTGACTGTTCAGGCAGAGGGCGGCGCGCACACTAACTAAGTCATCGTGCCCTCTGACCTAAACAGTCACAGCCAGAGGACAGAGCGGCCCGTAGCGGTGGAAAGGGGAGAGGTGAATATCGCGCAATGCTCACCTCCCCCGTTATACTCACCTGCTCCCGACGCGGTCCCTGGCAGCTTCTCACTGTCAGATGGTCTCCGGAAGTCGGCAGCGTCTTCCTATGTTCAGCTGTCACGAACAGCTCATTAAAGTAATGAATATACATCCATATTCATTAATGAGCGGGTCCACGTGACCGTTGAACAAAGGAAGAGCTGCCCGGAGACCATCGGACATGCAGGGACCGCGCCGGGAGCAGGTGAATATGTGACAGCCGCCGCTCCCCCTCCCCCGCCGACAATGACTTGAGTATAAGCCGAGAGGGTCACTTTCAGCCCAAAAAAGTGGGCTGAAAATCTCGGCTTATACTCGAGTATATACGGTATGTACGGTACAGCACTGTAGAAGGGTGTGTATAAGGGCATATAGGTTCTGGTGTAACTATATATGGGGAAAACCTGGTGACAGGTTCCCTTTAAGAAACCTATGGAACTAGGTAAAAAATAGCATTTTTTGGATGGTGAAAAGCTTGTAATTTAAATATTGATGAAGGCTGAGCTGCAGGTGGTCTATGTCTCTTCATAAGTTTAAGGCCGGGGTCACACTAGCGTAGAATACGGACGAGCGCTATGTGAGAAAACATCTCATGGCACTCGGACCAGTGTTAATCTATGGGGCAGATCACATCTGTGATTATTTTTTCATGCCGAATCGGCATACGAGAACAATCGCAGCATATATACCTGACAGGGGCCCATACATTCTGATATCAATAATATATACCTGACAGGGGCCCATACATTCTGATATCATCAGTAATATATACCTGACAGGGGCCCATACATTCTGATACCATCATTAATATATACCTGACAGGAACCCATACATTCTGATATCATCACTAATATATACCTGACAGGGGCCCATACATTCTGATATCATCAGTAATATATACCTGACAGGGGCCCATACATTCTGATACCATCATTAATATATACCTGACAGGAACCCATACATTCTGATATCATCACTAATATATACTAATATATACTAATATATACACCGATGCCTCTACCTTGTGCCAGTCATTACACTGGTTACCCATCCACTCAAGAATCCAGTACAAAACTACTACCCTCATCCACAAAGCACTCCATGGCTCAGCACCACCCTACATCTCCTCTCTGGTTTCAGTCTACCACCCTACCCGTGCCCTCCGCTCCGCTGATGACCTCAGGTTAGCATCCTCAATAATCAGAACCTCCCACTCCCGTCTCCAAGACTTTACACGTGCTGCGCCGATTCTTTGGAATGCACTACCTAGGATAATATGATTAATCCCCAATCCCCACAGTTTTAAGCGTGCCCTAAAAACTCATTTGTTCAGACTGGCCTACCGCCTCAATGCATTAACCTAACGATCCCTGTGTGGCCTATAATAAAAAAAAAAAAAATTAATTAACTGGTTCATGCAGCTTTACATGAACACCCAAGCCTTACACTATGGCTGGTCCGAATAACTATAGCAATTGTTACCATCCACCTCTCGTGTCTCCCCTTTTCCTCATAGTTTGTAAGCTTACGAGCAGGGCCCTCACTCCTCTTGGTATCTGTTTTGAACTGTATTTCTGTTATGCTGTAATGTCTATTGTATGTACAAGTCCCCTCTATAATTTGTAAAGCGCTGCGGAATATGTTGGCGCTATATAAATAAAAATTATTATTATTATTATTATACCTGACAGGGGCCCATACATTCTGATATCATCACTAATATATACCTGACAGGAGCCCATACATTCTGATATCAATAATAATATATACCTGACAGGAGCCCATACATTCTGATATCAATAATAATATATACCTGACAGGAGCCCATACATTCTGATATCAATAATATATACCTGACAGGAGCCCATACATTCTGATACCATCACTGATATATACCTGACAAGAGCCCGTCATGGATTTATTTATTACAACGCTACAAATATGAGGAAAGCCATAGAAAGGGAAAATCAGCTCATCAGCTGTACCGACCGCACTTCCAGGGCCCCGGGTGCGATGTTCAGAATGAGTCCTTGGGACTTGGTCGTTTTTCCGGAATTTTTGGACTTGGAAATTTTCTGACGTGTGTCAGACTTCCAGGCGGGGGGAAACCGCCGGAGGCGTACCGAGGAGGCTTCCAGGAGCCTGGGGAAGATTTTCCAAAAGTGTCCTTGACACTTAGAAATATTTTGAAAAAAAAAATCACGATTTTGTGAAAATTGACACGTTTCCCCTACTTCCACGCCAGGGGGGCGTCAATATGTTGTGAGGTACCCCAGGACAGTCGCCCAAATGTGGGTGAAGTTTGCGAGTCATGGGCGCAAAGTCGAATTTTGGGTGAAAAACCGCGTTTTCATACTCTAAAAATTTCAGACAAGTGTCAGACTTCCAGGCAGGGAGAAACCGCAGGAGGCGTACCGAGGAGGCTTCCAGGAGCCTGGGGAAGATTTTCCAAAAGTGTCCTTGACACTTAGAAATATTTTCAGAAAATCACGATTTTGTGAAAATTGACACGTTTCCCCTACTTCCACGCCAGGGGGGCGTCAATATGTTGTGAGGTACCCCAGGACAGTCGCCCAAATGTGGGTGAAGTTTGCGAGTCATGGGCGCAAAGTCGAATTTTGGGTGAAAAACCGCATTTTCATACTCTTAAAAATTTCAGACAAGTGTCAGACTTCCAGGCAGGGAGAAACCGCAGGAGGCGTACCGAGGAGGCTTCCAGGAGCCTGGGGAAGATTATCCAAAAGTGTCCTTGACACTTAGAAATATTTTGAAAAAATCATGATTTTGTGAAAATTGACACGTTTCCCCTACTTCCACGCCAGGGGGGCGTCAATATGATGTGAGGTAACCCAAGGCAGTGACCTAACTGTGGGTGAAGTTTGCGGGTCATGGGCGCAAAGTCGAATTTTGGGTGAAAAACCGCGTTTTCATACTCTAAAAATTTCAGACAAGTGTCAGACTTCCAGGCAGGGAGAAACCGCAGGAGGCGTACCGAGGAGGCTTCCAGGAGCCTGGGGAAGATTTTCCAAAAGTGTCCTTGACACTTAGAAATATTTTGAAAAAAATCACGATTTTGTGAAAATTGACACCTTTCCCCTACTTCCACGCCAGGGGGGCGTCAATATGTTGTGAGGTACCCCAGGACAGTCGCCCAAATTGTGGGTGAAGTTTGCGAGTCATGGGCGCAAAGTCGAATTTTGGGTGAAAAACCGCATTTTCATACTCTTAAAAATTTCAGACAAGTGTCAGACTTCCAGGCAGGGAGAAACCGCAGGAGGCGTACCGAGGAGGCTTCCAGGAGCCTGGGGAAGATTATCCAAAAGTGTCCTTGACACTTTGAAATATTTTCAGAAAATCACGATTTTGTGAAAATTGACACGTTTCCCCTACTTCCACGCCAGGGGGGCGTCAATATGTTGTGAGGTACCCCAGGACAGTCGCCCAAATGTGGGTGAAGTTTGCGAGTCATGGGCGCAAAGTCGAATTTTGGGTGAAAAACCGCATTTTCATACTCTAAAAATTTCAGACAAGTGTCAGACTTCCAGGCAGGGAGAAACCGCAGGAGGCGTACCGAGGAGGCTTCCAGGAGCCTGGGGAAGATTATCCAAAAGTGTCCTTGACACGTAGAAATATTTTCAGAAAATCACGATTTTGTGAAAATTGACACGTTTCCCCTACTTCCACGCCAGGGGGGCGTCAATATGTTGTGAGGTACCCCAGGACAGTCGCCCAAATGTGGGTGAAGCTTGCGAGTCATGGGCGCAAAGTCGAATTTTGGGTGAAAAACCGCATTTTCATACTCTAAAAATTTCAGACAAGTGTCAGACTTCCAGGCAGGGAGAAACCGCAGGAGGCGTACCGAGGAGGCTTCCAGGAGCCTGGGGAAGATTATCCAAAAGTGTCCTTGACACTTAGAAATATTTTGAAAAAATCATGATTTTGTGAAAATTGACACGTTTCCCCTACTTCCACGCCAGGGGGGCGTCAATATAATGTGAGGTACCCCAAGGTAGTGACCTAACTGTGGGTGAAGTTTACGGGTCATGGGCGCAAAGTCGAATTTTGGGTGAAAAACCGCGTTTTCATACTCTATAAATTTCAGACAAGTGTCAGACTTCCAGGCAGGGAGAAACCGCAGGAGGCGTACCGAGGAGGCTTTCAGGAGCCTGGGGAAGATTTTCCAAAAGTGTCCTTGACACTTCGAAATATTTTCAGAAAATCACGATTTTGTGAAAATTGACACGTTTCCCCTACTTCCACGCCAGGGGGGCGTCAATATGTTGTGAGGTACCCCAGGACAGTCGCCCAAATGTGGGTGAAGCTTGCGAGTCATGGGCGCAAAGTCGAATTTTGGGTGAAAAACCGCGTTTTCATACTCTAAAAATTTCAGACAAGTGTCAGACTTCCAGGCAGGGAGAAACCGCAGGAGGCGTACCGAGGAGGCTTCCAGGAGCCTGGGGAAGATTATCCAAAAGTGTCCTTGACACTTAGAAATATTTTGAAAAAATCATGATTTTGTGAAAATTGACACGTTTCCCCTACTTCCACGCCAGGGGGGCGTCAATATGATGTGAGGTACCCCAAGGCAGTGACCTAACTGTGGGTGAAGTTTGCGGGTCATGGGCGCAAAGTCGAATTTTGGGTGAAAAACCGCGTTTTCATACTCTAAAAATTTCAGACAAGTGTCAGACTTCCAGGCAGGGAGAAACCGCAGGAGGCGTACCGAGGAGGCTTCCAGGAGCCTGGGGAAGATTATCCAAAAGTGTCCTTGACACTTAGAAATATTTTGAAAAAATCATGATTTTGTGAAAATTGACACGTTTCCCCTACTTCCACGCCAGGGGGGCGTCAATATGTTGTGAGGTACCCCAGGACAGTCGCCCAAATGTGGGTGAAGCTTGCGAGTCATGGGCGCAAAGTCGAATTTTGGGTGAAAAACCGCATTTTCATACTCTTAAAAATTTCAGACAAGTGTCAGACTTCCAGGCAGGGAGAAACCGCAGGAGGCGTACCGAGGAGGCTTCCAGGAGCCTGGGGAAGATTATCCAAAAGTGTCCTTGACACTTAGAAATATTTTCAGAAAATCACGATTTTGTGAAAATTGACACGTTTCCCCTACTTCCACGCCAGGGGGGCGTCAATATGTTGTGAGGTACCCCAGGACAGTCGCCCAAATGTGGGTGAAGTTTGCGAGTCATGGGCGCAAAGTCGAATTTTGGGTGAAAAACCGCATTTTCATACTCTAAAAATTTCAGACAAGTGTCAGACTTCCAGGCAGGGAGAAACCGCAGGAGGCGTACCGAGGAGGCTTCCAGGAGCCTGGGGAAGATTATCCAAAAGTGTCCTTGACACTTAGAAATATTTTGAAAAAAATCACGATTTTGTGAAAATTGACACCTTTCCCCTACTTCCACGGCAGGGGGGCGTCAATATGTTGTGAGGTACCCCAGGACAGTCGCCCAAATGTGGGTGAAGCTTGCGAGTCATGGGCGCAAAGTCGAATTTTGGGTGAAAAACCGCATTTTCATACTCTTAAAAATTTCAGACAAGTGTCAGACTTCCAGGCAGGGAGAAACCGCAGGAGGCGTACCGAGGAGGCTTCCAGGAGCCTGGGGAAGATTATCCAAAAGTGTCCTTGACACTTAGAAATATTTTGAAAAAATCATGATTTTGTGAAAATTGACACGTTTCCCCTACTTCCACGCCAGGGGGGCGTCAATATGATGTGAGGTACCCCAAGGCAGTGACCTAACTGTGGGTGAAGTTTACGGGTCATGGGCGCAAAGTCGAATTTTGGGTGAAAAACCGCGTTTTCATACTCTAAAAATTTCAGACAAGTGTCAGACTTCCAGGCAGGGAGAAACCGCAGGAGGCGTACCGAGGAGGCTTCCAGGAGCCTGGGGAAGATTATCCAAAAGTGTCCTTGACACTTAGAAATATTTTGAAAAAAATCACGATTTTGTGAAAATTGACACCTTTCCCCTACTTCCACGCCAGGGGGGCGTCAATATGTTGTGAGGTACCCCAGGACAGTCGCCCAAATGTGGGTGAAGCTTGCGAGTCATGGGCGCAAAGTCGAATTTTGGGTGAAAAACCGCATTTTCATACTCTAAAAATTTCAGACAAGTGTCAGACTTCCAGGCAGGGAGAAACCGCAGGAGGCGTACCGAGGAGGCTTCCAGGAGCCTGGGGAAGATTATCCAAAAGTGTCCTTGACACTTGGAAATATTTTGAAAAAATCATGATTTTGTGAAAATTGACACGTTTCCCCTACTTCCACGCCAGGGGGGCGTCAATATGATGTGAGGTACCCCAAGGCAGTGACCTAACTGTGGGTGAAGTTTACGGGTCATGGGCGCAAAGTCGAATTTTGGGTGAAAAACCGCGTTTTCATACTCTAAAAATTTCAGAAAAGTGTCAGACTTCCAGGCAGGGAGAAACCGCAGGAGGCGTACCGAGGAGGCTTCCAGGAGCCTGGGGAAGATTATCCAAAAGTGTCCTTGACACTTAGAAATATTTTGAAAAATCATGATTTTGTGAAAATTGACACGTTTCCCCTACTTCCACGCCAGGGGGGCGTCAATATGATGTGAGGTACCCCAAGGCAGTGACCTAACTGTGGGTGAAGTTTGCGGGTCATGGGCGCAAAGTCGAATTTTGGGTGAAAAACCGCGTTTTCATACTCTAAAAATTTCAGACAAGTGTCAGACTTCCAGGCAGGGAGAAACCGCAGGAGGCGTACCGAGGAGGCTTTCAGGAGCCTGGGGAAGATTTTCCAAAAGTGTCCTTGACACTTAGAAATATTTTCAGAAAATCACGATTTTGTGAAAATTGACACGTTTCCCCTACTTCCACGCCAGGGGGGCGTCAATATGTTGTGAGGTACCCCAGGACAGTCGCCCAAATGTGGGTGAAGTTTGCGAGTCATGGGCGCAAAGTCGAATTTTGGGTGAAAAACCGCATTTTCATACTCTAAAAATTTCAGACAAGTGTCAGACTTCCAGGCAGGGAGAAACCGCAGGAGGCGTACCGAGGAGGCTTCCAGGAGCCTGGGGAAGATTATCCAAAAGTGTCCTTGACACTTCGAAATATTTTGAAAAAAATCACTATTTTGTGAAAATTGACACGTTTCCCCTACTTCCACGCCAGGGGGGCGTCAATATGTTGTGAGGTACCCCAGGACAGTCGCCCAAATGTGGGTGAAGCTTGCGAGTCATGGGCGCAAAGTCGAATTTTGGGTGAAAAACCGCGTTTTCATACTCTAAAAATTTCAGACAAGTGTCAGACTTCCAGGCAGGGAGAAACCGCAGGAGGCGTACCGAGGAGGCTTCCAGGAGCCTGGGGAAGATTATCCAAAAGTGTCCTTGACACTTAGAAATATTTTGAAAAAATCATGATTTTGTGAAAATTGACACGTTTCCCCTACTTCCACGCCAGGGGGGCGTCAATATGATGTGAGGTACCCCAAGGCAGTGACCTAACTGTGGGTGAAGTTTACGGGTCATGGGCGCAAAGTCGAATTTTGGGTGAAAAACCGCGTTTTCATACTCTAAAAATTTCAGACAAGTGTCAGACTTCCAGGCAGGGAGAAACCGCAGGAGGCGTACCGAGGAGGCTTCCAGGAGCCTGGGGAAGATTATCCAAAAGTGTCCTTGACACTTAGAAATATTTTGAAAAAAATCACGATTTTGTGAAAATTGACACCTTTCCCCTACTTCCAAGCCAGGGGGGCGTCAATATGTTGTGAGGTACCCCAGGACAGTCGCCCAAATGTGGGTGAAGCTTGCGAGTCATGGGCGCAAAGTCGAATTTTGGGTGAAAAACCGCATTTTCATACTCTAAAAATTTCAGACAAGTGTCAGACTTCCAGGCAGGGAGAAACCGCAGGAGGCGTACCGAGGAGGCTTCCAGGAGCCTGGGGAAGATTATCCAAAAGTGTCCTTGACACTTGGAAATATTTTGAAAAAATCATGATTTTGTGAAAATTGACACGTTTCCCCTACTTCCACGCCAGGGGGGCGTCAATATGATGTGAGGTACCCCAAGGCAGTGACCTAACTGTGGGTGAAGTTTACGGGTCATGGGCGCAAAGTCGAATTTTCGGTGAAAAACCGCGTTTTCATACTCTAAAAATTTCAGAAAAGTGTCAGACTTCCAGGCAGGGAGAAACCGCAGGAGGCGTACCGAGGAGGCTTCCAGGAGCCTGGGGAAGATTATCCAAAAGTGTCCTTGACACTTAGAAATATTTTGAAAAATCATGATTTTGTGAAAATTGACACGTTTCCCCTACTTCCACGCCAGGGGGGCGTCAATATGATGTGAGGTACCCCAAGGCAGTGACCTAACTGTGGGTGAAGTTTGCGGGTCATGGGCGCAAAGTCGAATTTTGGGTGAAAAACCGCGTTTTCATACTCTAAAAATTTCAGACAAGTGTCAGACTTCCAGGCAGGGAGAAACCGCAGGAGGCGTACCGAGGAGGCTTTCAGGAGCCTGGGGAAGATTTTCCAAAAGTGTCCTTGACACTTAGAAATATTTTCAGAAAATCACGATTTTGTGAAAATTGACACGTTTCCCCTACTTCCACGCCAGGGGGGCGTCAATATGTTGTGAGGTACCCCAGGACAGTCGCCCAAATGTGGGTGAAGTTTGCGAGTCATGGGCGCAAAGTCGAATTTTGGGTGAAAAACCGCATTTTCATACTCTAAAAATTTCAGACAAGTGTCAGACTTCCAGGCAGGGAGAAACCGCAGGAGGCGTACCGAGGAGGCTTCCAGGAGCCTGGGGAAGATTATCCAAAAGTGTCCTTGACACTTCGAAATATTTTGAAAAAAATCACTATTTTGTGAAAATTGACACGTTTCCCCTACTTCCACGCCAGGGGGGCGTCAATATGTTGTGAGGTACCCCAGGACAGTCGCCCAAATGTGGGTGAAGCTTGCGAGTCATGGGCGCAAAGTCGAATTTTGGGTGAAAAACCGCGTTTTCATACTCTAAAAATTTCAGACAAGTGTCAGACTTCCAGGCAGGGAGAAACCGCAGGAGGCGTACCGAGGAGGCTTCCAGGAGCCTGGGGAAGATTATCCAAAAGTGTCCTTGACGCTTAGAAATATTTTGAAAAAATCATGATTTTGTGAAAATTGACACGTTTCCCCTACTTCCACGCCAGGGGGGCGTCAATATGATGTGAGGTACCCCAAGGCAGTGACCTAACTGTGGGTGAAGTTTGCGGGTCATGGGCGCAAAGTCGAATTTTGGGTGAAAAACCGCATTTTCATACTCTAAAAATTTCAGACAAGTGTCAGACTTCCAGGCAGGGAGAAACCGCAGGAGGCGTACCGAGGAGGCTTCCAGGAGCCTGGGGAAGATTATCCAAAAGTGTCCTTGACACTTAGAAATATTTTGAAAAAAATCACGATTTTGTGAAAATTGACACCTTTCCCCTACTTCCACGGCAGGGGGGCGTCAATATGTTGTGAGGTACCCCAGGACAGTCGCCCAAATGTGGGTGAAGCTTGCGAGTCATGGGCGCAAAGTCGAATTTTGGGTGAAAAACCGCATTTTCATACTCTTAAAAATTTCAGACAAGTGTCAGACTTCCAGGCAAGGAGAAACCGCAGGAGGCGTACCGAGGAGGCTTCCAGGAGCCTGGGGAAGATTATCCAAAAGTGTCCTTGACACTTAGAAATATTTTGAAAAAATCATGATTTTGTGAAAATTGACACGTTTCCCCTACTTCCACGCCAGGGGGGCGTCAATATGATGTGAGGTACCCCAAGGCAGTGACCTAACTGTGGGTGAAGTTTGCGGGTCATGGGCGCAAAGTCGAATTTTGGGTGAAAAACCGCGTTTTCATACTCTAAAAATTTCAGACAAGTGTCAGACTTCCAGGCAGGGAGAAACCGCAGGAGGCGTACCGAGGAGGCTTTCAGGAGCCTGGGGAAGATTTTCCAAAAGTGTCCTTGACACTTAGAAATATTTTCAGAAAATCACGATTTTGTGAAAATTGACCCGTTTCCCCTACTTCCACGCCAGGGGGGCGTCAATATGTTGTGAGGTACCCCAGGACAGTCGCCCAAATGTGGGTGAAGTTTGCGAGTCATGGGCGCAAAGTCGAATTTTGGGTGAAAAACCGCATTTTCATACTCGACAAGTGTCAGACTTCCAGGCAGGGAGAAACCGCAGGAGGCGTACCGAGGAGGCTTCCAGGAGCCTGGGGAAGATTATCCAAAAGTGTCCTTGACACTTAGAAATATTTTGAAAAAATCATGATTTTGTGAAAATTGACACGTTTCCCCTACTTCCACGCCAGGGGGGCGTCAATATGTTGTGAGGCACCCCAGGACAGTCGCCCAAATGTGGGTGAAGTTTGCGAGTCATGGGCGCAAAGTCGAATTTTGGGTGAAAAACCGCATTTTCATACTCTTAAAAATTTCAGACAAGTGTCAGACTTCCAGGCAGGGAGAAACCGCAGGAGGCGTACCGAGGAGGCTTCCAGGAGCCTGGGGAAGATTTTCCAAAAGTGTCCTTGACACTTAGAAATATTTTGAAAAAAATCACGATTTTGTGAAAATTGACACCTTTCCCCTACTTCCACGCCAGGGGGGCGTCAATATGTTGTGAGGTACCCCAGGACAGTCGCCCAAATGTGGGTGAAGCTTGCGAGTCATGGGCGCAAAGTCGAATTTTGGGTGAAAAACCGCATTTTCATACTCTAAAAATTTCAGACAAGTGTCAGACTTCCAGGCAGGGAGAAACCGCAGGAGGCGTACCGAGGAGGCTTCCAGGAGCCTGGGGAAGATTATCCAAAAGTGTCCTTGACACTTAGAAATATTTTGAAAAAATCATGATTTTGTGAAAATTGACACGTTTCCCCTACTTCCACGCCAGGGGGGCGTCAATATGATGTGAGGTACCCCAAGGCAGTGACCTAACTGTGGGTGAAGTTTACGGGTCATGGGCGCAAAGTCGAATTTTGGGTGAAAAACCGCGTTTTCATACTCTAAAAATTTCAGACAAGTGTCAGACTTCCAGGCAGGGAGAAACCGCAGGAGGCGTACCGAGGAGGCTTTCAGGAGCCTGGGGAAGATTTTCCAAAAGTGTCCTTGACACTTAGAAATATTTTGAAAAAAATCACGATTTTGTGAAAATTGACACGTTTCCCCTACTTCCACGCCAGGGGGGCGTCAATATGTTGTGAGGTACCCCAGGACAGTCGCCCAAATGTGGGTGAAGCTTGCGAGTCATGGGCGCAAAGTCGAATTTTGGGTGAAAAACCGCATTTTCATACTCTAAAAATTTCAGACAAGTGTCAGACTTCCAGGCAGGGAGAAACCGCAGGAGGCGTACCGAGGAGGCTTCCAGGAGCCTGGGGAAGATTATCCAAAAGTGTCCTTGACACTTAGAAATATTTTGAAAAAAATCACGATTTTGTGAAAATTGACACCTTTCCCCTACTTCCACGCCAGGGGGGCGTCAATATGTTGTGAGGTACCCCAGGACAGTCGCCCAAATGTGGGTGAAGCTTGCGAGTCATGGGCGCAAAGTCGAATTTTGGGTGAAAAACCGCATTTTCATACTCTAAAAATTTCAGACAAGTGTCAGACTTCCAGGCAGGGAGAAACCGCAGGAGGCGTACCGAGGAGGCTTCCAGGAGCCTGGGGAAGATTATCCAAAAGTGTCCTTGACACTTAGAAATATTTTCAGAAAATCACGATTTTGTGAAAATTGACACGTTTCCCCTACTTCCACGCCAGGGGGGCGTCAATATGTTGTGAGGTACCCCAGGACAGTTGCCCAAATGTGGGTGAAGTTTGCGAGTCATGGGCGCAAAGTCGAATTTTGGGTGAAAAACCGCATTTTCATACTCTAAAAATTTCAGACAAGTGTCAGACTTCCAGGCAGGGAGAAACCGCAGGAGGCGTACCGAGGAGGCTTCCAGGAGCCTGGGGAAGATTATCCAAAAGTGTCCTTGACACTTAGAAATATTTTGAAAAAAATCACGATTTTGTGAAAATTGACACCTTTCCCCTACTTCCACGGCAGGGGGGCGTCAATATGTTGTGAGGTACCCCAGGACAGTCGCCCAAATGTGGGTGAAGCTTGCGAGTCATGGGCGCAAAGTCGAATTTTGGGTGAAAAACCGCATTTTCATACTCTTAAAAATTTCAGACAAGTGTCAGACTTCCAGGCAGGGAGAAACCGCAGGAGGCGTACCGAGGAGGCTTCCAGGAGCCTGGGGAAGATTATCCAAAAGTGTCCTTGACACTTAGAAATATTTTCAGAAAATCACGATTTTGTGAAAATTGACACGTTTCCCCTACTTCCACGCCAGGGGGGCGTCAATATGTTGTGAGGTACCCCAGGACAGTCGCCCAAATGTGGGTGAAGTTTGCGAGTCATGGGCGCAAAGTCGAATTTTGGGTGAAAAACCGCATTTTCATACTCTAAAAATTTCAGACAAGTGTCAGACTTCCAGGCAGGGAGAAACCGCAGGAGGCGTACCGAGGAGGCTTCCAGGAGCCTGGGGAAGATTATCCAAAAGTGTCCTTGACACTTAGAAATATTTTGAAAAAAATCACGATTTTGTGAAAATTGACACCTTTCCCCTACTTCCACGGCAGGGGGGCGTCAATATGTTGTGAGGTACCCCAGGACAGTCGCCCAAATGTGGGTGAAGCTTGCGAGTCATGGGCGCAAAGTCGAATTTTGGGTGAAAAACCGCATTTTCATACTCTTAAAAATTTCAGACAAGTGTCAGACTTCCAGGCAGGGAGAAACCGCAGGAGGCGTACCGAGGAGGCTTCCAGGAGCCTGGGGAAGATTATCCAAAAGTGTCCTTGACACTTAGAAATATTTTGAAAAAATCATGATTTTGTGAAAATTGACACGTTTCCCCTACTTCCACGCCAGGGGGGCGTCAATATGATGTGAGGTACCCCAAGGCAGTGACCTAACTGTGGGTGAAGTTTACGGGTCATGGGCGCAAAGTCGAATTTTGGGTGAAAAACCGCGTTTTCATACTCTAAAAATTTCAGACAAGTGTCAGACTTCCAGGCAGGGAGAAACCGCAGGAGGCGTACCGAGGAGGCTTCCAGGAGCCTGGGGAAGATTATCCAAAAGTGTCCTTGACACTTAGAAATATTTTGAAAAAAATCACGATTTTGTGAAAATTGACACCTTTCCCCTACTTCCACGCCAGGGGGGCGTCAATATGTTGTGAGGTACCCCAGGACAGTCGCCCAAATGTGGGTGAAGCTTGCGAGTCATGGGCGCAAAGTCGAATTTTGGGTGAAAAACCGCATTTTCATACTCTAAAAATTTCAGACAAGTGTCAGACTTCCAGGCAGGGAGAAACCGCAGGAGGCGTACCGAGGAGGCTTCCAGGAGCCTGGGGAAGATTATCCAAAAGTGTCCTTGACACTTGGAAATATTTTGAAAAAATCATGATTTTGTGAAAATTGACACGTTTCCCCTACTTCCACGCCAGGGGGGCGTCAATATGATGTGAGGTACCCCAAGGCAGTGACCTAACTGTGGGTGAAGTTTACGGGTCATGGGCGCAAAGTCGAATTTTGGGTGAAAAACCGCGTTTTCATACTCTAAAAATTTCAGAAAAGTGTCAGACTTCCAGGCAGGGAGAAACCGCAGGAGGCGTACCGAGGAGGCTTCCAGGAGCCTGGGGAAGATTATCCAAAAGTGTCCTTGACACTTAGAAATATTTTGAAAAATCATGATTTTGTGAAAATTGACACGTTTCCCCTACTTCCACGCCAGGGGGGCGTCAATATGATGTGAGGTACCCCAAGGCAGTGACCTAACTGTGGGTGAAGTTTGCGGGTCATGGGCGCAAAGTCGAATTTTGGGTGAAAAACCGCGTTTTCATACTCTAAAAATTTCAGACAAGTGTCAGACTTCCAGGCAGGGAGAAACCGCAGGAGGCGTACCGAGGAGGCTTTCAGGAGCCTGGGGAAGATTTTCCAAAAGTGTCCTTGACACTTAGAAATATTTTCAGAAAATCACGATTTTGTGAAAATTGACACGTTTCCCCTACTTCCACGCCAGGGGGGCGTCAATATGTTGTGAGGTACCCCAGGACAGTCGCCCAAATGTGGGTGAAGTTTGCGAGTCATGGGCGCAAAGTCGAATTTTGGGTGAAAAACCGCATTTTCATACTCTAAAAATTTCAGACAAGTGTCAGACTTCCAGGCAGGGAGAAACCGCAGGAGGCGTACCGAGGAGGCTTCCAGGAGCCTGGGGAAGATTATCCAAAAGTGTCCTTGACACTTCGAAATATTTTGAAAAAAATCACTATTTTGTGAAAATTGACACGTTTCCCCTACTTCCACGCCAGGGGGGCGTCAATATGTTGTGAGGTACCCCAGGACAGTCGCCCAAATGTGGGTGAAGCTTGCGAGTCATGGGCGCAAAGTCGAATTTTGGGTGAAAAACCGCGTTTTCATACTCTAAAAATTTCAGACAAGTGTCAGACTTCCAGGCAGGGAGAAACCGCAGGAGGCGTACCGAGGAGGCTTCCAGGAGCCTGGGGAAGATTATCCAAAAGTGTCCTTGACACTTAGAAATATTTTGAAAAAATCATGATTTTGTGAAAATTGACACGTTTCCCCTACTTCCACGCCAGGGGGGCGTCAATATGATGTGAGGTACCCCAAGGCAGTGACCTAACTGTGGGTGAAGTTTGCGGGTCATGGGCGCAAAGTCGAATTTTGGGTGAAAAACCGCGTTTTCATACTCTAAAAATTTCAGACAAGTGTCAGACTTCCAGGCAGGGAGAAACCGCAGGAGGCGTACCGAGGAGGCTTCCAGGAGCCTGGGGAAGATTATCCAAAAGTGTCCTTGACACTTAGAAATATTTTGAAAAAAATCACGATTTTGTGAAAATTGACACGTTTCCCCTACTTCCACGCCAGGGGGGCGTCAATATGTTGTGAGGTACCCCAGGACAGTCGCCCAAATGTGGGTGAAGCTTGCGAGTCATGGGCGCAAAGTCGAATTTTGGGTGAAAAACCGCATTTTCATACTCTAAAAATTTCAGACAAGTGTCAGACTTCCAGGCAGGGAGAAACCGCAGGAGGCGTACCGAGGAGGCTTCCAGGAGCCTGGGGAAGATTATCCAAAAGTGTCCTTGACACTTAGAAATATTTTGAAAAAAATCACGATTTTGTGAAAATTGACACCTTTCCCCTACTTCCACGGCAGGGGGGCGTCAATATGTTGTGAGGTACCCCAGGACAGTCGCCCAAATGTGGGTGAAGCTTGCGAGTCATGGGCGCAAAGTCGAATTTTGGGTGAAAAACCGCATTTTCATACTCTTAAAAATTTCAGACAAGTGTCAGACTTCCAGGCAAGGAGAAACCGCAGGAGGCGTACCGAGGAGGCTTCCAGGAGCCTGGGGAAGATTATCCAAAAGTGTCCTTGACACTTAGAAATATTTTGAAAAAATCATGATTTTGTGAAAATTGACACGTTTCCCCTACTTCCACGCCAGGGGGGCGTCAATATGATGTGAGGTACCCCAAGGCAGTGACCTAACTGTGGGTGAAGTTTGCGGGTCATGGGCGCAAAGTCGAATTTTGGGTGAAAAACCGCGTTTTCATACTCTAAAAATTTCAGACAAGTGTCAGACTTCCAGGCAGGGAGAAACCGCAGGAGGCGTACCGAGGAGGCTTTCAGGAGCCTGGGGAAGATTTTCCAAAAGTGTCCTTGACACTTAGAAATATTTTCAGAAAATCACGATTTTGTGAAAATTGACCCGTTTCCCCTACTTCCACGCCAGGGGGGCGTCAATATGTTGTGAGGTACCCCAGGACAGTCGCCCAAATGTGGGTGAAGTTTGCGAGTCATGGGCGCAAAGTCGAATTTTGGGTGAAAAACCGCATTTTCATACTCTAAAAATTTCAGAGAAGTGTCAGACTTCCAGGCAGGGAGAAACCGCAGGAGGCGTACCGAGGAGGCTTCCAGGAGCCTGGGGAAGATTTTCCAAAAGTGTCCTTGACACTTAGAAATATTTTGAAAAAAATCACGATTTTGTGAAAATTGACACCTTTCCCCTACTTCCACGCCAGGGGGGCGTCAATATGTTGTGAGGTACCCCAGGACAGTCGCCCAAATGTGGGTGAAGTTTGCGAGTCATGGGCGCAAAGTCGAATTTTGGGTGAAAAACCGCATTTTCATACTCGACAAGTGTCAGACTTCCAGGCAGGGAGAAACCGCAGGAGGCGTACCGAGGAGGCTTCCAGGAGCCTGGGGAAGATTATCCAAAAGTGTCCTTGACACTTAGAAATATTTTGAAAAAATCATGATTTTGTGAAAATTGACACGTTTCCCCTACTTCCACGCCAGGGGGGCGTCAATATGTTGTGAGGCACCCCAGGACAGTCGCCCAAATGTGGGTGAAGTTTGCGAGTCATGGGCGCAAAGTCGAATTTTGGGTGAAAAACCGCATTTTCATACTCTTAAAAATTTCAGACAAGTGTCAGACTTCCAGGCAGGGAGAAACCGCAGGAGGCGTACCGAGGAGGCTTCCAGGAGCCTGGGGAAGATTTTCCAAAAGTGTCCTTGACACTTAGAAATATTTTGAAAAAAATCACGATTTTGTGAAAATTGACACCTTTCCCCTACTTCCACGCCAGGGGGGCGTCAATATGTTGTGAGGTACCCCAGGACAGTCGCCCAAATGTGGGTGAAGTTTGCGAGTCATGGGCGCAAAGTCGAATTTTGGGTGAAAAACCGCGTTTTCATACTTTAAAAATTTCAGACAAGTGTCAGACTTCCAGGCAGGGAGAAACCGCAGGAGGCGTACCGAGGAGGCTTCCAGGAGCCTGGGGAAGATTATCCAAAAGTGTCCTTGACACTTAGAAATATTTTGAAAAAAATCACGATTTTGTGAAAATTGACACGTTTCCCCTACTTCCACGCCAGGGGGGCGTCAATATGTTGTGAGGTACCCCAGGACAGTCGCCCAAATGTGGGTGAAGCTTGCGAGTCATGGGCGCAAAGTCGAATTTTGGGTGAAAAACCGCATTTTCATACTCTAAAAATTTCAGACAAGTGTCAGACTTCCAGGCAGGGAGAAACCGCAGGAGGCGTACCGAGGAGGCTTCCAGGAGCCTGGGGAAGATTATCCAAAAGTGTCCTTGACACTTAGAAATATTTTGAAAAAATCATGATTTTGTGAAAATTGACACGTTTCCCCTACTTCCACGCCAGGGGGGCGTCAATATGATGTGAGGTACCCCAAGGCAGTGACCTAACTGTGGGTGAAGTTTACGGGTCATGGGCGCAAAGTCGAATTTTGGGTGAAAAACCGCGTTTTCATACTCTAAAAATTTCAGACAAGTGTCAGACTTCCAGGCAGGGAGAAACCGCAGGAGGCGTACCGAGGAGGCTTTCAGGAGCCTGGGGAAGATTTTCCAAAAGTGTCCTTGACACTTAGAAATATTTTGAAAAAAATCACGATTTTGTGAAAATTGACACGTTTCCCCTACTTCCACGCCAGGGGGGCGTCAATATGTTGTGAGGTACCCCAGGACAGTCGCCCAAATGTGGGTGAAGCTTGCGAGTCATGGGCGCAAAGTCGAATTTTGGGTGAAAAACCGCATTTTCATACTCTAAAAATTTCAGACAAGTGTCAGACTTCCAGGCAGGGAGAAACCGCAGGAGGCGTACCGAGGAGGCTTCCAGGAGCCTGGGGAAGATTATCCAAAAGTGTCCTTGACACTTAGAAATATTTTGAAAAAAATCACGATTTTGTGAAAATTGACACCTTTCCCCTACTTCCACGCCAGGGGGGCGTCAATATGTTGTGAGGTACCCCAGGACAGTCGCCCAAATGTGGGTGAAGCTTGCGAGTCATGGGCGCAAAGTCGAATTTTGGGTGAAAAACCGCATTTTCATACTCTAAAAATTTCAGACAAGTGTCAGACTTCCAGGCAGGGAGAAACCGCAGGAGGCGTACCGAGGAGGCTTCCAGGAGCCTGGGGAAGATTATCCAAAAGTGTCCTTGACACTTAGAAATATTTTCAGAAAATCACGATTTTGTGAAAATTGACACGTTTCCCCTACTTCCACGCCAGGGGGGCGTCAATATGTTGTGAGGTACCCCAGGACAGTTGCCCAAATGTGGGTGAAGTTTGCGAGTCATGGGCGCAAAGTCGAATTTTGGGTGAAAAACCGCATTTTCATACTCTAAAAATTTCAGACAAGTGTCAGACTTCCAGGCAGGGAGAAACCGCAGGAGGCGTACCGAGGAGGCTTCCAGGAGCCTGGGGAAGATTATCCAAAAGTGTCCTTGACACTTAGAAATATTTTGAAAAAAATCACGATTTTGTGAAAATTGACACCTTTCCCCTACTTCCACGGCAGGGGGGCGTCAATATGTTGTGAGGTACCCCAGGACAGTCGCCCAAATGTGGGTGAAGCTTGCGAGTCATGGGCGCAAAGTCGAATTTTGGGTGAAAAACCGCATTTTCATACTCTTAAAAATTTCAGACAAGTGTCAGACTTCCAGGCAGGGAGAAACCGCAGGAGGCGTACCGAGGAGGCTTCCAGGAGCCTGGGGAAGATTATCCAAAAGTGTCCTTGACACTTAGAAATATTTTCAGAAAATCACGATTTTGTGAAAATTGACACGTTTCCCCTACTTCCACGCCAGGGGGGCGTCAATATGTTGTGAGGTACCCCAGGACAGTCGCCCAAATGTGGGTGAAGTTTGCGAGTCATGGGCGCAAAGTCGAATTTTGGGTGAAAAACCGCATTTTCATACTCTAAAAATTTCAGACAAGTGTCAGACTTCCAGGCAGGGAGAAACCGCAGGAGGCGTACCGAGGAGGCTTCCAGGAGCCTGGGGAAGATTATCCAAAAGTGTCCTTGACACTTAGAAATATTTTGAAAAAAATCACGATTTTGTGAAAATTGACACCTTTCCCCTACTTCCACGGCAGGGGGGCGTCAATATGTTGTGAGGTACCCCAGGACAGTCGCCCAAATGTGGGTGAAGCTTGCGAGTCATGGGCGCAAAGTCGAATTTTGGGTGAAAAACCGCATTTTCATACTCTTAAAAATTTCAGACAAGTGTCAGACTTCCAGGCAGGGAGAAACCGCAGGAGGCGTACCGAGGAGGCTTCCAGGAGCCTGGGGAAGATTATCCAAAAGTGTCCTTGACACTTAGAAATATTTTGAAAAAATCATGATTTTGTGAAAATTGACACGTTTCCCCTACTTCCACGCCAGGGGGGCGTCAATATGATGTGAGGTACCCCAAGGCAGTGACCTAACTGTGGGTGAAGTTTACGGGTCATGGGCGCAAAGTCGAATTTTGGGTGAAAAACCGCGTTTTCATACTCTAAAAATTTCAGACAAGTGTCAGACTTCCAGGCAGGGAGAAACCGCAGGAGGCGTACCGAGGAGGCTTCCAGGAGCCTGGGGAAGATTATCCAAAAGTGTCCTTGACACTTAGAAATATTTTGAAAAAATCATGATTTTGTGAAAATTGACACGTTTCCCCTACTTCCACGCCAGGGGGGCGTCAATATGATGTGAGGTACCCCAAGGCAGTGACCTAACTGTGGGTGAAGTTTGCGGGTCATGGGCGCAAAGTCGAATTTTGGGTGAAAAACCGCGTTTTCATACTCTAAAAATTTCAGACAAGTGTCAGACTTCCAGGCAGGGAGAAACCGCAGGAGGCGTACCGAGGAGGCTTCCAGGAGCCTGGGGAAGATTATCCAAAAGTGTCCTTGACACTTAGAAATATTTTGAAAAAATCATGATTTTGTGAAAATTGACACGTTTCCCCTACTTCCACGCCAGGGGGGCGTCAATATGTTGTGAGGTACCCCAGGACAGTCGCCCAAATGTGGGTGAAGTTTGCGAGTCATGGGCGCAAAGTCGAATTTTGGGTGAAAAACCGCATTTTCATACTCTTAAAAATTTCAGACAAGTGTCAGACTTCCAGGCAGGGAGAAACCGCAGGAGGCGTACCGAAGAGGCTTCCAGGAGCCTGGGGAAGATTATCCAAAAGTGTCCTTGACACTTGGAAATATTTTCAGAAAATCACGATTTTGTGAAAATTGACACGTTTCCCCTACTTCCACGCCAGGGGGGCGTCAATATGTTGTGAGGTACCCCAGGACAGTCGCCCAAATGTGGGTGAAGTTTGCGAGTCATGGGCGCAAAGTCGAATTTTGGGTGAAAAACCGCATTTTCATACTCTAAAAATTTCAGACAAGTGTCAGACTTCCAGGCAGGGAGAAACCGCAGGAGGCGTACCGAGGAGGCTTCCAGGAGCCTGGGGAAGATTATCCAAAAGTGTCCTTGACACTTAGAAATATTTTGAAAAAATCATGATTTTGTGAAAATTGACACGTTTCCCCTACTTCCACGCCAGGGGGGCGTCAATATGATGTGAGGTACCCCAAGGCAGTGACCTAACTGTGGGTGAAGTTTGCGGGTCATGGGCGCAAAGTCGAATTTTGGGTGAAAAACCGCATTTTCATACTCTAAAAATTTCAGACAAGTGTCAGACTTCCAGGCAGGGAGAAACCGCAGGAGGCGTACCGAGGAGGCTTCCAGGAGCCTGGGGAAGATTATCCAAAAGTGTCCTTGACACTTAGAAATATTTTGAAAAAATCATGATTTTGTGAAAATTGACACGTTTCCCCTACTTCCACGCCAGGGGGGCGTCAATATGTTGTGAGGTACCCCAGGACAGTCGCCCAAATGTGGGTGAAGTTTGCGAGTCATGGGCGCAAAGTCGAATTTTGGGTGAAAAACCGCATTTTCATACTCTAAAAATTTCAGACAAGTGTCAGACTTCCAGGCAGGGAGAAACCGCAGGAGGCGTACCGAGGAGGCTTCCAGGAGCCTGGGGAAGATTATCCAAAAGTGTCCTTGACACATAGAAATATTTTCAGAAAATCACGATTTTGTGAAAATTGACACGTTTCCCCTACTTCCACGCCAGGGGGGCGTCAATATGTTGTGAGGTACCCCAGGACAGTCGCCCAAATGTGGGTGAAGCTTGCGAGTCATGGGCGCAAAGTCGAATTTTGGGTGAAAAACCGCATTTTCATACTCTAAAAATTTCAGACAAGTGTCAGACTTCCAGGCAGGGAGAAACCGCAGGAGGCGTACCGAGGAGGCTTCCAGGAGCCTGGGGAAGATTATCCAAAAGTGTCCTTGACACTTAGAAATATTTTGAAAAAATCATGATTTTGTGAAAATTGACACGTTTCCCCTACTTCCACGCCAGGGGGGCGTCAATATGATGTGAGGTACCCCAAGGCAGTGACCTAACTGTGGGTGAAGCTTGCGAGTCATGGGCGCAAAGTCGAATTTTGGGTGAAAAACCGCATTTTCATACTCTAAAAATTTCAGACAAGTGTCAGACTTCCAGGCAGGGAGAAACCGCAGGAGGCGTACCGAGGAGGCTTCCAGGAGCCTGGGGAAGATTATCCAAAAGTGTCCTTGACACTTAGAAATATTTTGAAAAAAATCACGATTTTGTGAAAATTGACACCTTTCCCCTACTTCCACGCCAGGGGGGCGTCAATATGTTGTGAGGTACCCCAGGACAGTCGCCCAAATGTGGGTGAAGCTTGCGAGTCATGGGCGCAAAGTCGAATTTTGGGTGAAAAACCGCATTTTCATACTCTAAAAATTTCAGACAAGTGTCAGACTTCCAGGCAGGGAGAAACCGCAGGAGGCGTACCGAGGAGGCTTCCAGGAGCCTGGGGAAGATTTTCCAAAAGTGTCCTTGACACTTAGAAATATTTTGAAAAAAATCACGATTTTGTGAAAATTGACACCTTTCCCCTACTTCCACGCCAGGGGGGCGTCAATATGTTGTGAGGTACCCCAGGACAGTCGCCCAAATGTGGGTGAAGTTTGCGAGTCATGGGCGCAAAGTCGAATTTTGGGTGAAAAACCGCATTTTCATACTCTAAAAATTTCAGACAAGTGTCAGACTTCCAGGCAGGGAGAAACCGCAGGAGGCGTACCGAGGAGGCTTCCAGGAGCCTGGGGAAGATTATCCAAAAGTGTCCTTGACACTTAGAAATATTTTGAAAAAATCATGATTTTGTGAAAATTGACACGTTTCCCCTACTTCCACGCCAGGGGGGCGTCAATATGTTGTGAGGTACCCCAGGACAGTCGCCCAAATGTGGGTGAAGTTTGCGAGTCATGGGCGCAAAGTCGAATTTTGGGTGAAAAACCGCATTTTCATACTCTTAAAAATTTCAGACAAGTGTCAGACTTCCAGGCAGGGAGAAACCGCAGGAGGCGTACCGAGGAGGCTTCCAGGAGCCTGGGGAAGATTATCCAAAAGTGTCCTTGACACTTAAAAATATTTTGAAAAAAATCACGATTTTGTGAAAATTGACACCTTTCCCCTACTTCCACGCCAGGGGGGCGTCAATATGTTGTGAGGTACCCCAGGACAGTCGCCCAAATGTGGGTGAAGCTTGCGAGTCATGGGCGCAAAGTCGAATTTTGGGTGAAAAACCGCATTTTCATACTCTAAAAATTTCAGACAAGTGTCAGACTTCCAGGCAGGGAGAAACCGCAGGAGGCGTACCGAGGAGGCTTCCAGGAGCCTGGGGAAGATTATCCAAAAGTGTCCTTGACACTTAGAAATATTTTGAAAAAATCATGATTTTGTGAAAATTGACACGTTTCCCCTACTTCCACGCCAGGGGGGCGTCAATATGATGTGAGGTACCCCAAGGCAGTGACCTAACTGTGGGTGAAGTTTGCGGGTCATGGGCGCAAAGTCGAATTTTGGGTGAAAAACCGCGTTTTCATACTCTAAAAATTTCAGACAAGTGTCAGACTTCCAGGCAGGGAGAAACCGCAGGAGGCGTACCGAGGAGGCTTCCAGGAGCCTGGGGAAGATTATCCAAAAGTGTCCTTGACACTTAGAAATATTTTGAAAAAATCATGATTTTGTGAAAATTGACACGTTTCCCCTACTTCCACGCCAGGGGGGCGTCAATATGATGTGAGGTACCCCAAGGCAGTGACCTAACTGTGGGTGAAGTTTACAGGTCATGGGCGCAAAGTCGAATTTTGGGTGAAAAACCGCATTTTCATACTCTAAAAATTTCAGACAAGTGTCAGACTTCCAGGCAGGGAGAAACCGCAGGAGGCGTACCGAGGAGGCTTCCAGGAGCCTGGGGAAGATTTTCCAAAAGTGTCCTTGACACTTAGAAATATTATGAAAAAAATCACGATTTTGTGAAAATTGACACCTTTCCCCTACTTCCACGCCAGGGGGGCGTCAATATGTTGTGAGGTACCCCAGGACAGTCGCCCAAATGTGGGTGAAGTTTGCGAGTCATGGGCGCAAAGTCGAATTTTGGGTGAAAAACCGCATTTTCATACTCTAAAAATTTCAGACAAGTGTCAGACTTCCAGGCAGGGAGAAACCGCAGGAGGCGTACCGAGGAGGCTTCCAGGAGCCTGGGGAAGATTATCCAAAAGTGTCCTTGACACTTAGAAATATTTTGAAAAAATCATGATTTTGTGAAAATTGACACGTTTCCCCTACTTCCACGCCAGGGGGGCGTCAATATGATGTGAGGTACCCCAAGGCAGTGACCTAACTGTGGGTGAAGTTTACGGGTCATGGGCGCAAAGTCGAATTTTGGGTGAAAAACCGCGTTTTCATACTCTAAAAATTTCAGACAAGTGTCAGACTTCCAGGCAGGGAGAAACCGCAGGAGGCGTACCGAGGAGGCTTCCAGGAGCCTGGGGAAGATTTTCCAAAAGTGTCCTTGACACTTAGAAATATTTTGAAAAAAATCACGATTTTGTGAAAATTGACACCTTTCCCCTACTTCCACGCCAGGGGGGCGTCAATATGTTGTGAGGTACCCCAGGACAGTCGCCCAAATGTGGGTGAAGTTTGCGAGTCATGGGCGCAAAGTCGAATTTTGGGTGAAAAACCGCATTTTCATACTCTAAAAATTTCAGACAAGTGTCAGACTTCCAGGCAGGGAGAAACCGCAGGAGGCGTACCGAGGAGGCTTCCAGGAGCCTGGGGAAGATTATCCAAAAGTGTCCTTGACACTTCGAAATATTTTGAAAAAATCATGATTTTGTGAAAATTGACACGTTTCCCCTACTTCCACGCCAGGGGGGCGTCAATATGTTGTGAGGTACCCCAGGACAGTCGCCCAAATGTGGGTGAAGTTTGCGAGTCATGGGCGCAAAGTCGAATTTTGGGTGAAAAACCGCATTTTCATACTCTTAAAAATTTCAGACAAGTGTCAGACTTCCAGGCAGGGAGAAACCGCAGGAGGCGTACCGAGGAGGCTTCCAGGAGCCTGGGGAAGATTATCCAAAAGTGTCCTTGACACTTAGAAATATTTTGAAAAAAATCACGATTTTGTGAAAATTGACACCTTTCCCCTACTTCCACGCCAGGGGGGCGTCAATATGTTGTGAGGTACCCCAGGACAGTCGCCCAAATGTGGGTGAAGCTTGCGAGTCATGGGCGCAAAGTCGAATTTTAGGTGAAAAACCGCATTTTCATACTCTAAAAATTTCAGACAAGTGTCAGACTTCCAGGCAGGGAGAAACCGCAGGAGGCGTACCGAGGAGGCTTCCAGGAGCCTGGGGAAGATTATCCAAAAGTGTCCTTGACACATAGAAATATTTTCAGAAAATCACGATTTTGTGAAAATTGACACGTTTCCCCTACTTCCACGCCAGGGGGGCGTCAATATGTTGTGAGGTACCCCAGGACAGTCGCCCAAATGTGGGTGAAGCTTGCGAGTCATGGGCGCAAAGTCGAATTTTGGGTGAAAAACCGCATTTTCATACTCTAAAAATTTCAGACAAGTGTCAGACTTCCAGGCAGGGAGAAACCGCAGGAGGCGTACCGAGGAGGCTTCCAGGAGCCTGGGGAAGATTATCCAAAAGTGTCCTTGACACTTAGAAATATTTTGAAAAAATCATGATTTTGTGAAAATTGACACGTTTCCCCTACTTCCACGCCAGGGGGGCGTCAATATGATGTGAGGTACCCCAAGGCAGTGACCTAACTGTGGGTGAAGTTTGCGGGTCATGGGCGCAAAGTCGAATTTTGGGTGAAAAACCGCGTTTTCATACTCTAAAAATTTCAGACAAGTGTCAGACTTCCAGGCAGGGAGAAACCGCAGGAGGCGTACCGAGGAGGCTTCCAGGAGCCTGGGGAAGATTATCCAAAAGTGTCCTTGACACTTAGAAATATTTTGAAAAAATCATGATTTTGTGAAAATTGACACGTTTCCCCTACTTCCACGCCAGGGGGGCGTCAATATGATGTGAGGTACCCCAAGGCAGTGACCTAACTGTGGGTGAAGTTTACAGGTCATGGGCGCAAAGTCGAATTTTGGGTGAAAAACCGCGTTTTCATACTCTAAAAATTTCAGACAAGTGTCAGACTTCCAGGCAGGGAGAAACCGCAGGAGGCGTACCGAGGAGGCTTCCAGGAGCCTGGGGAAGATTATCCAAAAGTGTCCTTGACACTTAGAAATATTTTGAAAAAATCATGATTTTGTGAAAATTGACACGTTTCCCCTACTTCCACGCCAGGGGGGCGTCAATATGATGTGAGGTACCCCAAGGCAGTGACCTAACTGTGGGTGAAGTTTACAGGTCATGGGCGCAAAGTCGAATTTTGGGTGAAAAACCGCGTTTTCATACTCTAAAAATTTCAGACAAGTGTCAGACTTCCAGGCAGGGAGAAACCGCAGGAGGCGTACCGAGGAGGCTTCCAGGAGCCTGGGGAAGATTATCCAAAAGTGTCCTTGACACTTAGAAATATTTTGAAAAAATCATGATTTTGTGAAAATTGACACGTTTCCCCTACTTCCACGCCAGGGGGGCGTCAATATGATGTGAGGTACCCCAAGGCAGTGACCTAACTGTGGGTGAAGTTTACAGGTCATGGGCGCAAAGTCGAATTTTGGGTGAAAAACCGCATTTTCATACTCTAAAAATTTCAGACAAGTGTCAGACTTCCAGGCAGGGAGAAACCGCAGGAGGCGTACCGAGGAGGCTTCCAGGAGCCTGGGGAAGATTATCCAAAAGTGTCCTTGACACTTAGAAATATTTTGAAAAAATCATGATTTTGTGAAAATTGACACGTTTCCCCTACTTCCACGCCAGGGGGGCGTCAATATGATGTGAGGTACCCCAAGGCAGTGACCTAACTGTGGGTGAAGTTTACAGGTCATGGGCGCAAAGTCGAATTTTGGGTGAAAAACCGCGTTTTCATACTCTAAAAATTTCAGACAAGTGTCAGACTTCCAGGCAGGGAGAAACCGCAGGAGGCGTACCGAGGAGGCTTCCAGGAGCCTGGGGAAGATTATCCAAAAGTGTCCTTGACACTTAGAAATATTTTGAAAAAAATCACGATTTTGTGAAAATTGACACCTTTCCCCTACTTCCACGCCAGGGGGGCGTCAATATGTTGTGAGGTACCCCAGGACAGTCGCCCAAATGTGGGTGAAGCTTGCGAGTCATGGGCGCAAAGTCGAATTTTGGGTGAAAAACCGCATTTTCATACTCTAAAAATTTCAGACAAGTGTCAGACTTCCAGGCAGGGAGAAACCGCAGGAGGCGTACCGAGGAGGCTTCCAGGAGCCTGGGGAAGATTATCCAAAAGTGTCCTTGACACATAGAAATATTTTCAGAAAATCACGATTTTGTGAAAATTGACACGTTTCCCCTACTTCCACGCCAGGGGGGCGTCAATATGTTGTGAGGTACCCCAGGACAGTCGCCCAAATGTGGGTGAAGCTTGCGAGTCATGGGCGCAAAGTCGAATTTTGGGTGAAAAACCGCATTTTCATACTCTAAAAATTTCAGACAAGTGTCAGACTTCCAGGCAGGGAGAAACCGCAGGAGGCGTACCGAGGAGGCTTCCAGGAGCCTGGGGAAGATTATCCAAAAGTGTCCTTGACACTTAGAAATATTTTGAAAAAATCATGATTTTGTGAAAATTGACACGTTTCCCCTACTTCCACGCCAGGGGGGCGTCAATATGATGTGAGGTACCCCAAGGCAGTGACCTAACTGTGGGTGAAGTTTGCGGGTCATGGGCGCAAAGTCGAATTTTGGGTGAAAAACCGCGTTTTCATACTCTAAAAATTTCAGACAAGTGTCAGACTTCCAGGCAGGGAGAAACCGCAGGAGGCGTACCGAGGAGGCTTCCAGGAGCCTGGGGAAGATTATCCAAAAGTGTCCTTGACACTTAGAAATATTTTGAAAAAATCATGATTTTGTGAAAATTGACACGTTTCCCCTACTTCCACGCCAGGGGGGCGTCAATATGATGTGAGGTACCCCAAGGCAGTGACCTAACTGTGGGTGAAGTTTACAGGTCATGGGCGCAAAGTCGAATTTTGGGTGAAAAACCGCATTTTCATACTCTAAAAATTTCAGACAAGTGTCAGACTTCCAGGCAGGGAGAAACCGCAGGAGGCGTACCGAGGAGGCTTCCAGGAGCCTGGGGAAGATTTTCCAAAAGTGTCCTTGACACTTAGAAATATTATGAAAAAAATCACGATTTTGTGAAAATTGACACCTTTCCCCTACTTCCACGCCAGGGGGGCGTCAATATGTTGTGAGGTACCCCAGGACAGTCGCCCAAATGTGGGTGAAGTTTGCGAGTCATGGGCGCAAAGTCGAATTTTGGGTGAAAAACCGCATTTTCATACTCTAAAAATTTCAGACAAGTGTCAGACTTCCAGGCAGGGAGAAACCGCAGGAGGCGTACCGAGGAGGCTTCCAGGAGCCTGGGGAAGATTATCCAAAAGTGTCCTTGACACTTAGAAATATTTTGAAAAAATCATGATTTTGTGAAAATTGACACGTTTCCCCTACTTCCACGCCAGGGGGGCGTCAATATGATGTGAGGTACCCCAAGGCAGTGACCTAACTGTGGGTGAAGTTTACGGGTCATGGGCGCAAAGTCGAATTTTGGGTGAAAAACCGCGTTTTCATACTCTAAAAATTTCAGACAAGTGTCAGACTTCCAGGCAGGGAGAAACCGCAGGAGGCGTACCGAGGAGGCTTCCAGGAGCCTGGGGAAGATTTTCCAAAAGTGTCCTTGACACTTAGAAATATTTTGAAAAAAATCACGATTTTGTGAAAATTGACACCTTTCCCCTACTTCCACGCCAGGGGGGCGTCAATATGTTGTGAGGTACCCCAGGACAGTCGCCCAAATGTGGGTGAAGTTTGCGAGTCATGGGCGCAAAGTCGAATTTTGGGTGAAAAACCGCATTTTCATACTCTAAAAATTTCAGACAAGTGTCAGACTTCCAGGCAGGGAGAAACCGCAGGAGGCGTACCGAGGAGGCTTCCAGGAGCCTGGGGAAGATTATCCAAAAGTGTCCTTGACACTTCGAAATATTTTGAAAAAATCATGATTTTGTGAAAATTGACACGTTTCCCCTACTTCCACGCCAGGGGGGCGTCAATATGTTGTGAGGTACCCCAGGACAGTCGCCCAAATGTGGGTGAAGTTTGCGAGTCATGGGCGCAAAGTCGAATTTTGGGTGAAAAACCGCATTTTCATACTCTTAAAAATTTCAGACAAGTGTCAGACTTCCAGGCAGGGAGAAACCGCAGGAGGCGTACCGAGGAGGCTTCCAGGAGCCTGGGGAAGATTATCCAAAAGTGTCCTTGACACTTAGAAATATTTTGAAAAAAATCACGATTTTGTGAAAATTGACACCTTTCCCCTACTTCCACGCCAGGGGGGCGTCAATATGTTGTGAGGTACCCCAGGACAGTCGCCCAAATGTGGGTGAAGCTTGCGAGTCATGGGCGCAAAGTCGAATTTTAGGTGAAAAACCGCATTTTCATACTCTAAAAATTTCAGACAAGTGTCAGACTTCCAGGCAGGGAGAAACCGCAGGAGGCGTACCGAGGAGGCTTCCAGGAGCCTGGGGAAGATTATCCAAAAGTGTCCTTGACACATAGAAATATTTTCAGAAAATCACGATTTTGTGAAAATTGACACGTTTCCCCTACTTCCACGCCAGGGGGGCGTCAATATGTTGTGAGGTACCCCAGGACAGTCGCCCAAATGTGGGTGAAGCTTGCGAGTCATGGGCGCAAAGTCGAATTTTGGGTGAAAAACCGCATTTTCATACTCTAAAAATTTCAGACAAGTGTCAGACTTCCAGGCAGGGAGAAACCGCAGGAGGCGTACCGAGGAGGCTTCCAGGAGCCTGGGGAAGATTATCCAAAAGTGTCCTTGACACTTAGAAATATTTTGAAAAAATCATGATTTTGTGAAAATTGACACGTTTCCCCTACTTCCACGCCAGGGGGGCGTCAATATGATGTGAGGTACCCCAAGGCAGTGACCTAACTGTGGGTGAAGTTTGCGGGTCATGGGCGCAAAGTCGAATTTTGGGTGAAAAACCGCGTTTTCATACTCTAAAAATTTCAGACAAGTGTCAGACTTCCAGGCAGGGAGAAACCGCAGGAGGCGTACCGAGGAGGCTTCCAGGAGCCTGGGGAAGATTATCCAAAAGTGTCCTTGACACTTAGAAATATTTTGAAAAAATCATGATTTTGTGAAAATTGACACGTTTCCCCTACTTCCACGCCAGGGGGGCGTCAATATGTTGTGAGGTACCCCAGGACAGTCGCCCAAATGTGGGTGAAGTTTGCGAGTCATGGGCGCAAAGTCGAATTTTGGGTGAAAAACCGCATTTTCATACTCTAAAAATTTCAGACAAGTGTCAGACTTCCAGGCAGGGAGAAACCGCAGGAGGCGTACCGAGGAGGCTTCCAGGAGCCTGGGGAAGATTATCCAAAAGTGTCCTTGACACATAGAAATATTTTCAGAAAATCACGATTTTGTGAAAATTGACACGTTTCCCCTACTTCCACGCCAGGGGGGCGTCAATATGTTGTGAGGTACCCCAGGACAGTCGCCCAAATGTGGGTGAAGCTTGCGAGTCATGGGCGCAAAGTCGAATTTTGGGTGAAAAACCGCATTTTCATACTCTAAAAATTTCAGACAAGTGTCAGACTTCCAGGCAGGGAGAAACCGCAGGAGGCGTACCGAGGAGGCTTCCAGGAGCCTGGGGAAGATTATCCAAAAGTGTCCTTGACACTTAGAAATATTTTGAAAAAATCATGATTTTGTGAAAATTGACACGTTTCCCCTACTTCCACGCCAGGGGGGCGTCAATATGATGTGAGGTACCCCAAGGCAGTGACCTAACTGTGGGTGAAGTTTGCGGGTCATGGGCGCAAAGTCGAATTTTGGGTGAAAAACCGCGTTTTCATACTCTAAAAATTTCAGACAAGTGTCAGACTTCCAGGCAGGGAGAAACCGCAGGAGGCGTACCGAGGAGGCTTCCAGGAGCCTGGGGAAGATTATCCAAAAGTGTCCTTGACACTTAGAAATATTTTGAAAAAATCATGATTTTGTGAAAATTGACACGTTTCCCCTACTTCCACGCCAGGGGGGCGTCAATATGATGTGAGGTACCCCAAGGCAGTGACCTAACTGTGGGTGAAGTTTACAGGTCATGGGCGCAAAGTCGAATTTTGGGTGAAAAACCGCATTTTCATACTCTAAAAATTTCAGACAAGTGTCAGACTTCCAGGCAGGGAGAAACCGCAGGAGGCGTACCGAGGAGGCTTCCAGGAGCCTGGGGAAGATTTTCCAAAAGTGTCCTTGACACTTAGAAATATTATGAAAAAAATCACGATTTTGTGAAAATTGACACCTTTCCCCTACTTCCACGCCAGGGGGGCGTCAATATGTTGTGAGGTACCCCAGGACAGTCGCCCAAATGTGGGTGAAGTTTGCGAGTCATGGGCGCAAAGTCGAATTTTGGGTGAAAAACCGCATTTTCATACTCTAAAAATTTCAGACAAGTGTCAGACTTCCAGGCAGGGAGAAACCGCAGGAGGCGTACCGAGGAGGCTTCCAGGAGCCTGGGGAAGATTATCCAAAAGTGTCCTTGACACTTAGAAATATTTTGAAAAAATCATGATTTTGTGAAAATTGACACGTTTCCCCTACTTCCACGCCAGGGGGGCGTCAATATGATGTGAGGTACCCCAAGGCAGTGACCTAACTGTGGGTGAAGTTTACGGGTCATGGGCGCAAAGTCGAATTTTGGGTGAAAAACCGCGTTTTCATACTCTAAAAATTTCAGACAAGTGTCAGACTTCCAGGCAGGGAGAAACCGCAGGAGGCGTACCGAGGAGGCTTCCAGGAGCCTGGGGAAGATTATCCAAAAGTGTCCTTGACACTTAGAAATATTTTGAAAAAATCATGATTTTGTGAAAATTGACACGTTTCCCCTACTTCCACGCCAGGGGGGCGTCAATATGATGTGAGGTACCCCAAGGCAGTGACCTAACTGTGGGTGAAGTTTACAGGTCATGGGCGCAAAGTCGAATTTTGGGTGAAAAACCGCATTTTCATACTCTAAAAATTTCAGACAAGTGTCAGACTTCCAGGCAGGGAGAAACCGCAGGAGGCGTACCGAGGAGGCTTCCAGGAGCCTGGGGAAGATTATCCAAAAGTGTCCTTGACACATAGAAATATTTTCAGAAAATCACGATTTTGTGAAAATTGACACGTTTCCCCTACTTCCACGCCAGGGGGGCGTCAATATGTTGTGAGGTACCCCAGGACAGTCGCCCAAATGTGGGTGAAGTTTGCGAGTCATGGGCGCAAAGTCGAATTTTGGGTGAAAAACCGCATTTTCATACTCTAAAAATTTCAGACAAGTGTCAGACTTCCAGGCAGGGAGAAACCGCAGGAGGCGTACCGAGGAGGCTTCCAGGAGCCTGGGGAAGATTATCCAAAAGTGTCCTTGACACATAGAAATATTTTCAGAAAATCACGATTTTGTGAAAATTGACACGTTTCCCCTACTTCCACGCCAGGGGGGCGTCAATATGTTGTGAGGTACCCCAGGACAGTCGCCCAAATGTGGGTGAAGTTTGCGAGTCATGGGCGCAAAGTCGAATTTTGGGTGAAAAACCGCATTTTCATACTCTAAAAATTTCAGACAAGTGTCAGACTTCCAGGCAGGGAGAAACCGCAGGAGGCGTACCGAGGAGGCTTCCAGGAGCCTGGGGAAGATTATCCAAAAGTGTCCTTGACACATAGAAATATTTTCAGAAAATCACGATTTTGTGAAAATTGACACGTTTCCCCTACTTCCACGCCAGGGGGGCGTCAATATGTTGTGAGGTACCCCAGGACAGTCGCCCAAATGTGGGTGAAGCTTGCGAGTCATGGGCGCAAAGTCGAATTTTGGGTGAAAAACCGCATTTTCATACTCTAAAAATTTCAGACAAGTGTCAGACTTCCAGGCAGGGAGAAACCGCAGGAGGCGTACCGAGGAGGCTTCCAGGAGCCTGGGGAAGATTATCCAAAAGTGTCCTTGACACTTAGAAATATTTTGAAAAAATCATGATTTTGTGAAAATTGACACGTTTCCCCTACTTCCACGCCAGGGGGGCGTCAATATGATGTGAGGTACCCCAAGGCAGTGACCTAACTGTGGGTGAAGTTTGCGGGTCATGGGCGCAAAGTCGAATTTTGGGTGAAAAACCGCGTTTTCATACTCTAAAAATTTCAGACAAGTGTCAGACTTCCAGGCAGGGAGAAACCGCAGGAGGCGTACCGAGGAGGCTTCCAGGAGCCTGGGGAAGATTATCCAAAAGTGTCCTTGACACTTAGAAATATTTTGAAAAAATCATGATTTTGTGAAAATTGACACGTTTCCCCTACTTCCACGCCAGGGGGGCGTCAATATGATGTGAGGTACCCCAAGGCAGTGACCTAACTGTGGGTGAAGTTTACAGGTCATGGGCGCAAAGTCGAATTTTGGGTGAAAAACCGCATTTTCATACTCTAAAAATTTCAGACAAGTGTCAGACTTCCAGGCAGGGAGAAACCGCAGGAGGCGTACCGAGGAGGCTTCCAGGAGCCTGGGGAAGATTTTCCAAAAGTGTCCTTGACACTTAGAAATATTATGAAAAAAATCACGATTTTGTGAAAATTGACACCTTTCCCCTACTTCCACGCCAGGGGGGCGTCAATATGTTGTGAGGTACCCCAGGACAGTCGCCCAAATGTGGGTGAAGTTTGCGAGTCATGGGCGCAAAGTCGAATTTTGGGTGAAAAACCGCATTTTCATACTCTAAAAATTTCAGACAAGTGTCAGACTTCCAGGCAGGGAGAAACCGCAGGAGGCGTACCGAGGAGGCTTCCAGGAGCCTGGGGAAGATTATCCAAAAGTGTCCTTGACACTTAGAAATATTTTGAAAAAATCATGATTTTGTGAAAATTGACACGTTTCCCCTACTTCCACGCCAGGGGGGCGTCAATATGATGTGAGGTACCCCAAGGCAGTGACCTAACTGTGGGTGAAGTTTACGGGTCATGGGCGCAAAGTCGAATTTTGGGTGAAAAACCGCGTTTTCATACTCTAAAAATTTCAGACAAGTGTCAGACTTCCAGGCAGGGAGAAACCGCAGGAGGCGTACCGAGGAGGCTTCCAGGAGCCTGGGGAAGATTATCCAAAAGTGTCCTTGACACTTAGAAATATTTTGAAAAAATCATGATTTTGTGAAAATTGACACGTTTCCCCTACTTCCACGCCAGGGGGGCGTCAATATGATGTGAGGTACCCCAAGGCAGTGACCTAACTGTGGGTGAAGTTTACAGGTCATGGGCGCAAAGTCGAATTTTGGGTGAAAAACCGCATTTTCATACTCTAAAAATTTCAGACAAGTGTCAGACTTCCAGGCAGGGAGAAACCGCAGGAGGCGTACCGAGGAGGCTTCCAGGAGCCTGGGGAAGATTATCCAAAAGTGTCCTTGACACTTAGAAATATTTTCAGAAAATCACGATTTTGTGAAAATTGACACGTTTCCCCTACTTCCACGCCAGGGGGGCGTCAATATGTTGTGAGGTACCCCAGGACAGTCGCCCAAATGTGGGTGAAGCTTGCGAGTCATGGGCGCAAAGTCGAATTTTGGGTGAAAAACTGCGTTTTCATACTCTAAAAATTTCAGACAAGTGTCAGACTTCCAGGCAGGGAGAAACCGCAGGAGGCGTACCGAGGAGGCTTCCAGGAGCCTGGGGAAGATTATCCAAAAGTGTCCTTGACACTTAGAAATATTTTGAAAAAATCATGATTTTGTGAAAATTGACACGTTTCCCCTACTTCCACGCCAGGGGGGCGTCAATATGATGTGAGGTACCCCAAGGCAGTGACCTAACTGTGGGTGAAGTTTACGGGTCATGGGCGCAAAGTCGAATTTTGGGTGAAAAACCGCATTTTCATACTCTAAAAATTTCAGACAAGTGTCAGACTTCCAGGCAGGGAGAAACCGCAGGAGGCGTACAGAGGAGGCTTCCAGGAGCCTGGGGAAGATTTTCCAAAAGTGTCCTTGACACTTAGAAATATTTTGAAAAAAATCACGATTTTGTGAAAATTGACACCTTTCCCCTACTTCCACGCCAGGGGGGCGTCAATATGTTGTGAGGTACCCCAGGACAGTCGCCCAAATGTGGGTGAAGTTTGCGAGTCATGGGCGCAAAGTCGAATTTTGGGTGAAAAACCGCATTTTCATACTCTAAAAATTTCAGACAAGTGTCAGACTTCCAGGCAGAGAGAAACCGCAGGAGGCGTACCGAGGAGGCTTCCAGGAGCCTGGGGAAGATTATCCAAAAGTGTCCTTGACACTTAGAAATATTTTGAAAAAATCATGATTTTGTGAAAATTGACACGTTTCCCCTACTTCCACGCCAGGGGGGCGTCAATATGATGTGAGGTACCCCAAGGCAGTGACCTAACTGTGGGTGAAGTTTACGGGTCATGGGCGCAAAGTCGAATTTTGGGTGAAAAACCGCATTTTCATACTCTAAAAATTTCAGACAAGTGTCAGACTTCCAGGCAGGGAGAAACCGCAGGAGGCGTACAGAGGAGGCTTCCAGGAGCCTGGGGAAGATTTTCCAAAAGTGTCCTTGACACTTAGAAATATTTTGAAAAAAATCACGATTTTGTGAAAATTGACACCTTTCCCCTACTTCCACGCCAGGGGGGCGTCAATATGTTGTGAGGTACCCCAGGACAGTCGCCCAAATGTGGGTGAAGTTTGCGAGTCATGGGCGCAAAGTCGAATTTTGGGTGAAAAACCGCATTTTCATACTCTAAAAATTTCAGACAAGTGTCAGACTTCCAGGCAGAGAGAAACCGCAGGAGGCGTACCGAGGAGGCTTCCAGGAGCCTGGGGAAGATTATCCAAAAGTGTCCTTGACACTTAGAAATATTTTGAAAAAATCATGATTTTGTGAAAATTGACACGTTTCCCCTACTTCCACGCCAGGGGGGCGTCAATATGATGTGAGGTACCCCAAGGCAGTGACCTAACTGTGGGTGAAGTTTACGGGTCATGGGCGCAAAGTCGAATTTTGGGTGAAAAACCGCGTTTTCATACTCTAAAAATTTCAGACAAGTGTCAGACTTCCAGGCAGGGAGAAACCGCAGGAGGCGTACCGAGGAGGCTTCCAGGAGCCTGGGGAAGATTATCCAAAAGTGTCCTTGACACTTAGAAATATTTTCAGAAAATCACGATTTTGTGAAAATTGACACGTTTCCCCTACTTCCACGCCAGGGGGGCGTCAATATGTTGTGAGGTACCCCAGGACAGTCGCCCAAATGTGGGTGAAGCTTGCGAGTCATGGGCGCAAAGTCGAATTTTGGGTGAAAAACCGCATTTTCATACTCTAAAAATTTCAGACAAGTGTCAGACTTCCAGGCAGGGAGAAACCGCAGGAGGCGTACCGAGGAGGCTTCCAGGAGCCTGGGGAAGATTATCCAAAAGTGTCCTTGACACTTAGAAATATTTTGAAAAAATCATGATTTTGTGAAAATTGACACGTTTCCCCTACTTCCACGCCAGGGGGGCGTCAATATGATGTGAGGTACCCCAAGGCAGTGACCTAACTGTGGGTGAAGTTTACGGGTCATGGGCGCAAAGTCGAATTTTGGGTGAAAAACCGCGTTTTCATACTCTAAAAATTTCAGACAAGTGTCAGACTTCCAGGCAGGGAGAAACCGCAGGAGGCGTACCGAGGAGGCTTCCAGGAGCCTGGGGAAGATTATCCAAAAGTGTCCTTGACACTTAGAAATATTTTCAGAAAATCACGATTTTGTGAAAATTGACACGTTTCCCCTACTTCCACGCCAGGGGGGCGTCAATATGTTGTGAGGTACCCCAGGACAGTCGCCCAAATGTGGGTGAAGCTTGCGAGTCATGGGCGCAAAGTCGAATTTTGGGTGAAAAACCGCATTTTCATACTCTAAAAATTTCAGACAAGTGTCAGACTTCCAGGCAGGGAGAAACCGCAGGAGGCGTACCGAGGAGGCTTCCAGGAGCCTGGGGAAGATTATCCAAAAGTGTCCTTGACACTTAGAAATATTTTGAAAAAATCATGATTTTGTGAAAATTGACACGTTTCCCCTACTTCCACGCCAGGGGGGCGTCAATATGATGTGAGGTACCCCAAGGCAGTGACCTAACTGTGGGTGAAGTTTACGGGTCATGGGCGCAAAGTCGAATTTTGGGTGAAAAACCGCGTTTTCATACTCTAAAAATTTCAGACAAGTGTCAGACTTCCAGGCAGGGAGAAACCGCAGGAGGCGTACCGAGGAGGCTTCCAGGAGCCTGGGGAAGATTATCCAAAAGTGTCCTTGACACTTAGAAATATTTTGAAAAAATCATGATTTTGTGAAAATTGACACGTTTCCCCTACTTCCACGCCAGGGGGGCATCAATATGTTGTGAGGTACCCCAGGACAGTCGCCCAAATGTGGGTGAAGTTTGCGAGTCATGGGCGCAAAGTCGAATTTTGGGTGAAAAACCGCATTTTCATACTCTTAAAAATTTCAGACAAGTGTCAGACTTCCAGGCAGGGAGAAACCGCAGGAGGCGTACCGAGGAGGCTTCCAGGAGCCTGGGGAAGATTATCCAAAAGTGTCCTTGACACTTAGAAATATTTTGAAAAAATCATGATTTTGTGAAAATTGACACGTTTCCCCTACTTCCACGCCAGGGGGGCGTCAATATGATGTGAGGTACCCCAAGGCAGTGACCTAACTGTGGGTGAAGTTTACGGGTCATGGGCGCAAAGTCGAATTTTGGGTGAAAAACCGCGTTTTCATACTCTAAAAATTTCAGACAAGTGTCAGACTTCCAGGCAGGGAGAAACCGCAGGAGGCGTACCGAGGAGGCTTCCAGGAGCCTGGGGAAGATTTTCCAAAAGTGTCCTTGACACTTAGAAATATTTTGAAAAAAATCTCGATTTTGTGAAAATTGACACGTTTCCCCTACTTCCACGCCAGGGGGGCGTCAATATGTTGTGAGGTACCCCAGGACAGTCGCCCAAATGTGGGTGAAGCTTGCGAGTCATGGGCGCAAAGTCGAATTTTGGGTGAAAAACCGCATTTTCATACTCTAAAAATTTCAGACAAGTGTCAGACTTCCAGGCAGGTAGAAACCGCAGGAGGCGTACCGAGGAGGCTTCCAGGAGCCTGGGGAAGATTTTCCAAAAGTGTCCTTGACACTTAGAAATATTTTCAGAAAATCACGATTTTGTGAAAATTGACACGTTTCCCCTACTTCCACGCCAGGGGGGCGTCAATATGTTGTGAGGTACCCCAGGACAGTCGCCCAAATGTGGGTGAAGCTTGCGAGTCATGGGCGCAAAGTCGAATTTTGGGTGAAAAACCGCATTTTCATACTCTAAAAATTTCAGACAAGTGTCAGACTTCCAGGCAGGGAGAAACCGCAGGAGGCGTACCGAGGAGGCTTCCAGGAGCCTGGGGAAGATTATCCAAAAGTGTCCTTGACACTTCGAAATATTTTGAAAAAATCATGATTTTGTGAAAATTGACACGTTTCCCCTACTTCCACGCCAGGGGGGCATCAATATGTTGTGAGGTACCCCAGGACAGTCGCCCAAATGTGGGTGAAGTTTGCGAGTCATGGGCGCAAAGTCGAATTTTGGGTGAAAAACCGCATTTTCATACTCTAAAAATTTCAGACAAGTGTCAGACTTCCAGGCAGGGAGAAACCGCAGGAGGCGTACCGAGGAGGCTTCCAGGAGCCTGGGGAAGATTATCCAAAAGTGTCCTTGACACTTAGAAATATTTTGAAAAAATCATGATTTTGTGAAAATTGACACGTTTCCCCTACTTCCACGCCAGGGGGGCGTCAATATGATGTGAGGTACCCCAAGGCAGTGACCTAACTGTGGGTGAAGTTTGCGGGTCATGGGCGCAAAGTCGAATTTTGGGTGAAAAACCGCGTTTTCATACTCTAAAAATTTCAGACAAGTGTCAGACTTCCAGGCAGGGAGAAACCGCAGGAGGCGTACCGAGGAGGCTTCCAGGAGCCTGGGGAAGATTATCCAAAAGTGTCCTTGACACTTAGAAATATTTTCAGAAAATCACGATTTTATGAAAATTGACACGTTTCCCCTACTTCCACGCCAGGGGGGCGTCAATATGATGTGAGGTACCCCAAGGCAGTGACCTAACTGTGGGTGAAGTTTGCGGGTCATGGGCGCAAAGTCGAATTTTGGGTGAAAAACCACGTTTTCATACTCTAAAAATTTCAGACAAGTGTCAGACTTCCAGGCAGGGAGAAACCGCAGGAGGCGTACCGAGGAGGCTTCCAGGAGCCTGGGGAAGATTATCCAAAAGTGTCCTTGACACTTAGAAATATTTTCAGAAAATCACGATTTTGTGAAAATTGACACGTTTCCCCTACTTCCACGCCAGGGGGGCGTCAATATGTTGTGAGGTACCCCAGGATAGTCGCCCAAATGTGGGTGAAGTTTGCGAGTCATGGGTGCAAAGTCGAATTTTGGGTGAAAAACCGCATTTTCATACTCTAAAAATTTCAGACAAGTGTCAGACTTCCAGGCAGGGAGAAACCGCAGGAGGCGTACCGAGGAGGCTTCCAGGAGCCTGGGGAAGATTTTCCAAAAGTGTCCTTGACACTTAGAAATATTTTCAGAAAATCACGATTTTGTGAAAATTGACACGTTTCCCCTACTTCCACGCCAGGGGGGCGTCAATATGATGTGAGGTACCCCAAGGCAGTGACCTAACTGTGGGTGAAGTTTGCGGGTCATGGGCGCAAAGTCGAATTTTGGGTGAAAAACCGCGTTTTCATACTCTAAAAATTTCAGACAAGTGTCAGACTTCCAGGCAGGGAGAAACCGCAGGAGGCGTACCGAGGAGGCTTCCAGGAGCCTGGGGAAGATTATCCAAAAGTGTCCTTCACACTTAGAAATATTTTGAAAAAATCATGATTTTGTGAAAATTGACACGTTTCCCCTACTTCCACGCCAGGGGGGCGTCAATATGATGTGAGGTACCCCAAGGCAGTGACCTAACTGTGGGTGAAGTTTACAGGTCATGGGCGCAAAGTCGAATTTTGGGTGAAAAACCGCATTTTCATACTCTAAAAATTTCAGACAAGTGTCAGACTTCCAGGCAGGGAGAAACCGCAGGAGGCGTACCGAGGAGGCTTCCAGGAGCCTGGGGAAGATTTTCCAAAAGTGTCCTTGACACTTAGAAATATTATGAAAAAAATCACGATTTTGTGAAAATTGACACCTTTCCCCTACTTCCACGCCAGGGGGGCGTCAATATGTTGTGAGGTACCCCAGGACAGTCGCCCAAATGTGGGTGAAGTTTGCGAGTCATGGGCGCAAAGTCGAATTTTGGGTGAAAAACCGCATTTTCATACTCTTAAAAATTTCAGACAAGTGTCAGACTTCCAGGCAGGGAGAAACCGCAGGAGGCGTACCGAGGAGGCTTCCAGGAGCCTGGGGAAGATTTTCCAAAAGTGTCCTTGACACTTAGAAATATTTTGAAAAAAATCACGATTTTGTGAAAATTGACACCTTTCCCCTACTTCCACGCCAGGGGGGCGTCAATATGTTGTGAGGTACCCCAGGACAGTCGCCCAAATGTGGGTGAAGTTTGCGAGTCATGGGCGCAAAGTCGAATTTTGGGTGAAAAACCGCATTTTCATACTCTAAAAATTTCAGACAAGTGTCAGACTTCCAGGCAGGGAGAAACCGCAGGAGGCGTACCGAGGAGGCTTCCAGGAGCCTGGGGAAGATTATCCAAAAGTGTCCTTGACACTTAGAAATATTTTGAAAAAATCATGATTTTGTGAAAATTGACACGTTTCCCCTACTTCCACGCCAGGGGGGCGTCAATATGATGTGAGGTACCCCAAGGCAGTGACCTACCTGTGGGTGAAGTTTACGGGTCATGGGCGCAAAGTCGAATTTTGGGTGAAAAACCGCGTTTTCATACTCTAAAAATTTCAGACAAGTGTCAGACTTCCAGGCAGGGAGAAACCGCAGGAGGCGTACCGAGGAGGCTTCCAGGAGCCTGGGGAAGATTATCCAAAAGTGTCCTTGACACTTAGAAATATTTTGAAAAAATCATGATTTTGTGAAAATTGACACGTTTCCCCTACTTCCACGCCAGGGGGGCGTCAATATGATGTGAGGTACCCCAAGGCAGTGACCTAACTGTGGGTGAAGTTTACAGGTCATGGGCGCAAAGTCGAATTTTGGGTGAAAAACCGCATTTTCATACTCTAAAAATTTCAGACAAGTGTCAGACTTCCAGGCAGGGAGAAACCGCAGGAGGCGTACAGAGGAGGCTTCCAGGAGCCTGGGGAAGATTTTCCAAAAGTGTCCTTGACACTTAGAAATATTTTGAAAAAAATCACGATTTTGTGAAAATTGACACCTTTCCCCTACTTCCACGCCAGGGGGGCGTCAATATGTTGTGAGGTACCCCAGGACAGTCGCCCAAATGTGGGTGAAGTTTGCGAGTCATGGGCGCAAAGTCGAATTTTGGGTGAAAAACCGCATTTTCATACTCTAAAAATTTCAGACAAGTGTCAGACTTCCAGGCAGAGAGAAACCGCAGGAGGCGTACCGAGGAGGCTTCCAGGAGCCTGGGGAAGATTATCCAAAAGTGTCCTTGACACTTAGAAATATTTTGAAAAAATCATGATTTTGTGAAAATTGACACGTTTCCCCTACTTCCACGCCAGGGGGGCGTCAATATGATGTGAGGTACCCCAAGGCAGTGACCTAACTGTGGGTGAAGTTTACGGGTCATGGGCGCAAAGTCGAATTTTGGGTGAAAAACCGCGTTTTCATACTCTAAAAATTTCAGACAAGTGTCAGACTTCCAGGCAGGGAGAAACCGCAGGAGGCGTACCGAGGAGGCTTCCAGGAGCCTGGGGAAGATTATCCAAAAGTGTCCTTGACACTTAGAAATATTTTCAGAAAATCACGATTTTGTGAAAATTGACACGTTTCCCCTACTTCCACGCCAGGGGGGCGTCAATATGTTGTGAGGTACCCCAGGACAGTCGCCCAAATGTGGGTGAAGCTTGCGAGTCATGGGCGCAAAGTCGAATTTTGGGTGAAAAACCGCATTTTCATACTCTAAAAATTTCAGACAAGTGTCAGACTTCCAGGCAGGGAGAAACCGCAGGAGGCGTACCGAGGAGGCTTCCAGGAGCCTGGGGAAGATTATCCAAAAGTGTCCTTGACACTTAGAAATATTTTCAGAAAATCACGATTTTGTGAAAATTGACACGTTTCCCCTACTTCCACGCCAGGGGGGCGTCAATATGTTGTGAGGTACCCCAGGACAGTCGCCCAAATGTGGGTGAAGCTTGCGAGTCATGGGCGCAAAGTCGAATTTTGGGTGAAAAACTGCGTTTTCATACTCTAAAAATTTCAGACAAGTGTCAGACTTCCAGGCAGGGAGAAACCGCAGGAGGCGTACCGAGGAGGCTTCCAGGAGCCTGGGGAAGATTATCCAAAAGTGTCCTTGACACTTAGAAATATTTTGAAAAAATCATGATTTTGTGAAAATTGACACGTTTCCCCTACTTCCACGCCAGGGGGGCGTCAATATGATGTGAGGTACCCCAAGGCAGTGACCTAACTGTGGGTGAAGTTTACGGGTCATGGGCGCAAAGTCGAATTTTGGGTGAAAAACCGCGTTTTCATACTCTAAAAATTTCAGACAAGTGTCAGACTTCCAGGCAGGGAGAAACCGCAGGAGGCATACCGAGGAGGCTTCCAGGAGCCTGGGGAAGATTATCCAAAAGTGTCCTTGACACTTAGAAATATTTTGAAAAAATCATGATTTTGTGAAAATTGACACGTTTCCCCTACTTCCACGCCAGGGGGGCGTCAATATGATGTGAGGTACCCCAAGGCAGTGACCTAACTGTGGGTGAAGTTTACAGGTCATGGGCGCAAAGTCGAATTTTGGGTGAAAAACCGCATTTTCATACTCTAAAAATTTCAGACAAGTGTCAGACTTCCAGGCAGGGAGAAACCGCAGGAGGCGTACAGAGGAGGCTTCCAGGAGCCTGGGGATGATGTTCCAAAAGTGTCCTTGACACTTAGAAATATTTTGAAAAAAATCACGATTTTGTGAAAATTGACACCTTTCCCCTACCTCCACGCCAGGGGGGCGTCAATATGTTGTGAGGTACCCCAGGACAGTCGCCCAAATGTGGGTGAAGTTTGCGAGTCATGGGCGCAAAGTCGAATTTTGGGTGAAAAACCGCATTTTCATACTCTAAAAATTTCAGACAAGTGTCAGACTTCCAGGCAGAGAGAAACCGCAGGAGGCGTACCGAGGAGGCTTCCAGGAGCCTGGGGAAGATTATCCAAAAGTGTCCTTGACACTTAGAAATATTTTGAAAAAATCATGATTTTGTGAAAATTGACACGTTTCCCCTACTTCCACGCCAGGGGGGCGTCAATATGATGTGAGGTACCCCAAGGCAGTGACCTAACTGTGGGTGAAGTTTACGGGTCATGGGCGCAAAGTCGAATTTTGGGTGAAAAACCGCGTTTTCATACTCTAAAAATTTCAGACAAGTGTCAGACTTCCAGGCAGGGAGAAACCGCAGGAGGCGTACCGAGGAGGCTTCCAGGAGCCTGGGGAAGATTATCCAAAAGTGTCCTTGACACTTAGAAATATTTTCAGAAAATCACGATTTTGTGAAAATTGACACGTTTCCCCTACTTCCACGCCAGGGGGGCGTCAATATGTTGTGAGGTACCCCAGGACAGTCGCCCAAATGTGGGTGAAGCTTGCGAGTCATGGGCGCAAAGTCGAATTTTGGGTGAAAAACCGCATTTTCATACTCTAAAAATTTCAGACAAGTGTCAGACTTCCAGGCAGGGAGAAACCGCAGGAGGCGTACCGAGGAGGCTTCCAGGAGCCTGGGGAAGATTATCCAAAAGTGTCCTTGACACTTTGAAATATTTTGAAAAAATCATGATTTTGTGAAAATTGACACGTTTCCCCTACTTCCACGCCAGGGGGGCGTCAATATGATGTGAGGTACCCCAAGGCAGTGACCTAACTGTGGGTGAAGTTTACAGGTCATGGGCGCAAAGTCGAATTTTGGGTGAAAAACCGCATTTTCATACTCTAAAAATTTCAGACAAGTGTCAGACTTCCAGGCAGGGAGAAACCGCAGGAGGCGTACCGAGGAGGCTTCCAGGAGCCTGGGGAAGATTATCCAAAAGTGTCCTTGACACTTAGAAATATTTTGAAAAAATCATGATTTTGTGAAAATTGACACGTTTCCCCTACTTCCACGCCAGGGGGGCATCAATATGTTGTGAGGTACCCCAGGACAGTCGCCCAAATGTGGGTGAAGTTTGCGAGTCATGGGCGCAAAGTCGAATTTTGGGTGAAAAACCGCATTTTCATACTCTTAAAAATTTCAGACAAGTGTCAGACTTCCAGGCAGGGAGAAACCGCAGGAGGCGTACCGAGGAGGCTTCCAGGAGCCTGGGGAAGATTATCCAAAAGTGTCCTTCACACTTAGAAATATTTTGAAAAAATCATGATTTTGTGAAAATTGACACGTTTCCCCTACTTCCACGCCAGGGGGGCGTCAATATGATGTGAGGTACCCCAAGGCAGTGACCTAACTGTGGGTGAAGTTTACGGGTCATGGGCGCAAAGTCGAATTTTGGGTGAAAAACCGCGTTTTCATACTCTAAAAATTTCAGACAAGTGTCAGACTTCCAGGCAGGGAGAAACCGCAGGAGGCGTACCGAGGAGGCTTCCAGGAGCCTGGGGAAGATTTTCCAAAAGTGTCCTTGACACTTAGAAATATTTTGAAAAAAATCTCGATTTTGTGAAAATTGACATGTTTCCCCTACTTCCACGCCAGGGGGGCGTCAATATGTTGTGAGGTACCCCAGGACAGTCGCCCAAATGTGGGTGAAGCTTGCGAGTCATGGGCGCAAAGTCGAATTTTGGGTGAAAAACCGCATTTTCATACTCTAAAAATTTCAGACAAGTGTCAGACTTCCAGGCAGGTAGAAACCGCAGGAGGCGTACCGAGGAGGCTTCCAGGAGCCTGGGGAAGATTTTCCAAAAGTGTCCTTGACACTTAGAAATATTTTCAGAAAATCACGATTTTGTGAAAATTGACACGTTTCCCCTACTTCCACGCCAGGGGGGCGTCAATATGTTGTGAGGTACCCCAGGACAGTCGCCCAAATGTGGGTGAAGCTTGCGAGTCATGGGCGCAAAGTCGAATTTTGGGTGAAAAACCGCATTTTCATACTCTAAAAATTTCAGACAAGTGTCAGACTTCCAGGCAGGGAGAAACCGCAGGAGGCGTACCGAGGAGGCTTCCAGGAGCCTGGGGAAGATTATCCAAAAGTGTCCTTGACACTTCGAAATATTTTGAAAAAATCATGATTTTGTGAAAATTGACACGTTTCCCCTACTTCCACGCCAGGGGGGCATCAATATGTTGTGAGGTACCCCAGGACAGTCGCCCAAATGTGGGTGAAGTTTGCGAGTCATGGGCGCAAAGTCGAATTTTGGGTGAAAAACCGCATTTTCATACTCTTAAAAATTTCAGACAAGTGTCAGACTTCCAGGCAGGGAGAAACCGCAGGAGGCGTACCGAGGAGGCTTCCAGGAGCCTGGGGAAGATTATCCAAAAGTGTCCTTGACACTTAGAAATATTTTGAAAAAATCATGATTTTGTGAAAATTGACACGTTTCCCCTACTTCCACGCCAGGGGGGCGTCAATATGATGTGAGGTACCCCAAGGCAGTGACCTAACTGTGGGTGAAGTTTGCGGGTCATGGGCGCAAAGTCGAATTTTGGGTGAAAAACCGCGTTTTCATACTCTAAAAATTTCAGACAAGTGTCAGACTTCCAGGCAGGGAGAAACCGCAGGAGGCGTACCGAGGAGGCTTCCAGGAGCCTGGGGAAGATTATCCAAAAGTGTCCTTGACACTTAGAAATATTTTCAGAAAATCACGATTTTATGAAAATTGACACGTTTCCCCTACTTCCACGCCAGGGGGGCGTCAATATGATGTGAGGTACCCCAAGGCAGTGACCTAACTGTGGGTGAAGTTTGCGGGTCATGGGCGCAAAGTCGAATTTTGGGTGAAAAACCACGTTTTCATACTCTAAAAATTTCAGACAAGTGTCAGACTTCCAGGCAGGGAGAAACCGCAGGAGGCGTACCGAGGAGGCTTCCAGGAGCCTGGGGAAGATTATCCAAAAGTGTCCTTGACACTTAGAAATATTTTCAGAAAATCACGATTTTGTGAAAATTGACACGTTTCCCCTACTTCCACGCCAGGGGGGCGTCAATATGTTGTGAGGTACCCCAGGATAGTCGCCCAAATGTGGGTGAAGTTTGCGAGTCATGGGTGCAAAGTCGAATTTTGGGTGAAAAACCGCATTTTCATACTCTAAAAATTTCAGACAAGTGTCAGACTTCCAGGCAGGGAGAAACCGCAGGAGGCGTACCGAGGAGGCTTCCAGGAGCCTGGGGAAGATTTTCCAAAAGTGTCCTTGACACTTAGAAATATTTTCAGAAAATCACGATTTTGTGAAAATTGACACGTTTCCCCTACTTCCACGCCAGGGGGGCGTCAATATGATGTGAGGTACCCCAAGGCAGTGACCTAACTGTGGGTGAAGTTTGCGGGTCATGGGCGCAAAGTCGAATTTTGGGTGAAAAACCGCGTTTTCATACTCTAAAAATTTCAGACAAGTGTCAGACTTCCAGGCAGGGAGAAACCGCAGGAGGCGTACCGAGGAGGCTTCCAGGAGCCTGGGGAAGATTTTCCAAAAGTGTCCTTGACACTTTGAAATATTTTGAAAAAATCATGATTTTGTGAAAATTGACACGTTTCCCCTACTTCCACGCCAGGGGGGCGTCAATATGATGTGAGGTACCCCAAGGCAGTGACCTAACTGTGGGTGAAGTTTGCGAGTCATGGGCGCAAAGTCGAATTTTGGGTGAAAAACCGCATTTTCATACTGTAAAAATTTCAGACAAGTGTCAGACTTCCAGGCAGGGAGAAACCGCAGGAGGCGTACCGAGGAGGCTTCCAGGAGCCTGGGGAAGATTATCCAAAAGTGTCCTTGACACTTAGAAATATTTTGAAAAAAATCACGATTTTGTGAAAATTGACACGTTTCCCCTACTTCCACGCCAGGGGGGCGTCAATATGTTGTGAGGTACCCCAGGACAGTCGCCCAAATGTGGGTGAAGCTTGCGAGTCATGGGCGCAAAGTCGAATTTTGGGTGAAAAACCGCATTTTCATACTCTAAAAATTTCAGACAAGTGTCAGACTTCCAGGCAGGGAGAAACCGCAGGAGGCGTACCGAGGAGGCTTCCAGGAGCCTGGGGAAGATTATCCAAAAGTGTCCTTGACACTTAGAAATATTTTCAGAAAATCACGATTTTATGAAAATTGACACGTTTCCCCTACTTCCACGCCAGGGGGGCGTCAATATGTTGTGAGGTACCCCAGGACAGTCGCCCAAATGTGGGTGAAGCTTGCGAGTCATGGGCGCAAAGTCGAATTTTGGGTGAAAAACCGCATTTTCATACTCTAAAAATTTCAGACAAGTGTCAGACTTCCAGGCAGGGAGAAACCGCAGGAGGCGTACCGAGGAGGCTTCCAGGAGCCTGGGGAAGATTATCCAAAAGTGTCCTTGACACTTAGAAATATTTTCAGAAAATCACGATTTTATGAAAATTGACACGTTTCCCCTACTTCCACGCCAGGGGGGCGTCAATATGATGTGAGGTACCCCAAGGCAGTGACCTAACTGTGGGTGAAGTTTGCGGGTCATGGGCGCAAAGTCGAATTTTGGGTGAAAAACCACGTTTTCATACTCTAAAAATTTCAGACAAGTGTCAGACTTCCAGGCAGGGAGAAACCGCAGGAGGCGTACCGAGGAGGCTTCCAGGAGCCTGGGGAAGATTATCCAAAAGTGTCCTTGACACTTAGAAATATTTTCAGAAAATCACGATTTTGTGAAAATTGACACGTTTCCCCTACTTCCACGCCAGGGGGGCGTCAATATGTTGTGAGGTACCCCAGGATAGTCGCCCAAATGTGGGTGAAGTTTGCGAGTCATGGGTGCAAAGTCGAATTTTGGGTGAAAAACCGCATTTTCATACTCTAAAAATTTCAGACAAGTGTCAGACTTCCAGGCAGGGAGAAACCGCAGGAGGCGTACCGAGGAGGCTTCCAGGAGCCTGGGGAAGATTTTCCAAAAGTGTCCTTGACACTTAGAAATATTTTCAGAAAATCACGATTTTGTGAAAATTGACACGTTTCCCCTACTTCCACGCCAGGGGGGCGTCAATATGATGTGAGGTACCCCAAGGCAGTGACCTAACTGTGGGTGAAGTTTGCGGGTCATGGGCGCAAAGTCGAATTTTGGGTGAAAAACCGCGTTTTCATACTCTAAAAATTTCAGACAAGTGTCAGACTTCCAGGCAGGGAGAAACCGCAGGAGGCGTACCGAGGAGGCTTCCAGGAGCCTGGGGAAGATTTTCCAAAAGTGTCCTTGACACTTTGAAATATTTTGAAAAAATCATGATTTTGTGAAAATTGACACGTTTCCCCTACTTCCACGCCAGGGGGGCGTCAATATGATGTGAGGTACCCCAAGGCAGTGACCTAACTGTGGGTGAAGTTTGCGAGTCATGGGCGCAAAGTCGAATTTTGGGTGAAAAACCGCATTTTCATACTGTAAAAATTTCAGACAAGTGTCAGACTTCCAGGCAGGGAGAAACCGCAGGAGGCGTACCGAGGAGGCTTCCAAGAGCCTGGGGAAGATTATCCAAAAGTGTCCTTGACACTTAGAAATATTTTGAAAAAAATCACGATTTTGTGAAAATTGACACGTTTCCCCTACTTCCACGCCAGGGGGGCGTCAATATGATGTGAGGTACCCCAAGGCAGTGACCTAACTGTGGGTGAAGTTTACAGGTCATGGGCGCAAAGTCGAATTTTGGGTGAAAAACCGCATTTTCATACTCTAAAAATTTCAGACAAGTGTCAGACTTCCAGGCAGGGAGAAACCGCAGGAGGCGTACCGAGGAGGCTTCCAGGAGCCTGGGGAAGATTATCCAAAAGTGTCCTTGACACTTAGAAATATTTTCAGAAAATCACGATTTTGTGAAAATTGACACGTTTCCCCTACTTCCACGCCAGGGGGGCGTCAATATGTTGTGAGGTACCCCAGGACAGTCGCCCAAATGTGGGTGAAGCTTGCGAGTCATGGGCGCAAAGTCGAATTTTGGGTGAAAAACTGCGTTTTCATACTCTAAAAATTTCAGACAAGTGTCAGACTTCCAGGCAGGGAGAAACCGCAGGAGGCGTACCGAGGAGGCTTCCAGGAGCCTGGGGAAGATTATCCAAAAGTGTCCTTGACACTTAGAAATATTTTGAAAAAATCATGATTTTGTGAAAATTGACACGTTTCCCCTACTTCCACGCCAGGGGGGCGTCAATATGATGTGAGGTACCCCAAGGCAGTGACCTAACTGTGGGTGAAGTTTACGGGTCATGGGCGCAAAGTCGAATTTTGGGTGAAAAACCGCATTTTCATACTCTAAAAATTTCAGACAAGTGTCAGACTTCCAGGCAGGGAGAAACCGCAGGAGGCGTACAGAGGAGGCTTCCAGGAGCCTGGGGAAGATTTTCCAAAAGTGTCCTTGACACTTAGAAATATTTTGAAAAAAATCACGATTTTGTGAAAATTGACACCTTTCCCCTACTTCCACGCCAGGGGGGCGTCAATATGTTGTGAGGTACCCCAGGACAGTCGCCCAAATGTGGGTGAAGTTTGCGAGTCATGGGCGCAAAGTCGAATTTTGGGTGAAAAACCGCATTTTCATACTCTAAAAATTTCAGACAAGTGTCAGACTTCCAGGCAGAGAGAAACCGCAGGAGGCGTACCGAGGAGGCTTCCAGGAGCCTGGGGAAGATTATCCAAAAGTGTCCTTGACACTTAGAAATATTTTGAAAAAATCATGATTTTGTGAAAATTGACACGTTTCCCCTACTTCCACGCCAGGGGGGCGTCAATATGATGTGAGGTACCCCAAGGCAGTGACCTAACTGTGGGTGAAGTTTACGGGTCATGGGCGCAAAGTCGAATTTTGGGTGAAAAACCGCATTTTCATACTCTAAAAATTTCAGACAAGTGTCAGACTTCCAGGCAGGGAGAAACCGCAGGAGGCGTACAGAGGAGGCTTCCAGGAGCCTGGGGAAGATTTTCCAAAAGTGTCCTTGACACTTAGAAATATTTTGAAAAAAATCACGATTTTGTGAAAATTGACACCTTTCCCCTACTTCCACGCCAGGGGGGCGTCAATATGTTGTGAGGTACCCCAGGACAGTCGCCCAAATGTGGGTGAAGTTTGCGAGTCATGGGCGCAAAGTCGAATTTTGGGTGAAAAACCGCATTTTCATACTCTAAAAATTTCAGACAAGTGTCAGACTTCCAGGCAGAGAGAAACCGCAGGAGGCGTACCGAGGAGGCTTCCAGGAGCCTGGGGAAGATTATCCAAAAGTGTCCTTGACACTTAGAAATATTTTGAAAAAATCATGATTTTGTGAAAATTGACACGTTTCCCCTACTTCCACGCCAGGGGGGCGTCAATATGATGTGAGGTACCCCAAGGCAGTGACCTAACTGTGGGTGAAGTTTACGGGTCATGGGCGCAAAGTCGAATTTTGGGTGAAAAACCGCGTTTTCATACTCTAAAAATTTCAGACAAGTGTCAGACTTCCAGGCAGGGAGAAACCGCAGGAGGCGTACCGAGGAGGCTTCCAGGAGCCTGGGGAAGATTATCCAAAAGTGTCCTTGACACTTAGAAATATTTTCAGAAAATCACGATTTTGTGAAAATTGACACGTTTCCCCTACTTCCACGCCAGGGGGGCGTCAATATGTTGTGAGGTACCCCAGGACAGTCGCCCAAATGTGGGTGAAGCTTGCGAGTCATGGGCGCAAAGTCGAATTTTGGGTGAAAAACCGCATTTTCATACTCTAAAAATTTCAGACAAGTGTCAGACTTCCAGGCAGGGAGAAACCGCAGGAGGCGTACCGAGGAGGCTTCCAGGAGCCTGGGGAAGATTATCCAAAAGTGTCCTTGACACTTAGAAATATTTTGAAAAAATCATGATTTTGTGAAAATTGACACGTTTCCCCTACTTCCACGCCAGGGGGGCGTCAATATGATGTGAGGTACCCCAAGGCAGTGACCTAACTGTGGGTGAAGTTTACGGGTCATGGGCGCAAAGTCGAATTTTGGGTGAAAAACCGCGTTTTCATACTCTAAAAATTTCAGACAAGTGTCAGACTTCCAGGCAGGGAGAAACCGCAGGAGGCGTACCGAGGAGGCTTCCAGGAGCCTGGGGAAGATTATCCAAAAGTGTCCTTGACACTTAGAAATATTTTCAGAAAATCACGATTTTGTGAAAATTGACACGTTTCCCCTACTTCCACGCCAGGGGGGCGTCAATATGTTGTGAGGTACCCCAGGACAGTCGCCCAAATGTGGGTGAAGCTTGCGAGTCATGGGCGCAAAGTCGAATTTTGGGTGAAAAACCGCATTTTCATACTCTAAAAATTTCAGACAAGTGTCAGACTTCCAGGCAGGGAGAAACCGCAGGAGGCGTACCGAGGAGGCTTCCAGGAGCCTGGGGAAGATTATCCAAAAGTGTCCTTGACACTTAGAAATATTTTGAAAAAATCATGATTTTGTGAAAATTGACACGTTTCCCCTACTTCCACGCCAGGGGGGCGTCAATATGATGTGAGGTACCCCAAGGCAGTGACCTAACTGTGGGTGAAGTTTACGGGTCATGGGCGCAAAGTCGAATTTTGGGTGAAAAACCGCGTTTTCATACTCTAAAAATTTCAGACAAGTGTCAGACTTCCAGGCAGGGAGAAACCGCAGGAGGCGTACCGAGGAGGCTTCCAGGAGCCTGGGGAAGATTATCCAAAAGTGTCCTTGACACTTAGAAATATTTTGAAAAAATCATGATTTTGTGAAAATTGACACGTTTCCCCTACTTCCACGCCAGGGGGGCATCAATATGTTGTGAGGTACCCCAGGACAGTCGCCCAAATGTGGGTGAAGTTTGCGAGTCATGGGCGCAAAGTCGAATTTTGGGTGAAAAACCGCATTTTCATACTCTTAAAAATTTCAGACAAGTGTCAGACTTCCAGGCAGGGAGAAACCGCAGGAGGCGTACCGAGGAGGCTTCCAGGAGCCTGGGGAAGATTATCCAAAAGTGTCCTTGACACTTAGAAATATTTTGAAAAAATCATGATTTTGTGAAAATTGACACGTTTCCCCTACTTCCACGCCAGGGGGGCGTCAATATGATGTGAGGTACCCCAAGGCAGTGACCTAACTGTGGGTGAAGTTTACGGGTCATGGGCGCAAAGTCGAATTTTGGGTGAAAAACCGCGTTTTCATACTCTAAAAATTTCAGACAAGTGTCAGACTTCCAGGCAGGGAGAAACCGCAGGAGGCGTACCGAGGAGGCTTCCAGGAGCCTGGGGAAGATTTTCCAAAAGTGTCCTTGACACTTAGAAATATTTTGAAAAAAATCTCGATTTTGTGAAAATTGACACGTTTCCCCTACTTCCACGCCAGGGGGGCGTCAATATGTTGTGAGGTACCCCAGGACAGTCGCCCAAATGTGGGTGAAGCTTGCGAGTTATGGGCGCAAAGTCGAATTTTGGGTGAAAAACCGCATTTTCATACTCTAAAAATTTCAGACAAGTGTCAGACTTCCAGGCAGGTAGAAACCGCAGGAGGCGTACCGAGGAGGCTTCCAGGAGCCTGGGGAAGATTTTCCAAAAGTGTCCTTGACACTTAGAAATATTTTCAGAAAATCACGATTTTGTGAAAATTGACACGTTTCCCCTACTTCCACGCCAGGGGGGCGTCAATATGTTGTGAGGTACCCCAGGACAGTCGCCCAAATGTGGGTGAAGCTTGCGAGTCATGGGCGCAAAGTCGAATTTTGGGTGAAAAACCGCATTTTCATACTCTAAAAATTTCAGACAAGTGTCAGACTTCCAGGCAGGGAGAAACCGCAGGAGGCGTACCGAGGAGGCTTCCAGGAGCCTGGGGAAGATTATCCAAAAGTGTCCTTGACACTTCGAAATATTTTGAAAAAATCATGATTTTGTGAAAATTGACACGTTTCCCCTACTTCCACGCCAGGGGGGCATCAATATGTTGTGAGGTACCCCAGGACAGTCGCCCAAATGTGGGTGAAGTTTGCGAGTCATGGGCGCAAAGTCGAATTTTGGGTGAAAAACCGCATTTTCATACTCTAAAAATTTCAGACAAGTGTCAGACTTCCAGGCAGGGAGAAACCGCAGGAGGCGTACCGAGGAGGCTTCCAGGAGCCTGGGGAAGATTATCCAAAAGTGTCCTTGACACTTAGAAATATTTTGAAAAAATCATGATTTTGTGAAAATTGACACGTTTCCCCTACTTCCACGCCAGGGGGGCGTCAATATGATGTGAGGTACCCCAAGGCAGTGACCTAACTGTGGGTGAAGTTTGCGGGTCATGGGCGCAAAGTCGAATTTTGGGTGAAAAACCGCGTTTTCATACTCTAAAAATTTCAGACAAGTGTCAGACTTCCAGGCAGGGAGAAACCGCAGGAGGCGTACCGAGGAGGCTTCCAGGAGCCTGGGGAAGATTATCCAAAAGTGTCCTTGACACTTAGAAATATTTTCAGAAAATCACGATTTTATGAAAATTGACACGTTTCCCCTACTTCCACGCCAGGGGGGCGTCAATATGATGTGAGGTACCCCAAGGCAGTGACCTAACTGTGGGTGAAGTTTGCGGGTCATGGGCGCAAAGTCGAATTTTGGGTGAAAAACCACGTTTTCATACTCTAAAAATTTCAGACAAGTGTCAGACTTCCAGGCAGGGAGAAACCGCAGGAGGCGTACCGAGGAGGCTTCCAGGAGCCTGGGGAAGATTATCCAAAAGTGTCCTTGACACTTAGAAATATTTTCAGAAAATCACGATTTTGTGAAAATTGACACGTTTCCCCTACTTCCACGCCAGGGGGGCGTCAATATGTTGTGAGGTACCCCAGGATAGTCGCCCAAATGTGGGTGAAGTTTGCGAGTCATGGGTGCAAAGTCGAATTTTGGGTGAAAAACCGCATTTTCATACTCTAAAAATTTCAGACAAGTGTCAGACTTCCAGGCAGGGAGAAACCGCAGGAGGCGTACCGAGGAGGCTTCCAGGAGCCTGGGGAAGATTTTCCAAAAGTGTCCTTGACACTTAGAAATATTTTCAGAAAATCACGATTTTGTGAAAATTGACACGTTTCCCCTACTTCCACGCCAGGGGGGCGTCAATATGATGTGAGGTACCCCAAGGCAGTGACCTAACTGTGGGTGAAGTTTGCGGGTCATGGGCGCAAAGTCGAATTTTGGGTGAAAAACCGCGTTTTCATACTCTAAAAATTTCAGACAAGTGTCAGACTTCCAGGCAGGGAGAAACCGCAGGAGGCGTACCGAGGAGGCTTCCAGGAGCCTGGGGAAGATTATCCAAAAGTGTCCTTGACACTTAGAAATATTTTGAAAAAATCATGATTTTGTGAAAATTGACACGTTTCCCCTACTTCCACGCCAGGGGGGCGTCAATATGATGTGAGGTACCCCAAGGCAGTGACCTAACTGTGGGTGAAGTTTACAGGTCATGGGCGCAAAGTCGAATTTTGGGTGAAAAACCGCATTTTCATACTCTAAAAATTTCAGACAAGTGTCAGACTTCCAGGCAGGGAGAAACCGCAGGAGGCGTACCGAGGAGGCTTCCAGGAGCCTGGGGAAGATTTTCCAAAAGTGTCCTTGACACTTAGAAATATTATGAAAAAAATCACGATTTTGTGAAAATTGACACCTTTCCCCTACTTCCACGCCAGGGGGGCGTCAATATGTTGTGAGGTACCCCAGGACAGTCGCCCAAATGTGGGTGAAGTTTGCGAGTCATGGGCGCAAAGTCGAATTTTGGGTGAAAAACCGCATTTTCATACTCTTAAAAATTTCAGACAAGTGTCAGACTTCCAGGCAGGGAGAAACCGCAGGAGGCGTACCGAGGAGGCTTCCAGGAGCCTGGGGAAGATTTTCCAAAAGTGTCCTTGACACTTAGAAATATTTTGAAAAAAATCACGATTTTGTGAAAATTGACACCTTTCCCCTACTTCCACGCCAGGGGGGCGTCAATATGTTGTGAGGTACCCCAGGACAGTCGCCCAAATGTGGGTGAAGTTTGCGAGTCATGGGCGCAAAGTCGAATTTTGGGTGAAAAACCGCATTTTCATACTCTAAAAATTTCAGACAAGTGTCAGACTTCCAGGCAGGGAGAAACCGCAGGAGGCGTACCGAGGAGGCTTCCAGGAGCCTGGGGAAGATTATCCAAAAGTGTCCTTGACACTTAGAAATATTTTGAAAAAATCATGATTTTGTGAAAATTGACACGTTTCCCCTACTTCCACGCCAGGGGGGCGTCAATATGATGTGAGGTACCCCAAGGCAGTGACCTACCTGTGGGTGAAGTTTACGGGTCATGGGCGCAAAGTCGAATTTTGGGTGAAAAACCGCGTTTTCATACTCTAAAAATTTCAGACAAGTGTCAGACTTCCAGGCAGGGAGAAACCGCAGGAGGCGTACCGAGGAGGCTTCCAGGAGCCTGGGGAAGATTATCCAAAAGTGTCCTTGACACTTAGAAATATTTTGAAAAAATCATGATTTTGTGAAAATTGACACGTTTCCCCTACTTCCACGCCAGGGGGGCGTCAATATGATGTGAGGTACCCCAAGGCAGTGACCTAACTGTGGGTGAAGTTTACAGGTCATGGGCGCAAAGTCGAATTTTGGGTGAAAAACCGCATTTTCATACTCTAAAAATTTCAGACAAGTGTCAGACTTCCAGGCAGGGAGAAACCGCAGGAGGCGTACAGAGGAGGCTTCCAGGAGCCTGGGGAAGATTTTCCAAAAGTGTCCTTGACACTTAGAAATATTTTGAAAAAAATCACGATTTTGTGAAAATTGACACCTTTCCCCTACTTCCACGCCAGGGGGGCGTCAATATGTTGTGAGGTACCCCAGGACAGTCGCCCAAATGTGGGTGAAGTTTGCGAGTCATGGGCGCAAAGTCGAATTTTGGGTGAAAAACCGCATTTTCATACTCTAAAAATTTCAGACAAGTGTCAGACTTCCAGGCAGAGAGAAACCGCAGGAGGCGTACCGAGGAGGCTTCCAGGAGCCTGGGGAAGATTATCCAAAAGTGTCCTTGACACTTAGAAATATTTTGAAAAAATCATGATTTTGTGAAAATTGACACGTTTCCCCTACTTCCACGCCAGGGGGGCGTCAATATGTTGTGAGGTACCCCAGGATAGTCGCCCAAATGTGGGTGAAGTTTGCGAGTCATGGGTGCAAAGTCGAATTTTGGGTGAAAAACCGCATTTTCATACTCTAAAAATTTCAGACAAGTGTCAGACTTCCAGGCAGGGAGAAACCGCAGGAGGCGTACCGAGGAGGCTTCCAGGAGCCTGGGGAAGATTTTCCAAAAGTGTCCTTGACACTTAGAAATATTTTCAGAAAATCACGATTTTGTGAAAATTGACACGTTTCCCCTACTTCCACGCCAGGGGGGCGTCAATATGATGTGAGGTACCCCAAGGCAGTGACCTAACTGTGGGTGAAGTTTGCGGGTCATGGGCGCAAAGTCGAATTTTGGGTGAAAAACCGCGTTTTCATACTCTAAAAATTTCAGACAAGTGTCAGACTTCCAGGCAGGGAGAAACCGCAGGAGGCGTACCGAGGAGGCTTCCAGGAGCCTGGGGAAGATTATCCAAAAGTGTCCTTGACACTTAGAAATATTTTGAAAAAATCATGATTTTGTGAAAATTGACACGTTTCCCCTACTTCCACGCCAGGGGGGCGTCAATATGATGTGAGGTACCCCAAGGCAGTGACCTAACTGTGGGTGAAGTTTACAGGTCATGGGCGCAAAGTCGAATTTTGGGTGAAAAACCGCATTTTCATACTCTAAAAATTTCAGACAAGTGTCAGACTTCCAGGCAGGGAGAAACCGCAGGAGGCGTACCGAGGAGGCTTCCAGGAGCCTGGGGAAGATTTTCCAAAAGTGTCCTTGACACTTAGAAATATTATGAAAAAAATCACGATTTTGTGAAAATTGACACCTTTCCCCTACTTCCACGCCAGGGGGGCGTCAATATGTTGTGAGGTACCCCAGGACAGTCGCCCAAATGTGGGTGAAGTTTGCGAGTCATGGGCGCAAAGTCGAATTTTGGGTGAAAAACCGCATTTTCATACTCTTAAAAATTTCAGACAAGTGTCAGACTTCCAGGCAGGGAGAAACCGCAGGAGGCGTACCGAGGAGGCTTCCAGGAGCCTGGGGAAGATTTTCCAAAAGTGTCCTTGACACTTAGAAATATTTTGAAAAAAATCACGATTTTGTGAAAATTGACACCTTTCCCCTACTTCCACGCCAGGGGGGCGTCAATATGTTGTGAGGTACCCCAGGACAGTCGCCCAAATGTGGGTGAAGTTTGCGAGTCATGGGCGCAAAGTCGAATTTTGGGTGAAAAACCGCATTTTCATACTCTAAAAATTTCAGACAAGTGTCAGACTTCCAGGCAGGGAGAAACCGCAGGAGGCGTACCGAGGAGGCTTCCAGGAGCCTGGGGAAGATTATCCAAAAGTGTCCTTGACACTTAGAAATATTTTGAAAAAATCATGATTTTGTGAAAATTGACACGTTTCCCCTACTTCCACGCCAGGGGGGCGTCAATATGATGTGAGGTACCCCAAGGCAGTGACCTACCTGTGGGTGAAGTTTACGGGTCATGGGCGCAAAGTCGAATTTTGGGTGAAAAACCGCGTTTTCATACTCTAAAAATTTCAGACAAGTGTCAGACTTCCAGGCAGGGAGAAACCGCAGGAGGCGTACCGAGGAGGCTTCCAGGAGCCTGGGGAAGATTATCCAAAAGTGTCCTTGACACTTAGAAATATTTTGAAAAAATCATGATTTTGTGAAAATTGACACGTTTCCCCTACTTCCACGCCAGGGGGGCGTCAATATGATGTGAGGTACCCCAAGGCAGTGACCTAACTGTGGGTGAAGTTTACAGGTCATGGGCGCAAAGTCGAATTTTGGGTGAAAAACCGCATTTTCATACTCTAAAAATTTCAGACAAGTGTCAGACTTCCAGGCAGGGAGAAACCGCAGGAGGCGTACAGAGGAGGCTTCCAGGAGCCTGGGGAAGATTTTCCAAAAGTGTCCTTGACACTTAGAAATATTTTGAAAAAAATCACGATTTTGTGAAAATTGACACCTTTCCCCTACTTCCACGCCAGGGGGGCGTCAATATGTTGTGAGGTACCCCAGGACAGTCGCCCAAATGTGGGTGAAGTTTGCGAGTCATGGGCGCAAAGTCGAATTTTGGGTGAAAAACCGCATTTTCATACTCTAAAAATTTCAGACAAGTGTCAGACTTCCAGGCAGAGAGAAACCGCAGGAGGCGTACCGAGGAGGCTTCCAGGAGCCTGGGGAAGATTATCCAAAAGTGTCCTTGACACTTAGAAATATTTTGAAAAAATCATGATTTTGTGAAAATTGACACGTTTCCCCTACTTCCACGCCAGGGGGGCGTCAATATGATGTGAGGTACCCCAAGGCAGTGACCTAACTGTGGGTGAAGTTTACGGGTCATGGGCGCAAAGTCGAATTTTGGGTGAAAAACCGCGTTTTCATACTCTAAAAATTTCAGACAAGTGTCAGACTTCCAGGCAGGGAGAAACCGCAGGAGGCGTACCGAGGAGGCTTCCAGGAGCCTGGGGAAGATTATCCAAAAGTGTCCTTGACACTTAGAAATATTTTCAGAAAATCACGATTTTGTGAAAATTGACACGTTTCCCCTACTTCCACGCCAGGGGGGCGTCAATATGTTGTGAGGTACCCCAGGACAGTCGCCCAAATGTGGGTGAAGCTTGCGAGTCATGGGCGCAAAGTCGAATTTTGGGTGAAAAACTGCGTTTTCATACTCTAAAAATTTCAGACAAGTGTCAGACTTCCAGGCAGGGAGAAACCGCAGGAGGCGTACCGAGGAGGCTTCCAGGAGCCTGGGGAAGATTATCCAAAAGTGTCCTTGACACTTAGAAATATTTTGAAAAAATCATGATTTTGTGAAAATTGACACGTTTCCCCTACTTCCACGCCAGGGGGGCGTCAATATGATGTGAGGTACCCCAAGGCAGTGACCTAACTGTGGGTGAAGTTTACGGGTCATGGGCGCAAAGTCGAATTTTGGGTGAAAAACCGCGTTTTCATACTCTAAAAATTTCAGACAAGTGTCAGACTTCCAGGCAGGGAGAAACCGCAGGAGGCATACCGAGGAGGCTTCCAGGAGCCTGGGGAAGATTATCCAAAAGTGTCCTTGACACTTAGAAATATTTTGAAAAAATCATGATTTTGTGAAAATTGACACGTTTCCCCTACTTCCACGCCAGGGGGGCGTCAATATGATGTGAGGTACCCCAAGGCAGTGACCTAACTGTGGGTGAAGTTTACAGGTCATGGGCGCAAAGTCGAATTTTGGGTGAAAAACCGCATTTTCATACTCTAAAAATTTCAGACAAGTGTCAGACTTCCAGGCAGGGAGAAACCGCAGGAGGCGTACAGAGGAGGCTTCCAGGAGCCTGGGGATGATTTTCCAAAAGTGTCCTTGACACTTAGAAATATTTTGAAAAAAATCACGATTTTGTGAAAATTGACACCTTTCCCCTACCTCCACGCCAGGGGGGCGTCAATATGTTGTGAGGTACCCCAGGACAGTCGCCCAAATGTGGGTGAAGTTTGCGAGTCATGGGCGCAAAGTCGAATTTTGGGTGAAAAACCGCATTTTCATACTCTAAAAATTTCAGACAAGTGTCAGACTTCCAGGCAGAGAGAAACCGCAGGAGGCGTACCGAGGAGGCTTCCAGGAGCCTGGGGAAGATTATCCAAAAGTGTCCTTGACACTTAGAAATATTTTGAAAAAATCATGATTTTGTGAAAATTGACACGTTTCCCCTACTTCCACGCCAGGGGGGCGTCAATATGATGTGAGGTACCCCAAGGCAGTGACCTAACTGTGGGTGAAGTTTACGGGTCATGGGCGCAAAGTCGAATTTTGGGTGAAAAACCGCGTTTTCATACTCTAAAAATTTCAGACAAGTGTCAGACTTCCAGGCAGGGAGAAACCGCAGGAGGCGTACCGAGGAGGCTTCCAGGAGCCTGGGGAAGATTATCCAAAAGTGTCCTTGACACTTAGAAATATTTTCAGAAAATCACGATTTTGTGAAAATTGACACGTTTCCCCTACTTCCACGCCAGGGGGGCGTCAATATGTTGTGAGGTACCCCAGGACAGTCGCCCAAATGTGGGTGAAGCTTGCGAGTCATGGGCGCAAAGTCGAATTTTGGGTGAAAAACCGCATTTTCATACTCTAAAAATTTCAGACAAGTGTCAGACTTCCAGGCAGGGAGAAACCGCAGGAGGCGTACCGAGGAGGCTTCCAGGAGCCTGGGGAAGATTATCCAAAAGTGTCCTTGACACTTTGAAATATTTTGAAAAAATCATGATTTTGTGAAAATTGACACGTTTCCCCTACTTCCACGCCAGGGGGGCGTCAATATGATGTGAGGTACCCCAAGGCAGTGACCTAACTGTGGGTGAAGTTTACAGGTCATGGGCGCAAAGTCGAATTTTGGGTGAAAAACCGCATTTTCATACTCTAAAAATTTCAGACAAGTGTCAGACTTCCAGGCAGGGAGAAACCGCAGGAGGCGTACCGAGGAGGCTTCCAGGAGCCTGGGGAAGATTATCCAAAAGTGTCCTTGACACTTAGAAATATTTTGAAAAAATCATGATTTTGTGAAAATTGACACGTTTCCCCTACTTCCACGCCAGGGGGGCATCAATATGTTGTGAGGTACCCCAGGACAGTCGCCCAAATGTGGGTGAAGTTTGCGAGTCATGGGCGCAAAGTCGAATTTTGGGTGAAAAACCGCATTTTCATACTCTTAAAAATTTCAGACAAGTGTCAGACTTCCAGGCAGGGAGAAACCGCAGGAGGCGTACCGAGGAGGCTTCCAGGAGCCTGGGGAAGATTATCCAAAAGTGTCCTTCACACTTAGAAATATTTTGAAAAAATCATGATTTTGTGAAAATTGACACGTTTCCCCTACTTCCACGCCAGGGGGGCGTCAATATGATGTGAGGTACCCCAAGGCAGTGACCTAACTGTGGGTGAAGTTTACGGGTCATGGGCGCAAAGTCGAATTTTGGGTGAAAAACCGCGTTTTCATACTCTAAAAATTTCAGACAAGTGTCAGACTTCCAGGCAGGGAGAAACCGCAGGAGGCGTACCGAGGAGGCTTCCAGGAGCCTGGGGAAGATTTTCCAAAAGTGTCCTTGACACTTAGAAATATTTTGAAAAAAATCTCGATTTTGTGAAAATTGACATGTTTCCCCTACTTCCACGCCAGGGGGGCGTCAATATGTTGTGAGGTACCCCAGGACAGTCGCCCAAATGTGGGTGAAGCTTGCGAGTCATGGGCGCAAAGTCGAATTTTGGGTGAAAAACCGCATTTTCATACTCTAAAAATTTCAGACAAGTGTCAGACTTCCAGGCAGGTAGAAACCGCAGGAGGCGTACCGAGGAGGCTTCCAGGAGCCTGGGGAAGATTTTCCAAAAGTGTCCTTGACACTTAGAAATATTTTCAGAAAATCACGATTTTGTGAAAATTGACACGTTTCCCCTACTTCCACGCCAGGGGGGCGTCAATATGTTGTGAGGTACCCCAGGACAGTCGCCCAAATGTGGGTGAAGCTTGCGAGTCATGGGCGCAAAGTCGAATTTTGGGTGAAAAACCGCATTTTCATACTCTAAAAATTTCAGACAAGTGTCAGACTTCCAGGCAGGGAGAAACCGCAGGAGGCGTACCGAGGAGGCTTCCAGGAGCCTGGGGAAGATTATCCAAAAGTGTCCTTGACACTTCGAAATATTTTGAAAAAATCATGATTTTGTGAAAATTGACACGTTTCCCCTACTTCCACGCCAGGGGGGCATCAATATGTTGTGAGGTACCCCAGGACAGTCGCCCAAATGTGGGTGAAGTTTGCGAGTCATGGGCGCAAAGTCGAATTTTGGGTGAAAAACCGCATTTTCATACTCTTAAAAATTTCAGACAAGTGTCAGACTTCCAGGCAGGGAGAAACCGCAGGAGGCGTACCGAGGAGGCTTCCAGGAGCCTGGGGAAGATTATCCAAAAGTGTCCTTGACACTTAGAAATATTTTGAAAAAATCATGATTTTGTGAAAATTGACACGTTTCCCCTACTTCCACGCCAGGGGGGCGTCAATATGATGTGAGGTACCCCAAGGCAGTGACCTAACTGTGGGTGAAGTTTGCGGGTCATGGGCGCAAAGTCGAATTTTGGGTGAAAAACCGCGTTTTCATACTCTAAAAATTTCAGACAAGTGTCAGACTTCCAGGCAGGGAGAAACCGCAGGAGGCGTACCGAGGAGGCTTCCAGGAGCCTGGGGAAGATTATCCAAAAGTGTCCTTGACACTTAGAAATATTTTCAGAAAATCACGATTTTATGAAAATTGACACGTTTCCCCTACTTCCACGCCAGGGGGGCGTCAATATGATGTGAGGTACCCCAAGGCAGTGACCTAACTGTGGGTGAAGTTTGCGGGTCATGGGCGCAAAGTCGAATTTTGGGTGAAAAACCACGTTTTCATACTCTAAAAATTTCAGACAAGTGTCAGACTTCCAGGCAGGGAGAAACCGCAGGAGGCGTACCGAGGAGGCTTCCAGGAGCCTGGGGAAGATTATCCAAAAGTGTCCTTGACACTTAGAAATATTTTCAGAAAATCACGATTTTGTGAAAATTGACACGTTTCCCCTACTTCCACGCCAGGGGGGCGTCAATATGTTGTGAGGTACCCCAGGATAGTCGCCCAAATGTGGGTGAAGTTTGCGAGTCATGGGTGCAAAGTCGAATTTTGGGTGAAAAACCGCATTTTCATACTCTAAAAATTTCAGACAAGTGTCAGACTTCCAGGCAGGGAGAAACCGCAGGAGGCGTACCGAGGAGGCTTCCAGGAGCCTGGGGAAGATTTTCCAAAAGTGTCCTTGACACTTAGAAATATTTTCAGAAAATCACGATTTTGTGAAAATTGACACGTTTCCCCTACTTCCACGCCAGGGGGGCGTCAATATGATGTGAGGTACCCCAAGGCAGTGACCTAACTGTGGGTGAAGTTTGCGGGTCATGGGCGCAAAGTCGAATTTTGGGTGAAAAACCGCGTTTTCATACTCTAAAAATTTCAGACAAGTGTCAGACTTCCAGGCAGGGAGAAACCGCAGGAGGCGTACCGAGGAGGCTTCCAGGAGCCTGGGGAAGATTTTCCAAAAGTGTCCTTGACACTTTGAAATATTTTGAAAAAATCATGATTTTGTGAAAATTGACACGTTTCCCCTACTTCCACGCCAGGGGGGCGTCAATATGATGTGAGGTACCCCAAGGCAGTGACCTAACTGTGGGTGAAGTTTGCGAGTCATGGGCGCAAAGTCGAATTTTGGGTGAAAAACCGCATTTTCATACTGTAAAAATTTCAGACAAGTGTCAGACTTCCAGGCAGGGAGAAACCGCAGGAGGCGTACCGAGGAGGCTTCCAGGAGCCTGGGGAAGATTATCCAAAAGTGTCCTTGACACTTAGAAATATTTTGAAAAAAATCACGATTTTGTGAAAATTGACACGTTTCCCCTACTTCCACGCCAGGGGGGCGTCAATATGTTGTGAGGTACCCCAGGACAGTCGCCCAAATGTGGGTGAAGCTTGCGAGTCATGGGCGCAAAGTCGAATTTTGGGTGAAAAACCGCATTTTCATACTCTAAAAATTTCAGACAAGTGTCAGACTTCCAGGCAGGGAGAAACCGCAGGAGGCGTACCGAGGAGGCTTCCAGGAGCCTGGGGAAGATTATCCAAAAGTGTCCTTGACACTTAGAAATATTTTCAGAAAATCACGATTTTATGAAAATTGACACGTTTCCCCTACTTCCACGCCAGGGGGGCGTCAATATGTTGTGAGGTACCCCAGGACAGTCGCCCAAATGTGGGTGAAGCTTGCGAGTCATGGGCGCAAAGTCGAATTTTGGGTGAAAAACCGCATTTTCATACTCTAAAAATTTCAGACAAGTGTCAGACTTCCAGGCAGGGAGAAACCGCAGGAGGCGTACCGAGGAGGCTTCCAGGAGCCTGGGGAAGATTATCCAAAAGTGTCCTTGACACTTAGAAATATTTTCAGAAAATCACGATTTTATGAAAATTGACACGTTTCCCCTACTTCCACGCCAGGGGGGCGTCAATATGATGTGAGGTACCCCAAGGCAGTGACCTAACTGTGGGTGAAGTTTGCGGGTCATGGGCGCAAAGTCGAATTTTGGGTGAAAAACCACGTTTTCATACTCTAAAAATTTCAGACAAGTGTCAGACTTCCAGGCAGGGAGAAACCGCAGGAGGCGTACCGAGGAGGCTTCCAGGAGCCTGGGGAAGATTATCCAAAAGTGTCCTTGACACTTAGAAATATTTTCAGAAAATCACGATTTTGTGAAAATTGACACGTTTCCCCTACTTCCACGCCAGGGGGGCGTCAATATGTTGTGAGGTACCCCAGGATAGTCGCCCAAATGTGGGTGAAGTTTGCGAGTCATGGGTGCAAAGTCGAATTTTGGGTGAAAAACCGCATTTTCATACTCTAAAAATTTCAGACAAGTGTCAGACTTCCAGGCAGGGAGAAACCGCAGGAGGCGTACCGAGGAGGCTTCCAGGAGCCTGGGGAAGATTTTCCAAAAGTGTCCTTGACACTTAGAAATATTTTCAGAAAATCACGATTTTGTGAAAATTGACACGTTTCCCCTACTTCCACGCCAGGGGGGCGTCAATATGATGTGAGGTACCCCAAGGCAGTGACCTAACTGTGGGTGAAGTTTGCGGGTCATGGGCGCAAAGTCGAATTTTGGGTGAAAAACCGCGTTTTCATACTCTAAAAATTTCAGACAAGTGTCAGACTTCCAGGCAGGGAGAAACCGCAGGAGGCGTACCGAGGAGGCTTCCAGGAGCCTGGGGAAGATTTTCCAAAAGTGTCCTTGACACTTTGAAATATTTTGAAAAAATCATGATTTTGTGAAAATTGACACGTTTCCCCTACTTCCACGCCAGGGGGGCGTCAATATGATGTGAGGTACCCCAAGGCAGTGACCTAACTGTGGGTGAAGTTTGCGAGTCATGGGCGCAAAGTCGAATTTTGGGTGAAAAACCGCATTTTCATACTGTAAAAATTTCAGACAAGTGTCAGACTTCCAGGCAGGGAGAAACCGCAGGAGGCGTACCGAGGAGGCTTCCAAGAGCCTGGGGAAGATTATCCAAAAGTGTCCTTGACACTTAGAAATATTTTGAAAAAAATCACGATTTTGTGAAAATTGACACGTTTCCCCTACTTCCACGCCAGGGGGGCGTCAATATGTTGTGAGGTACCCCAGGACAGTCGCCCAAATGTGGGTGAAGCTTGCGAGTCATGGGCGCAAAGTCGAATTTTGGGTGAAAAACCGCATTTTCATACTCTAAAAATTTCAGACAAGTGTCAGACTTCCAGGCAGGGAGAAACCGCAGGAGGCGTACCGAGGAGGCTTCCAGGAGCCTGGGGAAGATTATCCAAAAGTGTCCTTGACACTTAGAAATATTTTGAAAAAATCATGATTTTGTGAAAATTGACACGTTTCCCCTACTTCCACGCCAGGGGGGCGTCAATATGATGTGAGGTACCCCAAGGCAGTGACCTAACTGTGGGTGAAGTTTGCGGGTCATGGGCGCAAAGTCGAATTTTGGGTGAAAAACCGCGTTTTCATACTCTAAAAATTTCAGACAAGTGTCAGACTTCCAGGCAGGGAGAAACCGCAGGAGGCGTACCGAGGAGGCTTCCAGGAGCCTGGGGAAGATTATCCAAAAGTGTCCTTGACACTTAGAAATATTTTCAGAAAATCACGATTTTGTGAAAATTGACACGTTTCCCCTACTTCCACGCCAGGGGGGCGTCAATATGTTGTGAGGTACCCCAGGACAGTCGCCCAAATGTGGGTGAAGCTTGCGAGTCATGGGCGCAAAGTCGAATTTTGGGTGAAAAACTGCGTTTTCATACTCTAAAAATTTCAGACAAGTGTCAGACTTCCAGGCAGGGAGAAACCGCAGGAGGCGTACCGAGGAGGCTTCCAGGAGCCTGGGGAAGATTATCCAAAAGTGTCCTTGACACTTAGAAATATTTTCAGAAAATCACGATTTTGTGAAAATTGACACGTTTCCCCTACTTCCACGCCAGGGGGGCGTCAATATGTTGTGAGGTACCCCAGGACAGTCGCCCAAATGTGGGTGAAGTTTGCGAGTCATGGGCGCAAAGTCGAATTTTGGGTGAAAAACCGCATTTTCATACTCTTAAAAATTTCAGACAAGTGTCAGACTTCCAGGCAGGGAGAAACCGCAGGAGGCGTACCGAGGAGGCTTCCAGGAGCCTGGGGAAGATTATCCAAAAGTGTCCTTGACACTTAGAAATATTTTGAAAAAATCATGATTTTGTGAAAATTGACACGTTTCCCCTACTTCCACGCCAGGGGGGCGTCAATATGATGTGAGGTACCCCAAGGCAGTGACCTAACTGTGGGTGAAGTTTACGGGTCATGGGCGCAAAGTCGAATTTTGGGTGAAAAACCGCGTTTTCATACTCTAAAAATTTCAGACAAGTGTCAGACTTCCAGGCAGGGAGAAACCGCAGGAGGCGTACCGAGGAGGCTTCCAAGAGCCTGGGGAAGATTATCCAAAAGTGTCCTTGACACTTAGAAATATTTTGAAAAAATCATGATTTTGTGAAAATTGACACGTTTCCCCTACTTCCACGCCAGGGGGGCGTCAATATGATGTGAGGTACCCCAAGGCAGTGACCTAACTGTGGGTGAAGTTTACGGGTCATGGGCGCAAAGTCGAATTTTGGGTGAAAAACCGCGTTTTCATACTCTAAAAATTTCAGACAAGTGTCAGACTTCCAGGCAGGGAGAAACCGCAGGAGGCGTACCGAGGAGGCTTCCAGGAGCCTGGGGAAGATTTTCCAAAAGTGTCCTTGACACTTAGAAATATTTTGAAAAAAATCTCGATTTTGTGAAAATTGACATGTTTCCCCTACTTCCACGCCAGGGGGGCGTCAATATGTTGTGAGGTACCCCAGGACAGTCGCCCAAATGTGGGTGAAGCTTGCGAGTCATGGGCGCAAAGTCGAATTTTGGGTGAAAAACCGCATTTTCATACTCTAAAAATTTCAGACAAGTGTCAGACTTCCAGGCAGGTAGAAACCGCAGGAGGCGTACCGAGGAGGCTTCCAGGAGCCTGGGGAAGATTTTCCAAAAGTGTCCTTGACACTTAGAAATATTTTCAGAAAATCACGATTTTGTGAAAATTGACACGTTTCCCCTACTTCCACGCCAGGGGGGCGTCAATATGTTGTGAGGTACCCCAGGACAGTCGCCCAAATGTGGGTGAAGCTTGCGAGTCATGGGCGCAAAGTCGAATTTTGGGTGAAAAACCGCATTTTCATACTCTAAAAATTTCAGACAAGTGTCAGACTTCCAGGCAGGGAGAAACCGCAGGAGGCGTACCGAGGAGGCTTCCAAGAGCCTGGGGAAGATTATCCAAAAGTGTCCTTGACACTTAGAAATATTTTGAAAAAATCATGATTTTGTGAAAATTGACACGTTTCCCCTACTTCCACGCCAGGGGGGCGTCAATATGATGTGAGGTACCCCAAGGCAGTGACCTAACTGTGGGTGAAGTTTACGGGTCATGGGCGCAAAGTCGAATTTTGGGTGAAAAACCGCGTTTTCATACTCTAAAAATTTCAGACAAGTGTCAGACTTCCAGGCAGGGAGAAACCGCAGGAGGCGTACCGAGGAGGCTTCCAGGAGCCTGGGGAAGATTTTCCAAAAGTGTCCTTGACACTTAGAAATATTTTGAAAAAAATCTCGATTTTGTGAAAATTGACATGTTTCCCCTACTTCCACGCCAGGGGGGCGTCAATATGTTGTGAGGTACCCCAGGACAGTCGCCCAAATGTGGGTGAAGCTTGCGAGTCATGGGCGCAAAGTCGAATTTTGGGTGAAAAACCGCATTTTCATACTCTAAAAATTTCAGACAAGTGTCAGACTTCCAGGCAGGTAGAAACCGCAGGAGGCGTACCGAGGAGGCTTCCAGGAGCCTGGGGAAGATTTTCCAAAAGTGTCCTTGACACTTAGAAATATTTTCAGAAAATCACGATTTTGTGAAAATTGACACGTTTCCCCTACTTCCACGCCAGGGGGGCGTCAATATGTTGTGAGGTACCCCAGGACAGTCGCCCAAATGTGGGTGAAGCTTGCGAGTCATGGGCGCAAAGTCGAATTTTGGGTGAAAAACCGCATTTTCATACTCTAAAAATTTCAGACAAGTGTCAGACTTCCAGGCAGGGAGAAACCGCAGGAGGCGTACCGAGGAGGCTTCCAGGAGCCTGGGGAAGATTATCCAAAAGTGTCCTTGACACTTCGAAATATTTTGAAAAAATCATGATTTTGTGAAAATTGACACGTTTCCCCTACTTCCACGCCAGGGGGGCATCAATATGTTGTGAGGTACCCCAGGACAGTCGCCCAAATGTGGGTGAAGTTTGCGAGTCATGGGCGCAAAGTCGAATTTTGGGTGAAAAACCGCATTTTCATACTCTTAAAAATTTCAGACAAGTGTCAGACTTCCAGGCAGGGAGAAACCGCAGGAGGCGTACCGAGGAGGCTTCCAGGAGCCTGGGGAAGATTATCCAAAAGTGTCCTTGACACTTAGAAATATTTTGAAAAAATCATGATTTTGTGAAAATTGACACGTTTCCCCTACTTCCACGCCAGGGGGGCGTCAATATGATGTGAGGTACCCCAAGGCAGTGACCTAACTGTGGGTGAAGTTTGCGGGTCATGGGCGCAAAGTCGAATTTTGGGTGAAAAACCACGTTTTCATACTCTAAAAATTTCAGACAAGTGTCAGACTTCCAGGCAGGGAGAAACCGCAGGAGGCGTACCGAGGAGGCTTCCAGGAGCCTGGGGAAGATTATCCAAAAGTGTCCTTGACACTTAGAAATATTTTGAAAAAATCACGATTTTATGAAAATTGACACGTTTCCCCTACTTCCACGCCAGGGGGGCGTCAATATGATGTGAGGTACCCCAAGGCAGTGACCTAACTGTGGGTGAAGTTTGCGGGTCATGGGCGCAAAGTCGAATTTTGGGTGAAAAACCACGTTTTCATACTCTAAAAATTTCAGACAAGTGTCAGACTTCCAGGCAGGGAGAAACCGCAGGAGGCGTACCGAGGAGGCTTCCAGGAGCCTGGGGAAGATTATCCAAAAGTGTCCTTGACACTTAGAAATATTTTCAGAAAATCACGATTTTGTGAAAATTGACACGTTTCCCCTACTTCCACGCCAGGGGGGCGTCAATATGTTGTGAGGTACCCCAGGATAGTCGCCCAAATGTGGGTGAAGTTTGCGAGTCATGGGTGCAAAGTCGAATTTTGGGTGAAAAACCGCATTTTCATACTCTAAAAATTTCAGACAAGTGTCAGACTTCCAGGCAGGGAGAAACCGCAGGAGGCGTACCGAGGAGGCTTCCAGGAGCCTGGGGAAGATTTTCCAAAAGTGTCCTTGACACTTAGAAATATTTTCAGAAAATCACGATTTTGTGAAAATTGACACGTTTCCCCTACTTCCACGCCAGGGGGGCGTCAATATGATGTGAGGTACCCCAAGGCAGTGACCTAACTGTGGGTGAAGTTTGCGGGTCATGGGTGCAAAGTCGAATTTTGGGTGAAAAACCGCGTTTTCATACTCTAAAAATTTCAGACAAGTGTCAGACTTCCAGGCAGGGAGAAACCGCAGGAGGCGTACCGAGGAGGCTTCCAGGAGCCTGGGGAAGATTTTCCAAAAGTGTCCTTGACACTTTGAAATATTTTGAAAAAATCATGATTTTGTGAAAATTGACACGTTTCCCCTACTTCCACGCCAGGGGGGCGTCAATATGATGTGAGGTACCCCAAGGCAGTGACCTAACTGTGGGTGAAGTTTGCGAGTCATGGGCGCAAAGTCGAATTTTGGGTGAAAAACCGCATTTTCATACTGTAAAAATTTCAGACAAGTGTCAGACTTCCAGGCAGGGAGAAACCGCAGGAGGCGTACCGAGGAGGCTTCCAAGAGCCTGGGGAAGATTATCCAAAAGTGTCCTTGACACTTAGAAATATTTTGAAAAAAATCACGATTTTGTGAAAATTGACACGTTTCCCCTACTTCCACGCCAGGGGGGCGTCAATATGTTGTGAGGTACCCCAGGACAGTCGCCCAAATGTGGGTGAAGCTTGCGAGTCATGGGCGCAAAGTCGAATTTTGGGTGAAAAACCGCATTTTCATACTCTAAAAATTTCAGACAAGTGTCAGACTTCCAGGCAGGTAGAAACCGCAGGAGGCGTACCGAGGAGGCTTCCAGGAGCCTGGGGAAGATTTTCCAAAAGTGTCCTTGACACTTAGAAATATTTTCAGAAAATCACGATTTTGTGAAAATTGACACGTTTCCCCTACTTCCACGCCAGGGGGGCGTCAATATGTTGTGAGGTACCCCAGGACAGTCGCCCAAATGTGGGTGAAGCTTGCGAGTCATGGGCGCAAAGTCGAATTTTGGGTGAAAAACCGCATTTTCATACTCTAAAAATTTCAGACAAGTGTCAGACTTCCAGGCAGGGAGAAACCGCAGGAGGCGTACCGAGGAGGCTTCCAGGAGCCTGGGGAAGATTATCCAAAAGTGTCCTTGACACTTCGAAATATTTTGAAAAAATCATGATTTTGTGAAAATTGACACGTTTCCCCTACTTCCACGCCAGGGGGGCATCAATATGTTGTGAGGTACCCCAGGACAGTCGCCCAAATGTGGGTGAAGTTTGCGAGTCATGGGCGCAAAGTCGAATTTTGGGTGAAAAACCGCATTTTCATACTCTTAAAAATTTCAGACAAGTGTCAGACTTCCAGGCAGGGAGAAACCGCAGGAGGCGTACCGAGGAGGCTTCCAGGAGCCTGGGGAAGATTATCCAAAAGTGTCCTTGACACTTAGAAATATTTTGAAAAAATCATGATTTTGTGAAAATTGACACGTTTCCCCTACTTCCACGCCAGGGGGGCGTCAATATGATGTGAGGTACCCCAAGGCAGTGACCTAACTGTGGGTGAAGTTTGCGGGTCATGGGCGCAAAGTCGAATTTTGGGTGAAAAACCACGTTTTCATACTCTAAAAATTTCAGACAAGTGTCAGACTTCCAGGCAGGGAGAAACCGCAGGAGGCGTACCGAGGAGGCTTCCAGGAGCCTGGGGAAGATTATCCAAAAGTGTCCTTGACACTTAGAAATATTTTGAAAAAATCACGATTTTATGAAAATTGACACGTTTCCCCTACTTCCACGCCAGGGGGGCGTCAATATGATGTGAGGTACCCCAAGGCAGTGACCTAACTGTGGGTGAAGTTTGCGGGTCATGGGCGCAAAGTCGAATTTTGGGTGAAAAACCACGTTTTCATACTCTAAAAATTTCAGACAAGTGTCAGACTTCCAGGCAGGGAGAAACCGCAGGAGGCGTACCGAGGAGGCTTCCAGGAGCCTGGGGAAGATTATCCAAAAGTGTCCTTGACACTTAGAAATATTTTCAGAAAATCACGATTTTGTGAAAATTGACACGTTTCCCCTACTTCCACGCCAGGGGGGCGTCAATATGTTGTGAGGTACCCCAGGATAGTCGCCCAAATGTGGGTGAAGTTTGCGAGTCATGGGTGCAAAGTCGAATTTTGGGTGAAAAACCGCATTTTCATACTCTAAAAATTTCAGACAAGTGTCAGACTTCCAGGCAGGGAGAAACCGCAGGAGGCGTACCGAGGAGGCTTCCAGGAGCCTGGGGAAGATTTTCCAAAAGTGTCCTTGACACTTAGAAATATTTTCAGAAAATCACGATTTTGTGAAAATTGACACGTTTCCCCTACTTCCACGCCAGGGGGGCGTCAATATGATGTGAGGTACCCCAAGGCAGTGACCTAACTGTGGGTGAAGTTTGCGGGTCATGGGTGCAAAGTCGAATTTTGGGTGAAAAACCGCGTTTTCATACTCTAAAAATTTCAGACAAGTGTCAGACTTCCAGGCAGGGAGAAACCGCAGGAGGCGTACCGAGGAGGCTTCCAGGAGCCTGGGGAAGATTTTCCAAAAGTGTCCTTGACACTTTGAAATATTTTGAAAAAATCATGATTTTGTGAAAATTGACACGTTTCCCCTACTTCCACGCCAGGGGGGCGTCAATATGATGTGAGGTACCCCAAGGCAGTGACCTAACTGTGGGTGAAGTTTGCGAGTCATGGGCGCAAAGTCGAATTTTGGGTGAAAAACCGCATTTTCATACTGTAAAAATTTCAGACAAGTGTCAGACTTCCAGGCAGGGAGAAACCGCAGGAGGCGTACCGAGGAGGCTTCCAAGAGCCTGGGGAAGATTATCCAAAAGTGTCCTTGACACTTAGAAATATTTTGAAAAAAATCACGATTTTGTGAAAATTGACACGTTTCCCCTACTTCCACGCCAGGGGGGCGTCAATATGTTGTGAGGTACCCCAGGACAGTCGCCCAAATGTGGGTGAAGCTTGCGAGTCATGGGCGCAAAGTCGAATTTTGGGTGAAAAACCGCATTTTCATACTCTAAAAATTTCAGACAAGTGTCAGACTTCCAGGCAGGGAGAAACCGCAGGAGGCGTACCGAGGAGGCTTCCAGGAGCCTGGGGAAGATTATCCAAAAGTGTCCTTGACACTTAGAAATATTTTGAAAAAATCATGATTTTGTGAAAATTGACACGTTTCCCCTACTTCCACGCCAGGGGGGCGTCAATATGATGTGAGGTACCCCAAGGCAGTGACCTAACTGTGGGTGAAGTTTGCGGGTCATGGGCGCAAAGTCGAATTTTGGGTGAAAAACCGCATTTTCATACTCTAAAAATTTCAGACAAGTGTCAGACTTCCAGGCAGGGAGAAACCGCAGGAGGCGTACCGAGGAGGCTTCCAGGAGCCTGGGGAAGATTATCCAAAAGTGTCCTTGACACTTAGAAATATTTTCAGAAAATCACGATTTTGTGAAAATTGACACGTTTCCCCTACTTCCACGCCAGGGGGGCGTCAATATGTTGTGAGGTACCCCAGGACAGTCGCCCAAATGTGGGTGAAGCTTGCGAGTCATGGGCGCAAAGTCGAATTTTGGGTGAAAAACTGCGTTTTCATACTCTAAAAATTTCAGACAAGTGTCAGACTTCCAGGCAGGGAGAAACCGCAGGAGGCGTACCGAGGAGGCTTCCAGGAGCCTGGGGAAGATTATCCAAAAGTGTCCTTGACACTTAGAAATATTTTCAGAAAATCACGATTTTGTGAAAATTGACACGTTTCCCCTACTTCCACGCCAGGGGGGCGTCAATATGTTGTGAGGTACCCCAGGACAGTCGCCCAAATGTGGGTGAAGTTTGCGAGTCATGGGCGCAAAGTCGAATTTTGGGTGAAAAACCGCATTTTCATACTCTTAAAAATTTCAGACAAGTGTCAGACTTCCAGGCAGGGAGAAACCGCAGGAGGCGTACCGAGGAGGCTTCCAGGAGCCTGGGGAAGATTATCCAAAAGTGTCCTTGACACTTAGAAATATTTTGAAAAAATCATGATTTTGTGAAAATTGACACGTTTCCCCTACTTCCACGCCAGGGGGGCGTCAATATGATGTGAGGTACCCCAAGGCAGTGACCTAACTGTGGGTGAAGTTTACGGGTCATGGGCGCAAAGTCGAATTTTGGGTGAAAAACCGCGTTTTCATACTCTAAAAATTTCAGACAAGTGTCAGACTTCCAGGCAGGGAGAAACCGCAGGAGGCGTACCGAGGAGGCTTCCAAGAGCCTGGGGAAGATTATCCAAAAGTGTCCTTGACACTTAGAAATATTTTGAAAAAAATCACGATTTTGTGAAAATTGACACGTTTCCCCTACTTCCACGCCAGGGGGGCGTCAATATGTTGTGAGGTACCCCAGGACAGTCGCCCAAATGTGGGTGAAGCTTGCGAGTCATGGGCGCAAAGTCGAATTTTGGGTGAAAAACCGCATTTTCATACTCTAAAAATTTCAGACAAGTGTCAGACTTCCAGGCAGGGAGAAACCGCAGGAGGCGTACCGAGGAGGCTTCCAGGAGCCTGGGGAAGATTATCCAAAAGTGTCCTTGACACTTAGATATATTTTGAAAAAATCATGATTTTGTGAAAATTGACACGTTTCCCCTACTTCCACGCCAGGGGGGCGTCAATATGATGTGAGGTACCCCAAGGCAGTGACCTAACTGTGGGTGAAGTTTGCGGGTCATGGGCGCAAAGTCGAATTTTGGGTGAAAAACCGCGTTTTCATACTCTAAAAATTTCAGACAAGTGTCAGACTTCCAGGCAGGGAGAAACCGCAGGAGGCGTACCGAGGAGGCTTCCAGGAGCCTGGGGAAGATTATCCAAAAGTGTCCTTGACACTTAGAAATATTTTCAGAAAATCACGATTTTGTGAAAATTGACACGTTTCCCCTACTTCCACGCCAGGGGGGCGTCAATATGTTGTGAGGTACCCCAGGACAGTCGCCCAAATGTGGGTGAAGTTTGCGAGTCATGGGCGCAAAGTCGAATTTTGGGTGAAAAACCGCATTTTCATACTCTAAAAATTTCAGACAAGTGTCAGACTTCCAGGCAGGGAGAAACCGCAGGAGGCGTACCGAGGAGGCTTCCAGGAGCCTGGGGAAGATTATCCAAAAGTGTCCTTGACACTTAGAAATATTTTGAAAAAATCATGATTTTGTGAAAATTGACACGTTTCCCCTACTTCCACGCCAGGGGGGCGTCAATATGATGTGAGGTACCCCAAGGCAGTGACCTAACTGTGGGTGAAGTTTGCGGGTCATGGGCGCAAAGTCGAATTTTGGGTGAAAAACCGCGTTTTCATACTCTAAAAATTTCAGACAAGTGTCAGACTTCCAGGCAGGGAGAAACCGCAGGAGGCGTACCGAGGAGGCTTCCAGGAGCCTGGGGAAGATTATCCAAAAGTGTCCTTGACACTTAGAAATATTTTGAAAAAATCATGATTTTGTGAAAATTGACACGTTTCCCCTACTTCCACGCCAGGGGGGGCGTCAATATGTTGTGAGGTACCCCAGGACAGTCGCCCAAATGTGGGTGAAGTTTGCGAGTCATGGGCGCAAAGTCGAATTTTGGGTGAAAAACTGCGTTTTCATACTCTTAAAAATTTCAGACAAGTGTCAGACTTCCAGGCAGGGAGAAACCGCAGGAGGCGTACCGAGGAGGCTTCCAGGAGCCTGGGGAAGATTATCCAAAAGTGTCCTTGACACTTAGAAATATTTTGAAAAAATCATGATTTTGTGAAAATTGACACGTTTCCCCTACTTCCACGCCAGGGGGGCGTCAATATGATGTGAGGTACCCCAAGGCAGTGACCTAACTGTGGGTGAAGTTTACGGGTCATGGGCGCAAAGTTGAATTTTGGGTGAAAAACCGCGTTTTCATACTCTAAAAATTTCAGACAAGTGTCAGACTTCCAGGCAGGGAGAAACCGCAGGAGGCGTACCGAGGAGGCTTCCAGGAGCCTGGGGAAGATTATCCAAAAGTGTCCTTGACACTTAGAAATATTTTGAAAAAATCATGATTTTGTGAAAATTGACACGTTTCCCCTACTTCCACGCCAGGGGGGCGTCAATATGTTGTGAGGTACCCCAGGACAGTCGCCCAAATGTGGGTGAAGCTTGCGAGTCATGGGCGCAAAGTCGAATTTTGGGTGAAAAACCGCATTTTCATACTCTAAAAATTTCAGACAAGTGTCAGACTTCCAGGCAGGTAGAAACCGCAGGAGGCGTACCGAGGAGGCTTCCAGGAGCCTGGGGAAGATTTTCCAAAAGTGTCCTTGACACTTGGAAATATTTTCAGAAAATCACGATTTTGTGAAAATTGACACGTTTCCCCTACTTCCACGCCAGGGGGGCGTCAATATGTTGTGAGGTACCCCAGGACAGTCGCCCAAATGTGGGTGAAGCTTGCGAGTCATGGGCGCAAAGTCGAATTTTGGGTGAAAAACCGCATTTTCATACTCTAAAAATTTCAGACAAGTGTCAGACTTCCAGGCAGGGAGAAACCGCAGGAGGCGAACCGAGGAGGCTTCCAGGAGCCTGGGGAAGATTATCCAAAAGTGTCCTTGACACTTCGAAATATTTTGAAAAAAATCACGATTTTGTGAAAATTGACACCTTTCCCCTACTTCCACGCCAGGGGGGCGTCAATATGTTGTGAGGTACCCCAGGACAGTCGCCCAAATGTGGGTGAAGCTTGCGAGTCATGGGCGCAAAGTCGAATTTTGGGTGAAAAACCGCATTTTTATACTCTAAAAATTTCAGACAAGTGTCAGACTTCCAGGCAGGTAGAAACCGCAGGAGGCGTACCGAGGAGGCTTCCAGGAGCCTGGGGAAGATTTTCCAAAAGTGTCCTTGACACTTAGAAATATTTTCAGAAAATCACGATTTTGTGAAAATTGACACGTTTCCCCTACTTCCACGCCAGGGGGGCGTCAATATGTTGTGAGGTACCCCAGGACAGTCGCCCAAATGTGGGTGAAGTTTGCGAGTCATGGGCGCAAAGTCGAATTTTGGGTGAAAAACCGCATTTTCATACTCTAAAAATTTCAGACAAGTGTCAGACTTCCAGGCAGGGAGAAACCGCAGGAGGCGTACCGAGGAGGCTTCCAGGAGCCTGGGGAAGATTATCCAAAAGTGTCCTTGACACTTAGAAATATTTTGAAAAAATCATGATTTTGTGAAAATTGACACGTTTCCCCTACTTCCACGCCAGGGGGGCGTCAATATGATGTGAGGTACCCCAAGGCAGTGACCTAACTGTGGGTGAAGTTTGCGGGTCATGGGCGCAAAGTCGAATTTTGGGTGAAAAACCGCGTTTTCATACTCTAAAAATTTCAGACAAGTGTCAGACTTCCAGGCAGGGAGAAACCGCAGGAGGCGTACCGAGGAGGCTTCCAGGAGCCTGGGGAAGATTATCCAAAAGTGTCCTTGACACTTAGAAATATTTTGAAAAAATCATGATTTTGTGAAAATTGACACGTTTCCCCTACTTCCACGCCAGGGGGGCGTCAATATGATGTGAGGTACCCCAAGGCAGTGACCTAACTGTGGGTGAAGTTTGCGGGTCATGGGCGCAAAGTCGAATTTTGGGTGAAAAACCGCGTTTTCATACTCTAAAAATTTCAGACAAGTGTCAGACTTCCAGGCAGGGAGAAACCGCAGGAGGCGTACCGAGGAGGCTTTCAGGAGCCTGGGGAAGATTTTCCAAAAGTGTCCTTGACACTTACAAATATTTTCAGAAAATCACGATTTTGTGAAAATTGACACGTTTCCCCTACTTCCACGCCAGGGGGGCGTCAATATGTTGTGAGGTACCCCAGGACAGTCGCCCAAATGTGGGTGAAGTTTGCGAGTCATGGGCGCAAAGTCGAATTTTGGGTGAAAAACCGCATTTTCATACTCTAAAAATTTCAGACAAGTGTCAGACTTCCAGGCAGGGAGAAACCGCAGGAGGCGTACCGAGGAGGCTTCCAGGAGCCTGGGGAAGATTTTCCAAAAGTGTCCTTGACACTTAGAAATATTTTGAAAAAAATCACGATTTTGTGAAAATTGACACCTTTCCCCTACTTCCACGCCAGGGGGGCGTCAATATGTTGTGAGGTACCCCAGGACAGTCGCCCAAATGTGGGTGAAGTTTGCGAGTCATGGGCGCAAAGTCGAATTTTGGGTGAAAAACCGCATTTTCATACTCTAAAAATTTCAGACAAGTGTCAGACTTCCAGGCAGGGAGAAGCCGCAGGAGGCGTACCGAGGAGGCTTCCAGGAGCCTGGGGAAGATTATCCAAAAGTGTCCTTGACACTTAAAAATATTTTGAAAAAAATCACGATTTTGTGAAAATTGACACCTTTCCCCTACTTCCACGCCAGGGGGGCGTCAATATGTTGTGAGGTACCCCAGGACAGTCGCCCAAATGTGGGTGAAGTTTGCGAGTCATGGGCGCAAAGTCGAATTTTGGGTGAAAAACCGCATTTTCATACTCTAAAAATTTCAGACAAGTGTCAGACTTCCAGGCAGGGAGAAACCGCAGGAGGCGTACCGAGGAGGCTTCCAGGAGCCTGGGGAAGATTATCCAAAAGTGTCCTTGACACTTAGAAATATTTTGAAAAAAATCATGATTTTGTGAAAATTGACACGTTTCCCCTACTTCCACGCCAGGGGGGCGTCAATATGATGTGAGGTACCCCAAGGCAGTGACCTAACTGTGGGTGAAGTTTGCGGGTCATGGGCGCAAAGTCGAATTTTGGGTGAAAAACCGCGTTTTCATACTCTAAAAATTTCAGACAAGTGTCAGACTTCCAGGCAGGGAGAAACCGCAGGAGGCGTACCGAGGAGGCTTCCAGGAGCCTGGGGAAGATTTTCCAAAAGTGTCCTTGACACTTAGAAATATTTTCAGAAAATCACGATTTTGTGAAAATTGACACGTTTCCCCTACTTCCACGCCAGGGGGGCGTCAATATGTTGTGAGGTACCCCAGGACAGTCGCCCAAATGTGGGTGAAGTTTGCGAGTCATGGGCGCAAAGTCGAATTTTGGGTGAAAAACCGCATTTTCATACTCTAAAAATTTCAGACAAGTGTCAGACTTCCAGGCAGGGAGAAACCGCAGGAGGCGTACCGAGGAGGCTTCCAGGAGCCTGGGGAAGATTTTCCAAAAGTGTCCTTGACACTTAGAAATATTTTGAAAAAATCATGATTTTGTGAAAATTGACACGTTTCCCCTACTTCCACGCCAGGGGGGCGTCAATATGATGTGAGGTACCCCAAGGCAGTGACCTAACTGTGGGTGAAGTTTGCGGGTCATGGGCGCAAAGTCGAATTTTGGGTGAAAAACCGCGTTTTCATACTCTAAAAATTTCAGACAAGTGTCAGACTTCCAGGCAGGGAGAAACCGCAGGAGGCGTACCGAGGAGGCTTCCAGGAGCCTGGGGAAGATTATCCAAAAGTGTCCTTGACACTTAGAAATATTTTGAAAAAAATCACGATTTTGTGAAAATTGACACGTTTCCCCTACTTCCACGCCAGGGGGGCGTCAATATGTTGTGAGGTACCCCAGGACAGTCGCCCAAATGTGGGTGAAGCTTGCGAGTCATGGGCGCAAAGTCGAATTTTGGGTGAAAAACCGCATTTTCATACTCTAAAAATTTCAGACAAGTGTCAGACTTCCAGGCAGGGAGAAACCGCAGGAGGCGTACCGAGGAGGCTTCCAGGAGCCTGGGGAAGATTATCCAAAAGTGTCCTTGACACTTAGAAATATTTTCAGAAAATCACGATTTTGTGAAAATTGACACGTTTCCCCTACTTCCACGCCAGGGGGGCGTCAATATGTTGTGAGGTACCCCAGGACAGTCGCCCAAATGTGGGTGAAGCTTGCGAGTCATGGGCGCAAAGTCGAATTTTGGGTGAAAAACCGCGTTTTCATACTCTAAAAATTTCAGACAAGTGTCAGACTTCCAGGCAGGGAGAAACCGCAGGAGGCGTACCGAGGAGGCTTCCAGGAGCCTGGGGAAGATTATCCAAAAGTGTCCTTGACACTTAGAAATATTTTGAAAAAATCATGATTTTGTGAAAATTGACACGTTTCCCCTACTTCCACGCCAGGGGGGCGTCAATATGATGTGAGGTACCCCAAGGCAGTGACCTAACTGTGGGTGAAGTTTGCGAGTCATGGGCGCAAAGTCGAATTTTGGGTGAAAAACCGCATTTTCATACTGTAAAAATTTCAGACAAGTGTCAGACTTCCAGGCAGGGAGAAACCGCAGGAGGCGTACCGAGGAGGCTTCCAGGAGCCTGGGGAAGATTATCCAAAAGTGTCCTTGACACTTAGAAATATTTTGAAAAAAATCACGATTTTGTGAAAATTGACACGTTTCCCCTACTTCCACGCCAGGGGGGCGTCAATATGTTGTGAGGTACCCCAGGACAGTCGCCCAAATGTGGGTGAAGCTTGCGAGTCATGGGCGCAAAGTCGAATTTTGGGTGAAAAACCGCATTTTCATACTCTAAAAATTTCAGACAAGTGTCAGACTTCCAGGCAGGGAGAAACCGCAGGAGGCGTACCGAGGAGGCTTCCAGGAGCCTGGGGAAGATTATCCAAAAGTGTCCTTGACACTTAGAAATATTTTCAGAAAATCACGATTTTGTGAAAATTGACACGTTTCCCCTACTTCCACGCCAGGGGGGCGTCAATATGTTGTGAGGTACCCCAGGACAGTCGCCCAAATGTGGGTGAAGCTTGCGAGTCATGGGCGCAAAGTCGAATTTTGGGTGAAAAACCGCATTTTCATACTCTAAAAATTTCAGACAAGTGTCAGACTTCCAGGCAGGGAGAAACCGCAAGAGGCGTACCGAGGAGGCTTCCAGGAGCCTGGGGAAGATTATCCAAAAGTGTCCTTGACACTTAGAAATATTTTGAAAAAATCATGATTTTGTGAAAATTGACACGTTTCCCCTACTTCCACGCCAGGGGGGCGTCAATATGATGTGAGGTACCCCAAGGCAGTGACCTAACTGTGGGTGAAGTTTGCGGGTCATGGGCGCAAAGTCGAATTTTGGGTGAAAAACCGCGTTTTCATACTCTAAAAATTTCAGACAAGTGTCAGACTTCCAGGCAGGGAGAAACCGCAGGAGGCGTACCGAGGAGGCTTTCAGGAGCCTGGGGAAGATTTTCCAAAAGTGTCCTTGACACTTAGAAATATTTTGAAAAAATCATGATTTTGTGAAAATTGACACGTTTCCCCTACTTCCACGCCAGGGGGGCGTCAATATGATGTGAGGTACCCCAAGGCAGTGACCTAACTGTGGGTGAAGTTTGCGGGTCATGGGCGCAAAGTCGAATTTTGGGTGAAAAACCGCGTTTTCATACTCTAAAAATTTCAGACAAGTGTCAGACTTCCAGGCAGGGAGAAACCGCAGGAGGCGTACCGAGGAGGCTTTCAGGAGCCTGGGGAAGATTTTCCAAAAGTGTCCTTGACACTTACAAATATTTTCAGAAAATCACGATTTTGTGAAAATTGACACGTTTCCCCTACTTCCACGCCAGGGGGGCGTCAATATGTTGTGAGGTACCCCAGGACAGTCGCCCAAATGTGGGTGAAGTTTGCGAGTCATGGGCGCAAAGTCGAATTTTGGGTGAAAAACCGCATTTTCATACTCTAAAAATTTCAGACAAGTGTCAGACTTCCAGGCAGGGAGAAACCGCAGGAGGCGTACCGAGGAGGCTTCCAGGAGCCTGGGGAAGATTTTCCAAAAGTGTCCTTGACACTTAGAAATATTTTGAAAAAAATCACGATTTTGTGAAAATTGACACCTTTCCCCTACTTCCACGCCAGGGGGGCGTCAATATGTTGTGAGGTACCCCAGGACAGTCGCCCAAATGTGGGTGAAGTTTGCGAGTCATGGGCGCAAAGTCGAATTTTGGGTGAAAAACCGCATTTTCATACTCTAAAAATTTCAGACAAGTGTCAGACTTCCAGGCAGGGAGAAGCCGCAGGAGGCGTACCGAGGAGGCTTCCAGGAGCCTGGGGAAGATTATCCAAAAGTGTCCTTGACACTTAAAAATATTTTGAAAAAAATCACGATTTTGTGAAAATTGACACGTTTCCCCTACTTCCACGCCAGGGGGGCGTCAATATGTTGTGAGGTACCCCAGGACAGTCGCCCAAATGTGGGTGAAGTTTGCGAGTCATGGGCGCAAAGTCGAATTTTGGGTGAAAAACCGCATTTTCATACTCTAAAAATTTCAGACAAGTGTCAGACTTCCAGGCAGAGAGAAACCGCAGGAGGCGTACCGAGGAGGCTTCCAGGAGCCTGGGGAAGATTATCCAAAAGTGTCCTTGACACTTAGAAATATTTTGAAAAAATCATGATTTTGTGAAAATTGACACGTTTCCCCTACTTCCACGCCAGGGGGGCGTCAATATGATGTGAGGTACCCAAAGGCAGTGACCTAACTGTGGGTGAAGTTTACGGGTCATGGGCGCAAAGTCGAATTTTGGGTGAAAAACCGCGTTTTCATACTCTAAAAATTTCAGACAAGTGTCAGACTTCCAGGCAGGGAGAAACCGCAGGAGGCGTACCGAGGAGGCTTCCAGGAGCCTGGGGAAGATTATCCAAAAGTGTCCTTGACACTTAGAAATATTTTCAGAAAATCACGATTTTGTGAAAATTGACACGTTTCCCCTACTTCCACGCCAGGGGGGCGTCAATATGTTGTGAGGTACCCCAGGACAGTCGCCCAAATGTGGGTGAAGCTTGCGAGTCATGGGCGCAAAGTCGAATTTTGGGTGAAAAACTGCGTTTTCATACTCTAAAAATTTCAGACAAGTGTCAGACTTCCAGGCAGGGAGAAACCGCAGGAGGCGTACCGAGGAGGCTTCCAGGAGCCTGGGGAAGATTATCCAAAAGTGTCCTTGACACTTAGAAATATTTTGAAAAAATCATGATTTTGTGAAAATTGACACGTTTCCCCTACTTCCACGCCAGGGGGGCGTCAATATGTTGTGAGGTACCCCAGGACAGTCGCCCAAATGTGGGTGAAGCTTGCGAGTCATGGGCGCAAAGTCGAATTTTGGGTGAAAAACCGCATTTTCATACTCTAAAAATTTCAGACAAGTGTCAGACTTCCAGGCAGGGAGAAACCGCAGGAGGCGTACCGAGGAGGCTTCCAGGAGCCTGGGGAAGATTATCCAAAAGTGTCCTTGACACTTAGAAATATTTTGAAAAAATCATGATTTTGTGAAAATTGACACGTTTCCCCTACTTCCACGCCAGGGGGGCGTCAATATGATGTGAGGTACCCCAAGGCAGTGACCTAACTGTGGGTGAAGTTTACGGGTCATGGGCGCAAAGTCGAATTTTGGGTGAAAAACCGCGTTTTCATACTCTAAAAATTTCAGACAAGTGTCAGACTTCCAGGCAGGGAGAAACCGCAGGAGGCGTACCGAGGAGGCTTCCAGGAGCCTGGGGAAGATTATCCAAAAGTGTCCTTGACACTTAGAAATATTTTGAAAAAATCATGATTTTGTGAAAATTGACACGTTTCCCCTACTTCCACGCCAGGGGGGCGTCAATATGATGTGAGGTACCCCAAGGCAGTGACCTAACTGTGGGTGAAGTTTGCGGGTCATGGGCGCAAAGTCGAATTTTGGGTGAAAAACCGCGTTTTCATACTCTAAAAATTTCAGACAAGTGTCAGACTTCCAGGCAGGGAGAAACCGCAGGAGGCGTACCGAGGAGGCTTTCAGGAGCCTGGGGAAGATTTTCCAAAAGTGTCCTTGACACTTAGAAATATTTTCAGAAAATCACGATTTTGTGAAAATTGACACGTTTCCCCTACTTCCACGCCAGGGGGGCGTCAATATGTTGTGAGGTACCCCAGGACAGTCGCCCAAATGTGGGTGAAGTTTGCGAGTCATGGGCGCAAAGTCGAATTTTGGGTGAAAAACCGCATTTTCATACTCTAAAAATTTCAGACAAGTGTCAGACTTCCAGGCAGGGAGAAACCGCAGGAGGCGTACCGAGGAGGCTTCCAGGAGCCTGGGGAAGATTATCCAAAAGTGTCCTTGACACTTAGAAATATTTTGAAAAAATCATGATTTTGTGAAAATTGACACGTTTCCCCTACTTCCACGCCAGGGGGGCGTCAATATGATGTGAGGTACCCCAAGGCAGTGACCTAACTGTGGGTGAAGTTTACGGGTCATGGGCGCAAAGTCGAATTTTGGGTGAAAAACCGCATTTTCATACTCTAAAAATTTCAGACAAGTGTCAGACTTCCAGGCAGGGAGAAACCGCAGGAGGCGTACCGAGGAGGCTTCCAGGAGCCTGGGGAAGATTTTCCAAAAGTGTCCTTGACACTTAGAAATATTTTGAAAAAAATCACGATTTTGTGAAAATTGACACCTTTCCCCTACTTCCACGCCAGGGGGGCGTCAATATGTTGTGAGGTACCCCAGGACAGTCGCCCAAATGTGGGTGAAGTTTGCGAGTCATGGGCGCAAAGTCGAATTTTGGGTGAAAAACCGCATTTTCATACTCTAAAAATTTCAGACAAGTGTCAGACTTCCAGGCAGGGAGAAACCGCAGGAGGCGTACCGAGGAGGCTTCCAGGAGCCTGGGGAAGATTTTCCAAAAGTGTCCTTGACACTTAGAAATATTTTGAAAAAAATCACGATTTTGTGAAAATTGACACCTTTCCCCTACTTCCACGCCAGGGGGGCGTCAATATGTTGTGAGGTACCCCAGGACAGTCGCCCAAATGTGGGTGAAGTTTGCGAGTCATGGGCGCAAAGTCGAATTTTGGGTGAAAAACCGCATTTTCATACTCTAAAAATTTCAGACAAGTGTCAGACTTCCAGGCAGGGAGAAACCGCAGGAGGCGTACCGAGGAGGCTTCCAGGAGCCTGGGGAAGATTATCCAAAAGTGTCCTTGACACTTAGAAATATTTTCAGAAAATCACGATTTTGTGAAAATTGACACGTTTCCCCTACTTCCACGCCAGGGGGGCGTCAATATGTTGTGAGGTACCCCAGGACAGTCGCCCAAATGTGGGTGAAGCTTGCGAGTCATGGGCGCAAAGTCGAATTTTGGGTGAAAAACCGCATTTTCATACTCTAAAAATTTCAGACAAGTGTCAGACTTCCAGGCAGGGAGAAACCGCAGGAGGCGTACCGAGGAGGCTTCCAGGAGCCTGGGGAAGATTATCCAAAAGTGTCCTTGACACTTAGAAATATTTTGAAAAAAATCATGATTTTGTGAAAATTGACACGTTTCCCCTACTTCCACGCCAGGGGGGCGTCAATATGATGTGAGGTACCCCAAGGCAGTGACCTAACTGTGGGTGAAGTTTGCGGGTCATGGGCGCAAAGTCGAATTTTGGGTGAAAAACCGCGTTTTCATACTCTAAAAATTTCAGACAAGTGTCAGACTTCCAGGCAGGGAGAAACCGCAGGAGGCGTACCGAGGAGGCTTCCAGGAGCCTGGGGAAGATTTTCCAAAAGTGTCCTTGACACTTAGAAATATTTTCAGAAAATCACGATTTTGTGAAAATTGACACGATTCCCCTACTTCCACGCCAGGGGGGCGTCAATATGTTGTGAGGTACCCCAGGACAGTCGCCCAAATGTGGGTGAAGTTTGCGAGTCATGGGCGCAAAGTCGAATTTTGGGTGAAAAACCGCATTTTCATACTCTAAAAATTTCAGACAAGTGTCAGACTTCCAGGCAGGGAGAAACCGCAGGAGGCGTACCGAGGAGGCTTCCAGGAGCCTGGGGAAGATTTTCCAAAAGTGTCCTTGACACTTAGAAATATTTTGAAAAAATCATGATTTTGTGAAAATTGACACGTTTCCCCTACTTCCACGCCAGGGGGGCGTCAATATGATGTGAGGTACCCCAAGGCAGTGACCTAACTGTGGGTGAAGTTTGCGGGTCATGGGCGCAAAGTCGAATTTTGGGTGAAAAACCGCGTTTTCATACTCTTAAAATTTCAGACAAGTGTCAGACTTCCAGGCAGGGAGAAACCGCAGGAGGCGTACCGAGGAGGCTTCCAGGAGCCTGGGGAAGATTATCCAAAAGTGTCCTTGACACTTAGAAATATTTTGAAAAAAATCACGATTTTGTGAAAATTGACACGTTTCCCCTACTTCCACGCCAGGGGGGCGTCAATATGTTGTGAGGTACCCCAGGACAGTCGCCCAAATGTGGGTGAAGCTTGCGAGTCATGGGCGCAAAGTCGAATTTTGGGTGAAAAACCGCGTTTTCATACTCTAAAAATTTCAGACAAGTGTCAGACTTCCAGGCAGGGAGAAACCGCAGGAGGCGTACCGAGGAGGCTTCCAGGAGCCTGGGGAAGATTATCCAAAAGTGTCCTTGACACTTAGAAATATTTTGAAAAAAATCACGATTTTGTGAAAATTGACACGTTTCCCCAACTTCCACGCCAGGGGGGCGTCAATATGTTGTGAGGTACCCCAGGACAGTCGCCCAAATGTGGGTGAAGCTTGCGAGTCATGGGCGCAAAGTCGAATTTTGGGTGAAAAACCGCATTTTCATACTCTAAAAATTTCAGACAAGTGTCAGACTTCCAGGCAGGGAGAAACCGCAGGAGGCGTACCGAGGAGGCTTCCAGGAGCCTGGGGAAGATTATCCAAAAGTGTCCTTGACACTTAGAAATATTTTCAGAAAATCACGATTTTGTGAAAATTGACACGTTTCCCCTACTTCCACGCCAGGGGGGCGTCAATATGTTGTGAGGTACCCCAGGACAGTCGCCCAAATGTGGGTGAAGTTTGCGAGTCATGGGCGCAAAGTCGAATTTTGGGTGAAAAACCGCATTTTCATACTCTAAAAATTTCAGACAAGTGTCAGACTTCCAGGCAGGGAGAAACCGCAGGAGGCGTACCGAGGAGGCTTCCAGGAGCCTGGGGAAGATTTTCCAAAAGTGTCCTTGACACTTAGAAATATTTTGAAAAAATCATGATTTTGTGAAAATTGACACGTTTCCCCTACTTCCACGCCAGGGGGGCGTCAATATGATGTGAGGTACCCCAAGGCAGTGACCTAACTGTGGGTGAAGTTTGCGGGTCATGGGCGCAAAGTCGAATTTTGGGTGAAAAACCGCGTTTTCATACTCTAAAAATTTCAGACAAGTGTCAGACTTCCAGGCAGGGAGAAACCGCAGGAGGCGTACCGAGGAGGCTTCCAGGAGCCTGGGGAAGATTATCCAAAAGTGTCCTTGACACTTAGAAATATTTTGAAAAAAATCACGATTTTGTGAAAATTGACACGTTTCCCCTACTTCCACGCCAGGGGGGCGTCAATATGTTGTGAGGTACCCCAGGACAGTCGCCCAAATGTGGGTGAAGCTTGCGAGTCATGGGCGCAAAGTCGAATTTTGGGTGAAAAACCGCATTTTCATACTCTAAAAATTTCAGACAAGTGTCAGACTTCCAGGCAGGGAGAAACCGCAGGAGGCGTACCGAGGAGGCTTCCAGGAGCCTGGGGAAGATTATCCAAAAGTGTCCTTGACACTTAGAAATATTTTCAGAAAATCACGATTTTGTGAAAATTGACACGTTTCCCCTACTTCCACGCCAGGGGGGCGTCAATATGTTGTGAGGTACCCCAGGACAGTCGCCCAAATGTGGGTGAAGCTTGCGAGTCATGGGCGCAAAGTCGAATTTTGGGTGAAAAACCGCGTTTTCATACTCTAAAAATTTCAGACAAGTGTCAGACTTCCAGGCAGGGAGAAACCGCAGGAGGCGTACCGAGGAGGCTTCCAGGAGCCTGGGGAAGATTATCCAAAAGTGTCCTTGACACTTAGAAATATTTTGAAAAAATCATGATTTTGTGAAAATTGACACGTTTCCCCTACTTCCACGCCAGGGGGGCGTCAATATGATGTGAGGTACCCCAAGGCAGTGACCTAACTGTGGGTGAAGTTTGCGAGTCATGGGCGCAAAGTCGAATTTTGGGTGAAAAACCGCATTTTCATACTCTAAAAATTTCAGACAAGTGTCAGACTTCCAGGCAGGGAGAAACCGCAGGAGGCGTACCGAGGAGGCTTCCAGGAGCCTGGGGAAGATTATCCAAAAGTGTCCTTGACACTTAGAAATATTTTGAAAAAAATCACGATTTTGTGAAAATTGACACGTTTCCCCTACTTCCACGCCAGGGGGGCGTCAATATGTTGTGAGGTACCCCAGGACAGTCGCCCAAATGTGGGTGAAGCTTGCGAGTCATGGGCGCAAAGTCGAATTTTGGGTGAAAAACCGCATTTTCATACTCTAAAAATTTCAGACAAGTGTCAGACTTCCAGGCAGGGAGAAACCGCAGGAGGCGTACCGAGGAGGCTTCCAGGAGCCTGGGGAAGATTATCCAAAAGTGTCCTTGACACTTAGAAATATTTTCAGAAAATCACGATTTTGTGAAAATTGACACGTTTCCCCTACTTCCACGCCAGGGGGGCGTCAATATGATGTGAGGTACCCCAAGGCAGTGACCTAACTGTGGGTGAAGTTTGCGGGTCATGGGCGCAAAGTCGAATTTTGGGTGAAAAACCGCGTTTTCATACTCTAAAAATTTCAGACAAGTGTCAGACTTCCAGGCAGGGAGAAACCGCAGGAGGCGTACCGAGGAGGCTTCCAGGAGCCTGGGGAAGATTATCCAAAAGTGTCCTTGACACTTAGAAATATTTTGAAAAAAATCACGATTTTGTGAAAATTGACACGTTTCCCCTACTTCCACGCCAGGGGGGCGTCAATATGTTGTGAGGTACCCCAGGACAGTCGCCCAAATGTGGGTGAAGCTTGCGAGTCATGGGCGCAAAGTCGAATTTTGGGTGAAAAACCGCATTTTCATACTCTAAAAATTTCAGACAAGTGTCAGACTTCCAGGCAGGGAGAAACCGCAGGAGGCGTACCGAGGAGGCTTCCAGGAGCCTGGGGAAGATTATCCAAAAGTGTCCTTGACACTTAGAAATATTTTCAGAAAATCACGATTTTGTGAAAATTGACACGTTTCCCCTACTTCCACGCCAGGGGGGCGTCAATATGTTGTGAGGTACCCCAGGACAGTCGCCCAAATGTGGGTGAAGCTTGCGAGTCATGGGCGCAAAGTCGAATTTTGGGTGAAAAACCGCGTTTTCATACTCTAAAAATTTCAGACAAGTGTCAGACTTCCAGGCAGGGAGAAACCGCAGGAGGCGTACCGAGGAGGCTTCCAGGAGCCTGGGGAAGATTATCCAAAAGTGTCCTTGACACTTAGAAATATTTTGAAAAAATCATGATTTTGTGAAAATTGACACGTTTCCCCTACTTCCACGCCAGGGGGGCGTCAATATGATGTGAGGTACCCCAAGGCAGTGACCTAACTGTGGGTGAAGTTTGCGAGTCATGGGCGCAAAGTCGAATTTTGGGTGAAAAACCGCATTTTCATACTCTAAAAATTTCAGACAAGTGTCAGACTTCCAGGCAGGGAGAAACCGCAGGAGGCGTACCGAGGAGGCTTCCAGGAGCCTGGGGAAGATTATCCAAAAGTGTCCTTGACACTTAGAAATATTTTGAAAAAAATCACGATTTTGTGAAAATTGACACGTTTCCCCTACTTCCACGCCAGGGGGGCGTCAATATGTTGTGAGGTACCCCAGGACAGTCGCCCAAATGTGGGTGAAGCTTGCGAGTCATGGGCGCAAAGTCGAATTTTGGGTGAAAAACCGCATTTTCATACTCTAAAAATTTCAGACAAGTGTCAGACTTCCAGGCAGGGAGAAACCGCAGGAGGCGTACCGAGGAGGCTTCCAGGAGCCTGGGGAAGATTATCCAAAAGTGTCCTTGACACTTAGAAATATTTTGAAAAAAATCATGATTTTGTGAAAATTGACACGTTTCCCCTACTTCCACGCCAGGGGGGCGTCAATATGATGTGAGGTACCCCAAGGCAGTGACCTAACTGTGGGTGAAGTTTGCGGGTCATGGGCGCAAAGTCGAATTTTGGGTGAAAAACCGCGTTTTCATACTCTAAAAATTTCAGACAAGTGTCAGACTTCCAGGCAGGGAGAAACCGCAGGAGGCGTACCGAGGAGGCTTCCAGGAGCCTGGGGAAGATTTTCCAAAAGTGTCCTTGACACTTAGAAATATTTTCAGAAAATCACGATTTTGTGAAAATTGACACGTTTCCCCTACTTCCACGCCAGGGGGGCGTCAATATGTTGTGAGGTACCCCAGGACAGTCGCCCAAATGTGGGTGAAGTTTGCGAGTCATGGGCGCAAAGTCGAATTTTGGGTGAAAAACCGCATTTTCATACTCTAAAAATTTCAGACAAGTGTCAGACTTCCAGGCAGGGAGAAACCGCAGGAGGCGTACCGAGGAGGCTTCCAGGAGCCTGGGGAAGATTTTCCAAAAGTGTCCTTGACACTTAGAAATATTTTGAAAAAAATCACGATTTTGTGAAAATTGACACGTTTCCCCTACTTCCACGCCAGGGGGGCGTCAATATGTTGTGAGGTACCCCAGGACAGTCGCCCAAATGTGGGTGAAGCTTGCGAGTCATGGGCGCAAAGTCGAATTTTGGGTGAAAAACCGCATTTTCATACTCTAAAAATTTCAGACAAGTGTCAGACTTCCAGGCAGGGAGAAACCGCAGGAGGCGTACCGAGGAGGCTTCCAGGAGCCTGGGGAAGATTATCCAAAAGTGTCCTTGACACTTAGAAATATTTTCAGAAAATCACGATTTTGTGAAAATTGACACGTTTCCCCTACTTCCACGCCAGGGGGGCGTCAATATGTTGTGAGGTACCCCAGGACAGTCGCCCAAATGTGGGTGAAGCTTGCGAGTCATGGGCGCAAAGTCGAATTTTGGGTGAAAAACCGCGTTTTCATACTCTAAAAATTTCAGACAAGTGTCAGACTTCCAGGCAGGGAGAAACCGCAGGAGGCGTACCGAGGAGGCTTCCAGGAGCCTGGGGAAGATTATCCAAAAGTGTCCTTGACACTTAGAAATATTTTGAAAAAATCATGATTTTGTGAAAATTGACACGTTTCCCCTACTTCCACGCCAGGGGGGCGTCAATATGATGTGAGGTACCCCAAGGCAGTGACCTAACTGTGGGTGAAGTTTGCGAGTCATGGGCGCAAAGTCGAATTTTGGGTGAAAAACCGCATTTTCATACTCTAAAAATTTCAGACAAGTGTCAGACTTCCAGGCAGGGAGAAACCGCAGGAGGCGTACCGAGGAGGCTTCCAGGAGCCTGGGGAAGATTATCCAAAAGTGTCCTTGACACTTAGAAATATTTTGAAAAAAATCACGATTTTGTGAAAATTGACACGTTTCCCCTACTTCCACGCCAGGGGGGCGTCAATATGTTGTGAGGTACCCCAGGACAGTCGCCCAAATGTGGGTGAAGCTTGCGAGTCATGGGCGCAAAGTCGAATTTTGGGTGAAAAACCGCATTTTCATACTCTAAAAATTTCAGACAAGTGTCAGACTTCCAGGCAGGGAGAAACCGCAGGAGGCGTACCGAGGAGGCTTCCAGGAGCCTGGGGAAGATTATCCAAAAGTGTCCTTGACACTTAGAAATATTTTCAGAAAATCACGATTTTGTGAAAATTGACACGTTTCCCCTACTTCCACGCCAGGGGGGCGTCAATATGATGTGAGGTACCCCAAGGCAGTGACCTAACTGTGGGTGAAGTTTGCGGGTCATGGGCGCAAAGTCGAATTTTGGGTGAAAAACCGCGTTTTCATACTCTAAAAATTTCAGACAAGTGTCAGACTTCCAGGCAGGGAGAAACCGCAGGAGGCGTACCGAGGAGGCTTCCAGGAGCCTGGGGAAGATTATCCAAAAGTGTCCTTGACACTTAGAAATATTTTGAAAAAAATCACGATTTTGTGAAAATTGACACGTTTCCCCTACTTCCACGCCAGGGGGGCGTCAATATGTTGTGAGGTACCCCAGGACAGTCGCCCAAATGTGGGTGAAGCTTGCGAGTCATGGGCGCAAAGTCGAATTTTGGGTGAAAAACCGCATTTTCATACTCTAAAAATTTCAGACAAGTGTCAGACTTCCAGGCAGGGAGAAACCGCAGGAGGCGTACCGAGGAGGCTTCCAGGAGCCTGGGGAAGATTATCCAAAAGTGTCCTTGACACTTAGAAATATTTTCAGAAAATCACGATTTTGTGAAAATTGACACGTTTCCCCTACTTCCACGCCAGGGGGGCGTCAATATGATGTGAGGTACCCCAAGGCAGTGACCTAACTGTGGGTGAAGTTTGCGAGTCATGGGCGCAAAGTCGAATTTTGGGTGAAAAACCGCATTTTCATACTCTAAAAATTTCAGACAAGTGTCAGACTTCCAGGCAGGGAGAAACCGCAGGAGGCGTACCGAGGAGGCTTCCAGGAGCCTGGGGAAGATTATCCAAAAGTGTCCTTGACACTTAGAAATATTTTGAAAAAAATCACGATTTTGTGAAAATTGACACGTTTCCCCTACTTCCACGCCAGGGGGGCGTCAATATGTTGTGAGGTACCCCAGGACAGTCGCCCAAATGTGGGTGAAGCTTGCGAGTCATGGGCGCAAAGTCGAATTTTGGGTGAAAAACCGCATTTTCATACTCTAAAAATTTCAGACAAGTGTCAGACTTCCAGGCAGGGAGAAACCGCAGGAGGCGTACCGAGGAGGCTTCCAGGAGCCTGGGGAAGATTATCCAAAAGTGTCCTTGACACTTAGAAATATTTTCAGAAAATCACGATTTTGTGAAAATTGACACGTTTCCCCTACTTCCACGCCAGGGGGGCGTCAATATGATGTGAGGTACCCCAAGGCAGTGACCTAACTGTGGGTGAAGTTTGCGAGTCATGGGCGCAAAGTCGAATTTTGGGTGAAAAACCGCATTTTCATACTCTAAAAATTTCAGACAAGTGTCAGACTTCCAGGCAGGGAGAAACCGCAGGAGGCGTACCGAGGAGGCTTCCAGGAGCCTGGGGAAGATTATCCAAAAGTGTCCTTGACACTTAGAAATATTTTGAAAAAAATCACGATTTTGTGAAAATTGACACGTTTCCCCTACTTCCACGCCAGGGGGGCGTCAATATGTTGTGAGGTACCCCAGGACAGTCGCCCAAATGTGGGTGAAGCTTGCGAGTCATGGGCGCAAAGTCGAATTTTGGGTGAAAAACCGCATTTTCATACTCTAAAAATTTCAGACAAGTGTCAGACTTCCAGGCAGGGAGAAACCGCAGGAGGCGTACCGAGGAGGCTTCCAGGAGCCTGGGGAAGATTATCCAAAAGTGTCCTTGACACTTAGAAATATTTTCAGAAAATCACGATTTTGTGAAAATTGACACGTTTCCCCTACTTCCACGCCAGGGGGGCGTCAATATGTTGTGAGGTACCCCAGGACAGTCGCCCAAATGTGGGTGAAGCTTGCGAGTCATGGGCGCAAAGTCGAATTTTGGGTGAAAAACCGCGTTTTCATACTCTAAAAATTTCAGACAAGTGTCAGACTTCCAGGCAGGGAGAAACCGCAGGAGGCGTACCGAGGAGGCTTCCAGGAGCCTGGGGAAGATTATCCAAAAGTGTCCTTGACACTTAGAAATATTTTGAAAAAATCATGATTTTGTGAAAATTGACACGTTTCCCCTACTTAAACGCCAGGGGGGCGTCAATATGATGTGAGGTACCCCAAGGCAGTGACCTAACTGTGGGTGAAGTTTGCGAGTCATGGGCGCAAAGTCGAATTTTGGGTGAAAAACCGCATTTTCATACTCTAAAAATTTCAGACAAGTGTCAGACTTCCAGGCAGGGAGAAACCGCAGGAGGCGTACCGAGGAGGCTTCCAGGAGCCTGGGGAAGATTATCCAAAAGTGTCCTTGACACTTAGAAATATTTTGAAAAAAATCACGATTTTGTGAAAATTGACACGTTTCCCCTACTTCCACGCCAGGGGGGCGTCAATATGTTGTGAGGTACCCCAGGACAGTCGCCCAAATGTGGGTGAAGCTTGCGAGTCATGGGCGCAAAGTCGAATTTTGGGTGAAAAACCGCATTTTCATACTCTAAAAATTTCAGACAAGTGTCAGACTTCCAGGCAGGGAGAAACCGCAGGAGGCGTACCGAGGAGGCTTCCAGGAGCCTGGGGAAGATTATCCAAAAGTGTCCTTGACACTTAGAAATATTTTCAGAAAATCACGATTTTGTGAAAATTGACACGTTTCCCCTACTTCCACGCCAGGGGGGCGTCAATATGTTGTGAGGTACCCCAGGACAGTCGCCCAAATGTGGGTGAAGCTTGCGAGTCATGGGCGCAAAGTCGAATTTTGGGTGAAAAACCGCATTTTCATACTCTAAAAATTTCAGACAAGTGTCAGACTTCCAGGCAGGGAGAAACCGCAGGAGGCGTACCGAGGAGGCTTCCAGGAGCCTGGGGAAGATTATCCAAAAGTGTCCTTGACACTTAGAAATATTTTGAAAAAAATCATGATTTTGTGAAAATTGACACGTTTCCCCTACTTCCACGCCAGGGGGGCGTCAATATGATGTGAGGTACCCCAAGGCAGTGACCTAACTGTGGGTGAAGTTTGCGGGTCATGGGCGCAAAGTCGAATTTTGGGTGAAAAACCGCGTTTTCATACTCTAAAAATTTCAGACAAGTGTCAGACTTCCAGGCAGGGAGAAACCGCAGGAGGCGTACCGAGGAGGCTTCCAGGAGCCTGGGGAAGATTTTCCAAAAGTGTCCTTGACACTTAGAAATATTTTCAGAAAATCACGATTTTGTGAAAATTGACACGTTTCCCCTACTTCCACGCCAGGGGGGCGTCAATATGTTGTGAGGTACCCCAGGACAGTCGCCCAAATGTGGGTGAAGTTTGCGAGTCATGGGCGCAAAGTCGAATTTTGGGTGAAAAACCGCATTTTCATACTCTAAAAATTTCAGACAAGTGTCAGACTTCCAGGCAGGGAGAAACCGCAGGAGGCGTACCGAGGAGGCTTCCAGGAGCCTGGGGAAGATTTTTCAAAAGTGTCCTTGACACTTAGAAATATTTTGAAAAAATCATGATTTTGTGAAAATTGACACGTTTCCCCTACTTCCACGCCAGGGGGGCGTCAATATGATGTGAGGTACCCCAAGGCAGTGACCTAACTGTGGGTGAAGTTTGCGGGTCATGGGCGCAAAGTCGAATTTTGGGTGAAAAACCGCGTTTTCATACTCTAAAAATTTCAGACAAGTGTCAGACTTCCAGGCAGGGAGAAACCGCAGGAGGCGTACCGAGGAGGCTTCCAGGAGCCTGGGGAAGATTATCCAAAAGTGTCCTTGACACTTAGAAATATTTTGAAAAAAATCACGATTTTGTGAAAATTGACACGTTTCCCCTACTTCCACGCCAGGGGGGCGTCAATATGTTGTGAGGTACCCCAGGACAGTCGCCCAAATGTGGGTGAAGCTTGCGAGTCATGGGCGCAAAGTCGAATTTTGGGTGAAAAACCGCATTTTCATACTCTAAAAATTTCAGACAAGTGTCAGACTTCCAGGCAGGGAGAAACCGCAGGAGGCGTACCGAGGAGGCTTCCAGGAGCCTGGGGAAGATTATCCAAAAGTGTCCTTGACACTTAGAAATATTTTCAGAAAATCACGATTTTGTGAAAATTGACACGTTTCCCCTACTTCCACGCCAGGGGGGCGTCAATATGTTGTGAGGTACCCCAGGACAGTCGCCCAAATGTGGGTGAAGCTTGCGAGTCATGGGCGCAAAGTCGAATTTTGGGTGAAAAACCGCGTTTTCATACTCTAAAAATTTCAGACAAGTGTCAGACTTCCAGGCAGGGAGAAACCGCAGGAGGCGTACCGAGGAGGCTTCCAGGAGCCTGGGGAAGATTATCCAAAAGTGTCCTTGACACTTAGAAATATTTTGAAAAAATCATGATTTTGTGAAAATTGACACGTCTCCCCTACTTCCACGCCAGGGGGGCGTCAATATGATGTGAGGTACCCCAAGGCAGTGACCTAACTGTGGGTGAAGTTTGCGAGTCATGGGCGCAAAGTCGAATTTTGGGTGAAAAACCGCATTTTCATACTGTAAAAATTTCAGACAAGTGTCAGACTTCCAGGCAGGGAGAAACCGCAGGAGGCGTACCGAGGAGGCTTCCAGGAGCCTGGGGAAGATTATCCAAAAGTGTCCTTGACACTTAGAAATATTTTGAAAAAAATCACGATTTTGTGAAAATTGACACGTTTCCCCTACTTCCACGCCAGGGGGGCGTCAATATGTTGTGAGGTACCCCAGGACAGTCGCCCAAATGTGGGTGAAGCTTGCGAGTCATGGGCGCAAAGTCGAATTTTGGGTGAAAAACCGCATTTTCATACTCTAAAAATTTCAGACAAGTGTCAGACTTCCAGGCAGGGAGAAACCGCAGGAGGCGTACCGAGGAGGCTTCCAGGAGCCTGGGGAAGATTTTCCAAAAGTGTCCTTGACACTTAGAAATATTTTGAAAAAAATCACGATTTTGTGAAAATTGACACCTTTCCCCTACTTCCACGCCAGGGGGGCGTCAATATGTTGTGAGGTACCCCAGGACAGTCGCCCAAATGTGGGTGAAGTTTGCGAGTCATGGGCGCAAAGTCGAATTTTGGGTGAAAAACCGCATTTTCATACTCTAAAAATTTCAGACAAGTGTCAGACTTCCAGGCAGGGAGAAGCCGCAGGAGGCGTACCGAGGAGGCTTCCAGGAGCCTGGGGAAGATTATCCAAAAGTGTCCTTGACACTTAAAAATATTTTGAAAAAAATCACGATTTTGTGAAAATTGACACGTTTCCCCTACTTCCACGCCAGGGGGGCGTCAATATGTTGTGAGGTACCCCAGGACAGTCGCCCAAATGTGGGTGAAGCTTGCGAGTCATGGGCGCAAAGTCGAATTTTGGGTGAAAAACCGCATTTTCATACTCTAAAAATTTCAGACAAGTGTCAGACTTCCAGGCAGGGAGAAACCGCAGGAGGCGTACCGAGGAGGCTTCCAGGAGCCTGGGGAAGATTATCCAAAAGTGTCCTTGACACTTAGAAATATTTTGAAAAAATCATGATTTTGTGAAAATTGACACGTTTCCCCTACTTCCACGCCAGGGGGGCGTCAATATGATGTGAGGTACCCCAAGGCAGTGACCTAACTGTGGGTGAAGTTTGCGGGTCATGGGCGCAAAGTCGAATTTTGGGTGAAAAACCGCGTTTTCATACTCTAAAAATTTCAGACAAGTGTCAGACTTCCAGGCAGGGAGAAACCGCAGGAGGCGTACCGAGGAGGCTTCCAGGAGCCTGGGGAAGATTATCCAAAAGTGTCCTTGACACTTAGAAATATTTTGAAAAAATCATGATTTTGTGAAAATTGACACGTTTCCCCTACTTCCACGCCAGGGGGGCGTCAATATGATGTGAGGTACCCCAAGGCAGTGACCTAACTGTGGGTGAAGTTTGCGCGTCATGGGCGCAAAGTCGAATTTTGGGTGAAAAACCGCGTTTTCATACTCTAAAAATTTCAGACAAGTGTCAGACTTCCAGGCAGGGAGAAACCGCAGGAGGCGTACCGAGGAGGCTTCCAGGAGCCTGGGGAAGATTAGCCAAAAGTGTCCTTGACACTTCGAAATATTTTGAAAAAATCACGATTTTGTGAAAATTGACACGTTTCCCCTACTTCCACGCCAGGGGGGCGTCAATATGTTGTGAGGTACCCCAGGACAGTCGCCCAAATGTGGGTGAAGCTTGCGAGTCATGGGCGCAAAGTCGAATTTTGGGTGAAAAACCGCATTTTCATACTCTAAAAATTTCAGACAAGTGTCAGACTTCCAGGCAGGGAGAAGCCGCAGGAGGCGTACCGAGGAGGCTTCCAGGAGCCTGGGGAAGATTATCCAAAAGTGTCCTTGACACTTAAAAATATTTTGAAAAAAATCACGATTTTGTGAAAATTGACACGTTTCCCCTACTTCCACGCCAGGGGGGCGTCAATATGTTGTGAGGTACCCCAGGACAGTCGCCCAAATGTGGGTGAAGCTTGCGAGTCATGGGCGCAAAGTCGAATTTTGGGTGAAAAACCGCATTTTCATACTCTAAAAATTTCAGACAAGTGTCAGACTTCCAGGCAGGGAGAAACCGCAGGAGGCGTACCGAGGAGGCTTCCAGGAGCCTGGGGAAGATTATCCAAAAGTGTCCTTGACACTTCGAAATATTTTGAAAAAATCATGATTTTGTGAAAATTGACACGTTTCCCCTACTTCCACGCCAGGGGGGCGTCAATATGATGTGAGGTACCCCAAGGCAGTGACCTAACTGTGGGTGAAGTTTGCGGGTCATGGGCGCAAAGTCGAATTTTGGGTGAAAAACCGCGTTTTCATACTCTAAAAATTTCAGACAAGTGTCAGACTTCCAGGCAGGGAGAAACCGCAGGAGGCGTACCGAGGAGGCTTCCAGGAGCCTGGGGAAGATTATCCAAAAGTGTCCTTGACACTTAGAAATATTTTGAAAAAATCATGATTTTGTGAAAATTGACACGTTTCCCCTACTTCCACGCCAGGGGGGGCGTCAATATGATGTGAGGTACCCCAAGGCAGTGACCTAACTGTGGGTGAAGTTTGCGCGTCATGGGCGCAAAGTCGAATTTTGGGTGAAAAACCGCGTTTTCATACTCTAAAAATTTCAGACAAGTGTCAGACTTCCAGGCAGGGAGAAACCGCAGGAGGCGTACCGAGGAGGCTTCCAGGAGCCTGGGGAAGATTAGCCAAAAGTGTCCTTGACACTTCGAAATATTTTGAAAAAATCACGATTTTGTGAAAATTGACACGTTTCCCCTACTTCCACGCCAGGGGGGCGTCAATATGTTGTGAGGTACCCCAGGACAGTCGCCCAAATGTGGGTGAAGCTTGCGAGTCATGGGCGCAAAGTCGAATTTTGGGTGAAAAACCGCATTTTCATACTCTAAAAATTTCAGACAAGTGTCAGACTTCCAGGCAGGGAGAAACCGCAGGAGGCGTACCGAGGAGGCTTCCAGGAGCCTGGGGAAGATTTTCCAAAAGTGTCCTTGACACTTAGAAATATTTTGAAAAAAATCACGATTTTGTGAAAATTGACACGTTTCCCCTACTTCCACGCCAGGGGGGCGTCAATATGTTGTGAGGTACCCCAGGACAGTCGCCCAAATGTGGGTGAAGCTTGCGAGTCATGGGCGCAAAGTCGAATTTTGGGTGAAAAACCGCATTTTCATACTCTAAAAATTTCAGACAAGTGTCAGACTTCCAGGCAGGGAGAAACCGCAGGAGGCGTACCGAGGAGGCTTCCAGGAGCCTGGGGAAGATTTTCCAAAAGTGTCCTTGACACTTAGAAATATTTTCAGAAAATCACGATTTTGTGAAAATTGACACGTTTCCCCTACTTCCACGCCAGGGGGGCATCAATATGTTGTGAGGTACCCCAGGACAGTCGCCCAAATGTGGGTGAAGTTTGCGAGTCATGGGCGCAAAGTCGAATTTTGGGTGAAAAACCGCATTTTCATACTCTAAAAATTTCAGACAAGTGTCAGACTTCCAGGCAGGGAGAAACCGCAGGAGGCGTACCGAGGAGGCTTCCAGGAGCCTGGGGAAGATTATCCAAAAGTGTCCTTGACACTTAGAAATATTTTGAAAAAAATCACGATTTTGTGAAAATTGACACGTTTCCCCTACTTCCACGCCAGGGGGGCGTCAATATGTTGTGAGGTACCCCAGGACAGTCGCCCAAATGTGGGTGAAGTTTGCGAGTCATGGGCGCAAAGTCGAATTTTGGGTGAAAAACCGCATTTTCATACTCTTAAAAATTTCAGACAAGTGTCAGACTTCCAGGCAGGGAGAAACCGCAGGAGGCGTACCGAGGAGGCTTCCAGGAGCCTGGGGAAGATTATCCAAAAGTGTCCTTGACACTTCGAAATATTTTGAAAAAATCACGATTTTGTGAAAATTGACACGTTTCCCCTACTTCCACGCCAGGGGGGCGTCAATATGTTGTGAGGTACCCCAGGACAGTCGCCCAAATGTGGGTGAAGCTTGCGAGTCATGGGCGCAAAGTCGAATTTTGGGTGAAAAACCGCATTTTCATACTCTAAAAATTTCAGACAAGTGTCAGACTTCCAGGCAGGGAGAAACCGCAGGAGGCGTACCGAGGAGGCTTCCAGGAGCCTGGGGAAGATTTTCCAAAAGTGTCCTTGACACTTAGAAATATTTTCAGAAAATCACGATTTTGTGAAAATTGACACGTTTCCCCTACTTCCACGCCAGGGGGGCGTCAATATGTTGTGAGGTACCCCAGGACAGTCGCCCAAATGTGGGTGAAGCTTGCGAGTCATGGGCGCAAAGTCGAATTTTGGGTGAAAAACCGCATTTTCATACTCTAAAAATTTCAGACAAGTGTCAGACTTCCAGGCAGGGAGAAACCGCAGGAGGCGTACCGAGGAGGCTTCCAGGAGCCTGGGGAAGATTTTCCAAAAGTGTCCTTGACACTTAGAAATATTTTGAAAAAAATCACGATTTTGTGAAAATTGACACGTTTCCCCTACTTCCACGCCAGGGGGGCGTCAATATGTTGTGAGGTACCCCAGGACAGTCGCCCAAATGTGGGTGAAGCTTGCGAGTCATGGGCGCAAAGTCGAATTTTGGGTGAAAAACCGCATTTTCATACTCTAAAAATTTCAGACAAGTGTCAGACTTCCAGGCAGGGAGAAACCGCAGGAGGCGTACCGAGGAGGCTTCCAGGAGCCTGGGGAAGATTTTCCAAAAGTGTCCTTGACACTTAGAAATATTTTCAGAAAATCACGATTTTGTGAAAATTGACACGTTTCCCCTACTTCCACGCCAGGGGGGCGTCAATATGTTGTGAGGTACCCCAGGACAGTCGCCCAAATGTGGGTGAAGTTTGCGAGTCATGGGCGCAAAGTCGAATTTTGGGTGAAAAACCGCATTTTCATACTCTAAAAATTTCAGACAAGTGTCAGACTTCCAGGCAGGGAGAAACCGCAGGAGGCGTACCGAGGAGGCTTCCAGGAGCCTGGGGAAGATTATCCAAAAGTGTCCTTGACACTTAGAAATATTTTGAAAAAAATCACGATTTTGTGAAAATTGACACGTTTCCCCTACTTCCACGCCAGGGGGGCGTCAATATGTTGTGAGGTACCCCAGGACAGTCGCCCAAATGTGGGTGAAGTTTGCGAGTCATGGGCGCAAAGTCGAATTTTGGGTGAAAAACCGCATTTTCATACTCTTAAAAATTTCAGACAAGTGTCAGACTTCCAGGCAGGGAGAAACCGCAGGAGGCGTACCGAGGAGGCTTCCAGGAGCCTGGGGAAGATTATCCAAAAGTGTCCTTGACACTTAGAAATATTTTCAGAAAATCACGATTTTGTGAAAATTGACACGTTTCCCCTACTTCCACGCCAGGGGGGCGTCAATATGTTGTGAGGTACCCCAGGACAGTCGCCCAAATGTGGGTGAAGTTTGTGTCATGGGCGCAAAGTCGAATTTTGGGTGAAAAACCGCATTTTCATACTCTTAAAAATTTCAGACAAGTGTCAGACTTCCAGGCAGGGAGAAACCGCAGGAGGCGTACCGAGGAGGCTTCCAGGAGCCTGGGGAAGATTATCCAAAAGTGTCCTTGACACTTAGAAATATTTTGAAAAAATCACGATTTTGTGAAAATTGACACGTTTCCCCTACTTCCACGCCAGGGGGGCGTCAATATGATGTGAGGTACCCCAAGGCAGTGACCTAACTGTGGGTGAAGTTTGCGGGTCATGGGCGCAAAGTCGAATTTTGGGTGAAAAACCGCGTTTTCATACTCTAAAAATTTCAGACAAGTGTCAGACTTCCAGGCAGGGAGAAACCGCAGGAGGCGTACCGAGGAGGCTTCCAGGAGCCTGGGGAAGATTATCCAAAAGTGTCCTTGACACTTAGAAATATTTTCAGAAAATCATGATTTTGTGAAAATTGACACCTTTCCCCTACTTCCACGCCAGGGGGGCGTCAATATGTTGTGAGGTACCCCAGGACAGTCGCCCAAATGTGGGTGAAGCTTGCGAGTCATGGGCGCAAAGTCGAATTTTGGGTGAAAAACCGCATTTTCATACTCTAAAAATTTCAGACAAGTGTCAGACTTCCAGGCAGGGAGAAACCGCAGGAGGCGTACCGAGGAGGCTTCCAGGAGCCTGGGGAAGATTATCCAAAAGTGTCCTTGACACTTAGAAATATTTTCAGAAAATCACGATTTTGTGAAAATTGACACGTTTCCCCTACTTCCACGCCAGGGGGGCGTCAATATGATGTGAGGTACCCCAAGGCAGTGACCTAACTGTGGGTGAAGTTTGCGGGTCATGGGCGCAAAGTCGAATTTTGGGTGAAAAACCGCGTTTTCATACTCTAAAAATTTCAGACAAGTGTCAGACTTCCAGGCAGGGGGAAACCGCAGGAGGCGTACCGAGGAGGCTTCCAGGAGCCTGGGGAAGATTTTCCAAAAGTGTCCTTGACACTTAGAAATATTTTGAAAAAAATCACGATTTTGTGAAAATTGACACCTTTCCCCTACTTCCACGCCAGGGGGGCGTCAATATGTTGTGAGGTACCCCAGGACAGTCGCCCAAATGTGGGTGAAGCTTGCGAGTCATGGGCGCAAAGTCGAATTTTGGGTGAAAAACCGCATTTTCATACTCTTAAAAATTTCAGACAAGTGTCAGACTTCCAGGCAGGGAGAAACCGCAGGAGGCGTACCGAGGAGGCTTCCAGGAGCCTGGGGAAGATTTTCCAAAAGTGTCCTTGACACTTAGAAATATTTTGAAAAAAATCACGATTTTGTGAAAATTGACACGTTTCCCCTACTTCCACGCCAGGGGGGCGTCAATATGTTGTGAGGTACCCCAGGACAGTCGCCCAAATGTGGGTGAAGCTTGCGAGTCATGGGCGCAAAGTCGAATTTTGGGTGAAAAACCGCATTTTCATACTCTAAAAATTTCAGACAAGTGTCAGACTTCCAGGCAGGGAGAAACCGCAGGAGGCGTACCGAGGAGGCTTCCAGGAGCCTGGGGAAGATTTTCCAAAAGTGTCCTTGACACTTAGAAATATTTTGAAAAAATCACGATTTTGTGAAAATTGACACGTTTCCCCTACTTCCACGCCAGGGGGGCGTCAATATGTTGTGAGGTACCCCAGGACAGTCGCCCAAATGTGGGTGAAGTTTGCGAGTCATGGGCGCAAAGTCGAATTTTGGGTGAAAAACCGCATTTTCATACTCTAAAAATTTCAGACAAGTGTCAGACTTCCAGGCAGGGAGAAACCGCAGGAGGCGTACCGAGGAGGCTTCCAGGAGCCTGGGGAAGATTATCCAAAAGTGTCCTTGACACTTAGAAATATTTTCAGAAAATCACGATTTTGTGAAAATTGACACGTTTCCCCTACTTCCACGCCAGGGGGGCGTCAATATGATGTGAGGTACCCCAAGGCAGTGACCTAACTGTGGGTGAAGTTTGCGAGTCATGGGCGCAAAGTCGAATTTTGGGTGAAAAACCGCATTTTCATACTCTAAAAATTTCAGACAAGTGTCAGACTTCCAGGCAGGGAGAAACCGCAGGAGGCGTACCGAGGAGGCTTCCAGGAGCCTGGGGAAGATTATCCAAAAGTGTCCTTGACACTTAGAAATATTTTGAAAAAATCATGATTTTGTGAAAATTGACACCTTTCCCCTACTTCCACGCCAGGGGGGCGTCAATATGTTGTGAGGTACCCCAGGACAGTCGCCCAAATGTGGGTGAAGCTTGCGAGTCATGGGCGCAAAGTCGAATTTTGGGTGAAAAACCGCATTTTCATACTCTAAAAATTTCAGACAAGTGTCAGACTTCCAGGCAGGGGGAAACCGCAGGAGGCGTACCGAGGAGGCTTCCAGGAGCCTGGGGAAGATTTTCCAAAAGTGTCCTTGACATTTAGAAATATTTTGAAAAAAATCACGATTTTGTGAAAATTGACACCTTTCCCCTACTTCCACGCCAGGGGGGCGTCAATATGTTGTGAGGTACCCCAGGACAGTCGCCCAAATGTGGGTGAAGTTTGCGAGTCATGGGCGCAAAGTCGAATTTTGGGTGAAAAACCGCATTTTCATACTCTAAAAATTTCAGACAAGTGTCAGACTTCCAGGCAGGGAGAAACCGCAGGAGGCGTACCGAGGAGGCTTCCAGGAGCCTGGGGAAGATTTTCCAAAAGTGTCCTTGACACTTAGAAATATTTTGAAAAAAATCACGATTTTGTGAAAATTGACACCTTTCCCCTACTTCCACGCCAGGGGGGCGTCAATATGTTGTGAGGTACCCCAGGACAGTCGCCCAAATGTGGGTGAAGTTTGCGAGTCATGGGCGCAAAGTCGAATTTTGGGTGAAAAACCGCATTTTCATACTCTAAAAATTTCAGACAAGTGTCAGACTTCCAGGCAGGGAGAAGCCGCAGGAGGCGTACCGAGGAGGCTTCCAGGAGCCTGGGGAAGATTATCCAAAAGTGTCCTTGACACTTAAAAATATTTTGAAAAAAATCACGATTTTGTGAAAATTGACACGTTTCCCCTACTTCCACGCCAGGGGGGCGTCAATATGTTGTGAGGTACCCCAGGACAGTCGCCCAAATGTGGGTGAAGCTTGCGAGTCATGGGCGCAAAGTCGAATTTTGGGTGAAAAACCGCATTTTCATACTCTAAAAATTTCAGACAAGTGTCAGACTTCCAGGCAGGGAGAAACCGCAGGAGGCGTACCGAGGAGGCTTCCAGGAGCCTGGGGAAGATTATCCAAAAGTGTCCTTGACACTTAGAAATATTTTGAAAAAATCATGATTTTGTGAAAATTGACACGTTTCCCCTACTTCCACGCCAGGGGGGCGTCAATATGATGTGAGGTACCCCAAGGCAGTGACCTAACTGTGGGTGAAGTTTGCGGGTCATGGGCGCAAAGTCGAATTTTGGGTGAAAAACCGCGTTTTCATACTCTAAAAATTTCAGACAAGTGTCAGACTTCCAGGCAGGGAGAAACCGCAGGAGGCGTACCGAGGAGGCTTCCAGGAGCCTGGGGAAGATTATCCAAAAGTGTCCTTGACACTTAGAAATATTTTGAAAAAATCATGATTTTGTGAAAATTGACACGTTTCCCCTACTTCCACGCCAGGGGGGCGTCAATATGATGTGAGGTACCCCAAGGCAGTGACCTAACTGTGGGTGAAGTTTGCGCGTCATGGGCGCAAAGTCGAATTTTGGGTGAAAAACCGCGTTTTCATACTCTAAAAATTTCAGACAAGTGTCAGACTTCCAGGCAGGGAGAAACCGCAGGAGGCGTACCGAGGAGGCTTCCAGGAGCCTGGGGAAGATTAGCCAAAAGTGTCCTTGACACTTCGAAATATTTTGAAAAAATCACGATTTTGTGAAAATTGACACGTTTCCCCTACTTCCACGCCAGGGGGGCGTCAATATGTTGTGAGGTACCCCAGGACAGTCGCCCAAATGTGGGTGAAGCTTGCGAGTCATGGGCGCAAAGTCGAATTTTGGGTGAAAAACCGCATTTTCATACTCTAAAAATTTCAGACAAGTGTCAGACTTCCAGGCAGGGAGAAGCCGCAGGAGGCGTACCGAGGAGGCTTCCAGGAGCCTGGGGAAGATTATCCAAAAGTGTCCTTGACACTTAAAAATATTTTGAAAAAAATCACGATTTTGTGAAAATTGACACGTTTCCCCTACTTCCACGCCAGGGGGGCGTCAATATGTTGTGAGGTACCCCAGGACAGTCGCCCAAATGTGGGTGAAGCTTGCGAGTCATGGGCGCAAAGTCGAATTTTGGGTGAAAAACCGCATTTTCATACTCTAAAAATTTCAGACAAGTGTCAGACTTCCAGGCAGGGAGAAACCGCAGGAGGCGTACCGAGGAGGCTTCCAGGAGCCTGGGGAAGATTATCCAAAAGTGTCCTTGACACTTCGAAATATTTTGAAAAAATCATGATTTTGTGAAAATTGACACGTTTCCCCTACTTCCACGCCAGGGGGGCGTCAATATGATGTGAGGTACCCCAAGGCAGTGACCTAACTGTGGGTGAAGTTTGCGGGTCATGGGCGCAAAGTCGAATTTTGGGTGAAAAACCGCGTTTTCATACTCTAAAAATTTCAGACAAGTGTCAGACTTCCAGGCAGGGAGAAACCGCAGGAGGCGTACCGAGGAGGCTTCCAGGAGCCTGGGGAAGATTATCCAAAAGTGTCCTTGACACTTAGAAATATTTTGAAAAAATCATGATTTTGTGAAAATTGACACGTTTCCCCTACTTCCACGCCAGGGGGGGCGTCAATATGATGTGAGGTACCCCAAGGCAGTGACCTAACTGTGGGTGAAGTTTGCGCGTCATGGGCGCAAAGTCGAATTTTGGGTGAAAAACCGCGTTTTCATACTCTAAAAATTTCAGACAAGTGTCAGACTTCCAGGCAGGGAGAAACCGCAGGAGGCGTACCGAGGAGGCTTCCAGGAGCCTGGGGAAGATTAGCCAAAAGTGTCCTTGACACTTCGAAATATTTTGAAAAAATCACGATTTTGTGAAAATTGACACGTTTCCCCTACTTCCACGCCAGGGGGGCGTCAATATGTTGTGAGGTACCCCAGGACAGTCGCCCAAATGTGGGTGAAGCTTGCGAGTCATGGGCGCAAAGTCGAATTTTGGGTGAAAAACCGCATTTTCATACTCTAAAAATTTCAGACAAGTGTCAGACTTCCAGGCAGGGAGAAACCGCAGGAGGCGTACCGAGGAGGCTTCCAGGAGCCTGGGGAAGATTTTCCAAAAGTGTCCTTGACACTTAGAAATATTTTGAAAAAAATCACGATTTTGTGAAAATTGACACGTTTCCCCTACTTCCACGCCAGGGGGGCGTCAATATGTTGTGAGGTACCCCAGGACAGTCGCCCAAATGTGGGTGAAGCTTGCGAGTCATGGGCGCAAAGTCGAATTTTGGGTGAAAAACCGCATTTTCATACTCTAAAAATTTCAGACAAGTGTCAGACTTCCAGGCAGGGAGAAACCGCAGGAGGCGTACCGAGGAGGCTTCCAGGAGCCTGGGGAAGATTTTCCAAAAGTGTCCTTGACACTTAGAAATATTTTCAGAAAATCACGATTTTGTGAAAATTGACACGTTTCCCCTACTTCCACGCCAGGGGGGCATCAATATGTTGTGAGGTACCCCAGGACAGTCGCCCAAATGTGGGTGAAGTTTGCGAGTCATGGGCGCAAAGTCGAATTTTGGGTGAAAAACCGCATTTTCATACTCTAAAAATTTCAGACAAGTGTCAGACTTCCAGGCAGGGAGAAACCGCAGGAGGCGTACCGAGGAGGCTTCCAGGAGCCTGGGGAAGATTATCCAAAAGTGTCCTTGACACTTAGAAATATTTTGAAAAAAATCACGATTTTGTGAAAATTGACACGTTTCCCCTACTTCCACGCCAGGGGGGCGTCAATATGTTGTGAGGTACCCCAGGACAGTCGCCCAAATGTGGGTGAAGTTTGCGAGTCATGGGCGCAAAGTCGAATTTTGGGTGAAAAACCGCATTTTCATACTCTTAAAAATTTCAGACAAGTGTCAGACTTCCAGGCAGGGAGAAACCGCAGGAGGCGTACCGAGGACGCTTCCAGGAGCCTGGGGAAGATTATCCAAAAGTGTCCTTGACACTTCGAAATATTTTGAAAAAATCACGATTTTGTGAAAATTGACACGTTTCCCCTACTTCCACGCCAGGGGGGCGTCAATATGTTGTGAGGTACCCCAGGACAGTCGCCCAAATGTGGGTGAAGCTTGCGAGTCATGGGCGCAAAGTCGAATTTTGGGTGAAAAACCGCATTTTCATACTCTAAAAATTTCAGACAAGTGTCAGACTTCCAGGCAGGGAGAAACCGCAGGAGGCGTACCGAGGAGGCTTCCAGGAGCCTGGGGAAGATTTTCCAAAAGTGTCCTTGACACTTAGAAATATTTTCAGAAAATCACGATTTTGTGAAAATTGACACGTTTCCCCTACTTCCACGCCAGGGGGGCGTCAATATGTTGTGAGGTACCCCAGGACAGTCGCCCAAATGTGGGTGAAGCTTGCGAGTCATGGGCGCAAAGTCGAATTTTGGGTGAAAAACCGCATTTTCATACTCTAAAAATTTCAGACAAGTGTCAGACTTCCAGGCAGGGAGAAACCGCAGGAGGCGTACCGAGGAGGCTTCCAGGAGCCTGGGGAAGATTTTCCAAAAGTGTCCTTGACACTTAGAAATATTTTGAAAAAAATCACGATTTTGTGAAAATTGACACGTTTCCCCTACTTCCACGCCAGGGGGGCGTCAATATGTTGTGAGGTACCCCAGGACAGTCGCCCAAATGTGGGTGAAGCTTGCGAGTCATGGGCGCAAAGTCGAATTTTGGGTGAAAAACCGCATTTTCATACTCTAAAAATTTCAGACAAGTGTCAGACTTCCAGGCAGGGAGAAACCGCAGGAGGCGTACCGAGGAGGCTTCCAGGAGCCTGGGGAAGATTTTCCAAAAGTGTCCTTGACACTTAGAAATATTTTCAGAAAATCACGATTTTGTGAAAATTGACACGTTTCCCCTACTTCCACGCCAGGGGGGCGTCAATATGTTGTGAGGTACCCCAGGACAGTCGCCCAAATGTGGGTGAAGTTTGCGAGTCATGGGCGCAAAGTCGAATTTTGGGTGAAAAACCGCATTTTCATACTCTAAAAATTTCAGACAAGTGTCAGACTTCCAGGCAGGGAGAAACCGCAGGAGGCGTACCGAGGAGGCTTCCAGGAGCCTGGGGAAGATTATCCAAAAGTGTCCTTGACACTTAGAAATATTTTGAAAAAATCATGATTTTGTGAAAATTGACACGTTTCCCCTACTTCCACGCCAGGGGGGCGTCAATATGATGTGAGGTACCCCAAGGCAGTGACCTAACTGTGGGTGAAGTTTGCGCGTCATGGGCGCAAAGTCGAATTTTGGGTGAAAAACCGCGTTTTCATACTCTAAAAATTTCAGACAAGTGTCAGACTTCCAGGCAGGGAGAAACCGCAGGAGGCGTACCGAGGAGGCTTCCAGGAGCCTGGGGAAGATTAGCCAAAAGTGTCCTTGACACTTCGAAATATTTTGAAAAAATCACGATTTTGTGAAAATTGACACGTTTCCCCTACTTCCACGCCAGGGGGGCGTCAATATGTTGTGAGGTACCCCAGGACAGTCGCCCAAATGTGGGTGAAGCTTGCGAGTCATGGGCGCAAAGTCGAATTTTGGGTGAAAAACCGCATTTTCATACTCTAAAAATTTCAGACAAGTGTCAGACTTCCAGGCAGGGAGAAGCCGCAGGAGGCGTACCGAGGAGGCTTCCAGGAGCCTGGGGAAGATTATCCAAAAGTGTCCTTGACACTTAAAAATATTTTGAAAAAAATCACGATTTTGTGAAAATTGACACGTTTCCCCTACTTCCACGCCAGGGGGGCGTCAATATGTTGTGAGGTACCCCAGGACAGTCGCCCAAATGTGGGTGAAGCTTGCGAGTCATGGGCGCAAAGTCGAATTTTGGGTGAAAAACCGCATTTTCATACTCTAAAAATTTCAGACAAGTGTCAGACTTCCAGGCAGGGAGAAACCGCAGGAGGCGTACCGAGGAGGCTTCCAGGAGCCTGGGGAAGATTATCCAAAAGTGTCCTTGACACTTCGAAATATTTTGAAAAAATCATGATTTTGTGAAAATTGACACGTTTCCCCTACTTCCACGCCAGGGGGGCGTCAATATGATGTGAGGTACCCCAAGGCAGTGACCTAACTGTGGGTGAAGTTTGCGGGTCATGGGCGCAAAGTCGAATTTTGGGTGAAAAACCGCGTTTTCATACTCTAAAAATTTCAGACAAGTGTCAGACTTCCAGGCAGGGAGAAACCGCAGGAGGCGTACCGAGGAGGCTTCCAGGAGCCTGGGGAAGATTATCCAAAAGTGTCCTTGACACTTAGAAATATTTTGAAAAAATCATGATTTTGTGAAAATTGACACGTTTCCCCTACTTCCACGCCAGGGGGGGCGTCAATATGATGTGAGGTACCCCAAGGCAGTGACCTAACTGTGGGTGAAGTTTGCGCGTCATGGGCGCAAAGTCGAATTTTGGGTGAAAAACCGCGTTTTCATACTCTAAAAATTTCAGACAAGTGTCAGACTTCCAGGCAGGGAGAAACCGCAGGAGGCGTACCGAGGAGGCTTCCAGGAGCCTGGGGAAGATTAGCCAAAAGTGTCCTTGACACTTCGAAATATTTTGAAAAAATCACGATTTTGTGAAAATTGACACGTTTCCCCTACTTCCACGCCAGGGGGGCGTCAATATGTTGTGAGGTACCCCAGGACAGTCGCCCAAATGTGGGTGAAGCTTGCGAGTCATGGGCGCAAAGTCGAATTTTGGGTGAAAAACCGCATTTTCATACTCTAAAAATTTCAGACAAGTGTCAGACTTCCAGGCAGGGAGAAACCGCAGGAGGCGTACCGAGGAGGCTTCCAGGAGCCTGGGGAAGATTTTCCAAAAGTGTCCTTGACACTTAGAAATATTTTGAAAAAAATCACGATTTTGTGAAAATTGACACGTTTCCCCTACTTCCACGCCAGGGGGGCGTCAATATGTTGTGAGGTACCCCAGGACAGTCGCCCAAATGTGGGTGAAGCTTGCGAGTCATGGGCGCAAAGTCGAATTTTGGGTGAAAAACCGCATTTTCATACTCTAAAAATTTCAGACAAGTGTCAGACTTCCAGGCAGGGAGAAACCGCAGGAGGCGTACCGAGGAGGCTTCCAGGAGCCTGGGGAAGATTTTCCAAAAGTGTCCTTGACACTTAGAAATATTTTCAGAAAATCACGATTTTGTGAAAATTGACACGTTTCCCCTACTTCCACGCCAGGGGGGCATCAATATGTTGTGAGGTACCCCAGGACAGTCGCCCAAATGTGGGTGAAGTTTGCGAGTCATGGGCGCAAAGTCGAATTTTGGGTGAAAAACCGCATTTTCATACTCTAAAAATTTCAGACAAGTGTCAGACTTCCAGGCAGGGAGAAACCGCAGGAGGCGTACCGAGGAGGCTTCCAGGAGCCTGGGGAAGATTATCCAAAAGTGTCCTTGACACTTAGAAATATTTTGAAAAAAATCACGATTTTGTGAAAATTGACACGTTTCCCCTACTTCCACGCCAGGGGGGCGTCAATATGTTGTGAGGTACCCCAGGACAGTCGCCCAAATGTGGGTGAAGTTTGCGAGTCATGGGCGCAAAGTCGAATTTTGGGTGAAAAACCGCATTTTCATACTCTTAAAAATTTCAGACAAGTGTCAGACTTCCAGGCAGGGAGAAACCGCAGGAGGCGTACCGAGGACGCTTCCAGGAGCCTGGGGAAGATTATCCAAAAGTGTCCTTGACACTTCGAAATATTTTGAAAAAATCACGATTTTGTGAAAATTGACACGTTTCCCCTACTTCCACGCCAGGGGGGCGTCAATATGTTGTGAGGTACCCCAGGACAGTCGCCCAAATGTGGGTGAAGCTTGCGAGTCATGGGCGCAAAGTCGAATTTTGGGTGAAAAACCGCATTTTCATACTCTAAAAATTTCAGACAAGTGTCAGACTTCCAGGCAGGGAGAAACCGCAGGAGGCGTACCGAGGAGGCTTCCAGGAGCCTGGGGAAGATTTTCCAAAAGTGTCCTTGACACTTAGAAATATTTTCAGAAAATCACGATTTTGTGAAAATTGACACGTTTCCCCTACTTCCACGCCAGGGGGGCGTCAATATGTTGTGAGGTACCCCAGGACAGTCGCCCAAATGTGGGTGAAGCTTGCGAGTCATGGGCGCAAAGTCGAATTTTGGGTGAAAAACCGCATTTTCATACTCTAAAAATTTCAGACAAGTGTCAGACTTCCAGGCAGGGAGAAACCGCAGGAGGCGTACCGAGGAGGCTTCCAGGAGCCTGGGGAAGATTTTCCAAAAGTGTCCTTGACACTTAGAAATATTTTGAAAAAAATCACGATTTTGTGAAAATTGACACGTTTCCCCTACTTCCACGCCAGGGGGGCGTCAATATGTTGTGAGGTACCCCAGGACAGTCGCCCAAATGTGGGTGAAGCTTGCGAGTCATGGGCGCAAAGTCGAATTTTGGGTGAAAAACCGCATTTTCATACTCTAAAAATTTCAGACAAGTGTCAGACTTCCAGGCAGGGAGAAACCGCAGGAGGCGTACCGAGGAGGCTTCCAGGAGCCTGGGGAAGATTTTCCAAAAGTGTCCTTGACACTTAGAAATATTTTCAGAAAATCACGATTTTGTGAAAATTGACACGTTTCCCCTACTTCCACGCCAGGGGGGCGTCAATATGTTGTGAGGTACCCCAGGACAGTCGCCCAAATGTGGGTGAAGTTTGCGAGTCATGGGCGCAAAGTCGAATTTTGGGTGAAAAACCGCATTTTCATACTCTAAAAATTTCAGACAAGTGTCAGACTTCCAGGCAGGGAGAAACCGCAGGAGGCGTACCGAGGAGGCTTCCAGGAGCCTGGGGAAGATTATCCAAAAGTGTCCTTGACACTTAGAAATATTTTGAAAAAAATCACGATTTTGTGAAAATTGACACGTTTCCCCTACTTCCACGCCAGGGGGGCGTCAATATGTTGTGAGGTACCCCAGGACAGTCGCCCAAATGTGGGTGAAGTTTGCGAGTCATGGGCGCAAAGTCGAATTTTGGGTGAAAAACCGCATTTTCATACTCTTAAAAATTTCAGACAAGTGTCAGACTTCCAGGCAGGGAGAAACCGCAGGAGGCGTACCGAGGAGGCTTCCAGGAGCCTGGGGAAGATTATCCAAAAGTGTCCTTGACACTTAGAAATATTTTCAGAAAATCACGATTTTGTGAAAATTGACACGTTTCCCCTACTTCCACGCCAGGGGGGCGTCAATATGTTGTGAGGTACCCCAGGACAGTCGCCCAAATGTGGGTGAAGTTTGTGTCATGGGCGCAAAGTCGAATTTTGGGTGAAAAACCGCATTTTCATACTCTTAAAAATTTCAGACAAGTGTCAGACTTCCAGGCAGGGAGAAACCGCAGGAGGCGTACCGAGGAGGCTTCCAGGAGCCTGGGGAAGATTATCCAAAAGTGTCCTTGACACTTAGAAATATTTTGAAAAAATCACGATTTTGTGAAAATTGACACGTTTCCCCTACTTCCACGCCAGGGGGGCGTCAATATGATGTGAGGTACCCCAAGGCAGTGACCTAACTGTGGGTGAAGTTTGCGGGTCATGGGCGCAAAGTCGAATTTTGGGTGAAAAACCGCGTTTTCATACTCTAAAAATTTCAGACAAGTGTCAGACTTCCAGGCAGGGAGAAACCGCAGGAGGCGTACCGAGGAGGCTTCCAGGAGCCTGGGGAAGATTATCCAAAAGTGTCCTTGACACTTAGAAATATTTTCAGAAAATCATGATTTTGTGAAAATTGACACCTTTCCCCTACTTCCACGCCAGGGGGGCGTCAATATGTTGTGAGGTACCCCAGGACAGTCGCCCAAATGTGGGTGAAGCTTGCGAGTCATGGGCGCAAAGTCGAATTTTGGGTGAAAAACCGCATTTTCATACTCTAAAAATTTCAGACAAGTGTCAGACTTCCAGGCAGGGAGAAACCGCAGGAGGCGTACCGAGGAGGCTTCCAGGAGCCTGGGGAAGATTATCCAAAAGTGTCCTTGACACTTAGAAATATTTTCAGAAAATCACGATTTTGTGAAAATTGACACGTTTCCCCTACTTCCACGCCAGGGGGGCGTCAATATGATGTGAGGTACCCCAAGGCAGTGACCTAACTGTGGGTGAAGTTTGCGGGTCATGGGCGCAAAGTCGAATTTTGGGTGAAAAACCGCGTTTTCATACTCTAAAAATTTCAGACAAGTGTCAGACTTCCAGGCAGGGGGAAACCGCAGGAGGCGTACCGAGGAGGCTTCCAGGAGCCTGGGGAAGATTTTCCAAAAGTGTCCTTGACACTTAGAAATATTTTGAAAAAAATCACGATTTTGTGAAAATTGACACCTTTCCCCTACTTCCACGCCAGGGGGGCGTCAATATGTTGTGAGGTACCCCAGGACAGTCGCCCAAATGTGGGTGAAGCTTGCGAGTCATGGGCGCAAAGTCGAATTTTGGGTGAAAAACCGCATTTTCATACTCTTAAAAATTTCAGACAAGTGTCAGACTTCCAGGCAGGGAGAAACCGCAGGAGGCGTACCGAGGAGGCTTCCAGGAGCCTGGGGAAGATTTTCCAAAAGTGTCCTTGACACTTAGAAATATTTTGAAAAAAATCACGATTTTGTGAAAATTGACACGTTTCCCCTACTTCCACGCCAGGGGGGCGTCAATATGTTGTGAGGTACCCCAGGACAGTCGCCCAAATGTGGGTGAAGCTTGCGAGTCATGGGCGCAAAGTCGAATTTTGGGTGAAAAACCGCATTTTCATACTCTAAAAATTTCAGACAAGTGTCAGACTTCCAGGCAGGGAGAAACCGCAGGAGGCGTACCGAGGAGGCTTCCAGGAGCCTGGGGAAGATTTTCCAAAAGTGTCCTTGACACTTAGAAATATTTTGAAAAAATCACGATTTTGTGAAAATTGACACGTTTCCCCTACTTCCACGCCAGGGGGGCGTCAATATGTTGTGAGGTACCCCAGGACAGTCGCCCAAATGTGGGTGAAGTTTGCGAGTCATGGGCGCAAAGTCGAATTTTGGGTGAAAAACCGCATTTTCATACTCTAAAAATTTCAGACAAGTGTCAGACTTCCAGGCAGGGAGAAACCGCAGGAGGCGTACCGAGGAGGCTTCCAGGAGCCTGGGGAAGATTATCCAAAAGTGTCCTTGACACTTAGAAATATTTTCAGAAAATCACGATTTTGTGAAAATTGACACGTTTCCCCTACTTCCACGCCAGGGGGGCGTCAATATGATGTGAGGTACCCCAAGGCAGTGACCTAACTGTGGGTGAAGTTTGCGAGTCATGGGCGCAAAGTCGAATTTTGGGTGAAAAACCGCATTTTCATACTCTAAAAATTTCAGACAAGTGTCAGACTTCCAGGCAGGGAGAAACCGCAGGAGGCGTACCGAGGAGGCTTCCAGGAGCCTGGGGAAGATTATCCAAAAGTGTCCTTGACACTTAGAAATATTTTGAAAAAATCATGATTTTGTGAAAATTGACACCTTTCCCCTACTTCCACGCCAGGGGGGCGTCAATATGTTGTGAGGTACCCCAGGACAGTCGCCCAAATGTGGGTGAAGCTTGCGAGTCATGGGCGCAAAGTCGAATTTTGGGTGAAAAACCGCATTTTCATACTCTAAAAATTTCAGACAAGTGTCAGACTTCCAGGCAGGGGGAAACCGCAGGAGGCGTACCGAGGAGGCTTCCAGGAGCCTGGGGAAGATTTTCCAAAAGTGTCCTTGACACTTAGAAATATTTTGAAAAAAATCACGATTTTGTAAAAATTGACACCTTTCCCCTACTTCCACGCCAGGGGGGCGTCAATATGTTGTGAGGTACCCCAGGACAGTCGCCCAAATGTGGGTGAAGTTTGCGAGTCATGGGCGCAAAGTCGAATTTTGGGTGAAAAACCGCATTTTCATACTCTTAAAAATTTCAGACAAGTGTCAGACTTCCAGGCAGGGAGAAACCGCAGGAGGCGTACCGAGGAGGCTTCCAGGAGCCTGGGGAAGATTATCCAAAAGTGTCCTTGACACTTAGAAATATTTTCAGAAAATCACGATTTTGTGAAAATTGACACGTTTCCCCTACTTCCACGCCAGGGGGGCGTCAATATGATGTGAGGTACCCCAAGGCAGTGACCTAACTGTGGGTGAAGTTTGCGGGTCATGGGCGCAAAGTCGAATTTTGGGTGAAAAACCGCGTTTTCATACTCTAAAAATTTCAGACAAGTGTCAGACTTCCAGGCAGGGGGAAACCGCAGGAGGCGTACCGAGGAGGCTTCCAGGAGCCTGGGGAAGATTTTCCAAAAGTGTCCTTGACACTTAGAAATATTTTGAAAAAAATCACGATTTTGTGAAAATTGACACGTTTCCCCTACTTCCACGCCAGGGGGGCGTCAATATGTTGTGAGGTACCCCAGGACAGTCGCCCAAATGTGGGTGAAGCTTGCGAGTCATGGGCGCAAAGTCGAATTTTGGGTGAAAAACCGCATTTTCATACTCTAAAAATTTCAGACAAGTGTCAGACTTCCAGGCAGGGAGAAACCGCAGGAGGCGTACCGAGGAGGCTTCCAGGAGCCTGGGGAAGATTTTCCAAAAGTGTCCTTGACACTTAGAAATATTTTGAAAAAAATCACGATTTTGTGAAAATTGACACGTTTCCCCTACTTCCACGCCAGGGGGGCGTCAATATGTTGTGAGGTACCCCAGGACAGTCGCCCAAATGTGGGTGAAGCTTGCGAGTCATGGGCGCAAAGTCGAATTTTGGGTGAAAAACCGCATTTTCATACTCTAAAAATTTCAGACAAGTGTCAGACTTCCAGGCAGGGAGAAACCGCAGGAGGCGTACCGAGGAGGCTTCCAGGAGCCTGGGGAAGATTTTCCAAAAGTGTCCTTGACACTTAGAAATATTTTCAGAAAATCACGATTTTGTGAAAATTGACACGTTTCCCCTACTTCCACGCCAGGGGGGCGTCAATATGTTGTGAGGTACCCCAGGACAGTCGCCCAAATGTGGGTGAAGTTTGCGAGTCATGGGCGCAAAGTCGAATTTTGGGTGAAAAACCGCATTTTCATACTCTAAAAATTTCAGACAAGTGTCAGACTTCCAGGCAGGGAGAAACCGCAGGAGGCGTACCGAGGAGGCTTCCAGGAGCCTGGGGAAGATTATCCAAAAGTGTCCTTGACACTTAGAAATATTTTGAAAAAAATCACGATTTTGTGAAAATTGACACGTTTCCCCTACTTCCACGCCAGGGGGGCGTCAATATGTTGTGAGGTACCCCAGGACAGTCGCCCAAATGTGGGTGAAGTTTGCGAGTCATGGGCGCAAAGTCGAATTTTGGGTGAAAAACCGCATTTTCATACTCTTAAAAATTTCAGACAAGTGTCAGACTTCCAGGCAGGGAGAAACCGCAGGAGGCGTACCGAGGAGGCTTCCAGGAGCCTGGGGAAGATTATCCAAAAGTGTCCTTGACACTTAGAAATATTTTCAGAAAATCACGATTTTGTGAAAATTGACACGTTTCCCCTACTTCCACGCCAGGGGGGCGTCAATATGTTGTGAGGTACCCCAGGACAGTCGCCCAAATGTGGGTGAAGTTTGTGTCATGGGCGCAAAGTCGAATTTTGGGTGAAAAACCGCATTTTCATACTCTTAAAAATTTCAGACAAGTGTCAGACTTCCAGGCAGGGAGAAACCGCAGGAGGCGTACCGAGGAGGCTTCCAGGAGCCTGGGGAAGATTATCCAAAAGTGTCCTTGACACTTAGAAATATTTTGAAAAAATCACGATTTTGTGAAAATTGACACGTTTCCCCTACTTCCACGCCAGGGGGGCGTCAATATGATGTGAGGTACCCCAAGGCAGTGACCTAACTGTGGGTGAAGTTTGCGGGTCATGGGCGCAAAGTCGAATTTTGGGTGAAAAACCGCGTTTTCATACTCTAAAAATTTCAGACAAGTGTCAGACTTCCAGGCAGGGAGAAACCGCAGGAGGCGTACCGAGGAGGCTTCCAGGAGCCTGGGGAAGATTATCCAAAAGTGTCCTTGACACTTAGAAATATTTTCAGAAAATCATGATTTTGTGAAAATTGACACCTTTCCCCTACTTCCACGCCAGGGGGGCGTCAATATGTTGTGAGGTACCCCAGGACAGTCGCCCAAATGTGGGTGAAGCTTGCGAGTCATGGGCGCAAAGTCGAATTTTGGGTGAAAAACCGCATTTTCATACTCTAAAAATTTCAGACAAGTGTCAGACTTCCAGGCAGGGAGAAACCGCAGGAGGCGTACCGAGGAGGCTTCCAGGAGCCTGGGGAAGATTATCCAAAAGTGTCCTTGACACTTAGAAATATTTTCAGAAAATCACGATTTTGTGAAAATTGACACGTTTCCCCTACTTCCACGCCAGGGGGGCGTCAATATGATGTGAGGTACCCCAAGGCAGTGACCTAACTGTGGGTGAAGTTTGCGGGTCATGGGCGCAAAGTCGAATTTTGGGTGAAAAACCGCGTTTTCATACTCTAAAAATTTCAGACAAGTGTCAGACTTCCAGGCAGGGGGAAACCGCAGGAGGCGTACCGAGGAGGCTTCCAGGAGCCTGGGGAAGATTTTCCAAAAGTGTCCTTGACACTTAGAAATATTTTGAAAAAAATCACGATTTTGTGAAAATTGACACCTTTCCCCTACTTCCACGCCAGGGGGGCGTCAATATGTTGTGAGGTACCCCAGGACAGTCGCCCAAATGTGGGTGAAGCTTGCGAGTCATGGGCGCAAAGTCGAATTTTGGGTGAAAAACCGCATTTTCATACTCTTAAAAATTTCAGACAAGTGTCAGACTTCCAGGCAGGGAGAAACCGCAGGAGGCGTACCGAGGAGGCTTCCAGGAGCCTGGGGAAGATTTTCCAAAAGTGTCCTTGACACTTAGAAATATTTTGAAAAAAATCACGATTTTGTGAAAATTGACACGTTTCCCCTACTTCCACGCCAGGGGGGCGTCAATATGTTGTGAGGTACCCCAGGACAGTCGCCCAAATGTGGGTGAAGCTTGCGAGTCATGGGCGCAAAGTCGAATTTTGGGTGAAAAACCGCATTTTCATACTCTAAAAATTTCAGACAAGTGTCAGACTTCCAGGCAGGGAGAAACCGCAGGAGGCGTACCGAGGAGGCTTCCAGGAGCCTGGGGAAGATTTTCCAAAAGTGTCCTTGACACTTAGAAATATTTTGAAAAAATCACGATTTTGTGAAAATTGACACGTTTCCCCTACTTCCACGCCAGGGGGGCGTCAATATGTTGTGAGGTACCCCAGGACAGTCGCCCAAATGTGGGTGAAGTTTGCGAGTCATGGGCGCAAAGTCGAATTTTGGGTGAAAAACCGCATTTTCATACTCTAAAAATTTCAGACAAGTGTCAGACTTCCAGGCAGGGAGAAACCGCAGGAGGCGTACCGAGGAGGCTTCCAGGAGCCTGGGGAAGATTATCCAAAAGTGTCCTTGACACTTAGAAATATTTTCAGAAAATCACGATTTTGTGAAAATTGACACGTTTCCCCTACTTCCACGCCAGGGGGGCGTCAATATGATGTGAGGTACCCCAAGGCAGTGACCTAACTGTGGGTGAAGTTTGCGAGTCATGGGCGCAAAGTCGAATTTTGGGTGAAAAACCGCATTTTCATACTCTAAAAATTTCAGACAAGTGTCAGACTTCCAGGCAGGGAGAAACCGCAGGAGGCGTACCGAGGAGGCTTCCAGGAGCCTGGGGAAGATTATCCAAAAGTGTCCTTGACACTTAGAAATATTTTGAAAAAATCATGATTTTGTGAAAATTGACACCTTTCCCCTACTTCCACGCCAGGGGGGCGTCAATATGTTGTGAGGTACCCCAGGACAGTCGCCCAAATGTGGGTGAAGCTTGCGAGTCATGGGCGCAAAGTCGAATTTTGGGTGAAAAACCGCATTTTCATACTCTAAAAATTTCAGACAAGTGTCAGACTTCCAGGCAGGGGGAAACCGCAGGAGGCGTACCGAGGAGGCTTCCAGGAGCCTGGGGAAGATTTTCCAAAAGTGTCCTTGACACTTAGAAATATTTTGAAAAAAATCACGATTTTGTAAAAATTGACACCTTTCCCCTACTTCCACGCCAGGGGGGCGTCAATATGTTGTGAGGTACCCCAGGACAGTCGCCCAAATGTGGGTGAAGTTTGCGAGTCATGGGCGCAAAGTCGAATTTTGGGTGAAAAACCGCATTTTCATACTCTTAAAAATTTCAGACAAGTGTCAGACTTCCAGGCAGGGAGAAACCGCAGGAGGCGTACCGAGGAGGCTTCCAGGAGCCTGGGGAAGATTATCCAAAAGTGTCCTTGACACTTAGAAATATTTTCAGAAAATCACGATTTTGTGAAAATTGACACGTTTCCCCTACTTCCACGCCAGGGGGGCGTCAATATGATGTGAGGTACCCCAAGGCAGTGACCTAACTGTGGGTGAAGTTTGCGGGTCATGGGCGCAAAGTCGAATTTTGGGTGAAAAACCGCGTTTTCATACTCTAAAAATTTCAGACAAGTGTCAGACTTCCAGGCAGGGGGAAACCGCAGGAGGCGTACCGAGGAGGCTTCCAGGAGCCTGGGGAAGATTTTCCAAAAGTGTCCTTGACACTTAGAAATATTTTGAAAAAAATCACGATTTTGTGAAAATTGACACCTTTCCCCTACTTCCACGCCAGGGGGGCGTCAATATGTTGTGAGGTACCCCAGGACAGTCGCCCAAATGTGGGTGAAGCTTGCGAGTCATGGGCGCAAAGTCGAATTTTGGGTGAAAAACCGCATTTTCATACTCTTAAAAATTTCAGACAAGTGTCAGACTTCCAGGCAGGGAGAAACCGCAGGAGGCGTACCGAGGAGGCTTCCAGGAGCCTGGGGAAGATTTTCCAAAAGTGTCCTTGACACTTAGAAATATTTTGAAAAAAATCACGATTTTGTGAAAATTGACACGTTTCCCCTACTTCCACGCCAGGGGGGCGTCAATATGTTGTGAGGTACCCCAGGACAGTCGCCCAAATGTGGGTGAAGCTTGCGAGTCATGGGCGCAAAGTCGAATTTTGGGTGAAAAACCGCATTTTCATACTCTAAAAATTTCAGACAAGTGTCAGACTTCCAGGCAGGGAGAAACCGCAGGAGGCGTACCGAGGAGGCTTCCAGGAGCCTGGGGAAGATTTTCCAAAAGTGTCCTTGACACTTAGAAATATTTTGAAAAAATCACGATTTTGTGAAAATTGACACGTTTCCCCTACTTCCACGCCAGGGGGGCGTCAATATGTTGTGAGGTACCCCAGGACAGTCGCCCAAATGTGGGTGAAGTTTGCGAGTCATGGGCGCAAAGTCGAATTTTGGGTGAAAAACCGCATTTTCATACTCTAAAAATTTCAGACAAGTGTCAGACTTCCAGGCAGGGAGAAACCGCAGGAGGCGTACCGAGGAGGCTTCCAGGAGCCTGGGGAAGATTATCCAAAAGTGTCCTTGACACTTAGAAATATTTTGAAAAAATCATGATTTTGTGAAAATTGACACCTTTCCCCTACTTCCACGCCAGGGGGGCGTCAATATGTTGTGAGGTACCCCAGGACAGTCGCCCAAATGTGGGTGAAGCTTGCGAGTCATGGGCGCAAAGTCGAATTTTGGGTGAAAAACCGCATTTTCATACTCTAAAAATTTCAGACAAGTGTCAGACTTCCAGGCAGGGGGAAACCGCAGGAGGCGTACCGAGGAGGCTTCCAGGAGCCTGGGGAAGATTTTCCAAAAGTGTCCTTGACACTTAGAAATATTTTGAAAAAAATCACGATTTTGTGAAAATTGACACCTTTCCCCTACTTCCACGCCAGGGGGGCGTCAATATGTTGTGAGGTACCCCAGGACAGTCGCCCAAACGTGGGTGAAGCTTGCGAGTCATGGGCGCAAAGTCGAATTTTGGGTGAAAAACCGCATTTTCATACTCTAAAAATTTCAGACAAGTGTCAGACTTCCAGGCAGGGAGAAACCGCAGGAGGCGTACCGAGGAGGCTTCCAGGAGCCTGGGGAAGATTTTCCAAAAGTGTCCTTGACACTTAGAAATATTTTGAAAAAATCACGATTTTGTGAAAATTGACACGTTTCCCCTACTTCCACGCCAGGGGGGCGTCAATATGTTGTGAGGTACCCCAGGACAGTCGCCCAAATGTGGGTGAAGTTTGCGAGTCATGGGCGCAAAGTCGAATTTTGGGTGAAAAACCGCATTTTCATACTCTAAAAATTTCAGACAAGTGTCAGACTTCCAGGCAGGGAGAAACCGCAGGAGGCGTACCGAGGAGGCTTCCAGGAGCCTGGGGAAGATTATCCAAAAGTGTCCTTGACACTTAGAAATATTTTCAGAAAATCACGATTTTGTGAAAATTGACACGTTTCCCCTACTTCCACGCCAGGGGGGCGTCAATATGATGTGAGGTACCCCAAGGCAGTGACCTAACTGTGGGTGAAGTTTGCGAGTCATGGGCGCAAAGTCGAATTTTGGGTGAAAAACCGCATTTTCATACTCTAAAAATTTCAGACAAGTGTCAGACTTCCAGGCAGGGAGAAACCGCAGGAGGCGTACCGAGGAGGCTTCCAGGAGCCTGGGGAAGATTATCCAAAAGTGTCCTTGACACTTAGAAATATTTTGAAAAAATCATGATTTTGTGAAAATTGACACCTTTCCCCTACTTCCACGCCAGGGGGGCGTCAATATGTTGTGAGGTACCCCAGGACAGTCGCCCAAATGTGGGTGAAGCTTGCGAGTCATGGGCGCAAAGTCGAATTTTGGGTGAAAAACCGCATTTTCATACTCTAAAAATTTCAGACAAGTGTCAGACTTCCAGGCAGGGGGAAACCGCAGGAGGCGTACCGAGGAGGCTTCCAGGAGCCTGGGGAAGATTTTCCAAAAGTGTCCTTGACACTTAGAAATATTTTGAAAAAAATCACGATTTTGTGAAAATTGACACCTTTCCCCTACTTCCACGCCAGGGGGGCGTCAATATGTTGTGAGGTACCCCAGGACAGTCGCCCAAACGTGGGTGAAGCTTGCGAGTCATGGGCGCAAAGTCGAATTTTGGGTGAAAAACCGCATTTTCATACTCTTAAAAATTTCAGACAAGTGTCAGACTTCCAGGCAGGGAGAAACCGCAGGAGGCGTACCGAGGAGGCTTCCAGGAGCCTGGGGAAGATTATCCAAAAGTGTCCTTGACACTTAGAAATATTTTCAGAAAATCACGATTTTGTGAAAATTGACACGTTTCCCCTACTTCCACGCCAGGGGGGCGTCAATATGATGTGAGGTACCCCAAGGCAGTGACCTAACTGTGGGTGAAGTTTGCGGGTCATGGGCGCAAAGTCGAATTTTGGGTGAAAAACCGCGTTTTCATACTCTAAAAATTTCAGACAAGTGTCAGACTTCCAGGCAGGGGGAAACCGCAGGAGGCGTACCGAGGAGGCTTCCAGGAGCCTGGGGAAGATTTTCCAAAAGTGTCCTTGACACTTAGAAATATTTTGAAAAAAATCACGATTTTGTGAAAATTGACACCTTTCCCCTACTTCCACGCCAGGGGGGCGTCAATATGTTGTGAGGTACCCCAGGACAGTCGCCCAAATGTGGGTGAAGCTTGCGAGTCATGGGCGCAAAGTCGAATTTTGGGTGAAAAACCGCATTTTCATACTCTAAAAATTTCAGACAAGTGTCAGACTTCCAGGCAGGGAGAAACCGCAGGAGGCGTACCGAGGAGGCTTCCAGGAGCCTGGGGAAGATTTTCCAAAAGTGTCCTTGACACTTAGAAATATTTTGAAAAAATCACGATTTTGTGAAAATTGACACGTTTCCCCTACTTCCACGCCAGGGGGGCGTCAATATGTTGTGAGGTACCCCAGGACAGTCGCCCAAATGTGGGTGAAGTTTGCGAGTCATGGGCGCAAAGTCGAATTTTGGGTGAAAAACCGCATTTTCATACTCTAAAAATTTCAGACAAGTGTCAGACTTCCAGGCAGGGAGAAACCGCAGGAGGCGTACCGAGGAGGCTTCCAGGAGCCTGGGGAAGATTATCCAAAAGTGTCCTTGACACTTAGAAATATTTTCAGAAAATCACGATTTTGTGAAAATTGACACGTTTCCCCTACTTCCACGCCAGGGGGGCGTCAATATGATGTGAGGTACCCCAAGGCAGTGACCTAACTGTGGGTGAAGTTTGCGAGTCATGGGCGCAAAGTCGAATTTTGGGTGAAAAACCGCATTTTCATACTCTAAAAATTTCAGACAAGTGTCAGACTTCCAGGCAGGGAGAAACCGCAGGAGGCGTACCGAGGAGGCTTCCAGGAGCCTGGGGAAGATTATCCAAAAGTGTCCTTGACACTTAGAAATATTTTGAAAAAATCATGATTTTGTGAAAATTGACACCTTTCCCCTACTTCCACGCCAGGGGGGCGTCAATATGTTGTGAGGTACCCCAGGACAGTCGCCCAAATGTGGGTGAAGCTTGCGAGTCATGGGCGCAAAGTCGAATTTTGGGTGAAAAACCGCATTTTCATACTCTAAAAATTTCAGACAAGTGTCAGACTTCCAGGCAGGGGGAAACCGCAGGAGGCGTACCGAGGAGGCTTCCAGGAGCCTGGGGAAGATTTTCCAAAAGTGTCCTTGACACTTAGAAATATTTTGAAAAAAATCACGATTTTGTGAAAATTGACACCTTTCCCCTACTTCCACGCCAGGGGGGCGTCAATATGTTGTGAGGTACCCCAGGACAGTCGCCCAAACGTGGGTGAAGCTTGCGAGTCATGGGCGCAAAGTCGAATTTTGGGTGAAAAACCGCATTTTCATACTCTAAAAATTTCAGACAAGTGTCAGACTTCCAGGCAGGGAGAAACCGCAGGAGGCGTACCGAGGAGGCTTCCAGGAGCCTGGGGAAGATTTTCCAAAAGTGTCCTTGACACTTAGAAATATTTTGAAAAAATCACGATTTTGTGAAAATTGACACGTTTCCCCTACTTCCACGCCAGGGGGGCGTCAATATGTTGTGAGGTACCCCAGGACAGTCGCCCAAATGTGGGTGAAGTTTGCGAGTCATGGGCGCAAAGTCGAATTTTGGGTGAAAAACCGCATTTTCATACTCTAAAAATTTCAGACAAGTGTCAGACTTCCAGGCAGGGAGAAACCGCAGGAGGCGTACCGAGGAGGCTTCCAGGAGCCTGGGGAAGATTATCCAAAAGTGTCCTTGACACTTAGAAATATTTTGAAAAAAATCACGATTTTGTGAAAATTGACACGTTTCCCCTACTTCCACGCCAGGGGGGCGTCAATATGTTGTGAGGTACCCCAGGACAGTCGCCCAAATGTGGGTGAAGTTTGCGAGTCATGGGCGCAAAGTCGAATTTTGGGTGAAAAACCGCATTTTCATACTCTTAAAAATTTCAGACAAGTGTCAGACTTCCAGGCAGGGAGAAACCGCAGGAGGCGTACCGAGGAGGCTTCCAGGAGCCTGGGGAAGATTATCCAAAAGTGTCCTTGACACTTAGAAATATTTTCAGAAAATCACGATTTTGTGAAAATTGACACGTTTCCCCTACTTCCACGCCAGGGGGGCGTCAATATGTTGTGAGGTACCCCAGGACAGTCGCCCAAATGTGGGTGAAGTTTGCGAGTCATGGGCGCAAAGTCGAATTTTGGGTGAAAAACCGCATTTTCATACTCTAAAAATTTCAGACAAGTGTCAGACTTCCAGGCAGGGAGAAACCGCAGGAGGCGTACCGAGGAGGCTTCCAGGAGCCTGGGGAAGATTATCCAAAAGTGTCCTTGACACTTAGAAATATTTTGAAAAAAATCACGATTTTGTGAAAATTGACACGTTTCCCCTACTTCCACGCCAGGGGGGCGTCAATATGTTGTGAGGTACCCCAGGACAGTCGCCCAAATGTGGGTGAAGTTTGCGAGTCATGGGCGCAAAGTCGAATTTTGGGTGAAAAACCGCATTTTCATACTCTTAAAAATTTCAGACAAGTGTCAGACTTCCAGGCAGGGAGAAACCGCAGGAGGCGTACCGAGGAGGCTTCCAGGAGCCTGGGGAAGATTATCCAAAAGTGTCCTTGACACTTAGAAATATTTTCAGAAAATCACGATTTTGTGAAAATTGACACGTTTCCCCTACTTCCACGCCAGGGGGGCGTCAATATGTTGTGAGGTACCCCAGGACAGTCGCCCAAATGTGGGTGAAGTTTGCGAGTCATGGGCGCAAAGTCGAATTTTGGGTGAAAAACCGCATTTTCATACTCTAAAAATTTCAGACAAGTGTCAGACTTCCAGGCAGGGAGAAACCGCAGGAGGCGTACCGAGGAGGCTTCCAGGAGCCTGGGGAAGATTATCCAAAAGTGTCCTTGACACTTAGAAATATTTTGAAAAAAATCACGATTTTGTGAAAATTGACACGTTTCCCCTACTTCCACGCCAGGGGGGCGTCAATATGTTGTGAGGTACCCCAGGACAGTCGCCCAAATGTGGGTGAAGTTTGCGAGTCATGGGCGCAAAGTCGAATTTTGGGTGAAAAACCGCATTTTCATACTCTTAAAAATTTCAGACAAGTGTCAGACTTCCAGGCAGGGAGAAACCGCAGGAGGCGTACCGAGGAGGCTTCCAGGAGCCTGGGGAAGATTATCCAAAAGTGTCCTTGACACTTAGAAATATTTTCAGAAAATCACGATTTTGTGAAAATTGACACGTTTCCCCTACTTCCACGCCAGGGGGGCGTCAATATGTTGTGAGGTACCCCAGGACAGTCGCCCAAATGTGGGTGAAGTTTGTGAGTCATGGGCGCAAAGTCGAATTTTGGGTGAAAAACCGCATTTTCATACTCTTAAAAATTTCAGACAAGTGTCAGACTTCCAGGCAGGGAGAAACCGCAGGAGGCGTACCGAGGAGGCTTCCAGGAGCCTGGGGAAGATTATCCAAAAGTGTCCTTGACACTTAGAAATATTTTGAAAAAATCACGATTTTGTGAAAATTGACACGTTTCCCCTACTTCCACGCCAGGGGGGCGTCAATATGATGTGAGGTACCCCAAGGCAGTGACCTAACTGTGGGTGAAGTTTGCGGGTCATGGGCGCAAAGTCGAATTTTGGGTGAAAAACCGCGTTTTCATACTCTAAAAATTTCAGACAAGTGTCAGACTTCCAGGCAGGGAGAAACCGCAGGAGGCGTACCGAGGAGGCTTCCAGGAGCCTGGGGAAGATTATCCAAAAGTGTCCTTGACACTTGGAAATATTTTGAAAAAATCATGATTTTGTGAAAATTGACACCTTTCCCCTACTTCCACGCCAGGGGGGCGTCAATATGTTGTGAGGTACCCCAGGACAGTCGCCCAAATGTGGGTGAAGCTTGCGAGTCATGGGCGCAAAGTCGAATTTTGGGTGAAAAACCGCATTTTCATACTCTAAAAATTTCAGACAAGTGTCAGACTTCCAGGCAGGGAGAAACCGCAGGAGGCGTACCGAGGAGGCTTCCAGGAGCCTGGGGAAGATTATCCAAAAGTGTCCTTGACACTTAGAAATATTTTCAGAAAATCACGATTTTGTGAAAATTGACACGTTTCCCCTACTTCCACGCCAGGGGGGCGTCAATATGTTGTGAGGTACCCCAGGACAGTCGCCCAAATGTGGGTGAAGCTTGCGAGTCATGGGCGCAAAGTCGAATTTTGGGTGAAAAACCGCATTTTCATACTCTTAAAAATTTCAGACAAGTGTCAGACTTCCAGGCAGGGAGAAACCGCAGGAGGCGTACCGAGGAGGCTTCCAGGAGCCTGGGGAAGATTTTCCAAAAGTGTCCTTGACACTTAGAAATATTTTGAAAAAAATCACGATTTTGTGAAAATTGACACGTTTCCCCTACTTCCACGCCAGGGGGGCGTCAATATGTTGTGAGGTACCCCAGGACAGTCGCCCAAATGTGGGTGAAGCTTGCGAGTCATGGGCGCAAAGTCGAATTTTGGGTGAAAAACCGCATTTTCATACTCTAAAAATTTCAGACAAGTGTCAGACTTCCAGGCAGGGAGAAACCGCAGGAGGCGTACCGAGGAGGCTTCCAGGAGCCTGGGGAAGATTTTCCAAAAGTGTCCTTGACACTTAGAAATATTTTGAAAAAATCACGATTTTGTGAAAATTGACACGTTTCCCCTACTTCCACGCCAGGGGGGCGTCAATATGTTGTGAGGTACCCCAGGACAGTCGCCCAAATGTGGGTGAAGTTTGCGAGTCATGGGCGCAAAGTCGAATTTTGGGTGAAAAACCGCATTTTCATACTCTTAAAAATTTCAGACAAGTGTCAGACTTCCAGGCAGGGAGAAACCGCAGGAGGCGTACCGAGGAGGCTTCCAGGAGCCTGGGGAAGATTATCCAAAAGTGTCCTTGACACTTAGAAATATTTTGAAAAAATCATGATTTTGTGAAAATTGACACGTTTCCCCTACTTCCACGCCAGGGGGGCGTCAATATGATGTGAGGTACCCCAAGGCAGTGACCTAACTGTGGGTGAAGTTTGCGCGTCATGGGCGCAAAGTCGAATTTTGGGTGAAAAACCGCGTTTTCATACTCTAAAAATTTCAGACAAGTGTCAGACTTCCAGGCAGGGGGAAACCGCAGGAGGCGTACCGAGGAGGCTTCCAGGAGCCTGGGGAAGATTTTCCAAAAGTGTCCTTGACCCTTAGAAATATTTTGAAAAAAATCACGATTTTGTGAAAATTGACACCTTTCCCCTACTTCCACGCCAGGGGGGCGTCAATATGTTGTGAGGTACCCCAGGACAGTCGCCCAAATGTGGGTGAAGCTTGCGAGTCATGGGCGCAAAGTCGAATTTTGGGTGAAAAACCGCATTTTCATACTCTTAAAAATTTCAGACAAGTGTCAGACTTCCAGGCAGGGAGAAACCGCAGGAGGCGTACCGAGGAGGCTTCCAGGAGCCTGGGGAAGATTTTCCAAAAGTGTCCTTGACACTTAGAAATATTTTGAAAAAAATCACGATTTTGTGAAAATTGACACGTTTCCCCTACTTCCACGCCAGGGGGGCGTCAATATGTTGTGAGGTACCCCAGGACAGTCGCCCAAATGTGGGTGAAGTTTGCGAGTCATGGGCGCAAAGTCGAATTTTGGGTGAAAAACCGCATTTTCATACTCTAAAAATTTCAGACAAGTGTCAGACTTCCAGGCAGGGAGAAACCGCAGGAGGCGTACCGAGGAGGCTTCCAGGAGCCTGGGGAAGATTATCCAAAAGTGTCCTTGACACTTAGAAATATTTTCAGAAAATCACGATTTTGTGAAAATTGACACGTTTCCCCTACTTCCACGCCAGGGGGGCGTCAATATGATGTGAGGTACCCCAAGGCAGTGACCTAACTGTGGGTGAAGTTTGCGAGTCATGGGCGCAAAGTCGAATTTTGGGTGAAAAACCGCATTTTCATACTCTAAAAATTTCAGACAAGTGTCAGACTTCCAGGCAGGGAGAAACCGCAGGAGGCGTACCGAGGAGGCTTCCAGGAGCCTGGGGAAGATTATCCAAAAGTGTCCTTGACACTTAGAAATATTTTGAAAAAATCATGATTTTGTGAAAATTGACACCTTTCCCCTACTTCCACGCCAGGGGGGCGTCAATATGTTGTGAGGTACCCCAGGACAGTCGCCCAAATGTGGGTGAAGCTTGCGAGTCATGGGCGCAAAGTCGAATTTTGGGTGAAAAACCGCATTTTCATACTCTAAAAATTTCAGACAAGTGTCAGACTTCCAGGCAGGGGGAAACCGCAGGAGGCGTACCGAGGAGGCTTCCAGGAGCCTGGGGAAGATTTTCCAAAAGTGTCCTTGACACTTAGAAATATTTTGAAAAAAATCACGATTTTGTGAAAATTGACACCTTTCCCCTACTTCCACGCCAGGGGGGCGTCAATATGTTGTGAGGTACCCCAGGACAGTCGCCCAAACGTGGGTGAAGCTTGCGAGTCATGGGCGCAAAGTCGAATTTTGGGTGAAAAACCGCATTTTCATACTCTAAAAATTTCAGACAAGTGTCAGACTTCCAGGCAGGGAGAAACCGCAGGAGGCGTACCGAGGAGGCTTCCAGGAGCCTGGGGAAGATTTTCCAAAAGTGTCCTTGACACTTAGAAATATTTTGAAAAAATCACGATTTTGTGAAAATTGACACGTTTCCCCTACTTCCACGCCAGGGGGGCGTCAATATGTTGTGAGGTACCCCAGGACAGTCGCCCAAATGTTGGTGAAGTTTGCGAGTCATGGGCGCAAAGTCGAATTTTGGGTGAAAAACCGCATTTTCATACTGTAAAAATTTCAGACAAGTGTCAGACTTCCAGGCAGGGAGAAACCGCAGGAGGCGTACCGAGGAGGCTTCCAGGAGCCTGGGGAAGATTATCCAAAAGTGTCCTTGACACTTAGAAATATTTTGAAAAAAATCACGATTTTGTAAAAATTGACACGTTTCCCCTACTTCCACGCCAGGGGGGCGTCAATATGATGTGAGGTACCCCAAGGCAGTGACCTAACTGTGGGTGAAGTTTGCGGGTCATGGGCGCAAAGTCGAATTTTGGGTGAAAAACCGCGTTTTCATACTCTAAAAATTTCAGACAAGTGTCAGACTTCCAGGCAGGGAGAAACCGCAGGAGGCGTACCGAGGAGGCTTCCAGGAGCCTGGGGAAGATTTTCCAAAAGTGTCCTTGACACTTAGAAATATTTTGAAAAAAATCACGATTTTGTGAAAATTGACACCTTTCCCCTACTTCCACGCCAGAGGGGCGTCAATATGTTGTGAGGTACCTCAGGACAGTCACCCAAATGTGGGTGAAGCTTGCGAGTCATGGGCGCAAAGTCGAATTTTGGGTGAAAAACCGCATTTTCATACTCTAAAAATTTCAGACAAGTGTCAGACTTCCAGGCAGGGAGAAACCGCAGGAGGCGTACCGAGGAGGCTTCCAGGAGCCTGGGGAAGATTTTCCAAAAGTGTCCTTGACACTTAGAAATATTTTCAGAAAATCACGATTTTGTGAAAATTGACACCTTTCCCCTACTTCCACGCCAGGGGGGCGTCAATATGTTGTGAGGTACCCCAGGACAGTCGCCCAAATGTGGGTGAAGTTTGCGAGTCATGGGCGCAAAGTCGAATTTTGGGTGAAAAACCGCATTTTCATACTCTAAAAATTTCAGACAAGTGTCAGACTTCCAGGCAGGGAGAAACCGCAGGAGGCGTACCGAGGAGGCTTCCAGGAGCCTGGGGAAGATTATCCAAAAGTGTCCTTGACACTTAGAAATATTTTCAGAAAATCACGATTTTGTGAAAATTGACACGTTTCCCCTACTTCCACGCCAGGGGGGCGTCAATATGATGTGAGGTACCCCAAGGCAGTGACCTAACTGTGGGTGAAGTTTGCGAGTCATGGGCGCAAAGTCGAATTTTGGGTGAAAAACCGCATTTTCATACTCTAAAAATTTCAGACAAGTGTCAGACTTCCAGGCAGGGAGAAACCGCAGGAGGCGTACCGAGGAGGCTTCCAGGAGCCTGGGGAAGATTATCCAAAAGTGTCCTTGACACTTAGAAATATTTTGAAAAAAATCACGATTTTGTGAAAATTGACACCTTTCCCCTACTTCCACGCCAGGGGGGCGTCAATATGTTGTGAGGTACCCCAGGACAGTCGCCCAAATGTTGGTGAAGTTTGCGAGTCATGGGCGCAAAGTCGAATTTTGGGTGAAAAACCGCATTTTCATACTCTAAAAATTTCAGACAAGTGTCAGACTTCCAGGCAGGGGGAAACCGCAGGAGGCGTACCGAGGAGGCTTCCAGGAGCCTGGGGAAGATTTTCCAAAAGTGTCCTTGACACTTAGAAATATTTTGAAAAAAATCACGATTTTGTGAAAATTGACACCTTTCCCCTACTTCCACGCCAGGGGGGCGTCAATATGTTGTGAGGTACCCCAGGACAGTCGCCCAAATGTGGGTGAAGCTTGCGAGTCATGGGCGCAAAGTCGAATTTTGGGTGAAAAACCGCATTTTCATACTGTAAAAATTTCAGACAAGTGTCAGACTTCCAGGCAGGGAGAAACCGCAGGAGGCGTACCGAGGAGGCTTCCAGGAGCCTGGGGAAGATTATCCAAAAGTGTCCTTGACACTTAGAAATATTTTGAAAAAAATCACGATTTTGTAAAAATTGACACGTTTCCCCTACTTCCACGCCAGGGGGGCGTCAATATGATGTGAGGTACCCCAAGGCAGTGACCTAACTGTGGGTGAAGTTTGCGGGTCATGGGCGCAAAGTCGAATTTTGGGTGAAAAACCGCGTTTTCATACTCTAAAAATTTCAGACAAGTGTCAGACTTCCAGGCAGGGAGAAACCGCAGGAGGCGTACTGAGGAGGCTTCCAGGAGCCTGGGGAAGATTTTCCAAAAGTGTCCTTGACACTTAGAAATATTTTGAAAAAAATCACGATTTTGTGAAAATTGACACCTTTCCCCTACTTCCACGCCAGAGGGGCGTCAATATGTTGTGAGGTACCTCAGGACAGTCACCCAAATGTGGGTGAAGCTTGCGAATCATGGGCGCAAAGTCGAATTTTGGGTGAAAAACCGCATTTTCATACTCTAAAAATTTCAGACAAGTGTCAGACTTCCAGGCAGGGAGAAACCGCAGGAGGCGTACCGAGGAGGCTTCCAGGAGCCTGGGGAAGATTTTCCAAAAGTGTCCTTGACACTTAGAAATATTTTCAGAAAATCACGATTTTGTGAAAATTGACACCTTTCCCCTACTTCCACGCCAGGGGGGCGTCAATATGATGTGAGGTACCCCAAGGCAGTGACCTAACTGTGGGTGAAGTTTGCGAGTCATGGGCGCAAAGTCGAATTTTGGGTGAAAAACCGCATTTTCATACTCTTAAAAATTTCAGACAAGTGTCAGACTTCCAGGCAGGGAGAAACCGCAGGAGGCGTACCGAGGAGGCTTCCAGGAGCCTGGGGAAGATTATCCAAAAGTGTCCTTGACACTTAGAAATATTTTGAAAAAAATCACGATTTTGTGAAAATTGACACCTTTCCCCTACTTCCACGCCAGGGGGGCGTCAATATGTTGTGAGGTACCCCAGGACAGTCGCCCAAATGTGGGTGAAGCTTGCGAGTCATGGGCGCAAAGTCGAATTTTGGGTGAAAAACCGCATTTTCATACTCTTAAAAATTTCAGACAAGTGTCAGACTTCCAGGCAGGGAGAAACCGCAGGAGGCGTACCGAGGAGGCTTCCAGGAGCCTGGGGAAGATTTTCCAAAAGTGTCCTTGACACTTAGAAATATTTTGAAAAAAATCACGATTTTGTGAAAATTGACACGTTTCCCCTACTTCCACGCCAGGGGGGCGTCAATATGTTGTGAGGTACCCCAGGACAGTCGCCCAAATGTGGGTGAAGCTTGCGAGTCATGGGCGCAAAGTCGAATTTTGGGTGAAAAACCGCATTTTCATACTCTAAAAATTTCAGACAAGTGTCAGACTTCCAGGCAGGGAGAAACCGCAGGAGGCGTACCGAGGAGGCTTCCAGGAGCCTGGGGAAGATTATCCAAAAGTGTCCTTGACACTTAGAAATATTTTCAGAAAATCACGATTTTGTGAAAATTGACACGTTTCCCCTACTTCCACGCCAGGGGGGCGTCAATATGTTGTGAGGTACCCCAGGACAGTCGCCCAAATGTGGGTGAAGTTTGCGAGTCATGGGCGCAAAGTCGAATTTTGGGTGAAAAACCGCATTTTCATACTCTAAAAATTTCAGACAAGTGTCAGACTTCCAGGCAGGGAGAAACCGCAGGAGGCGTACCGAGGAGGCTTCCAGGAGCCTGGGGAAGATTATCCAAAAGTGTCCTTGACACTTAGAAATATTTTCAGAAAATCACGATTTTGTGAAAATTGACACGTTTCCCCTACTTCCACGCCAGGGGGGCGTCAATATGATGTGAGGTACCCCAAGGCAGTGACCTAACTGTGGGTGAAGTTTGCGGGTCATGGGCGCAAAGTCGAATTTTGGGTGCAAAACCGCGTTTTCATACTCTAAAAATTTCAGACAAGTGTCAGACTTCCAGGCAGGGGGAAACCGCAGGAGGCGTACCGAGGAGGCTTCCAGGAGCCTGGGGAAGATTTTCCAAAAGTGTCCTTGACACTTAGAAATATTTTGAAAAAAATCACGATTTTGTGAAAATTGCCACCTTTCCCCTACTTCCACGCCAGGGGGGCGTCAATATGTTGTGAGGTACCCCAGGACAGTCGCCCAAACGTGGGTGAAGCTTGCGAGTCATGGGCGCAAAGTCGAATTTTGGGTGAAAAACCGCATTTTCATACTCTAAAAATTTCAGACAAGTGTCAGACTTCCAGGCAGGGAGAAACCGCAGGAGGCGTACCGAGGAGGCTTCCAGGAGCCTGGGGAAGATTATCCAAAAGTGTCCTTGACACTTAGAAATATTTTGAAAAAATCACGATTTTGTGAAAATTGACACGTTTCCCCTACTTCCACGCCAGGGGGGCGTCAATATGATGTGAGGTACCCCAAGGCAGTGACCTAACTGTGGGTGAAGTTTGCGAGTCATGGGCGCAAAGTCGAATTTTGGGTGAAAAACCGCATTTTCATACTCTAAAAATTTCAGACAAGTGTCAGACTTCCAGGCAGGGAGAAACCGCAGGAGGCGTACCGAGGAGGCTTCCAGGAGCCTGGGGAAGATTTTCCAAAAGTGTCCTTGACACTTAGAAATATTTTGAAAAAAATCACGATTTTGTGAAAATTGACACCTTTCCCCTACTTCCACGCCAGGGGGGCGTCAATATGTTGTGAGGTACCCCAGGACAGTCACCCAAATGTGGGTGAAGCTTGCGAGTCATGGGCGCAAAGTCGAATTTTGGGTGAAAAACCGCATTTTCATACTCTAAAAATTTCAGACAAGTGTCAGACTTCCAGGCAGGGAGAAACCGCAGGAGGCGTACCGAGGAGGCTTCCAGGAGCCTGGGAAAGATTTTCCAAAAGTGTCCTTGACACTTAGAAATATTTTCAGAAAATCACGATTTTGTGAAAATTGACACGTTTCCCCTACTTCCACGCCAGGGGGGCGTCAATATGTTGTGAGGTACCCCAGGACAGTCGCCCAAATGTGGGTGAAGTTTGCGAGTCATGGGCGCAAAGTCGAATTTTGGGTGAAAAACCGCATTTTCATACTCTAAAAATTTCAGACAAGTGTCAGACTTCCAGGCAGGGAGAAACCGCAGGAGGCGTACCGAGGAGGCTTCCAGGAGCCTGGGGAAGATTATCCAAAAGTGTCCTTGACACTTAGAAATATTTTCAGAAAATCACGATTTTGTGAAAATTGACACGTTTCCCCTACTTCCACGCCAGGGGGGCGTCAATATGATGTGAGGTACCCCAAGGCAGTGACATAACTGTGGGTGAAGTTTGCGGGTCATGGGCGCAAAGTCGAATTTTGGGTGCAAAACCGCGTTTTCATACTCTAAAAATTTCAGACAAGTGTCAGACTTCCAGGCAGGGGGAAACCGCAGGAGGCGTACCGAGGAGGCTTCCAGGAGCCTGGGGAAGATTTTCCAAAAGTGTCCTTGACACTTAGAAATATTTTGAAAAAAATCACGATTTTGTGAAAATTGACACCTTTCCCCTACTTCCACGCCAGGGGGGCGTCAATATGTTGTGAGGTACCTCAGGACAGTCACCCAAATGTGGGTGAAGCTTGCGAGTCATGGGCGCAAAGTCGAATTTTGGGTGAAAAACCGCATTTTCATACTCTAAAAATTTCAGACAAGTGTCAGACTTCCAGGCAGGGAGAAACCGCAGGAGGCGTACCGAGGAGGCTTCCAGGAGCCTGGGGAAGATTTTCCAAAAGTGTCCTTGACACTTAGAAATATTTTCAGAAAATCACGATTTTGTGAAAATTGACACGTTTCCCCTACTTCCACGCCAGGGGGGCGTCAATATGTTGTGAGGTACCCCAGGACAGTCGCCCAAATGTGGGTGAAGTTTGCGAGTCATGGGCGCAAAGTCGAATTTTGGGTGAAAAACCGCATTTTCATACTCTAAAAATTTCAGACAAGTGTCAGACTTCCAGGCAGGGAGAAACCGCAGGAGGCGTACCGAGGAGGCTTCCAGGAGCCTGGGGAAGATTTTCCAAAAGTGTCCTTGACACTTAGAAATATTTTGAAAAAAATCACGATTTTGTGAAAATTGACACCTTTCCCCTACTTCCACGCCAGGGGGGCGTCAATATGTTGTGAGGTACCCCAGGACAGTCGCCCAAATGTGGGTGAAGCTTGCGAGTCATGGGCGCAAAGTCGAATTTTGGGTGAAAAACCGCATTTTCATACTCTAAAAATTTCAGACAAGTGTCAGACTTCCAGGCAGGGAGAAACCGCAGGAGGCGTACCGAGGAGGCTTCCAGGAGCCTGGGAAAGATTTTCCAAAAGTGTCCTTGACACTTAGAAATATTTTCAGAAAATCACGATTTTGTGAAAATTGACACGTTTCCCCTACTTCCACGCCAGGGGGGCGTCAATATGTTGTGAGGTACCCCAGGACAGTCGCCCAAATGTGGGTGAAGTTTGCGAGTCATGGGCGCAAAGTCGAATTTTGGGTGAAAAACCGCATTTTCATACTCTAAAAATTTCAGACAAGTGTCAGACTTCCAGGCAGGGAGAAACCGCAGGAGGCGTACCGAGGAGGCTTCCAGGAGCCTGGGGAAGATTTTCCAAAAGTGTCCTTGACACTTAGAAATATTTTGAAAAAAATCACGATTTTGTGAAAATTGACACCTTTCCTCTACTTCCACGCCAGGGGGGCGTCAATATGTTGTGAGGTACCCCAGGACAGTCGCCCAAATGTGGGTGAAGCTTGCGAGTCATGGGCGCAAAGTCGAATTTTGGGTGAAAAACCGCATTTTCATACTCTAAAAATTTCAGACAAGTGTCAGACTTCCAGGCAGGGGGAAACCGCAGGAGGCGTACCGAGGAGGCTTCCAGGAGCCTGGGGAAGATTTTCCAAAAGTGTCCTTGACACTTAGAAATATTTTGAAAAAATCACGATTTTGTGAAAATTGACACGTTTCCCCTACTTCCACGCCAGGGGGGCGTCAATATGATGTGAGGTACCCCAAGGCAGTGACCTAACTGTGGGTGAAGTTTGCGAGTCATGGGCGCAAAGTCGAATTTTGGGTGAAAAACCGCATTTTCATACTCTAAAAATTTCAGACAAGTGTCAGACTTCCAGGCAGGGGGAAACCGCAGGAGGCGTACCGAGGAGGCTTCCAGGAGCCTGGGGAAGATTTTCCAAAAGTGTCCTTGACACTTAGAAATATTTTGAAAAAAATCACGATTTTGTGAAAATTGACACCTTTCCCCTACTTCCACGCCAGGGGGGCGTCAATATGTTGTGAGGTACCCCAGGACAGTCGCCCAAATGTGGGTGAAGCTTGCGAGTCATGGGCGCAAAGTCGAATTTTGGGTGAAAAACCGCATTTTCATACTCTAAAAATTTCAGACAAGTGTCAGACTTCCAGGCAGGGGGAAACCGCAGGAGGCGTACCGAGGAGGCTTCCAGGAGCCTGGGGAAGATTTTCCAAAAGTGTCCTTGACACTTAGAAATATTTTGAAAAAATCACGATTTTGTGAAAATTGACACGTTTCCCCTACTTCCACGCCAGGGGGGCGTCAATATGTTGTGAGGTACCTCAGGACAGTCACCCAAATGTGGGTGAAGCTTGCGAGTCATGGGCGCAAAGTCGAATTTTGGGTGAAAAACCGCATTTTCATACTCTAAAAATTTCAGACAAGTGTCAGACTTCCAGGCAGGGAGAAACCGCAGGAGGCGTACCGAGGAGGCTTCCAGGAGCCTGGGGAAGATTTTCCAAAAGTGTCCTTGACACTTAGAAATATTTTCAGAAAATCACGATTTTGTGAAAATTGACACGTTTCCCCTACTTCCACGCCAGGGGGGCGTCAATATGTTGTGAGGTACCCCAGGACAGTCGCCCAAATGTGGGTGAAGTTTGCGAGTCATGGGCGCAAAGTCGAATTTTGGGTGAAAAACCGCATTTTCATACTCTAAAAATTTCAGACAAGTGTCAGACTTCCAGGCAGGGAGAAACCGCAGGAGGCGTACCGAGGAGGCTTCCAGGAGCCTGGGGAAGATTTTCCAAAAGTGTCCTTGACACTTAGAAATATTTTGAAAAAAATCACGATTTTGTGAAAATTGACACCTTTCCCCTACTTCCACGCCAGGGGGGCGTCAATATGTTGTGAGGTACCCCAGGACAGTCGCCCAAATGTGGGTGAAGCTTGCGAGTCATGGGCGCAAAGTCGAATTTTGGGTGAAAAACCGCATTTTCATACTCTAAAAATTTCAGACAAGTGTCAGACTTCCAGGCAGGGAGAAACCGCAGGAGGCGTACCGAGGAGGCTTCCAGGAGCCTGGGGAAGATTTTCCAAAAGTGTCCTTGACACTTTGAAATATTTTGAAAAAAATCACGATTTTGTGAAAATTGACACCTTTCCCCTACTTCCACGCCAGGGGGGCGTCAATATGTTGTGAGGTACCCCAGGACAGTCACCCAAATGTGGGTGAAGCTTGCGAGTCATGGGCGCAAAGTCGAATTTTGGGTGAAAAACCGCATTTTCATACTCTTTAAAATTTCAGACAAGTGTCAGACTTCCAGGCAGGGAGAAACCGCAGGAGGCGTACCGAGGAGGCTTCCAGGAGCCTGGGGAAGATTATCCAAAAGTGTCCTTGACACTTAGAAATATTTTGAAAAAAATCACGATTTTGTAAAAATTGACACGTTTCCCCTACTTCCACGCCAGGGGGGCGTCAATATGATGTGAGGTACCCCAAGGCAGTGACCCAACTGTGGGTGAAGTTTGCGGGTCATGGGCGCAAAGTCGAATTTTGGGTGAAAAACCGCGTTTTCATACTCTAAAAATTTCAGACAAGTGTCAGACTTCCAGGCAGGGAGAAACCGCAGGAGGCGTACCGAGGAGGCTTCCAGGAGCCTGGGGAAGATTTTCCAAAAGTGTCCTTGACACTTAGAAATATTTTGAAAAAAATCACGATTTTGTGAAAATTGACACCTTTCCCCTACTTCCACGCCAGGGGGGCGTCAATATGTTGTGAGGTACCTCAGGACAGTCACCCAAATGTGGGTGAAGCTTGCGAGTCATGGGCGCAAAGTCGAATTTTGGGTGAAAAACCGCATTTTCATACTCTAAAAATTTCAGACAAGTGTCAGACTTCCAGGCAGGGAGAAGCCGCAGGAGGCGTACCGAGGAGGCTTCCAGGAGCCTGGGGAAGATTTTCCAAAAGTGTCCTTGACACTTTGAAATATTTTGAAAAAAATCACGATTTTGTGAAAATTGACACCTTTCCCCTACTTCCACGCCAGGGGGGCGTCAATATGTTGTGAGGTACCCCAGGACAGTCGCCCAAATGTGGGTGAAGCTTGCGAGTCATGGGCGCAAAGTCGAATTTTGGGTGAAAAACCGCATTTTCATACTCTTTAAAATTTCAGACAAGTGTCAGACTTCCAGGCAGGGAGAAACCGCAGGAGGCGTACCGAGGAGGCTTCCAGGAGCCTGGGGAGTATTATCCAAAAGTGTCCTTGACACTTAGAAATATTTTGAAAAAAATCACGATTTTGTAAAAATTGACACGTTTCCCCTACTTCCACGCCAGGGGGGCGTCAATATGATGTGAGGTACCCCAAGGCAGTGACCCAACTGTGGGTGAAGTTTGCGGGTCATGGGCGCAAAGTCGAATTTTGGGTGAAAAACCGCGTTTTCATACTCTAAAAATTTCAGACAAGTGTCAGACTTCCAGGCAGGGAGAAACCGCAGGAGGCGTACCGAGGAGGCTTCCAGGAGCCTGGGAAAGATTTTCCAAAAGTGTCCTTGACACTTAGAAATATTTTCAGAAAATCACGATTTTGTGAAAATTGACACCTTTCCCCTACTTCCACGCCAGGGGGGCGTCAATATGTTGTGAGGTACCCCAGGACAGTCGCCCAAATGTGGGTGAAGCTTGCGAGTCATGGGCGCAAAGTCGAATATTGGGTGAAAAACCGCATTTTCATACTCTTAAAAATTTCAGACAAGTGTCAGACTTCCAGGCAGGGAGAAACCGCAGGAGGCGTACCGAGGAGGCTTCCAGGAGCCTGGGGAAGATTTTCCAAAAGTGTCCTTGACACTTAGAAATATTTTGAAAAAAATCACGATTTTGTGAAAATTGACACGTTTCCCCTACTTCCACGCCAGGGGGGCGTCAATATGATGTGAGGTACCCCAAGGCAGTGACCTAACTGTGGGTGAAGTTTGCGAGTCATGGGCGCAAAGTCGAATTTTGGGTGAAAAACCGCATTTTCATACTCTTAAAAATTTCAGATAAGTGTCAGACTTCCAGGCAGGGAGAAACCGCAGGAGGCGTACCGAGGAGGCTTCCAGGAGTCTGGGGAAGATTATCCAAAAGTGTCCTTGACACTTAGAAATATTTTGAAAAAATCACGATTTTGTGAAAATTGACACGTTTCCCCTACTTCCACGCCAGGGGGGCGTCAATATGATGTGAGGTACCCCAAGGCAGTGACCTAACTGTGGGTGAAGTTTGCGGGTCATGGGCGCAAAGTCGAATTTTGGGTGAAAAACCGCGTTTTCATACTCTAAAAATTTCAGACAAGTGTCAGACTTCCAGGCAGGGAGAAACCGCAGGAGGCGTACCGAGGAGGCTTCCAGGAGCCTGGGGAAGATTTTCCAAAAGTGTCCTTGACACTTAGAAATATTTTGAAAAAAATCACGATTTTGTGAAAATTGACACCTTTCCCCTACTTCCACGCCAGGGGGGCGTCAATATGTTGTGAGGTACCCCAGGACAGTCGCCCAAATGTGGGTGAAGCTTGCGAGTCATGGGCGCAAAGTCGAATTTTGGGTGAAAAACCGCATTTTCATACTCTAAAAATTTCAGACAAGTGTCAGACTTCCAGGCAGGGAGAAACCGCAGGAGGCGTACCGAGGAGGCTTCCAGGAGCCTGGGAAAGATTTTCCAAAAGTGTCCTTGACACTTAGAAATATTTTCAGAAAATCACGATTTTGTGAAAATTGACACGTTTCCCCTACTTCCACGCCAGGGGGGCGTCAATATGTTGTGAGGTACCCCAGGACAGTCGCCCAAATGTGGGTGAAGTTTGCGAGTCATGGGCGCAAAGTCGAATTTTGGGTGAAAAACCGCATTTTCATACTCTAAAAATTTCAGACAAGTGTCAGACTTCCAGGCAGGGAGAAACCGCAGGAGGCGTACCGAGGAGGCTTCCAGGAGCCTGGGGAAGATTTTCCAAAAGTGTCCTTGACACTTAGAAATATTTTGAAAAAAATCACGATTTTGTGAAAATTGACACCTTTCCCCTACTTCCACGCCAGGGGGGCGTCAATATGTTGTGAGGTACCCCAGGACAGTCGCCCAAATGTGGGTGAAGCTTGCGAGTCATGGGCGCAAAGTCGAATTTTGGGTGAAAAACCGCATTTTCATACTCTAAAAATTTCAGACAAGTGTCAGACTTCCAGGCAGGGGGAAACCGCAGGAGGCGTACCGAGGAGGCTTCCAGGAGCCTGGGGAAGATTTTCCAAAAGTGTCCTTGACACTTAGAAATATTTTGAAAAAATCACGATTTTGTGAAAATTGACACGTTTCCCCTACTTCCACGCCAGGGGGGCGTCAATATGATGTGAGGTACCCCAAGGCAGTGACCTAACTGTGGGTGAAGTTTGCGAGTCATGGGCGCAAAGTCGAATTTTGGGTGAAAAACCGCATTTTCATACTCTAAAAATTTCAGACAAGTGTCAGACTTCCAGGCAGGGAGAAACCGCAGGAGGCGTACCGAGGAGGCTTCCAGGAGCCTGGGGAAGATTTTCCAAAAGTGTCCTTGACACTTAGAAATATTTTGAAAAAAATCACGATTTTGTGAAAATTGACACCTTTCCCCTACTTCCACGCCAGGGGGGCGTCAATATGTTGTGAGGTACCTCAGGACAGTCGCCCAAATGTGGGTGAAGCTTGCGAGTCATGGGCGCAAAGTCGAATTTTGGGTGAAAAACCGCATTTTCATACTCTAAAAATTTCAGACAAGTGTCAGACTTCCAGGCAGGGAGAAACCGCAGGAGGCGTACCGAGGAGGCTTCCAGGAGCCTGGGGAAGATTTTCCAAAAGTGTCCTTGACACTTAGAAATATTTTGAAAAAAATCACGATTTTGTGAAAATTGACACCTTTCCCCTACTTCCACGCCAGGGGGGCGTCAATATGTTGTGAGGTACCTCAGGACAGTCGCCCAAATGTGGGTGAAGCTTGCGAGTCATGGGCGCAAAGTCGAATTTTGGGTGAAAAACCGCATTTTCATACTCTAAAAATTTCAGACAAGTGTCAGACTTCCAGGCAGGGAGAAACCGCAGGAGGCGTACCGAGGAGGCTTCCAGGAGTCTGGGGAAGATTATCCAAAAGTGTCCTTGACACTTAGAAATATTTTGAAAAAATCACGATTTTGTGAAAATTGACACGTTTCCCCTACTTCCACGCCAGGGGGGCGTCAATATGATGTGAGGTACCCCAAGGCAGTGACCTAACTGTGGGTGAAGTTTGCGGGTCATGGGCGCAAAGTCGAATTTTGGGTGAAAAACCGCGTTTTCATACTCTAAAAATTTCAGACAAGTGTCAGACTTCCAGGCAGGGAGAAACCGCAGGAGGCGTACCGAGGAGGCTTCCAGGAGCCTGGGGAAGATTTTCCAAAAGTGTCCTTGACACTTAGAAATATTTTGAAAAAAATCACGATTTTGTGAAAATTGACACCTTTCCCCTACTTCCACGCCAGGGGGGCGTCAATATGTTGTGAGGTACCCCAGGACAGTCGCCCAAATGTGGGTGAAGCTTGCGAGTCATGGGCGCAAAGTCGAATTTTGGGTGAAAAACCGCATTTTCATACTCTAAAAATTTCAGACAAGTGTCAGACTTCCAGGCAGGGAGAAACCGCAGGAGGCGTACCGAGGAGGCTTCCAGGAGCCTGGGAAAGATTTTCCAAAAGTGTCCTTGACACTTAGAAATATTTTCAGAAAATCACGATTTTGTGAAAATTGACACGTTTCCCCTACTTCCACGCCAGGGGGGCGTCAATATGTTGTGAGGTACCCCAGGACAGTCGCCCAAATGTGGGTGAAGTTTGCGAGTCATGGGCGCAAAGTCGAATTTTGGGTGAAAAACCGCATTTTCATACTCTAAAAATTTCAGACAAGTGTCAGACTTCCAGGCAGGGAGAAACCGCAGGAGGCGTACCGAGGAGGCTTCCAGGAGCCTGGGGAAGATTTTCCAAAAGTGTCCTTGACACTTAGAAATATTTTGAAAAAAATCACGATTTTGTGAAAATTGACACCTTTCCCCTACTTCCACGCCAGGGGGGCGTCAATATGTTGTGAGGTACCCCAGGACAGTCGCCCAAATGTGGGTGAAGCTTGCGAGTCATGGGCGCAAAGTCGAATTTTGGGTGAAAAACCGCATTTTCATACTCTAAAAATTTCAGACAAGTGTCAGACTTCCAGGCAGGGGGAAACCGCAGGAGGCGTACCGAGGAGGCTTCCAGGAGCCTGGGGAAGATTTTCCAAAAGTGTCCTTGACACTTAGAAATATTTTGAAAAAATCACGATTTTGTGAAAATTGACACGTTTCCCCTACTTCCACGCCAGGGGGGCGTCAATATGATGTGAGGTACCCCAAGGCAGTGACCTAACTGTGGGTGAAGTTTGCGAGTCATGGGCGCAAAGTCGAATTTTGGGTGAAAAACCGCATTTTCATACTCTAAAAATTTCAGACAAGTGTCAGACTTCCAGGCAGGGGGAAACCGCAGGAGGCGTACCGAGGAGGCTTCCAGGAGCCTGGGGAAGATTTTCCAAAAGTGTCCTTGACACTTAGAAATATTTTGAAAAAAATCACGATTTTGTGAAAATTGACACCTTTCCCCTACTTCCACGCCAGGGGGGCGTCAATATGTTGTGAGGTACCCCAGGACAGTCGCCCAAATGTGGGTGAAGCTTGCGAGTCATGGGCGCAAAGTCGAATTTTGGGTGAAAAACCGCATTTTCATACTCTAAAAATTTCAGACAAGTGTCAGACTTCCAGGCAGGGGGAAACCGCAGGAGGCGTACCGAGGAGGCTTCCAGGAGCCTGGGGAAGATTTTCCAAAAGTGTCCTTGACACTTAGAAATATTTTGAAAAAATCACGATTTTGTGAAAATTGACACGTTTCCCCTACTTCCACGCCAGGGGGGCGTCAATATGATGTGAGGTACCCCAAGGCAGTGACCTAACTGTGGGTGAAGTTTGCGAGTCATGGGCGCAAAGTCGAATTTTGGGTGAAAAACCGCATTTTCATACTCTAAAAATTTCAGACAAGTGTCAGACTTCCAGGCAGGGAGAAACCGCAGGAGGCGTACCGAGGAGGCTTCCAGGAGCCTGGGGAAGATTTTCCAAAAGTGTCCTTGACACTTAGAAATATTTTGAAAAAAATCACGATTTTGTGAAAATTGACACCTTTCCCCTACTTCCACGCCAGGGGGGCGTCAATATGTTGTGAGGTACCTCAGGACAGTCGCCCAAATGTGGGTGAAGCTTGCGAGTCATGGGCGCAAAGTCGAATTTTGGGTGAAAAACCGCATTTTCATACTCTAAAAATTTCAGACAAGTGTCAGACTTCCAGGCAGGGAGAAACCGCAGGAGGCGTACCGAGGAGGCTTCCAGGAGCCTGGGGAAGATTTTCCAAAAGTGTCCTTGACACTTAGAAATATTTTGAAAAAAATCACGATTTTGTGAAAATTGACACCTTTCCCCTACTTCCACGCCAGGGGGGCGTCAATATGTTGTGAGGTACCTCAGGACAGTCGCCCAAATGTGGGTGAAGCTTGCGAGTCATGGGCGCAAAGTCGAATTTTGGGTGAAAAACCGCATTTTCATACTCTAAAAATTTCAGACAAGTGTCAGACTTCCAGGCAGGGAGAAACCGCAGGAGGCGTACCGAGGAGGCTTCCAGGAGCCTGGGGAAGATTTTCCAAAAGTGTCCTTGACACTTAGAAATATTTTCAGAAAATCACGATTTTGTGAAAATTGACACGTTTCCCCTACTTCCACGCCAGGGGGGCGTCAATATGTTGTGAGGTACCCCAGGACAGTCGCCCAAATGTGGGTGAAGTTTGCGAGTCATGGGCGCAAAGTCGAATTTTGGGTGAAAAACCGCATTTTCATACTCTAAAAATTTCAGACAAGTGTCAGACTTCCAGGCAGGGAGAAACCGCAGGAGGCGTACCGAGGAGGCTTCCAGGAGCCTGGGGAAGATTTTCCAAAAGTGTCCTTGACACTTACAAATATTTTGAAAAAAATCACGATTTTGTGAAAATTGACACCTTTCCCCTACTTCCACGCCAGGGGGGCGTCAATATGTTGTGAGGTACCCCAGGACAGTCGCCCAAATGTGGGTGAAGCTTGCGAGTCATGGGCGCAAAGTCGAATTTTGGGTGAAAAACCGCATTTTCATACTCTAAAAATTTCAGACAAGTGTCAGACTTCCAGGCAGGGAGAAACCGCAGGAGGCGTACCGAGGAGGCTTCCAGGAGCCTGGGAAAGATTTTCCAAAAGTGTCCTTGACACTTAGAAATATTTTCAGAAAATCACGATTTTGTGAAAATTGACACGTTTCCCCTACTTCCACGCCAGGGGGGCGTCAATATGTTGTGAGGTACCCCAGGACAGTCGCCCAAATGTGGGTGAAGCTTGCGAGTCATGGGCGCAAAGTCGAATATTGGGTGAAAAACCGCATTTTCATACTCTTAAAAATTTCAGACAAGTGTCAGACTTCCAGGCAGGGAGAAACCGCAGGAGGCGTACCGAGGAGGCTTCCAGGAGCCTGGGGAAGATTATCCAAAAGTGTCCTTGACACTTAGAAATATTTTGAAAAAATCACGATTTTGTGAAAATTGACACCTTTCCCCTACTTCCACGCCAGGGGGGCGTCAATATGTTGTGAGGTACCCCAGGACAGTCGCCCAAATGTGGGTGAAGCTTGCGAGTCATGGGCGCAAAGTCGAATTTTGGGTGAAAAACCGCATTTTCATACTCTAAAAATTTCAGACAAGTGTCAGACTTCCAGGCAGGGAGAAACCGCAGGAGGCGTACCGAGGAGGCTTCCAGGAGCCTGGGAAAGATTTTCCAAAAGTGTCCTTGACACTTAGAAATATTTTCAGAAAATCACGATTTTGTGAAAATTGACACGTTTCCCCTACTTCCACGCCAGGGGGGCGTCAATATGTTGTGAGGTACCCCAGGACAGTCGCCCAAATGTGGGTGAAGTTTGCGAGTCATGGGCGCAAAGTCGAATTTTGGGTGAAAAACCGCATTTTCATACTCTAAAAATTTCAGACAAGTGTCAGACTTCCAGGCAGGGAGAAACCGCAGGAGGCGTACCGAGGAGGCTTCCAGGAGCCTGGGGAAGATTTTCCAAAAGTGTCCTTGACACTTAGAAATATTTTGAAAAAAATCACGATTTTGTGAAAATTGACACCTTTCCCCTACTTCCACGCCAGGGGGGCGTCAATATGTTGTGAGGTACCCCAGGACAGTCGCCCAAATGTGGGTGAAGCTTGCGAGTCATGGGCGCAAAGTCGAATTTGGTTGAAAAACCGCATTTTCATACTCTAAAAATTTCAGACAAGTGTCAGACTTCCAGGCAGGGGGAAACCGCAGGAGGCGTACCGAGGAGGCTTCCAGGAGCCTGGGGAAGATTTTCCAAAAGTGTCCTTGACACTTAGAAATATTTTGAAAAAATCACGATTTTGTGAAAATTGACACGTTTCCCCTACTTCCACGCCAGGGGGGCGTCAATATGATGTGAGGTACCCCAAGGCAGTGACCTAACTGTGGGTGAAGTTTGCGAGTCATGGGCGCAAAGTCGAATTTTGGGTGAAAAACCGCATTTTCATACTCTAAAAATTTCAGACAAGTGTCAGACTTCCAGGCAGGGAGAAACCGCAGGAGGCGTACCGAGGAGGCTTCCAGGAGCCTGGGGAAGATTTTCCAAAAGTGTCCTTGACACTTAGAAATATTTTGAAAAAAATCACGATTTTGTGAAAATTGACACCTTTCCCCTACTTCCACGCCAGGGGGGCGTCAATATGTTGTGAGGTACCCCAGGACAGTCGCCCAAATGTGGGTGAAGCTTGCGAGTCATGGGCGCAAAGTCGAATTTTGGGTGAAAAACCGCATTTTCATACTCTAAAAATTTCAGACAAGTGTCAGACTTCCAGGCAGGGAGAAACCGCAGGAGGCGTACCGAGGAGGCTTCCAGGAGCCTGGGGAAGATTTTCCAAAAGTGTCCTTGACACTTAGAAATATTTTCAGAAAATCACGATTTTGTGAAAATTGACACGTTTCCCCTACTTCCACGCCAGGGGGGCGTCAATATGTTGTGAGGTACCCCAGGACAGTCGCCCAAATGTGGGTGAAGTTTGCGAGTCATGGGCGCAAAGTCGAATTTTGGGTGAAAAACCGCATTTTCATACTCTAAAAATTTCAGACAAGTGTCAGACTTCCAGGCAGGGGGAAACCGCAGGAGGCGTACCGAGGAGGCTTCCAGGAGCCTGGGGAAGATTTTCCAAAAGTGTCCTTGACACTTAGAAATATTTTGAAAAAAATCACGATTTTGTGAAAATTGACACCTTTCCCCTACTTCCACGCCAGGGGGGCGTCAATATGTTGTGAGGTACCCCAGGACAGTCGCCCAAATGTGGGTGAAGTTTGCGAGTCATGGGCGCAAAGTCGAATTTTGGGTGAAAAACCGCATTTTCATACTCTAAAAATTTCAGACAAGTGTCAGACTTCCAGGCAGGGGGAAACCGCAGGAGGCGTACCGAGGAGGCTTCCAGGAGCCTGGGGAAGATTTTCCAAAAGTGTCCTTGACACTTAGAAATATTTTGAAAAAAATCACGATTTTGTGAAAATTGACACCTTTCCCCTACTTCCACGCCAGGGGGGCGTCAATATGTTGTGAGGTACCCCAGGACAGTCGCCCAAATGTGGGTGAAGCTTGCGAGTCATGGGCGCAAAGTCGAATTTTGGGTGAAAAACCGCATTTTCATACTCTAAAAATTTCAGACAAGTGTCAGACTTCCAGGCAGGGGGAAACCGCAGGAGGCGTACCGAGGAGGCTTCCAGGAGCCTGGGGAAGATTTTCCAAAAGTGTCCTTGACACTTAGAAATATTTTGAAAAAATCACGATTTTGTGAAAATTGACACGTTTCCCCTACTTCCACGCCAGGGGGGCGTCAATATGATGTGAGGTACCCCAAGGCAGTGACCTAACTGTGGGTGAAGTTTGCGAGTCATGGGCGCAAAGTCGAATTTTGGGTGAAAAACCGCATTTTCATACTCTAAAAATTTCAGACAAGTGTCAGACTTCCAGGCAGGGAGAAACCGCAGGAGGCGTACCGAGGAGGCTTCCAGGAGCCTGGGGAAGATTTTCCAAAAGTGTCCTTGACACTTAGAAATATTTTGAAAAAAATCACGATTTTGTGAAAATTGACACCTTTCCCCTACTTCCACGCCAGGGGGGCGTCAATATGTTGTGAGGTACCTCAGGACAGTCGCCCAAATGTGGGTGAAGCTTGCGAGTCATGGGCGCAAAGTCGAATTTTGGGTGAAAAACCGCATTTTCATACTCTAAAAATTTCAGACAAGTGTCAGACTTCCAGGCAGGGAGAAACCGCAGGAGGCGTACCGAGGAGGCTTCCAGGAGCCTGGGGAAGATTTTCCAAAAGTGTCCTTGACACTTAGAAATATTTTGAAAAAAATCACGATTTTGTGAAAATTGACACCTTTCCCCTACTTCCACGCCAGGGGGGCGTCAATATGTTGTGAGGTACCTCAGGACAGTCGCCCAAATGTGGGTGAAGCTTGCGAGTCATGGGCGCAAAGTCGAATTTTGGGTGAAAAACCGCATTTTCATACTCTAAAAATTTCAGACAAGTGTCAGACTTCCAGGCAGGGAGAAACCGCAGGAGGCGTACCGAGGAGGCTTCCAGGAGCCTGGGGAAGATTTTCCAAAAGTGTCCTTGACACTTAGAAATATTTTCAGAAAATCACGATTTTGTGAAAATTGACACGTTTCCCCTACTTCCACGCCAGGGGGGCGTCAATATGTTGTGAGGTACCCCAGGACAGTCGCCCAAATGTGGGTGAAGTTTGCGAGTCATGGGCGCAAAGTCGAATTTTGGGTGAAAAACCGCATTTTCATACTCTAAAAATTTCAGACAAGTGTCAGACTTCCAGGCAGGGAGAAACCGCAGGAGGCGTACCGAGGAGGCTTCCAGGAGCCTGGGGAAGATTTTCCAAAAGTGTCCTTGACACTTACAAATATTTTGAAAAAAATCACGATTTTGTGAAAATTGACACCTTTCCCCTACTTCCACGCCAGGGGGGCGTCAATATGTTGTGAGGTACCCCAGGACAGTCGCCCAAATGTGGGTGAAGCTTGCGAGTCATGGGCGCAAAGTCGAATTTTGGGTGAAAAACCGCATTTTCATACTCTAAAAATTTCAGACAAGTGTCAGACTTCCAGGCAGGGAGAAACCGCAGGAGGCGTACCGAGGAGGCTTCCAGGAGCCTGGGAAAGATTTTCCAAAAGTGTCCTTGACACTTAGAAATATTTTCAGAAAATCACGATTTTGTGAAAATTGACACGTTTCCCCTACTTCCACGCCAGGGGGGCGTCAATATGTTGTGAGGTACCCCAGGACAGTCGCCCAAATGTGGGTGAAGCTTGCGAGTCATGGGCGCAAAGTCGAATATTGGGTGAAAAACCGCATTTTCATACTCTTAAAAATTTCAGACAAGTGTCAGACTTCCAGGCAGGGAGAAACCGCAGGAGGCGTACCGAGGAGGCTTCCAGGAGCCTGGGGAAGATTATCCAAAAGTGTCCTTGACACTTAGAAATATTTTGAAAAAATCACGATTTTGTGAAAATTGACACCTTTCCCCTACTTCCACGCCAGGGGGGCGTCAATATGTTGTGAGGTACCCCAGGACAGTCGCCCAAATGTGGGTGAAGCTTGCGAGTCATGGGCGCAAAGTCGAATTTTGGGTGAAAAACCGCATTTTCATACTCTAAAAATTTCAGACAAGTGTCAGACTTCCAGGCAGGGAGAAACCGCAGGAGGCGTACCGAGGAGGCTTCCAGGAGCCTGGGAAAGATTTTCCAAAAGTGTCCTTGACACTTAGAAATATTTTCAGAAAATCACGATTTTGTGAAAATTGACACGTTTCCCCTACTTCCACGCCAGGGGGGCGTCAATATGTTGTGAGGTACCCCAGGACAGTCGCCCAAATGTGGGTGAAGTTTGCGAGTCATGGGCGCAAAGTCGAATTTTGGGTGAAAAACCGCATTTTCATACTCTAAAAATTTCAGACAAGTGTCAGACTTCCAGGCAGGGAGAAACCGCAGGAGGCGTACCGAGGAGGCTTCCAGGAGCCTGGGGAAGATTTTCCAAAAGTGTCCTTGACACTTAGAAATATTTTGAAAAAAATCACGATTTTGTGAAAATTGACACCTTTCCCCTACTTCCACGCCAGGGGGGCGTCAATATGTTGTGAGGTACCCCAGGACAGTCGCCCAAATGTGGGTGAAGCTTGCGAGTCATGGGCGCAAAGTCGAATTTGGTTGAAAAACCGCATTTTCATACTCTAAAAATTTCAGACAAGTGTCAGACTTCCAGGCAGGGGGAAACCGCAGGAGGCGTACCGAGGAGGCTTCCAGGAGCCTGGGGAAGATTTTCCAAAAGTGTCCTTGACACTTAGAAATATTTTGAAAAAATCACGATTTTGTGAAAATTGACACGTTTCCCCTACTTCCACGCCAGGGGGGCGTCAATATGATGTGAGGTACCCCAAGGCAGTGACCTAACTGTGGGTGAAGTTTGCGAGTCATGGGCGCAAAGTCGAATTTTGGGTGAAAAACCGCATTTTCATACTCTAAAAATTTCAGACAAGTGTCAGACTTCCAGGCAGGGAGAAACCGCAGGAGGCGTACCGAGGAGGCTTCCAGGAGCCTGGGGAAGATTTTCCAAAAGTGTCCTTGACACTTAGAAATATTTTGAAAAAAATCACGATTTTGTGAAAATTGACACCTTTCCCCTACTTCCACGCCAGGGGGGCGTCAATATGTTGTGAGGTACCCCAGGACAGTCGCCCAAATGTGGGTGAAGCTTGCGAGTCATGGGCGCAAAGTCGAATTTTGGGTGAAAAACCGCATTTTCATACTCTAAAAATTTCAGACAAGTGTCAGACTTCCAGGCAGGGAGAAACCGCAGGAGGCGTACCGAGGAGGCTTCCAGGAGCCTGGGGAAGATTTTCCAAAAGTGTCCTTGACACTTAGAAATATTTTCAGAAAATCACGATTTTGTGAAAATTGACACGTTTCCCCTACTTCCACGCCAGGGGGGCGTCAATATGTTGTGAGGTACCCCAGGACAGTCGCCCAAATGTGGGTGAAGTTTGCGAGTCATGGGCGCAAAGTCGAATTTTGGGTGAAAAACCGCATTTTCATACTCTAAAAATTTCAGACAAGTGTCAGACTTCCAGGCAGGGAGAAACCGCAGGAGGCGTACCGAGGAGGCTTCCAGGAGCCTGGGGAAGATTTTCCAAAAGTGTCCTTGACACTTAGAAATATTTTGAAAAAAATCACGATTTTGTGAAAATTGACACCTTTCCCCTACTTCCACGCCAGGGGGGCGTCAATATGTTGTGAGGTACCCCAGGACAGTCGCCCAAATGTGGGTGAAGCTTGCGAGTCATGGGCGCAAAGTCGAATTTGGTTGAAAAACCGCATTTTCATACTCTAAAAATTTCAGACAAGTGTCAGACTTCCAGGCAGGGGGAAACCGCAGGAGGCGTACCGAGGAGGCTTCCAGGAGCCTGGGGAAGATTTTCCAAAAGTGTCCTTGACACTTAGAAATATTTTGAAAAAATCACGATTTTGTGAAAATTGACACGTTTCCCCTACTTCCACGCCAGGGGGGCGTCAATATGATGTGAGGTACCCCAAGGCAGTGACCTAACTGTGGGTGAAGTTTGCGAGTCATGGGCGCAAAGTCGAATTTTGGGTGAAAAACCGCATTTTCATACTCTAAAAATTTCAGACAAGTGTCAGACTTCCAGGCAGGGAGAAACCGCAGGAGGCGTACCGAGGAGGCTTCCAGGAGCCTGGGGAAGATTTTCCAAAAGTGTCCTTGACACTTAGAAATATTTTGAAAAAAATCACGATTTTGTGAAAATTGACACCTTTCCCCTACTTCCACGCCAGGGGGGCGTCAATATGTTGTGAGGTACCCCAGGACAGTCGCCCAAATGTGGGTGAAGCTTGCGAGTCATGGGCGCAAAGTCGAATTTTGGGTGAAAAACCGCATTTTCATACTCTAAAAATTTCAGACAAGTGTCAGACTTCCAGGCAGGGAGAAACCGCAGGAGGCGTACCGAGGAGGCTTCCAGGAGCCTGGGGAAGATTTTCCAAAAGTGTCCTTGACACTTAGAAATATTTTCAGAAAATCACGATTTTGTGAAAATTGACACGTTTCCCCTACTTCCACGCCAGGGGGGCGTCAATATGTTGTGAGGTACCCCAGGACAGTCGCCCAAATGTGGGTGAAGCTTGCGAGTCATGGGCGCAAAGTCGAATTTTGGGTGAAAAACCGCATTTTCATACTCTAAAAATTTCAGACAAGTGTCAGACTTCCAGGCAGGGAGAAACCGCAGGAGGCGTACCGAGGAGGCTTCCAGGAGCCTGGGGAAGATTATCCAAAAGTGTCCTTGACACTTAGAAATATTTTGAAAAAAATCACGATTTTGTGAAAATTGACACGTTTCCCCTACTTCCACGCCAGGGGGGCATCAATATGATGTGAGGTACCCCAAGGCAGTGACCTAACTGTGGGTGAAGTTTGCGGGTCATGGGCGCAAAGTCGAATTTTGGGTGAAAAACCGCATTTTCATACTCTAAAAATTTCAGACAAGTGTCAGACTTCCAGGCAGGGAGAAACCGCAGGAGGCGTACCGAGGAGGCTTCCAGGAGCCTGGGGAAGATTTTCCAAAAGTGTCCTTGACACTTAGAAATATTTTGAAAAAAATCACGATTTTGTGAAAATTGACACCTTTCCCCTACTTCCACGCCAGGGGGGCGTCAATATGATGTGAGGTACCCCAAGGCAGTGACCTAACTGTGGGTGAAGTTTGCGGGTCATGGGCGCAAAGTCGAATTTTGGGTGAAAAACCGCGTTTTCATACTCTAAAAATTTCAGACAAGTGTCAGACTTCCAGGCAGGGAGAAACCGCAGGAGGCGTACCGAGGAGGCTTCCAGGAGCCTGGGGAAGATTTTCCAAAAGTGTCCTTGACACTTAAAAATATTTTGAAAAAAATCACGATTTTGTGAAAATTGACACCTTTCCCCTACTTCCACGCCAGGGGGGCGTCAATATGTTGTGAGGTACCCCAGGACAGTCGCCCAAATGTGGGTGAAGTTTGCGAGTCATGGGCGCAAAGTCGAATTTTGGGTGAAAAACCGCATTTTCATACTCTAAAAATTTCAGACAAGTGTCAGACTTCCAGGCAGGGAGAAACCGCAGGAGGCGTACCGAGGAGGCTTCCAGGAGCCTGGGGAAGATTTTCCAAAAGTGTCCTTGACACTTAGAAATATTTTGAAAAAAATCACGATTTTGTGAAAATTGACACCTTTCCCCTACTTCCACGCCAGGGGGGCGTCAATATGTTGTGAGGTACCCCAGGACAGTCGCCCAAATGTGGGTGAAGCTTGCGAGTCATGGGCGCAAAGTCGAATTTTGGGTGAAAAACCGCATTTTCATACTCTAAAAATTTCAGACAAGTGTCAGACTTCCAGGCAGGGAGAAACCGCAGGAGGCGTACCGAGGAGGCTTCCAGGAGCCTGGGGAAGATTTTCCAAAAGTGTCCTTGACACTTAGAAATATTTTGAAAAAAATCACGATTTTGTGAAAATTGACACCTTTCCCCTACTTCCACGCCAGGGGGGCGTCAATATGTTGTGAGGTACCCCAGGACAGTCGCCCAAATGTGGGTGAAGCTTGCGAGTCATGGGCGCAAAGTCGAATTTTGGGTGAAAAACCGCATTTTCATACTCTAAAAATTTCAGACAAGTGTCAGACTTCCAGGCAGGGAGAAACCGCAGGAGGCGTACCGAGGAGGCTTCCAGGAGCCTGGGGAAGATTTTCCAAAAGTGTCCTTGACACTTAGAAATATTTTCAGAAAATCACGATTTTGTGAAAATTGACACGTTTCCCCTACTTCCACGCCAGGGGGGCGTCAATATGTTGTGAGGTACCCCAGGACAGTCGCCCAAATGTGGGTGAAGTTTGCGAGTCATGGGCGCAAAGTCGAATTTTGGGTGAAAAACCGCATTTTCATACTCTAAAAATTTCAGACAAGTGTCAGACTTCCAGGCAGGGAGAAACCGCAGGAGGCGTACCGAGGAGGCTTCCAGGAGCCTGGGGAAGATTTTCCAAAAGTGTCCTTGACACTTAGAAATATTTTGAAAAAAATCACGATTTTGTGAAAATTGACACGTTTCCCCTACTTCCACGCCAGGGGGGCGTCAATATGATGTGAGGTACCCCAAGGCAGTGACCTAACTGTGGGTGAAGTTTGCGGGTCATGGGCGCAAAGTCGAATTTTGGGTGAAAAACCGCGTTTTCATACTCTAAAAATTTCAGACAAGTGTCAGACTTCCAGGCAGGGAGAAACCGCAGGAGGCGTAACGAGGAGGCTTCCAGGAGCCTGGGGAAGATTTTCCAAAAGTGTCCTTGACACTTAGAAATATTTTGAAAAAAAATCACGATTTTGTGAAAATTGACACCTTTCCCCTACTTCCACGCCAGGGGGGCGTCAATATGTTGTGAGGTACCCCAGGACAGTCGCCCAAATGTGGGTGAAGTTTGCGAGTCATGGGCGCAAAGTCGAATTTTGGGTGAAAAACCGCATTTTCATACTCTTAAAAATTTCAGACAAGTGTCAGACTTCCAGGCAGGGAGAAACCGCAGGAGGCGTACCGAGGAGGCTTCCAGGAGCCTGGGGAAGATTATCCAAAAGTGTCCTTGACACTTAGAAATATTTTGAAAAAAATCACGATTTTGTGAAAATTGACACCTTTCCCCTACTTCCACGCCAGGGGGGCGTCAATATGATGTGAGGTACCCCAAGGCAGTGACCTAACTGTGGGTGAAGTTTGCGGGTCATGGGCGCAAAGTCGAATTTTGGGTGAAAAACCGCGTTTTCATACTCTAAAAATTTCAGACAAGTGTCAGACTTCCAGGCAGGGAGAAACCGCAGGAGGCGTACCGAGGAGGCTTCCAGGAGCCTGGGGAAGATTTTCCAAAAGTGTCCTTGACACTTAGAAATATTTTGAAAAAAATCACGATTTTGTGAAAATTGACACCTTTCCCCTACTTCCACGCCAGGGGGGCGTCAATATGTTGTGAGGTACCCCAGGACAGTCGCCCAAATGTGGGTGAAGTTTGCGAGTCATGGGCGCAAAGTCGAATTTTGGGTGAAAAACCGCATTTTCATACTCTAAAAATTTCAGACAAGTGTCAGACTTCCAGGCAGGGAGAAACCGCAGGAGGCGTACCGAGGAGGCTTCCAGGAGCCTGGGGAAGATTTTCCAAAAGTGTCCTTGACACTTAGAAATATTTTGAAAAAAATCACGATTTTGTGAAAATTGACACCTTTCCCCTACTTCCACGCCAGGGGGGCGTCAATATGTTGTGAGGTACCCCAGGACAGTCGCCCAAATGTGGGTGAAGCTTGCGAGTCATGGGCGCAAAGTCGAATTTTGGGTGAAAAACCGCGTTTTCATACTCTAAAAATTTCAGACAAGTGTCAGACTTCCAGGCAGGGAGAAACCGCAGGAGGCGTACCGAGGAGGCTTCCAGGAGCCTGGGGAAGATTATCCAAAAGTGTCCTTGACACTTAGAAATATTTTGAAAAAATTACGATTTTGTGAAAATTGACACGTTTCCCCTACTTCCACGCCAGGGGGGCGTCAATATGATGTGAGGTACCCCAAGGCAGTGACCTAACTGTGGGTGAAGTTTGCGAGTCATGGGCGCAAAGTCGAATTTTGGGTGAAAAACCGCATTTTCATACTCTAAAAATTTCAGACAAGTGTCAGACTTCCAGGCAGGGAGAAACCGCAGGAGGCGTACCGAGGAGGCTTCCAGGAGCCTGGGGAAGATTTTCCAAAAGTGTCCTTGACACTTAGAAATATTTTGAAAAAAATCACGATTTTGTGAAAATTGACACCTTTCCCCTACTTCCACGCCAGGGGGGCGTCAATATGATGTGAGGTACCCCAAGGCAGTGACCTAACTGTGGGTGAAGTTTGCGGGTCATGGGCGCAAAGTCGAATTTTGGGTGAAAAACCGCGTTTTCATACTCTAAAAATTTCAGACAAGTGTCAGACTTCCAGGCAGGGAGAAACCGCAGGAGGCGTACCGAGGAGGCTTCCAGGAGCCTGGGGAAGATTTTCCAAAAGTGTCCTTGACACTTAGAAATATTTTCAGAAAATCACGATTTTGTGAAAATTGACACGTTTCCCCTACTTCCACGCCAGGGGGGCGTCAATATGTTGTGAGGTACCCCAGGACAGTCGCCCAAATGTGGGTGAAGTTTGCGAGTCATGGGCGCAAAGTCGAATTTTGGGTGAAAAACCGCATTTTCATACTCTAAAAATTTCAGACAAGTGTCAGACTTCCAGGCAGGGAGAAACCGCAGGAGGCGTACCGAGGAGGCTTCCAGGAGCCTGGGGAAGATTTTCCAAAAGTGTCCTTGACACTTAGAAATATTTTGAAAAAAATCACGATTTTGTGAAAATTGACACGTTTCCCCTACTTCCACGCCAGGGGGGCGTCAATATGTTGTGAGGTACCCCAGGACAGTCGCCCAAATGTGGGTGAAGCTTGCGAGTCATGGGCGCAAAGTCGAATTTTGGGTGAAAAACCGCATTTTCATACTCTAAAAATTTCAGACAAGTGTCAGACTTCCAGGCAGGGAGAAACCGCAGGAGGCGTACCGAGGAGGCTTCCAGGAGCCTGGGGAAGATTTTCCAAAAGTGTCCTTGACACTTAGAAATATTTTGAAAAAAATCACGATTTTGTGAAAATTGACACCTTTCCCCTACTTCCACGCCAGGGGGGCGTCAATATGTTGTGAGGTACCCCAGGACAGTCGCCCAAATGTGGGTGAAGTTTGCGAGTCATGGGCGCAAAGTCGAATTTTGGGTGAAAAACCGCATTTTCATACTCTAAAAATTTCAGACAAGTGTCAGACTTCCAGGCAGGGAGAAACCGCAGGAGGCGTACCGAGGAGGCTTCCAGGAGCCTGGGGAAGATTTTCCAAAAGTGTCCTTGACACTTAGAAATATTTTCAGAAAATCACGATTTTGTGAAAATTGACACGTTTCCCCTACTTCCACGCCAGGGGGGCGTCAATATGTTGTGAGGTACCCCAGGACAGTCGCCCAAATGTGGGTGAAGTTTGCGAGTCATGGGCGCAAAGTCGAATTTTGGGTGAAAAACCGCATTTTCATACTCTTAAAAATTTCAGACAAGTGTCAGACTTCCAGGCAGGGAGAAACCGCAGGAGGCGTACCGAGGAGGCTTCCAGGAGCCTGGGGAAGATTTTCCAAAAGTGTCCTTGACACTTAGAAATATTTTGAAAAAAATCACGATTTTGTGAAAATTGACACCTTTCCCCTACTTCCACGCCAGGGGGGCGTCAATATGTTGTGAGGTACCCCAGGACAGTCGCCCAAATGTGGGTGAAGCTTGCGAGTCATGGGCGCAAAGTCGAATTTTGGGTGAAAAACCGCATTTTCATACTCTAAAAATTTCAGACAAGTGTCAGACTTCCAGGCAGGGAGAAACCGCAGGAGGCGTACCGAGGAGGCTTCCAGGAGCCTGGGGAAGATTTTCCAAAAGTGTCCTTGACACTTAGAAATATTTTGAAAAAAATCACGATTTTGTGAAAATTGACACCTTTCCCCTACTTCCACGCCAGGGGGGCGTCAATATGTTGTGAGGTACCCCAGGACAGTCGCCCAAATGTGGGTGAAGTTTGCGAGTCATGGGCGCAAAGTCGAATTTTGGGTGAAAAACCGCATTTTCATACTCTTAAAAATTTCAGACAAGTGTCAGACTTCCAGGCAGGGAGAAACCGCAGGAGGCGTACCGAGGAGGCTTCCAGGAGCCTGGGGAAGATTTTCCAAAAGTGTCCTTGACACTTAGAAATATTTTGAGAAATTTCCGATTTTGTGAAAAATGACCCCTTTCCCCTACTTCCACCCTAAAGGGGCGTCAATATGTTGTAAAGCACCCCGAGACAGAGACCTAAGCGTGGGCAAAGTTTGGGTCTGATGGGTGGAACACTGAAAAAAACGCGATTTTCCACTTAGAACAAACATAGAACTTTCAGACTTCCAGGCGGGGGGAAAGCTCTGAAGCTGTACCGAGGACACTTCCATGGCCCCCGGATCGATTTTCAAGAACGAGTCCTTGGGACTTTGAAATTTTTCGGCGATGCGTTTTTGGCTTCCGGGAGCCGCAGAACATTGGGAAATTCGTTCCGCTCGCCGGTTCCAGGTGTTTCGGGCTAGTCCAGGCCCCAGCTACGCCGCCTGGCCGCCAAATTTCGCAAAATCGAAAAAAAAAAAAATAGAACCGGAATGAGGAATTTCTGGCCGCCGGATCCACCGCACAGCTCCAGGAAGTCGGACACTTTTCGGCTTCGCTCCCTTAAAGTGGGGGTCGGTGTTTCGCCATGCAAATACCCACTTTTGCACACCAGCTGCAGGATATAGGAGAGAGGGGTACCTCTCGGGCCCGACTGATTTCCGATGTTTTCGTGGTTCCTCAAGTCGGGTAGGCGGTTTGGCGAGTACCCCCCTGTTTGCATGGAAGTCCGCCCTCGCGTCGACACCAGGCTTCCGCGGCTCCAGGGGGACTCTTGCCGGTCGTCTGCCCCAAGTCAGAGACACGTTTCCCGGGTCGCCTGAGCCTGAACGGACCCTCCCCAAGCGTGTTCTGGTTCTCCGAGGGTGACGAATGTCAGAAGGGAGGCAGATCTGGAGTCTTCGTCCCGAGGAGGGCTCCAGGAGGGCGGATTGCACCCCCTGACTCGGTCCCCTCAGAGCAGGCTTGGCGTTTCTCTGCGTCGGATGTCTCCCGCTTCCACGCCACCGGGGAGACCTATGAGAGAATCGCACTGTGACCCGGATTCCGTCTCGAGGGCGCCCGTAGCGTGTCGGAGAGGTACCTCCAGGACTATCGGGCATGTTTCTTCCCCGTCTCCCCGAGGGGAAGGATGGCAGCGGGTGGGGTTTCTCACCCATGCCCCCCACCGGCTCTTCCTCCGATCGATTTGGCTCAGCGCTCCCGGGTGGGGAGGTGGTGCCGCTCGCTCGGCCCGGGCTTTGGAGCCCGCGTCGGTCTAAGGCGGGCGGTCTCCTTCCTCTTTTACCCCCCGGGATTCAGGCACGCATCCTTGGGCGTGCACGCCGGCAGTCGCCTCCCGTTCGCAGGATGGTGGCTGCCGTGGAGAGGGGGAGTTTGACCCGAACTGTGGTACGGCAGGGGTCCGACGACCCGCGCGGGCGAATGGCGGGGCGCCCACCCACCTCGGCGTGGGGGCCCGTCCTCCGAATCGCTCCCTGCGCGGGGTAGCACAACAATCTTCTCCGAGGGCGGCCCTTTGACTTCCAGATGCGCAGCTCGCCCGCGGAGGCCCGTGCCGACCCCCACCCAGCGTCCGATGGGCGGCCTCCGCGGTGGGCATCGGCGAGAGCGGCGGCGGTGGGTGGCGCTTCCACGCCACCGCCGAGCTCCGCGTTCTCCAGTCTTTTCCCGAGCCCCTACGATAGTGGGGGGACGACAGACGCGTGGGGAGGCAGGCGGAGTGGGTTCTCACCGCGTGGTGTGCCCGGCCGAACGCCGTCGCCTTCCCCGCTCGTCCGACGTCCTCCGAGGCGGCTCGGAAGGGAGCGCGAGAGGGAGAGAGCGAGAGAGAGAGAGAGAGAGAGACCAAGCGGACGCCCCAGAGCGAGAAGGGAGGATGGAAAAGGGAGAGACGAGTGGGGCAAAAAGAGTTTTGGCGAAGGGGAGTACCCGGCGAACTGCCGCCCCGGGCTTCTTCTGTTCTCAACAGCGGAGGCACGGCTTTGGGGGGGAGACGCCGCTCGGTTGGGGCTCCTTTGAGGTTACGGGCAAGAGCCCGGGACGAGGGACTACGCCATAGGGCGACGCCGACACGGCCAGGCCAACTGCGCCCCCCGTGCGACCTCCGCGTCGCTGGCGGGCTCTGCGCCTGAGCCGCGGTGGACCCCGACGGCCAGCCCCCCTCTCCCACTCCTCGCGCCCGTCCGCCGGTGGGTCGAGGACCCCCCGCGGCGGAGGCAGGTCTAAGCCAGACGGAGGCCCCGCATAGGCCCCCCACCGCCCTGGCCCCTCTCCCCAGCAGCGACTCTGTGTGTCGCCCCGGGAGCGGTGGGTCATGAGGCAGGGTGGCCGTGGCGTCCTCCGAAGGCCAGTCACCTACGGCCCTCCCCGTGCAAGGGGTGGTTTTTACAACAGATGCCCTCCGATCGGGAGGCCGGGTCTAAGCCAGATGGTGGCGCCGCATAGGCCCCCCACCGCCCTGGCCCCTCTCCCCAGCAGCGACTCTGTGTGTCGCCCCGGGAGCGGTGGGTCACGAGGCAGGGGAGCCGTGGTGTCCTCCGGAGGCCAGTCACCTCGCCCTCTCCGTGCAAGGTGGGTTTTTTTCCAGACACCCTCCGCATCGGCCGCCTCACACCGTACAGCGTGCACGATCTCCCCAGTGGCACTGCACTAGCCGTTCAGGCTCCTGTTTTCCTCCGGAAGGTGACGCCCCGGGATGCCCGCCTGCCGGCACGGACGACGAGGAGGATTTCCCTTCCTCTGGGTGCCCTTCCCGCTGCGGGGCTTCCTATCCTGGCCTCTCTCTTCCTCTCTCACTCTTTCCTCTCCGGGTCCGCTCCCTCGCCTCAACGCGTTCCCAGAGTCGTGTTGGGGAGCTACCTGGTTGATCCTGCCAGTAGCATATGCTTGTCTCAAAGATTAAGCCATGCACGTGTAAGTACACACGGACGGTACAGTGAAACTGCGAATGGCTCATTAAATCAGTTATGGTTCCTTTGATCGCTCCAAACCGTTGACTCGGACAACTGTGGTAATTCTAGAGCTAATACGTGCAAACGAGCGCTGACCGCCAGGGATGCGTGCATTTATCAGACCAAAACCAATCCGGGGTCCTGGGTGCGGCGTCGGGACGGTCCTCCGTGGCCTCCCCCCTGCCGCGCTCTCCCCGTAAGCGTTGCGACTCTGGATAACCTCGGGCCGATCGCACGTCCCCGTGACGGCGACGATACATTCGGGTGTCTGCCCTATCAACTTTCGATGGTACTTTCTGTGCCTACCATGGTGACCACGGGTAACGGAGAATCAGGGTTCGATTCCGGAGAGGGAGCCTGAGAAACGGCTACCACATCCAAGGAAGGCAGCAGGCGCGCAAATTACCCACTCCCGACCCGGTGAGGTAGTGACGAAAAATAACAATACAGGACTCTTTCGAGGCTCTGTAATTGGAATGAGTACACTTTAAATCCTTTAACGAGGATCTATTGGAGGGCAAGTCTGGTGCCAGCAGCCTGCGGAGGAAGAGGCGGGGTTTGCTGGGCTGAGGGATTGCTGTGAACCGTGTGCTGAGGACTGTGAGCTCCTGGGAAGGGAGTTTTTTTTTTTTTCCATCTGGGACTCTTTGCCTGCCCCTTCCCAGGAAGCCAGGACTGTTCCTGGGACTGAGCTTTGGGGCTGAGGCCCTGGCTCCCACCCCCCGGTGCAAGCCGGCTGGGGGTGGGAGGCCTTGCATACCACCAAGAAGCCCCGTGTACCATCTAGCCAGTCCCAGGACCAAAAGCCATGGGTAAAAGTGGCAAAAACTCGGGGGGCCGCAAGCCCCAGAAGACAAGGACCCCTAAGGCCGAGGACGTGGCGGTTCCTCCTCCCGGAGGAGGAGAGGCGGCCGGTGGAGGTGCGGCGGCGAGCCCCCTGATATGGGGCTCTAGGGCGGCTGGGGAGCCATCAACCACCTTTGGCTCCCGAATACACGCGCACCTCCACGAGTACGGGGAGGCCGCCAAACAGCTAAGGATACTCCGGGGGGAGTTGGAGGGAGCCAAGGCATCTGCTAAGTGCAAGCTCCCTGCCTCAAAGAGAACAGAGGTCAACGCCACGTTGAGGAGGCTGAGGGGGTCCATAGCCTCGCTGGAAAGTCGGAGAGCGGAGATTCTGGCGGGGAGCGGCCCCTTTGGGGAGAAGCTACGAAATGACGACCGGTTTAGGGCCATGACCGGTGGGTCTCCTGAGGGGTCAGGAGACCCCTGCCAGGTGGAGGAAGAGGAGGAGGAGGAAGATGGCGGCCCATCTGCGCCATATCCACCTGAAGGCCTGGGGAGTAACACCACCCAGGTATCGTATAGCGGGATAGCCCCTGAGCAAGTGGCCCTCCCGTCGGACTCCAGTAATTCGGAGGAAAGCGGGAGCGAGGGGGAGGATGGTGGCGGTACCAGCAGTGAGGGGGGCTGCCTCATCCTGCAGCAAGTGCGGCAGATCGAGTCCCCAGCACGGTTTGGCGAGCTGTTGTTTGGGGACGAGGTCTGCGAGGATGGGGCAACCGTGAGGGGGAAAAAACGGAAGAAGGCGAAAGTATCCGTGGTAGATAAGTATGTCTACGTCCCCCTTCCCGGGGCTCCCCTGTCCCGTTGTACGGAACCCGCTACCCACCCCGGCTCGGGCCCTGTTGTGGGTCCGCAGCGAGGGAGCGGGGAGAGGAAAGTCTGCCCGGATCGGAGTGCCATGCCTGGTGGTGGTAGTTCTGATTCGGGCAGTGATATGGAGTGCGGTGCCGGCGGAGCCGGCGGTAGTAGTCGTGGTGGAGATGTTCGGGCCAAGTCCCCTGTGGCAGGGGGGGCTGGCCCAGCACTTGGTGTGCAGGCAGCCGGGGCCGCATCTCCGGCGGCGAGAGCTGGGGTGTCCGGGTCCCCCACATGTGGATCCGCTCGTAAGGCTGGATCTTTTTCGGGGACCCGGAGACCGGGAAAGGGCGCATGTAAGGCACAGTGCAAAGTGCTGGTCGCTCCCCTGGCGGTGTCCGTGGCTGGGTCGGGGACCCCTGTGCGCAGAGCCAGTGATGGGTCTGTGCCGGGGACCCCCCCGCCGCCGCTGGACGCCGAGGGGGAGTGGCCTGTGCTAAAGGGGTCGGCGGTGGTAGCGGCTGGTGCGGGGGCTATGCCCCTGGGCGTCAGTGCCGTGGGGGGCCTTGGGGGTACCCCGGGGTCTCCGGTGCGGGTGGCGTCGGGGGGCGTGGCTTCCCCAGCTGCGGCCCCGGTCGTCCCCTCCATGCGTGTGTCTGGGGCCCGTGAGGGGGGCGTGGCCTCCCCGAGTGTTGCCCGGCCCACTGTGGTTGTGGCATGCGGGGGGGGTGTGCCCTCCTCGGCTGCTGTCCCACCCGCCGCTGTAGTTGCGGCCGGCGGGGGGGGCACAGCCTCGGTGGTCGCGGGACCCCCCGCTGCGATCGCGGGCGGCGGGGGGGGCGTGGCCTCGGCGGGTCCGCCGCGAGTGGCTCCGCCCACTCGAAAAAACAATAGTAGTGCGGGTATGGTAGCTAAAGCCGGCAAAGGGGTGCCGGGGTCCCCTGCCCACTTACCATCATCTGGTGGTGCGGGGGCTCCGGTGCCTGAAGATAAAAGTCCTGACTGTGGTCCCGGTATGGAGCAGGGTCCGGTGGCAGAGTCCGGCCCTGCTCCAAGTAGTAATAAAGTAAAAAAAGTGGCTGCCGCAGAGCACTCAGGAGGTGCTGCTGCTCCTGGGCTCAGGCGGGGTGGTGTGATTGCTGAGCACTGCTCTGCGGGCCTTAAAGGGGCGGCAGCACCCCTGGGGACGACAGGAAGTGTGCGGCAGGAACCCCCAGCGGGAAGGAAGGTTAGGGAAAAAAGTAAACATCTGATTATTAATAAAAATGATACTGGGATGAATGTGGCCGTGGCGAGTGTGGATATGAATGACGGTATGGATGTGGGGGAGGGTATGAGTGGTGTCACGAGTGTGGTAGGTGTGAATGGTGTGGATGGCGGTGCGGGGGGTGGTGGGGAGGCTGGCCCATCTGCCCCCTCAGTCGCTCCCCTCCCCCTTTCTTTTGCGAGGGTGGTGGCTGGGGCTCCAGGGGGTTCACGGGGGGCTCAGGGGGTCTCCTCGCCTCTGGGTTCCGGGGACGGCGGTTTTCAGCGCCGTTTTCTGGAAGCCCTAAAAAACGGAGAGCGGTCGATCTTGGTAGAGGGAAGAGAGGTGGATCTGTCTTTCTGGCTGGAGAGACACGGCCTGGCCGCCTTCCAAGATAGAAGGGAGGGGGAAACTGTATGGTCCCTCCCGACAGCCGGGCAGGGGGTGGCGAGGAGGAATGTAGTCCGTCTCCGCTGGAGGGGCAGTGAAGCTTGCCCACCCAGGAGTAGGGTGGTGGAGCTCCTTCTGGAGATGGGCTTTGGGGTGACTGACATCTTTGCCCTGATTCATCTTGCAGCCACCCTCTTCTTTGACATCAGTTTCGTACGGCCGGAGGGGCTTGAGCTCTTCTGGTCGAATTACGAGCTGGCGAAGGAGGCGCCCGGCTGGCGAGATTTCGCTGTACAAGCGGTGTCTCGCCAAAATGGTGTGAAGAAAGTGACCGTGGTAACATGTAACGAGTCACTTTCTGGTGTTGACATTCTGACGTGGCTTTCCCGGTATGGGGAAGTCACGGACGTCCCAAAAAAAAATCTGGACGAATATGGCATTTGGTCAGGGGGCTGGACCTTCATGATGAAATTGAAGGTCTCAGGAGGTACTGTCACCCACATCCCTTCCTCTGCGTTCATTGGAAGGGACCGGATCCTGATCTTCTACCAGGGGCAGCCGAAGGTCTGTCACAGGTGCGGTGATCCCCGCCACTTCAGCGCAAGCTGCAAGGTGCAGAAATGTGCCTTGTGTGGCGGGGTAGGCCATCTCGCTGCATCCTGTAAGGATATTCGGTGTAACCTGTGTGGTGATCTGGGTCACCCGTACAGCCGCTGCCCTCGCTCTTTCTCCAACTCTGCTGCTGGCCGGGTGGGGGGAGGCCGTGAGGGGGTAACCTCTGGCGGTTCAACCTCTGCCGTGGTAGGTGGTGGCGGCGGGGGAGGGGCTGAGGGGTCGGTGAGGAGAGACAGAGCCCGGAATCCTGCCTACCAAAGGAGGCAGGAAAGGCGCCGCGGGGGTGGGGGGCAGGGAGAGCCTCAGGCAACTGGGGTAATGTCTGCTCCCCCCTCTGAGGCATCGGCTGTTGTCGCTGAGGCCCCGGGGGAGGCGGAGGTGTGCGAGGAGATCAGGAGGATGGAGAGGGAGGATAACAGGGCTGACTCCGACAACTCCTCCCAGTATGAAAGTGTGGATGAGGAGGTCACGGATCAGCCGACAGCAAAGCAGGGTGTGAAAAATCGTACCAAAAAAAGGGGGAAGAAGAAAAAGAGGGTTGCTAAGCCTTCTGGTCCTTCGCCCCCTCCCCTGACTGTAGATGTGCCAACGGAAGGGCTCACCGGCTCCCCTCTGATTGCCCTCTCCAACCGGTTCCAAGCCCTCGACGACTCTGCGGAGCCGGAGGTCGGGGGTGAGGGGCCGGGGGCGGCGCCTGAGGGGCTTTCGGGGGGCGGCGCAGTCTGTCCTCCGGAGGACGTTGTTTCCTCTGGGGGGGGGACTGACCCGGAACCTAGAGGCGAAGACACCAAAAACAAAATGGATACCTCATCCTCTTTAAAGAGGAAGGCCATGTCTGACCCAGTCCCTTCTTCGGGGGGGCAAGGTAAAGGTAAAGAGGATGGGGTGGGGAAAAAGAAGGCTGTCTAACTCAATCACCCATGATGGCTGAACTCACCCCGTTGACTCTGGCGTCGATTAATGTCGCCAGCATTAAGTCTGATGCGGCTAGATTTGCGGCCTTTGATTTTTTCACCCGAATTGAGGCTGAAATTTTGTTTTTGCAGGAGACCAGACTAACGGACATGGGGGTCATCCACAAGGCAAAAAAGGAGTGGAGGTGTGGGCCCTCATACTGGTCTCTTGCGGCTGAGCCGTATAGCGGGGTGGCGGTCCTTTTTAAGACCGCTGAGGTGGAATGCCGACGGGTTATTGAGATAGAAATGGGGAGGTGCCTGGTCTTAGACGTCTTCATGAGGGGACAGGAGCTTCGGCTCATAAACATCTATGGCCCACAGTCTAAGTGGGACCCTAAATGTCTCTTCATGAAGATCAAGCCCTTTCTTTTTACGAGCCGGCAGGTGGTCTTCGGTGGGGATTTCAACACCATTACGAGATCCCGCGATAGGGGGGGTCCCGGAGGCCGCCTGGCTTATGATAGCATAGCCTTAAATAGTTTAGCTAGTGAAGCTCGCCTGGTGGATGTCCACATTCGGCACACCCCAGGTCACGGGGGTTTCACCTTTCATAGGGGTAGCAGTAGGTCTAGGATAGACAGGTTTTTTTTGAAGGAGGACGCCATCTTTTCTGCAGTGTCCGCCGTTGAGGTGGAGTTCTCCGATCACTGTTTAATTTTCTTTTCTCTGAATGTTACAGAGACACCCCGGATGGGAAGAGGGCTGTGGAAGCTGAATTCATCCCTTCTGGAAGAAGCGGAGGTGAGACAATCGTTTGAGGCCTTTCTTCAGAGCCAGGTACCGCTTTTGGATCTCTGTAGCACTAAGTCTGAGTGGTGGGAGATCTTCAAGAAAAGGGTGGCGGGGTTCTTCCGTCAGCTCTCGAGCCTCAGAAGTCTGAACAGGCACCGCTTGTATCAAGGCCTGAGGAGGAAACTCGAGCAGCTCGTCTCGACTGGAGGTGACCGAGAGGAAATCTCCAGAGTGAAATCTTTGCTCAAGGGGTGTCAGTATGATAGGCACGCATCTTTGGTTTTTGAGAGGGATTTCGGGAAGTACCGCTCGCCCGACCCTTACAGAAACTGTAAGATGTCAGTGAGTTGTAAGGTGGTGACAGGACTGATCGATAGTACGGGTTCCCTGAACAGATCCAAATCAGGGATCCTGGAGGTGGTCAGGTCCTTTTACTCGCGCCTCTTGAGAAAGAGGGATCTGGATCGAGATGAGATGTCGGCTTTCCTGGCCGAAACCGTTCCTGAGCCAGGGGATGACCCCTCTCTTCATGTTTTGGCAGAGGTAATCGGGGAAGAGGAAGTGAGACTGGCCATTGATGGGCTCCGGCCCAAGAAATCGCCAGGTCCGGATGGCTTAACATCCGAGTTTTACAAGACTTTTAGGGACTCCTTGGTCCCCCTCTTGACTGAGGTGTTTAATGAGTGCCTCTCCTCGGGTGCTCTTCCCAGTTCAATGAGGAAGTCCGCCTTGATTATCTTGTCAAAGGGTAAGGACCCGTCCCGTATCGAGAATTGGCGTCCCATAGCGCTTCTTGATACGGACCGAAAGATTCTGGCAAAGGTGTTGTTTAATCGGCTGGTGAAGTTTGCACCCCGGCTCCTTTCGGGGGCTCAGCATTGTTCTGTTCCAGGCCGCAGTACTTTTAGTGCTGTGCTCGGTGTCCGAGAGGCAGTGGAGCAGGGCATTGCGGGTCGCTGGAAGGGGTACTTGTTGTCCTTAGACCAGGCAAAGGCTTTTGACCGGGTTAACCATGAGTACCTCTGGTCTGTCCTTCTGAGGTATGGTCTGCCGGGGAGGTTTGTCAATTGGTTAAAGACCTTGTATGAGGGGGCTGAGACTTTCCCGCTCGTGAACGGTTGGGTTGGTCACCCTTTTGAGGTGAGCTCTGGGGTCCGTCAGGGCTGTCCTCTGAGCCCACTTTTATACGTGTTCGCGATCGATCCCTTCTTAAGGAGGGTAGATCGTGGACCGTTGGTGGGAGTCGGGATGGACCAGGCGGGGCCGGGGGCCGCTCTGAGGGTGGTGGCGTACGCCGATGACGTCTCCCTTTTTGTGTCCTCGAGAGAGGAGGCGGATTGGGTCATGTCTGAGGTCGTGCGCTACTCGGAGGCTTCCGGGTCCATGATCAACCGGGAAAAGTGTGAGAGTCTCTGGCTGGGAGGGGGAGATCCAAGTTTTGATCTCCCGGACACCCTTCCAGGGCCCCAGTCCTCCGCTAAGATCTTAGGCATCAATTTTGGCCCAGGGGACTATCCCCATCGAAATTGGGAAGGCAGGCTCAAGATTGCCGCCCAGAAGGTGGACCAATGGAAGGGTTGGTCTTTAACCCTAAGGGAAAGGGTCAGCTTGGCCAAGGGTTATTTGCTTCCTTTGTTAATTTACTTGGGCAGCGTCTGCATCTTGCCGGAATCTCTCTGGACGCGGGTCTATAGCCTGTTCTTCCAACTGTTATGGGGGAACAGGCTTAACCTAATCAAGAGGGAGGTCACGTACCGCACGAGGAGACTAGGTGGGTTGGGTATGGTCAACCCAGTGGTGTTCTTAGTGAACACCTTTCTTAAGACCAACATTGCCAACCTCTGGACAGAGAGGGCTCCTCCGTGGGTATTCTCCTGCAGGGGATGGTTTCGGCCTTTCTTCCAGGAATGGGAGACAGGAGGGCAGGTGAAGGACCTACGCACACCGCATGGACATCTCCCGGCTTATGCTACCCCGGCTCTGAAGGTGATCCGCCGGTGGGGTC